>NC_081294.1:78582500-79207500 GCF_030435805.1 Mustela lutreola
GAACCAAAAACGACATATTCCACATTTATGATGAATTTTTATATCCAACGGAAGTATGAATAAAATAATTTATATGAATGAAATATTTAGTTAGTAGAAATACTTTAGTTTCTTTTTGGGGGGGGGGGGTTTCTCCTAAAGTCCTACAGTGAAGTGCTTGTGAAGGATAAAAGTCGTTACAAGTGAGAATTGTAAGCAAAATAAGGCCAAGCGTGATGTATATTATTCTTTATTTTATTCTCCATGATAGGCAAAGAGTTGCTTCTGACATTCTGTATTTCAATGATTATGATAGACTTTGAAGCAGAATATTTTAAAAACTGCAGTATAATAGAAATGACTGTGCTTTGTTACTAATATTTTATACATTAAAAAAATAAGCATTTACAAAAAAATCCATGAAAACATCCAAAGGTCAAAAAATTTAATGTGTCCCGAGAAGTGGCTAAACTAGAAAGAACCTCACCATCTGTCTTGTACTTACATAATCAGTCACATGATGTCGCTGTACACTCAGAAGGTGAAAAGGAAAAATTTTGTCTGCGCGCCCAGATTCCAACCTTTGACAGAATAGGATCGACTCCATATTGACCGGAATGCTGGGTAAATTTTACTATATCTACACCTACAGGAAGGGAGACTGCTCACAAAGGTTCGCAGGTGAGCGATCCCTTAAAACCAACAGTCCCACCTCGGAGATCTTGTTAACTACAATGGTGTTTTCCTGGAGAGGAGGCCCAGGAGCCCCGCGATTGCTGCTGTCGCTTCTGCTCCTTGCAGCGGGGGAACCCGGGAGCTGCCAGGTCCACTATTCGGTCCCAGAAGAGGCCAAACACGGCACCTTCGTGGGCCGCATCGCGCAAGACCTAGGGCTGGAGCTGGCAGAGCTGGTCCCACGCCTGTTCCGGGTGGCGTCCAAAGGACGCCGGGACCTTCTGGAAGTAAATCTGCAGAATGGCATTTTGTTTGTGAATTCTCGGATCGACCGGGAGGAGCTGTGCGGGCGGAGCGCGGAGTGTAGCATTCACCTGGAGGTGATCGTGGACAGGCCGCTGCAGGTTTTCCATGTGGAGGTGGAGGTGAAGGACATTAACGATAACCCACCAGTGTTCAGAGAAGAAGAGCAAAAGGTACTGATTTCTGAATCTGCCCCGTTAGATTCTCATTTTCCTCTAGAGGGCGCTTCGGATGCGGATATCGGTGTAAACTCTCTTCTGACCTATAGGTTAGGTCTAAATGAGTATTTTACTCTTAAAATAATAACGAAAAACGACAAAAGTATATTGCCTGAACTAGTTCTACGGAAGTCTTTGGATAGAGAGGAAACTCCGGAACTTAATATATTGCTGACCTCCCAGGATGGAGGTAAGCCCGAGCTAACAGGATCTGTTCAGATTAAAATAAGCATTTTGGATGTGAATGATAACGCTCCAGAGTTTGATAAGCCTGGCTATAAAGTAGTGCTGTTTGAAAATGTCCCAAACGGCACGAGAGTGATTCACCTCAACGCTTCTGATCCAGACGAAGGGGTGAATAGAGAAATTTTCTATGGAATCAGACTGATTTTGCCAGTGAGTGAGAAATGCATGTTTTCAATAAATCCAGAAACAGGTGAAATCAGAATTTACGGGAAATTGGATTTCGAAGAGAATAATGAGTATGAAATTCAAGTTAACGCCATTGATAAAGGGATTCCTTCCATGTCAGGTCATTGTACAGTCCTAGTGGAAGTTCTGGATCTGAATGACAATACCCCTGAGGTAATGATAACTTCGCTGTCGCTCCCGGTGCTAGAGGATGCTCAGGTGGGCACCGTCATCGCCCTGATCAGCGTGTCTGACTGTGACTCTGGCGCCAACGGCCAAGTGACCTGCTCACTAACACCCCATGTCCCCTTCAAGCTGGTGTCCACCTTCAAGAACTACTATTCGCTGGTGCTGGACAGCGCCTTGGATCGCGAGAGCGTGTCCAACTACGAGCTGGTGGTGACAGCACGGGACGGAGGATCGCCTCCGCTCTCCGCCACCGCCAGCGTGTCCGTGGAAGTGGCGGACGTGAAAGACAACGCGCCGGCGTTCGCGCAGCCCGAGTACACGGTGTTCGTGAAGGAGAACAACCCGCCCGGCTGCCACATCTTCACGGTGTCGGCGCGGGACGCGGACGCGCAGGAGAACGCGCGGGTGTCCTACTCGCTGGTGGAGCGGCGCGTGGGCGAGCGCGCGCTGTCGAGCTACGTGTCGGTGCACGCGGAGAGCGGCAAGGTGTACGCGCTGCAGCCGCTGGACTACGAGGAGCTGGAGCTGCTGCAGTTCCAAGTGAGCGCGCGCGACGCGGGGGTGCCGCCGCTGGGCAGCAACGTGACGCTGCAGGTGTTCGTGCTGGACGAGAACGACAACGCGCCGGCGCTGCTGCCGCGGCCCGGCGCGGGCGGCGGGGGCGGCGCGCTGAGCGAGCTGGTGTCGCGGTCGGTGGGCGCGGGCCACGTGGTGGCGAAGGTGCGCGCGGTGGACGCGGATTCCGGCTACAACGCGTGGCTGTCGTTCGAGCTGCAGCCGGCGGCGGGGGGCGCGCGCAGCCCGTTCCGCGTGGCGCTGTACACGGGCGAGATCAGCACGACGCGCCCCCTGGACGAGGCGGACCCGCCGCGCCAGCGCCTGCTGGTGCTGGTCAAGGACCACGGCGAGCCGGCGCTGACGGCCACGGCCACCGTGCTGCTGTCGCTGGTGGAGAGCGGCCAGGCGCCAAAGGCGTCGTCGCGGGTGTTGGCGGGCGCCGCTGGCGCCGAGACGGCGCTGGTGGACGTCAACGTGTACCTGATCGTCGCCATCTGCGCGGTGTCCAGCCTGCTGGTGCTCACGCTGCTGCTGTACACGGCGCTGCGGTGCTCGGCTCCGCCCAGGGAGGGCGCGTGCGGGCCTGGGAAGCCCACGCTCGTGTGCTCCAGCGCGGTGGGGAGCTGGTCGTACTCGCAGCAGAGGCGGCAGAGGGTGTGCTCTGGGGAGGGCGCGCCCAAGACCGACCTAATGGCCTTCAGCCCCAACCTTCCACAGTCAGGAGAAGATTGTTTAAATCCTTCCAGTGAAGTAAGTCATTAATATAATTTAAGTATATTTGTTTCCTTTAATAATTCTTTGTTAGGATGTAAATACATCCTCTCTTTTTTCTTCGTGTTATCTTTTAACCAGGGAACATCTTCCGTGGTATGATCATTCTCTCATTTTGAAATTTTTGTGTGTTTCATGTTCATTGGAAACTTGCATTTGAAAACTCACTTGAAGTTTCATGTATTAGTGAGATACATAGGTGAAATACTGGCTTTGGATCACCACATTTTAAACTTCCTAATTCTATCATTTTTCCTGTATTATTGGCCTTGAGAAACATTAGTACATAAGAGTAAAAACTGCATAGGTGTTTGAAAACTCAAGTTTATTTTTTATGATATTTTATAATTTCATGATCAGAGAATATTTGCAAGAGAAGTACAAATAATTTTCAGATACCATTAACTGGATTCTTTTGCCATTCCTTATATACATAAGCTTCTAAAATATCCTCCTGAATACCATTTTAATTTCAGCACAACGTCCTTCAGATATTATAATAATAATAATTTTGTTGTTAATTCTAAGGAATAATTTTGTTATTGTTCACACAGAGTGCCTTCTTTCTTTTAAGTGAGATTGGCTACTTACTGTACTATTCTTCTTTACATAAAATATAATAAAGTAATTGCATATTTAATATATTATAATATGCACCTGAATCAGGGTGCATCTTGTAATTGATGGTTTATAATAACTTTATTGACTGTTTTTCTTTCTTGGTAGCACATAAGTAACGGTGCATCTTAGAATTAATGACTACTTTTGAATTCCGTAAAATACAGTAATACTTACTGATCCCCTGTTATTTTGTAGAGCCTATGCTATGATCTCTAACTGTATCATTTCATCTAGTTCTCTAATCAGTCCTGGGGCACTTAACTGGCTCAGTGGGTGGAGTACTCGACTCTTGATCTCAGGATCCTGAGTTTGGAGCCCCACCTTGGTTGTAGAGATTACTTGATAATAAAACCTTTTAAAAAAGAAACCAGCCTTATGGTGCGAGTACATATTTATCATAGTCACTTTGCTGATGAGGAACCTGAAGCTTAAGCCACAAATAGAGAGTGAGAAGTAGCCCAAACTCAGTTTCAGAGGATCCCAAACCCATTATGGTGCACTACTGCTCTGAGACTATTATCAGTTAAATCTTTTTTTTTTTTAAAGATTTTATTTATTTATTTTGTCAGAGAGAGAGCGAGCGAGAGCAAGCACAGGCAGACAGAGTGGAAGGCAGAGTCACAGGGAGAAGCAGGCTCCCTGCTGAGCAAGGAGCCCAGTGTGGGAATCGATCCCAGGACGCTGGGATCATGACCTGAGCCGAAGGCAGCTGCTTAACCAACTGAGCCACCCAGGCGTCCCTATCAGTTAAATCTTTTATTTATTTTTTGAGATTTATTTGAGTGAGAGAGGGAGAGTGCATGTGCACAAGTGTGGGGGAGGGGCAGCGGTAGAGAATCTCAAGGAGATTCTCCACTGAGTCCAGAGCCTGTGAGACCATGACTGGAGTCGAAACCAAGACTCAGACACTTAACTGGCTGAACCACCTTGGTACCCCCCAGTTGAGTCTTCTAAAATGTATTTAGCTTACTTCACATCTTGTAGTTTTTTCCACAAAAATATCCAGAGGCTTCTATGACTAGAGACTAAAGGCTTAAATCCTTCAAGCTAGTAGTGAAGGAATTAAACTTTCCTGCCTTTGCTTACTACTGTCTCAAATATCTTTAGTTTTTGAATATGAAATATAACATATGTTCAATCAGTAATTTTAAAAAGATTTTATTTATTTATTTATTTATTTGAGAGAGAGAGAGAGAGAGAGAGAAAGAACAAGCATGAGTGAGGGGGCAGACACAAATGGAGAGGGAGAAGCAGACTCTCCGCTGAGCAGGGAGCCCGATGCGGGGCTTGATCCCAGACTCTGAGATCATGACCTGAGCTGAAGGCATATGCTTAACTGACTGAGCCACCCAGGCACCCCCCAATCAATAATTTTTTAATACATATACAGTATTAAAATATACCACCTAGGTTATTCCCTGCAAGGTAGAAGTAGGGGTGGGTTCCAGAGATTAGGCATGTTTTATCGAAGAGTGCCTTGAAAGACAGATAACTTTTTCACTGGAAAGTTTTACTGATGGAGAGATTAGTATGAATAAATGAGCAGAGTTTGCTTTAGTGACTGTGTACTTGAAGGATGTAACAGGGGAGATTCTTCAGGTAAGAAATCTAGTAAGGAATTTTTCAGAATTTTCTAGTTATCAGGTAATGGAGACAAATCATGACAGTCAAAATAGATTGAAAGAAACATGTACAAAAGGCATTAGCATATTTAGAAGCAACCTAATAATGAATGATTCATTACAAATGATAAGAGAAAGACAGAAATTGGGATGACACCAACTTTTTTGTTTGGTCATTTAGGATGATGAGATTGCCATTAACCAATATGTAGAATACAGTTGAAGAAATACTTTGTGTATGTTTGTCCAGCTAGCAAATAGAAACATTTAAGAAAATGTTATTCTTTCGATGCTAAGAGAATGTCATTGTGATTAGAAATACAGGTCAGGAGCTCAGGGACAGATTATAGATCTAGATTTGGGAGTAAGTCCCTTATGGGAAAAAAATCTATGAAAGTATAAAATCAGAAAAGACAGATTAAAAAATGAGAACAACGTGTCCAAGTAAAGAATTAAAGTGAATATGTATGTTCATTCTTGCGATTGCTGTAGCAAAGTACTAAAACCTGGGTGTCTTAAGATAACAAAATTTGGTTCTCTCACAATTTTGGTGGATCAGAAATCCAAAATCTAAGTGTTGCCAGGGCTGTACCCTCTGAACCTCGAAGGGAAAATCTGTTGTCTCTTGCACCTTCTGATGGCTATCAGCAGTTCTTGGCTTGTGGCTACATCATTCCAATCTCTATCTCCCTGGTCATATTGCCTCCTTTTCTGCATATCTTCTTATCCATATGTTTTTTTAATAAGGATACATGTGATAGTACTTTAGGGCTCACCTGGGTAGTCCAGGCTAAACTCCTTCAATCAATAATTTTTTGAATACATATACAGGACCCTAAACTTAATCATGTCATTTGCCAAGAAAGTAATACTAATGGGTTCCAGGGATTAAGACTTGAGCATATCTTTTAGGGGAGTCACTATTCAATCCACTATAATAGGCTTAAAATCATAAGTAGGCTATACAACAGACAGCAGAAATAAAACTCCAAGTACAATATATCAAGTAACTGTTAGAAGTTTAAGGTAGAGAGAAGGGTTAAACAGAACTTGCTTTTCCCACAAGAAGTAGCAAATTTAAATGTGTATGTATACTGTGTGTACATATGTATGGGCATGTGTATATGTAAAATATATATGTGTGTATATACATACATATGGACACATGAGTGTGTTTGTAGTGTGAGGAAAAGAAGCAAGTATAAAAAGATACTGAAGATGCAACAGGTAGATTAAGAACGAAGATGAAAAAAGGGGAAAAGAAGAAAGAATGAAGATGAAAATGAGGGGTGCCTGGGTGGCTTAGTCCTTAAGATGCTCCCTTCCACTCAGGTCATGATCCCAGGGTCTTGGGATCAACTTTTGCGGTTGTTGTCATTGTCATTGTTGGGCTCCCTGCTCCGCTGGATGCCTCCTTCTTCTCCATCAGCCTCTCTTTCTGCTCGTGCTCTGTCAAATAAATCAATAAAATCTTTTGAAAAAGTATGCAGGTGAAGATGAAAAATATGGGGGCATCTGGATGGCTCAGTCAGTTAAACGTCTGACTGGATCTCAGTTTGGGTCTTGATCTCAGAGTCTTGATCTTAGGGTCGTGAGTTCTGGCATGGAGCCTACTTAAAAAGAAAACAGAAAAAAAGATGAAAAATATGGAAGAGGATAGAAGAGAGAATAATATTTTAAGAGCATAAGGTTGACTTTAAAAGTAAGGATAATTTTCCTTAATAGAGAAAGAAAAATGTTGATACAAAAAAAGAGACTCTGAATTCATATGTGATTACTTATCTCTTTGTGTAAGTTATCTGAGAATGACATGGTGGGAATGAGGTTGGGAATTTGAGAAGGAAATATGGAAGAATCTCTGTATGCAGGCGAAAAGAGTTAATTAGGAATTCATTTGCAAGCCCACATCAAATGTGAGAGTAAACTTGTAGAGAATATCGTGATCATGGTGAAGTAACATCCCTAAGCGGAGAAGCTAAGTAAGAGGAGAAAATGGTTAGGCTGTGTGTTGGAAGCTAAAGAAAATGTTAGAGGAGTAATAGAAGTAGGTGAGTGCTTTCGGGGTATCTGACATATTTCACATAGTAGACTCTGAAGTCTAGGTTAGGTGGAGTGGAAAGGAAAACAAGGTAGAGCTTGATAGACAAGAACAACTACAAATAATACAGGGACTGTTCAGGGATAGGAGTAAAGTGTTAATGAAAGTAATGTAACAGGAGAGAAGGATGGGGGTAAGAGAATATCAGATACTCTACTCAAATTTTCAGAGATGAGCAAAGACACAGAAATGAACTAAACTATTGTTTCATGGAGCATTGTGCACAGGACAAGCAAGATAATTATTGGAGCTGTACTCTATTTTGCCTGGAACTTTGTGGCTTGGTAAAGATAGTTGTAGCAATAGGTAGAAGTAATATTCCCTTCCTTTCTTTTTTGCTAAAGATATGTTAACATTTTTGCCTACCTGTTGATGTTTGGAAAATCAGAGTCAATTGAAATGATAGTAAAGTTTTTCCCAGGGATGGGGAAGAGAAGAGTGAAGCTTAACTATTGGTATTAATTAAAATTCCATCAGATTTGTAGGATGCTAGTTCTTGGCATCTTTTATGCAAAGAAAATTTTAAAATGTTGTTATATCTTAATGATCTAAATTATTGTGTTTATGCACATGCTCACATACAAACTCATACACATTGATAAGACACTTCGTTTAGATACAAATATTTTATCCACATTTCATAATTGGGAGAATTTATATGAATGGTTTATTTACACAGCTGGTATACCACTTAATATTTTCCACGATAATCCGTTTTATTCTTATAATTGATTATATTTCCATTTGGACTTAATGGCCATTGTGTGAACAGTTCTAAATAAATATTACAGGAGAAAGACATTCCCAACTGAAACCACCAAAGTTAGGCAGAACTGGAGACTTGTTTCCAAAAGTGAATACCAAATACTCCTCCTTCAAAATTCTGCATGGGAGATCCTGGCTGGCTCCTTCAGCAGAGCATGTGACTCTTGATCTCAGGGTTGTGAGTTCAAGCCCCACATTGGGTGGAGAGATTACTTAAAGATAAAGTCTTTAAAAAAAATTCTACATAGGGGCACCTGGGTAGCTCAGTGGGTTAAGCCGCTGCCTTTGGCTCAGGTCATGATCTCAGGGTCATGATCTCAGGGTCATGGGATCGAGTCCTGCATCGGGCTCTCTGCTCAGCAGGGAGCCTGCTTCCCTTCCTCTCTCTCTGCCTGCCTCTCCATCTACTTGTGATTTCTCTCTGTCAAATAAATAAATAAAATCTTTTTAAAAAATTCTGCATGAAAGTTTTACACTTGCAAAATATATTTGTGGAAAAACTGAATTCAAACAATTCTCAACTAGCATCGTATACAGGGCAGAATATAGCGACTTACTATTTCTGGAAAGAAAGACATTTAATCTTCGATTACGTATTTGCAGTGAAAAATCTCATGAAATGAAAACAAAACAAAACAAAACAAAACCCTCTGCATCAATGGAAAATGTGAAGACCTAATCATTTCTACAGTTACACCTTCATGCACATGGTGTCGCTCTTTACTGAGAACATTTCCGAGAAGAACGTGCCTCTGCTTCCTCCTTCCTGCAGAAAATTGGGCAGATAGTGGAAAACCTCTGTTGAATCCTCCCCCTCAGAAGCCCGCGAGAGTCAGTTTGCGGTAAGGTATAACTTATACTTCAGATTACCTTTGAATCCTTTTGAGTGTACCATGCTGTTCTGGCGAGGAGGCCCAGGAATCCCGAGTCTGCTGCTGTTGCTTCTGCTCCTCGCAGCCTGGAAGACTGGGAGCGGCCAGGTCCACTACTCAGTCCTGGAAGAGGCCAAACACGGCACCTTTGTGGGCCGCATCGCCCAGGATTTGGGACTGGAGCTGGCGGAGCTGGTGCCACGCCTGTTCCGGGTGGCGTCCAAAGGCCCCGGGGACCTTCTGGAGGTAAATCTGCAGAATGGCATTTTGTTTGTGAATTCTCGGATCGATCGCGAGGAGCTGTGCGGGCGGAGCGCGGAGTGCAGCATCCACCTGGAGGTGATCGTGAACAAGCCATTGCAGGTTTTCCATGTGGAGGTGGAGGTGAAGGATATTAATGACAATCCGCCTGTGTTCCCTGAAAGTAAAAAAAGAATAATCATTGCAGAATCTAGACCCCCAGAAACTCGGTTTCCACTAGATGGCGCATCCGATGCAGATATTGGAGTAAACTCGGCCTTGACCTACCGAGTGGATCCCAACGAGTACTTCGCTTTGGACACACAGAACGATCGTGAACAGACGTCTTCGTTGTCACTTGTATTGAGGAAATCATTGGACAGAGAGCAAATTCAGGAGCATAACTTAGTATTGACAGCCACTGATGGGGGTAAACCGGAGCTGACCGGCACAGTTCAGTTGCTGATTACAATTCTGGATGTGAACGACAATGCCCCAGAATTTGAACAGTATATTTATAAAGTGACAGTATTAGAGAACGCATTTAATGGAACATTGGTGATCAAGCTGAATGCCACAGATCTTGATGATGGTACGAATGGAGACATAATCTACTCATTTAGAAGGCCTATATCGCCTGCGGTGTTATATGCATTTATCATAAACCCCAACAGTGGGGAAATTAGAACAAGAGGTAAACTAGATTTCGAAGAAAAGAAGTTGTATGAAATATCGGTGGAAGCAACAGACAAGGGGAATATTCCAATGGCAGGTCACTGTACCATTTTCGTGGAAATACTAGATATAAATGATAATGCCCCAGAAATTACCATAACTTCTCTGTCACTTCCGGTGCGAGAGGATGCTCAGGTGGGCACCGTCATCGCCCTGATCAGCGTGTCTGACCGTGACTCTGGTGCCAACGGGCAGGTGACCTGCTCACTAACACCCCACGTTCCCTTCAAGCTGGTGTCCACCTTCAAGAACTACTATTCGCTGGTGCTGGACAGCGCCTTGGATCGCGAGAGCGTGTCCAACTATGAGCTGGTGGTGACAGCACGGGACGGAGGATCGCCTCCGCTCTCCGCCACCGCCAGCGTGTCCGTGGAAGTGGCGGACGTGAACGACAACGCGCCGGCGTTCGCGCAGCCCGAGTACACGGTGTTCGTGAAGGAGAACAACCCGCCCGGCTGCCACATCTTCACGGTGTCGGCGCGGGACGCGGACGCGCAGGAGAACGCGCGGGTGTCCTACTCGCTGGTGGAGCGGCGCGTGGGCGAGCGCGCGCTGTCGAGCTACGTGTCGGTGCACGCGGAGAGCGGCAAGGTGTACGCGCTGCAGCCGCTGGACCACGAGGAGCTGGAGCTGCTGCAGTTCCAAGTGAGCGCGCGCGACGCGGGGGTGCCGCCGCTGGGCAGCAACGTGACGCTGCAGGTGTTCGTGCTGGACGAGAACGACAACGCGCCGGCGCTGCTGCCGCGGCCCGGCGCGGGCGGCGGGGGCGGCGCGCTGAGCGAGCTGGTGTCGCGGTCGGTGGGCGCGGGCCACGTGGTGGCGAAGGTGCGCGCGGTGGACGCGGATTCCGGCTACAACGCGTGGCTGTCGTTCGAGCTGCAGCCGGCGGCGGGGGGCGCGCGCAGCCCGTTCCGCGTGGCGCTGTACACGGGCGAGATCAGCACGACGCGCCCCCTGGACGAGGCGGACCCGCCGCGCCAGCGCCTGCTGGTGCTGGTCAAGGACCACGGCGAGCCGGCGCTGACGGCCACGGCCACCGTGCTGCTGTCGCTGGTGGAGAGCGGCCAGGCGCCAAAGGCGTCGTCGCGGGTGTTGGCGGGCGCCGCTGGCGCCGAGACGGCGCTGGTGGACGTCAACGTGTACCTGATCGTCGCCATCTGCGCGGTGTCCAGCCTGCTGGTGCTCACGCTGCTGCTGTACACGGCGCTGCGGTGCTCGGCTCCGCCCAGGGAGGGCGCGTGCGGGCCTGGGAAGCCCACGCTCGTGTGCTCCAGTGCGGTGGGGAGCTGGTCGTACTCGCAGCAGAGGCGGCAGAGGGTGTGCTCTGGGGAGGGCGCTCCCAAGACCGACCTCATGGCCTTCAGTCCCAGTCTTCCGCCTGGTCTGAGTTCTACGGAGGGAACCGGTGAAAGAGAACCAGACATAGAACATTTGAAAGAGGTGAGTTCGTATTAAAAACTGCCTTACTCTTTTAGCCTAACTCACAGCTTTATTGTTTAAGGTTCTTCATTCTCAGTTGTAACATTATTCTTTAATTTTGCTTGTCGTCATGGTATTTAATAGTATTATTGACATTATGGATTGAGTTATTGTTCAGACTGGGGCTCCTGGGTGGCTCAGTTGGTTAAGCTTCGAACTCCATTTCCGCTCAGGTTCCGATCTCAGGGTCGGGAGATTGAGCCTCAGGTGGGGCTAGCTCTAGGCGTTGAGCCTGCTTAAAGATTCTCTCTCCCTCTCTCTGCTTCCCACCCCCGGCGCCTTGTTGAAATAGTTAAGTAAAAGCCACAATAAATTATTTGTAAGGTTTTTCTTAGTAACAGTTTGTATTTATTTCCTATGTACACATTTACAGGAAATCAGACATTATGAATACTTGAGCGTTCTGAAAGCTTTGTTTTAATAAGGCTAATTAGAATTATAAAAAAACATTTTATTTATTTATTTGACAGAGAGCTAGAGAGAGAGCACAAGTAAGCAGAGTGGCAGGGAGAGGGGCAGAGTGATAAGCAGGCTCCCTGCTGAGCAGGGAGCCGGATATGGCTCCATCCCAGGACCCTAGAATCATGACCTGAGCTGAAGGCAGCTGCTCAACCAACGGAGCCACCTGGGTGCCCCTGATTAAAGCATTAAAAAATTTTAAAAATTTCAAATGAATGTCTTTATTTTAAAAATTCATTGATATACCACATATGTGTTTTATTTATTTTTAAAAAGATTTTATTTATTTATTTGACAGAGAGTGAGATCACAAGTAGACAGAGAGGCAGGCAGAGAGAGAGGGGGAAGCAGGCTCCCCACGGGGTAGAGAGCCTGTGGGGTCTCCATCTGAGGACCCTGAGATCAAGACCTGAGCTGAAGACAGAGGCTTAACCTACTGAGCCGCCCAGGCACCCCTATGTGTTTTATTTTAAAGACCTCATAACCTTGGGACGCCTGGGTGGCTCAGTTGGTTAAGCAGCTGCCTTCGGCTCAGGTCATGATCCCAGCGTCCTGGGATCGAGTCCCACATCGGGTTCCTTGCTCCGCAGGGAGCCTGCTTCTCCCTCTGACTCTGCCTGCCACTCTGCCTGTGCTCACTCTTGCTCTCTCTCTCTCTCTGACAAATAAATAAATAAAATCTTAAAAAAAAAAAAAGACCTCATAACCTTTTATTACAAAAAATGCCCTTTAAAAGTTCATTTTATTTATTTATTTATTTATTTATTTATTTTAAAGATTTATTTATTTATTTATAAAGATTATATTTATTTATTTGACAGACAAATCACAAGGAGGCAGAGAGGCAGGAAGAGGTGGGGGGAAGCAGGCTCCCTGCTGAGCAGAGAAGTTGATGTGGGGCTCCATCTCAGGACCCTGAGATCATGATCTGAGCTGAAGGCAGAGGCATTAACCCACTGAGCCACCCAGGTGCTCCTAAAAGTTCATTTTTTTTTTTAAGATTTTATTTATTTGTCAGAAGAGGGAGAGCGAGCAAGCACAGGCAGACAGAATGGCAGGCAGAGGCAGAGGGAGAAGCAGGCTCCCTGCCGAGCAAGGAGCCTGATGTGGGACTCAATCCCAGGAAGCTGGGATCATGACCTGAGCCGAAGGCAGCTGCTTAACCAACTGAGCCACCCAGGTGTCCCCTAAAAGTTCATTTTAAAAAACACTTTATTTATTTACTTGAGAGAGAGAGAGAGAGAGAGAGAGAGCGCATAGAGGGAAAGGGAGAGGCACCCCCTACCCCCAAACAAGGAACCAAATGCAGGGCTCCAACGCAGGGCCCTGGGATCATGAAGGAGCAAAGACAGACACCCAGCTGACTGAGCCACCCAGGTGCCCCAGTTCACTTTTGTTTCTTAAAAAAAAAGAAATCTTCTTTGATTTGGTCCCTTCTCATTTCCTTCTTGTCATCTCACCATTCCCATCAGGTATCCAGTACAAAGGAAGCTTGTGATTTTCTTTGCATATATTTATTTTCAATCACTTAATTGCTCCACACAGGTGTATGTCTTTTAGATTTTTTTTTTTTGTTATATGTTTTAGAAAGTTTATTAGGACAGATAATGCACTTTATACTTTTTAGTCACCAATGTCTTTGGAAATCCCTACAAATCTGTTATTTTTAATAGCTGTCTAGTTCCCCGTAATGCAGAGTGAATCACTGATATATTCAGTTATTTACCTGTTGACGAACCCCGCATTTCAAGTGTTCTTTAGCCCTCATAAGCCATGCTGTACTATTATTTACATATTTCTATAATATTGGTGCTTTTATTTCCGTGAAATTCACTTTCAGATGTGGAATGGACGCATTGAAGTGTATTAATAATTTTAATTTTAGAATGTATTGCTAGAGTACTGTTCAAGTACTTTTAATTGCCACCAACAAGTTATGAGCACCCTTTCTTGTCTCTAAAATCAGTCGTGGTTTTATATCTCACTGTTACTTTAATTTTAATTTCATATAACACCAGTGAATTTGAGCATATTGTCATTTATATTTGGTTCTCTTTGATTTGTTACGTAAATTACTTGTTCATTAAAAACTTGAAAAGTTTTTTTTTTTGTTGTTTTTCAGTTTGGGAAAGTTCTTTGTAAAATGTAGATATTAACTGTTATCTTCTACCTATTTCACAAATATTTTTTCCTCCTATACAATTTATGTTGATTTGTTTATAGTATATTTTGCCAGATAAAAATGTTTTTTGTATTTCTATATTAAAATATGTTTATTTTTCTTTTATGGATTTTACAGTCTCCATGTTTAGTTAGGAAGATGTTAATTTTTTAAGGAAGATTTAATTTTTATATGGATCATCCAATAATTAAATTAGTAAACATTTATTTCTAATTTAAGTTTTTTTGAAAAATTGAAGTATAATTGACATATAGCATTATATTCATTTCAGATATACAATGTAATTATTTGACATTGGTACATATTGGGAAATGATCACCACAATAAGTCTAGTTAATACTTATTACCGTACATTGTTATAGAATTTTTCCTTGTAATGAGAACTTTTCAGATCTACTCTTTTAGTGACCTTCAAATATGCAATTCAGTATTATTAAAAATAGTAACTATTCTGTGTATTATTTATTTTATAATCAGATGTTTGTACTTTTGCCCAACTTCAACCACTTGCCTACTCCCTTCCACTGCAAATGGCAAACACCAATGTGTTCTCTGTATCTTTTAGTTTTTTCTTTTTAGGTTCCACATAAGTGACAAAGTTTTTCATTTTCTTTCTTCCTTTTTAAAAAAATTTTTCATTTATTTACTTGAGAGAGAAAGAGAGAGAGCATGCATAAGCGGGGGAGGAGGGACAAAGGGAGAGGGAGAAGCAGACTCCCACTGGTCAGGTTGCCCAATGTGGGGGTCCATTCCAGAACCTTGGGGTCACAACCTGAGCGAAATACAGACACTTAACTGACTGAACTACCCAGGTGCCCCCTTTTATTTTTCTTTTTTAAGATTTATTTATTTTAGAGCAAGAGAAGGAGAGTAGGGGAGAGCTGGGGGGAAGGGCAGCAAGAATCTTAAACAGACTCTGCTTAGCACAGAGCCTTTTCCATCTCACGACCCTGAGATCATGACCTGAGTGGAAATCAAGAATCTGATACAACGGACTGTGTCACCAGGTGCCCCAAAATAATTTCTTTTAATGTAGTTATTTATTGCTGTAAATTTCCCTCTTAGCCCAGCTTTTGCAGCATCCTATAAGTTTTGGTACATTGTGCTTTCATTTTCATTTGTTTCAAAATATTATTTCCCTTCAATTTCATCTTTGGCCCACAGTTTTTTAGGAGTGTGTTATTTTTTTTTTAAGGAGTGTGTTATTTAATTTCCACATATTTGTAAATTGTCTAGTTTTCCTCCAGTTATCAACTTCTAGTTTCATATGATTATGGTCAGAAAATCTACTCTATATGATTTGAGTCTTTTAAAGTTTGCTGAGACTTATTTTGTGACCTAGCACATGATATATCCTGGATAATGTTCCATATGTGCTTGAGAAGAATGTGTTTTCTGCTGAAGTTGGTGGGTATGTTCTGTACATGTCTGCTAGGTCCATTTGGTCTAAAGTAGAGATAAGGTTCAGTGTTTTCTTATTTATTATCTGTCTGGGTGATATATCCACTGATGAAACTGGGGTTTGAAGTCCCCTGTTATTCCTGTAATGTCTATTACTCCCTTCAGATACGCTATTATTTGCTTTATATATTTCTGTGTTCTGATGTTGGGTAGATGCATAAAAATTGTTACATCCTCTTGATGACTTTGACCTCTTTCTCACCATATGATGACCTTCTTTGTTTCCTGTTACAGTTTTTTACTTAAAGTCAGTTTTATCCAATACAAGTATAGCTATTCCCACTCTCTCTTTTTATTTCCATTTGCATGGAATATCTTTTTCCTTCTCTTCATTTTAAACCTGTGTATGTCCCTTGAAAGTGCTGGAGGCGGCATATAGTTGGATCTTGTTTTTAATCCATTCAGCTATGCCTTTGATTGGAGAATTTAATCCATTTTCATTTAAAATAATAATAGGTAAAGGGGCGCTTGGGTGGCTCAGTGGGTTAAAGCCTCTGCCTTGGGCTGAGGTCGTGATCCCAGTATGCTCAGCAGGGAGCTTGCTTCCCCCTCTCTCTCTGCCTGCCTCTCCGCCTACTTGTGATCTCTATCTGATAAATAAATAAAATCTTTAAAAAAATTTCTAAAAAAATAATAATAGGTAAGAACTTACTATGTCCATTGTTTTCTGGCTGTTTTATAGTATCTCTGTTCCTTTTTTCCCCCGTCTTGCTATCTTCCTTTGCGAATTGATTTCCTTATCTTTATCTTGTGTGTATCTTTGATTTCCTTTTCTTTATTTTGTATCTACTATAGTTTTTTTATGGTTACCTGTACTTTAATTGAAGCATTTTATAGACATAGGCCTATTTTAAGCTGACAACAACTAGGCTTTTTTATAAAGATTTTATTTACTTATTTGAGAGAAAGTGAGCATAAGCGGTGTGAGGGGCAGAGGGAGAGTGAGAAGCAGATTCCTTGTCGAGCTGGGGGCCCAATATGGGGCACGATCCCAGGACACTGAGATCATGACCTGAGCTGAACGCAGACACTTAACCAACTAAGCCACCTAGGCACCCCAGTTGGCTTTCATCACATGCAAAACTCTACTCTTTTACTCCTACCCATTTTATGTTTCTATTGTCATAATTTATGTCTTTTTATAGGGTGTATCCATTAACAAAATTATAACTATTTCTATTTTAAATATATTTGTTCTTTAACCCTGAGAGTATGGTGGTTATCACACCACTATATTACAGTATTGGGTATTGTTAATCTGACTCTATACTTACTTTTACCAGCATATGGTATGTTTTCATATGTTTTTATGTTACTGGTTATCATCGTTTGATTTCAGTTTGAAGAACTCCTTTCAGCATTTCTTGTAAGGCAGGTCTAATGGTGATGAACTCCCCAAGCTTTTGCTTATTTGGGAAAGTCTTTATCTCACTTTCATTTCTGAAGGATAACTTTGCTGCATAATGTTTTCTTGGTCAGTGGTTTATTTTTATTTCAGGACTTTGAATAACATCACCCCATTCTCTCCTGGTGTGCAGTGTTTCTGGTGATAGCCTACTGGGGGTTCACTTATAAGAGAGAAATTGTTCTCTCTTTTTGCTCTTAAAATTCTCTTTGCCTTTAATTTTATGTAGTTTTATTATAATTTGTCATAGAGAAGATTGTTTTGGAGTGACATTTTGGGGTGAACCTATTAGCTTCATGAACTTGGATTTCCAAATCTTTCCCCATGTCCGAGAAGTTCTCTCTCATTATTTCCTTAAATAAGCTTTCTACCCCTTTCTCTCTTCTTCTGAGATTCCAGTGATGATTTCTTTTAAAGGTGTCTCCAGGGCCCATGAGTGGTTCAGTAAGTTAAGCATCTGTCTTCAGCTCAGCTCATGATCCCAGGATCCTGGGATCAAGCCCCATATCAGGCTCCATGCTCAGTGGAGACCCTGCTTCTCCCTGCTTGTGCTCTCTCTCTTTCTCTGTCAAATAAACACGTAGAATTTTTTTTAAAAAAATTTTAAAATAAAGTTGTCCCATAAGTCCTGTATACCCCATAGGTTTTCTTCATTACTTTTCACATATTTTTCTTTTAGCTCCTTGAAAAAAATTTTTAAAATTTAAATTCAGGGGCGCCTGGGTGGCTCAGTGGGTTAAACCTCTGCATTTGGCTCAGGTGATGTTCTCAGTGTCCTGGGATCGAGCCCCGCATCCCCCTCATCGGGCTCTCTGCTCATCAGGGAGCCTGCTTTCCCCTCTCTCTCTGCCTGCCTCTCTGCCTACTTGTGATCCCTGTCTGTTAAATAAATAAATGAAATCTTTAAAAAATTCTAAATTCAATTTAGTTAACATATAGTGCATTATTACACGAATAGAATTTAGTGATTCCTCAGTTGCATAAAATACCCAGTACTCATTACATCACGTGTCCTCCTTAAGGCCCATTATCCAGTTACCCCATCCCCCCACCCTCTCCCCTCCAGCAACCCCCAGTTTCTTTCCTATAGCGCTCCTTTTGACTGGAGATTTTTATTTTATTTTATTTTATTTTGGAACCTGGTAATTTAAAATGCTCTTTGTTGCTCCCTCTAGTGTCTATCTGCAGCATTTTAGTTTTCTATGTTCTATGGCAATAGTTGTCCCTTGTTTTCAGTGATCACTAGGCATCCAGGGTATGCTGGTTTCCTGTCAGCAACCCGAGTCAGATAAAACAGATACCAGTTTCTTAGGCAGCTTTCCAAAATCCCAAAAGTCTGGACACATCCTCACTTTTCTCCCTCCTTCGTCCCCTTGGTATTTTCTTTTGTTCTCCATAGCCTTCAGGCATCCAAACTATGCCAGTTCGATCAGTTCTCTGATTGGGGCAATATAGAAATTAGTCCTTTAAGGCAGCCTTCTGAGAAGTTGTTACATTGGACACATGCTGTGCTCTTTTCTTTCCTCTGGAAGGGCCAGTAGCAAGCCAGGGTATTCTTTCTTGGTGGGTCAACGTGGGTGCAGGGCTGATGTGAGCCAAGTAAAATTTATTCTTTGTACTTGTTTCAGCATAGCTATTTCAGCCTTGTGTTCACCTGGGAGTACTCCAGCTTTGTAACTGGACTCTGGAATCCTCATAAAGGAATTTTGGTCTGTATATTGTTGCTAATTGTATTTTTGTGGGAGAATAAGGGCTAGGAATTCTTATTCTGTTATTTTGCTGGCATCATTTTGATACACTCTGAGTTAATTTTTGTAGATGGTGTGAGGTAGTGGTCTACCTTAACACTTTTGCAAGTGGATATACAGTTATCCTGGCACTGTTTATTGAAAAGAACTATTCTTTCCCTGTTGAAATGTTGGGGAACCGTTGTTGGAATTCAGTTGATCAAGGAATGAATTCCTGTCAGTAGGGCACAAGACTCTTGATCTCTAGGTTGTGAGTTCGAGCCCCATGTTGGGTGTAGAAATTACTTAAAAATGAAATCTTTAAAAAAAGAAAGAAAAGAAAATCAGTTGATCAATAAATGTGGGAGTTAATTTCTGGATTCCCATTTCTATTCCATTGATTTATATGTCTGTCCTTATCCCAGTACCACACTCTCTTCGTTATTATACTTTTGAGGCAAGTTTTAGAAATTATTTGTTTTCCAACTTTGTTCTTTTTCTCAAGATTTTCTTGGCTCTTCTGGGTGACCTGCATTTCCATATGAATTTTAGGATCGGTTTGTCAGTTTCTGCAAGGAAACCAGCTTACTTTTGATAGGGAGTATGTTGTAGATCCATTTGGACAGTATTTCCATTTTAACAGTGTAAAGTTTTCTGATCCATGAACATGGGATTTTCCCCATTTAGATGTTTTTTAATTCCCTTCTTTTTAGTTTAATTAATTAATTACTTATTTTTAAAGATTTTACTTGTTTATTTGACACACAGAGAGAGAATAAGCAGGGAATGCAGCAGAGGGAGAGGGAATAGCAGACTCCTTACAGAGCAGGGAGCCCAAAGGGCTTGGATCCCAGGACCCTGGGATCACGATCTGAACTGAAGATAGATGCTTAACCAACTGAGCCACTCAGGTGCCCCTTCTTTAATTCCTTTCAACATTGTTTTGGAGTTTCCAGAGTACACATTTTATATTTCTTTTGCTAAATTTATTCCTTAATATTTTCTTTTTTTAAAAGATTTTATTTGTTTATTTGACGAGATCACAAGTAGGCTGAGAGTCAGGCAGAGTGAGAGGAAGGGAAGCAGGCTCCCTGCTGAGCAGAGAGCCCTACATGGGGCTCAATTCCAGGGCCCTGGGATCATGACCTGAGCTGAAGGCAGAGACTTTAACCCACTGAGCCATCCAGGCGCCCCCTTTTTAAAAAACATTTTTAAATAGATTTTTCATTGCATTTTTTATTGGTTCATTTTTACAATAGTTAGTCTATAAAATATAATTGATGGGTTTTTATATTAATCTTTTATCCTATAACCTTTCTGATGTCATTTATTTGTTTTACAGTTTTTAGTGGATTCTTTAGGATTTTCAATATACAAGGACTGGTCATCTCTAAATGGAGATAGTTTTAATCTTCCCATCCATTGCATCTGAATGTCTTTGATCTTGTATTCTTCCCTAATTGGGCTAGCTAGAGCCTCTAGCACAATGTCGAATAGAAGTGGTTAGAGAAAACTTTCCTGACTTGTCGCTGACCTTAGGCAAAAGCACACTGGTTTTTACCTGTAACTATAATATTACCTTTCAGTAGGTCTTTGAAAATGACCCCTCTTTCATTTCTGGTTTTACTAATTTTAGTCTTGTGGCTTTTTCTCTTCGTCAATATAGCTAAGGTTTTGTCAGTTTTCTTGATCTTTTCAAAGAACCAACTTTGGCTTCATTGTCTTCCTCTTCAGTTTTCCACTCTATCTCATGAATGCCCTTATCAGGATAAGGAAATTCCCTTCTCTTCCTAGTTTGATGGCTGATTTTATTATAAAATGGTGTTGGATTTTGCCAAATGATTTTTCTGCATGTATTCAGATGATCATATGGTGTTTGTATTTTAATCAATTGATATATCACTATGAGCTGAATTGTGTCCCCCCAAAATTCATGTGTTGATGCCTGAACCGAAGTACCTCAGAATATATTTGGAATTATATTTGAAGATACATATTTTTAAAATTTATTCCATTTTTTCAGTGTTCCAAGATTCATTGTTTTTGTACCACAGTGAGTGTTCCATGCAATACATGCCCTCCTTAATACCCACCACCAGGCTCACCTATCCCCCCATCTCCCTCCCCTCTAAAACCCTCAGTTTGTTTCTCAGAGTCCCAGTCTGTCATGGTTCGTCTTCCCCTCTAATTTCCCCCAATTCACTTTTCCTTTTCTTCTCCTAATGTCCTCCACGTTATTCTTTATGCTCCCCAAGTAAGTGAAACCCTATGATAACTGACTCTCTCTGCTTGACTTATTTCACTCGGCATAGTTTCTTCCAGTCCCGTCCATGTTGATAAAAAAAGTTGGGTATTCATCCTTTCTGATGGAGTTATAATACTACATAGTATATATGGACCACATCTTCTTTATCCATTCATCTGTTGAAGGGCATCTTGGCTCTTTCCACAGTTCGGCAATTGTGGCCATTTTTAAAGAAGTAATTGATGTAGGCTTGCCTGGGTGGCTCAGTTGTTGGGCATCTGCCTTTGGCTCAAGTCACCATCCCAGGGTCCTGGGATCAAGCCCCACATCAGGTTCCCTGCTCAGCAGGAAGCCTGCTTCTGCCTCTCCCACTCCGTCTGCTTGTGTTCCCTCTCTTACTGTGTCTTCCTCTGTCAAATAAATAAATAAATAATTTTAAAACGAAATAACTGAGTTAACATGAAGTCATTGAGGTGAATCTTAATGCAATATGACTGATGTCCTTTTAAGAAGAAGAAATTCGACCTCTGCCTCTGCTCACACCCTCTGTCTCTAAAATAAATAAATCTTTAAAAAGAAAAAGAAATTAGTTCATCAACACACACAGAGGGAAGACCATGTGAAGTCACAGTGAGGAGATGGCCATTTACAAGCCAAGGAGAGAAGCCTTGAAAGATATTAACACTGGTGATACATTGATCTTGGAATTCTAGCCTTCAGAATTACAAGAAAGTAAATTTCTGTTGTTTAGCTCACCCAGTCTGTGATACTTTGTTATGGCAACTTGTACAACCTAATATATATTACATTTATTGATTTTCAGATGTTAAACCAACTTGATGATGGTGTATAATTCCTTTTATATATTGCTGAATTTGGTTTTCTGGTATTCCATTGAGTATTTTTGTGTTTATATTCATAAAAGATAGTGGTCTGTAGTTTTCTTTTCTGGTCATGTCTTTTGTTTTGGATATCAGAGTAATACTGCCCTCAGAAGGGGCACCTGGATGGCTCAGTGGGTTAAGCCTCTGCCTTAGGCTCAGGTCATGATCTTGGGGTCCTGGGATTGAGCTCTGCATTGGGCTCTTTGCTCAGCAGGGAGCCTCCTTCCTCGTCTCTCTCTGCCTACCTCTCTGCCTACTTCTGTCTACTTGTGATTACTCTCTCTGTCAAATAAATAAAAAATCTTCTAAAAAAAAAAGAATAAGCCAGGAAGTATTTGTTCTTCTTTTTTAAGAAAAGATTTTATTTGTTTATTTATGAGAAAGCAGGGGAGAGGAGGAGCAGAGGGAGAGGGACAACAAGATTCCATGTTGAGCTCTGAGCTCTACGTGGGACTCAATCTCAGGACCCTAGGATCATGACCTGAGCCAAAACCAAGAGTAAGGTGCTTAACCAACTAGCCATCCAGGTGTCCCTTGCTCCTCTTCTATTCTTTGGAAGAGTTTGTAAAGAACTGCTATTAATATTTATGAGAATGTTTGGTAGAATTCATTCATGATGTCTTTTGTGTTTTTTTCCTGTGTAGTTCTAATTCAATCTATTTACTAATTCAATCTAGTTAGTAATTCAATCTATTTACTTTTCATATGTCCACTCAAATTTTCTATTTTTCTTTTTACCCAATTTTGGTATTTGTGTATTCTAAGAATTTTTTCATCTAAACTACTCATTTATTGGTACACAGCTGTTCATAATATTCTATTATCTTTTTTATTTCTTTAAGGTTTGTAGTAATGTCTTCTTTCATTGCTGGTTTTAGTAATCTTCATTTTCTTGACTTTTCTCTTGGTCAATCTAGGTAAAGTTTTGTCAATTATGTTGATCTTTTCAAAGAACCAACTTGTGCCTTTGTCATCTTTCTCTACTGTTTTTCCTCTTTTTATTTATTTTTTCTTTAATCCTTTAAATTTGGTTTGTTTTTATTTTTCCAGTATCTTAAAGTAGGAGGTTAGGTAATTGATTTGAGGTATATCTTCCTCTTCAGTGTCAACACTACAGCTATACATCTTCCTTTGAGCATTGTTTTAGTTGCATTCCATAAGTTTTCATATATTGTGTCTTTCATTTCATTTATCTCAGCATTTCATTTATCTCAGAGTGTTTCCTAATTTCCCTTGTTCTTCTTTGACCCATGGTTATTTTAGCACATGTGATTTAATTTCTACATATATCTGAATTCCCTAAATTTCAGTTTGTTATTGATTTCTAATTTTATTCCATTATGGTCAGATAACACATTTTGTATGGTATCAGTCCCTATAAACTTACTGAAGTTTATTTTATGGCATAGTGTTGGGAAGGGCATTCTAATGTGCAACATTTTTTAAATGATTTTTTAAAGTTTTTTTTAAAATTTATTTGACACAGAGATAGAGAGTACAAGTAGGCAGAGCAGCAGGCAGAGGGAGAGGGAGAATTAGGCTCTCCGTTGAGCAGAGAGCCTTATGTGGGGTTTGATCCGGAACCCTGGGATCATTTAACCGACTTGCCACCCAGGCACCCCTCATGCGCAGTCTTTCAGATTTCACTTAGTCATGTAAGAATGGGTCTTGGGCTTGGAACACTTCCTTACCAAGAAATGGAGTCTATACAGCCTGTGATAGTCTTATTATCTTGTGTGGGAATATCTTTCCCTCTTTCAGACTCACTGAAGCTCTAGTCTCTGCTTGGAGCATGTGAATCATGTGGTATCTGACCAAGCCCACTGTTACATCTGTCCTCTGTGAAGAAGAGAAAAGGTCTTTCTACTGTGGTACAGGAGGGGTGCACAGAGAAACCCACTGGCCATGGGATACTGATGCCCAGTACTGAAGCTGATCTTGGTCTGTCTTTTCTCTATGTAAATACAATGTTGTTCCATCCCGCTTGACTGTATTGTGTTCTTCTTGGCAACTCTGATGCCAAGATGCAATGGGCAGAAGTATTTAGAGTCCTCCCTTGGGGTTGATACCTGGTGCACAGTAATTTGCTTGACACTTAGCATGTGGTCTGTTATGGAGAATGTTCTTGTGCAGTTGAGAAGAATAGATATTGTGCTGTCAGTGGGTGAGTATTCTGTAAATGTCTTTTTTGGTCTAGTTGGTTTACAATGTTTTTAAAGCCTTCCATTTACTTACTGATCATCTGTCTAGGTGTTATCCATTGCCAGAAGTAAGGTATTAAAATCTCCAGCTTTTAGTATTGAATTGTCTATTTCTTCTTTCATTTCTGTTAGCTCTTGCTTTATGTATTTGGGGGCTCTTTTGTTAGCTGTCTATATTCTTATAATTGTTATACTTTCCTAATCAACTCTTGTCATGATGAAATATCTCTCTTTATTTCCAGTAATATTTTTGTCTGATATTAGCATAGCCACTGCAGCTCTCTTGTGGTTGCTATTTTTATAATATATGTTTTTCCATCCTTTACTTTCAATTTATCTGTATCTTTGAGTCTAAAGTTGCCTTCTGTTGATGACATATAGTTGGACCTTGTTATTTTAATATCTAGTCTGATAATTCTGCCCAAGAGTGAACCTGGTGATGTAATAGCGGATCTCACAGTGAAAGATCCCCTTGTGATTCTGGCAGTGAGCATATGTACATGTCTATTTTCTAATCTTTCTTGTAGTATTTATGGAGATCCCATTTTGGCTTAGTTTGGATTACTACTCATTATTGAAAGTAGTTCCTTTAAGACTAGCTGTCTGCAGGTGAAGAATGTAAATGGATGGGCCAGCAGAGCTCTGGACTAACATGAAGGTATCTTTATTAACGTTTGGTAGAGTAGTTTGTGTGTACCTTAGTTTCTGCATATCTCCAACTGGTGAGAATTGGCAGCTGCAGAGCAATTTGTTATCCAGAATTTTTTCTTCTCCTTACTACATACATCCTTAGCTTCACTCTTGAAATAATAGTGCTTCTGCTCTCTGTCACATTTAGTCCTGCTTTCTCTTATATTTTGTGCTGACAAATAGGATGAAAGGAGAATCCTGCCTGATTCAGCCTATGTACCTAGATCTTTTTGTTCAGTCTGGGGAGGTAAATTTTCCCTTCACCCTTCAGTCTTGTGGCTGCTCTAAGAATTAAATTAACATGAGACAGATTAACAGGAGAAAATAAAATTTAATTAAATACATGCAGGGGAATCCACATAAACGTTAGAGATTCCAAAGACAGTTAACAAAATGAAGTACATATATGACTTTCTGAACTAAAGAGAAAAGGGTAGGATCTAAGGCTTCAAAGGGGCAGAAGGCAATTCATAGGAAGGTGGAAAGAGTAAATGTCTGGTAAACAAATGTGTGCTGGGTCATTAAAAAAATATATGACATTGGGAAAACTTTGATCAAACAGGCCTTGCTAGCTTCTTCCCTGTCTACCATATCATATTATGCTGCAGTTATCTATGGTGATAGCTCCCTTCCTGGAACACATCCTGTAAATTATTTTAGGCAGAAAGAGGGGAGGTTTTTTTTTTTTTTTAAAGGCCCTCTGTTTCTTAAAAATAACCAGCCTATGAGGAGCACCGGTTGTCGTATATAACTTTGAAGCATTTAATTTTACAACTGAAACTAATATTGGACTGTATGTTAATTAACTGGAATTTAAATGAAAACTTGGGAAAAAATAATCAGCCTAAAATAATACACCAGCCAAACAGACACATTTTGGGATGGCAAATTATGCATCCCTGTCATTCCAAACAAAGAATCATTTGTTTTGTTTTTCAGTATGAACCACTACTCTGGAAAACTCCAGTCTATCAGCTCTTCCCAAGTCTCCAGTGGGACGAATTCACTCTTAGCATTTTCTCACATCTTGGTCCAATTTTCATGGTACTTGGTAATTTCTCTTCATATATATTATGCTAGAAGTTCATTTGTTTTATAGAGTTTCATCAAAGATGAAAGCTGATCATGTCACTGAACCTCTTTAGTTTTAATTTTTTTTATTTGATTTTATGAGAAGAAAATTATATTGCCTATAAATTTATCATCTAACAATATATGTTATTCTCCTTTCTAACACATATACACATTTCTTTATTTTATATTGATTAGCCTAGCATATCCAAGTCAGTATTGAATAATAACTATGAGATGAAGTATCTGGTTATGCTCATGATTTTTCATGGAAATTATTCTGATGTTTTATTGTTTAAATTGAAGATTGGGGATGCCTGGGTGGCTCAGTCAGTTAAGCATCTGCCTTCGGCCCAGGTCATGATACCAGGGTCCTGGAATTGAGTCCTACATTGGGTTCCCTGCTCAGCAAGGAGCTTGCTTCTCCCTTTGCCTGCTGCTCCCCATGCTTGTACTCTCTCTCTCTGACAAATAAATGAATAATATCTTTAAAAATATATATATATAAAATGAAGGTGGTCATTTTTTTGTGACAGCTGTCAAATTTTTATCAAATTGCTTTTAAGCATCTATCGTAAGGATGCTCTAGTAATATTTTGTTTAGCATGTTTTGAAACTATAATGTGAGATTTGTGTAGAGTCTTTTTTAGAGAATGTTGATAGAATCTTTGTCAGATTTTTATTTCAGGTTAAGCACTATCTAATAAACTGATGTCAGTTGGGTTAGTTGGTAATGATTGCAGGCCTTCCTTTTAAGCTACACTTGATGAAAATTTTCATCCACAGCTCAGAGGAAGATCTAGTGTGACTGCTTACCAAATATGTGCAATACAAAATTTGAATGTAGATAAAATATATTATATAATTGAACAAGATAGGTTAGCTTTTAACCCAGTAATATTCAGCAAATTGGAGTAAAAAAGAAAAAGTACAAAAGTCTAGGACTTTTTGATCTGTGGCTTAAGACCATCTAGAAAAAAATAGGTATTAATTTTAGTTTTCAATCCATCATGAAAAAAAGTATTTGATTGTGTTTTAAAGAGATAGATGTAATTTTAGACTCTATTCCTTGATTTGTAATATTTAGAATGAAAGTAATGCAGCTGGCTGGGTCCAACGATGCAGAGGGATGTCCCACAGGACCAGCCAAGAGGGTCCTTTGGCTTCATGCAGGATGGAAATCAAATGTGAGCCCTGAGAAGTGAGAGCAGAATTTATTGAAGATATGTGGAGAGAGCCGATACAGACAGTCTGGGAGACTCAGAAAGAAACAGGGAGACTGTCTCATCTTTGCTTGGCATTTGGGGTTTAGATCGAAGACAGTGGTCTGGTGTATGTGTCCCCTCATACATTTCAGGAATTAGTCAAAACAAGGATGAATTCTTAGACATCTTCTGTAAGTTATTGAAGCTCTGGAGTCAGTGGTCTTGGAAAACATTCATGATAACCTCTCTTGGGTACTCCTTGGATGTTATCTGTTGTGCTGGAAGACTCTGAAGAAATCATTAACTCTTTGACTGTTACAAGGAGGACATTAGGCATGTGTAAGAATAGATCTAGACAGGGAGACTGAAGGGACTGCATGAAAAAAGTGCTTTTTTTAATTCCTTTTCCTTCTTCTATTCTTGCTAGGACCTATACCCTCACCTTACACATGCCTTAATGTATGTTCTCCTTATCAAGGAGAAAAGATCTCTTTTTGCTTCAGATGTGACCAACCTGGAGTATGACTTTAAGTTCTGAGGGCTACACTTTGAAGAGGAAATAGAAAAAGATTTTTAGAAAAAGGTAGGTAATTTTGGGGGGTACCTAGGTGGCTCAGTAGGTTAAGCCTCTGCCTTGAGCTTGGGTCATGACCTCAGGGTCCTGGAATTGAGCCCCACATCAGACTTTCTGCTCAGCTGGAAGCCTGCTTCCCCCTTTCTCTCTGCTTGCCTCTGCCTACTTGTGATCTCTTTCTGTCAAATAAATAAAATTTTAAAAAAATCTTTAAAAAAGATAATTTTTGGAAAATTGGCAAATAATTGTAAAAGGTAGTGCATAAACACAATATAGAGTCAGAGTGAAGATTCATGAAGAAAGGTTTGAGATACTTTATATGGTATTATGTCATGGAGAAAAACAAGTTACTTGGGATTAGAAATTTGAGAAAGAAATTCTGTAGTAATATGTTAGATGCAAGTAAAAAAAAAAAAGTAACATAGGATGTTGTATATTGAGAGTGCGTTAGCCACTTAATTTGTGTGCCCAGAGCGTAGCTAGATACTTAAGAAACAAAATTTGAGTGATGTAGATCTCTACCCCCAAAGAACTATTCTGTGAGACTTGATTTGGGATAAAAAAAAGAAAAAAAGACTTGATTTGGACACTTGATCAGCTTTTACAGGATGAAAATTTGCTTAATGTGACACTGATATCTTGTCTTTAAATTTACTTTAAGTATGTAATATGTTCCCAAGGAGTAATCTTAAGCACTAAGAAAATCTGGTTTAGGGACACTTGGGTGGCTCAGTTGGTTCTCTCTCGCAAATAAATAAAACCTTTAAAAAATAAAATGTGTTTTAAAATCTTAATTTTGCAGACATCTGTGTGGTTCTGCCTGTTAAGTGTCTGCCTTCAGCTCAGGTCATAATTCTGGGGTCCTGGCTTCAAGTTCTGCATTGGGCTTCTTGCTCAGCAAGGAGCCTGCTTCTTCCTTTGCCTGCCTTTGTCCCTGCTTGTGCTCTCTCTCTGATAAATAAATAAATCTTAATTTTGTTTTAAAAGCAATATCCTTTTGTTGCAGGTCATTGAGCACAATGGCCAAGAAATTCTTAAGACACAATATGGTGTAACTTAGTAATTTATTTAAGTAAAACAGGACCCATGGGCAGAAAGAGTTGCACTTTTTGCTATATGAAGCTGGTGGCTAAATGCTTAGTGCTCAATGGGGAGGGGACATGAAGGGAGTATTAAATCATAAATGTTTCTTTGAATTTCTACTCATAACACTACTTTTGTAAGATTTCTCTTGTGCTTATCATTCAGTTTAGTATTAACTAACAGATATACAGGCAGTAATGAGACCCTTTAAGGATGTATTTGATCCTTATTAATACTATGCAGGCTAGTGGTCAGTCTTCTGGGTTAAATGTGAACATTTTTCTGCTTCTATCCCTCATCACTTTTGTGGTATGTGTTAGATTTACTATTTTCTCATTTGGCTGCAAGATCTCTGGTAGGAGCTTACGCGTTATGGCTAGAAATCTCTTGAATTTATAATTTAAGGCTAAGCTTGGTTGGGAGAGACTTATAATAATGTCTTGGCAATAGAACCCAAGCAGAAATCAAAACTGTTTTTGTATTGAGTCCACTTAAAGTTGTACTTGTACCTGAGTAAAGCTCAAAAATGTCTGAATAAGGGGAAACTACGGCAAATGGCATAAAATGGCAAAAGAGAAGTTCGCTAAAGAGAAGTTCGCTAAAGAGAAATTTTACGAGATCGTGGATTTAGTGTTCACCTTGTTATCTTATACAAAAGGAAAGACTCTTGAGATATTCTCATCTTCGGGATATCTAAATATTCCAAATATCTCCTGAATATTGCTTTCCTACAAATCCCATTTATGCCTACAGATAGTAGATAGGGAGATAGATAGGGAGGCAGGTGACAGAACAAATCCCACTAGGTGAGTGCTATTCACTTATTCTTGACAGAAATTAAATCCTTTAAAAATAATCATCAGTGGCAGGTTAGACAGAGAAATGGGAAGAGAGGGGAAGCCAGAAGTCTGAGAGGTATGTGTAGGGGTAAGAATTTTTGTCAAGATTTTTCATTCGATTCTCAGTATGTTTTTCCTTTTCCCCACTTACTAATCCACACCCACACATATTGTCCTAGACAGAGCTCGGAAATTCTAAACCCAGTATAACTGGAAACTTGATTGCAGGTCTTAAAATCAGGGGCCTTCCAAAAGTTGAGTGCGTCTCTCCAGATATATTTCAGGGGCTGCTAATGGAAAAGTGAAAAGTATAGCTTTGCACCCCAAAGCTGTTAGCATTAAATGAAAATGAGGAAATGCAAATCCTAATCTCTGACACTGAAGTAGATAATTAATTCTGATTCTGAAATTTGGTGAATAAATTTAATTTTTATGGGTTGTTTCACATCCTAATGAGCATTCCGCAAGATGGCTATACTTACAGCTCTACCTAACACTTCAACGGGGCTGAATATTTTCTGCTTTGATTTTATCCAAGACTTGGCGTCAATGATTTTCTTGGTTCCTTAACTCAGAAAGACAAATTAGTCTAGGACATTTACTACTTAAATTGCCTTATGTTGCTGCTTGCCCTGCTTCCCTGGAAGAGATAAGTGGTTGGGTTTGTATTGTTCCCAGGGAGGTGATTGGTTCCCAGTGGCATAATGAATTTACCAATCCCACTTTAAGTCTTAAAGCCAGAATGCTGAAACAGCCTGCCTCCCCACCTCTCATTTTAATCAGCAATTTAAGAAATTATTGTAACAGTGTTCAAACATATACCCAAGTTAAGAGAATTGTGTAATTAGCTCCCTAGTATCCAGCTTCAGCTTCAATAATTATCAACACTTCTAGGCAGTTTTCTGACCAGAAAATACATTGCCCTGGTAAGGCTGGGTGGCTCAGTCAGTTAAGCATCTGCTTTCCGCTCAGGTCATGATCCTGGGGTCCTAGAATCCATTCCCACATGGGGCTCCTTACCCAGCAGGGAACCTGATTCTGCCTTTGCCTGCTACTCCCCCTGCTTGTGTCCTCCCTCTCTCTCTTTCTCTCTCTCTCTCTTTCTCTCTCACAAATAAATGGGTAAAATCTTAAAAAGAAAGAGAAAGAAAAAAAGAACATCACAGTGAAAGCTTCAATTCTTGATCAGTATTCAGCTTTTGTCTTTCAAATTTTGGTTCCTGAGGCTTTGGACCCTGCAACTGTATTAAAAGAAGTTTAAGAAATTTAGTACTTAATAGTCATTTGAGGGCACTCTCTTTTTTCAGCTCTCCTCCTCTTCAGGGAAATCGCCTTCCCCCTCAGGGAGATCCTCTGGTTGTAGGGTGCAAGAAGAAATTTGGAGATATTTCTTATAGCTCAGAGATGTTTTTCATAGAACTGATCAATATTACGATTTCCCTCCAGGAGACCGACCTAAAAAGGAAGTTGGAGAATGTATGGACAGCTAGTCAGTTCCTACCCTGCCTCAATGCTATTTTCCAAATATCTACAGAGAGTAAATTTACAGACTAGTTCCGTGGTCACACAATGGAGAGTATCTCAGTGACTTTCTTCCCACTCCACTTGTCACGTCCTGCTGGGGATGAGTGTCAGTCTGAGTTTCAGGAGCTTGTATTGACTGGTTTCTAACCTCTCTTAACCAGAGAGTCAAGGGCGCCTGGTAAGGCACTCCGCCCCAGGACCTCCTGGGGAAAGAGAAACCGCTGACCCGCAAAAAGCCAAACTGTAAGCTTTGCGCTCACCCACCTGGGTGCCTCGAAAAGCCAGAGTCCCAGGGAAGCTTGAGGAGGCATCTATTTCCCAATTTGCCCCTCGCTGATCGCCTCTATTGAAAATTTGGCTCCTGGTATAAAAGAAGGTGCAGGAGAGGCTTTAACCCGCCGCGGAGAGTCTGGGAATCCAGCATGTGATGCCCCTCAGTCCTTAGTTTGGGGGCTCCTGTTTCCTTAAGCTTCGAAGGCGTGGTCATTCGTGGCTCGGATCCCGCCTCTCTCCGCCTCCGCCCCGTGGTTTTTCTGGCAGTTCCGCTCTCTTCGCCCGCACCGTAGGGGTTCTGGGGGGTTCGAGAGCCCTGGACTAGCCCCGGACTGGACGTTCCGCCGTCACACCGTGGCGAGAGAAGCCCAGCCCAGCTCAGTCCTAGTTACGCGCGGTCTTTAGGCGTTGGCTGTGGAGGTTACGCGGAGGCTGGCCTTAGGGCGTTGTCCTTCTGTTCGAGGGAAGATGGGTTAGCTTCTCCCAGCGTCTTCCGTGCCCCGCCTGGCGCCGGCCGCCAGGACTTCGGAGAGATCCCTGCCAGCGGCGAGTGGAGACGGTGCCTCCCTAGCCCGAGCTGTTTACCTCGTCTCTGCACCCCTAGGCGGCGCTGCGCTCCTCCTCACCCGCCAGCTCCGCTTTCCCAGACGGCTGCCGCACTTCCAATCCAGCGAGCAGATCTTCCAGCCGGCCAGCCCTGGGCAACTCCAGTGCGTCCAGGCTGCCGAACGTCGGCGCTCTGGGCATCTCTAGCCCGCGGCAGCGGGCAGCCGGCCCTTGCTCTTTCTAGCGGTTCATGCTCTCCGGGAGTCCGGAGCATGGTCCTGGGTCGCAGTTGGTGGAGCGAGGACGCCGAGAGGGAGGATGGTGGGCTGGAGGGTGGCGGTTCTGTGTCTGTGGGTCTCCTGCGGCTCTGCCGCCGGACAGCTGGAATATTCAGTGCTGGAGGAGACCGTGCGGGGCGTAGCCGTAGGCAATGTTTCCGCGGACTTGGGGCTGTCGGCGGCCGCCCTGTCCTTGAGGAACTTTCGCTTCCTTTCCAGACACCGAGAGCCCTACTTCGGGGTGGATCCGGCCAGCGGTAGTTTGGTGGTCCTAGAGCCGGCGGACCGTGAACGGCTGTGTGAGACCAAAGCTGTCTGCGTCTTGACCTATGAGCTGGTGCTTGAGGACCCGCTGGAGCTCCACACGATGAGAGTTCACATCGTGGACACCAACGACAACTCGCCTCTCTTCCCTGCTGGCGACGTGCAGCTGCACATCCCCGAGTTCCTGATGCCCGGAGCCCGCTTTACTCTCCCCAATGCTCAAGATGCTGACGAGGGAAGCAACGGGGTCCTAAACTACAGTCTGAGCCTCAGCCAGCACTTTCACCTGATCATGGGATCGCGGGTGGACGGTAGTGAATACCCGGAGTTGGTATTAGAGAAAGCGCTGGATCGGGAGCAGCGCGCCACCCACCAGCTGGTGCTCACTGCCAGGGACGGCGGGCAGCCGGCGCGCTCGGGAGACGCACACGTTACGGTCCTAGTGGTGGACACAAACGACAACGCGCCTGTATTTGAGCACACAGTCTACCGCGCCAAGGTACCAGAGACTGCCCCCAACGGGACTGTGTTATTACGAGTTCAGGCCTCGGACCCAGATGAAGGCTCCAACGGGGAAATCCGGTACTTCTTAAGCAACAGCACTCGAGCAGCGCTGAGACACCACTTCCACGTGCACCCTAGAAATGGGGAGGTGCGGGTGGCTGCTTCTCTAGGTCCGCCTGAAACGTTGTTGGAGGCTTACATTGAGGCGAGGGATGAGGGCACCTTCGGGTTAGCTAGTACTGTCAAATTGCTGGTGGAAGTGACTGATGTGAACGATCACGCCCCTGAGGTCAATTTCCTGACTCTCTCCAGTTCGATTTCTGAGGACGCTCCCCCTGGCACAGTGATTGCTCTCCTTAGTCTCAGGGATGAGGATCTCGGTCCCAATGGTAAGGCCATCTGTAGCGTGTCCAGCGGAGGCCCTTTCAAGCTGAAGTCTTCCTTTGACAACTACTATAGCTTGCTGACTGATGGGCCGCTGGACCGGGAGCAGGTCAGCGAATACCAGGTCCTGATCACTGCCTCAGATGGTGGCTCGCCCCCCTTGAGCACCCGCAGGAAACTGACTGTGTTTGTTGCTGATGTGAATGACAATTCACCAAGCTTTGCTCAACCACAACAGGAACTTTTTGTGGCTGAAAACAATGGTCCTGGGGCGTCTCTAGGCCGGGTGTTTGCCCAGGATCCAGACCTGGGGAAGAACGGCCTTGTCTTCTATGAGTTGTTGGATATTATCTCTGAAAGGCAGAAAGTCTCTAGCTTGGTGGCAGTAGAATCACCCAGCGGGGCTATTACTGCCAAAATTTCCTTTGACTTTGAGCAGCTCAGGGGGTTTCACTTCCAAGTAGAAGCCCGGGATGGTGGTATTCCTCCCAGAAGTGCAACAGTGATCATGAACTTGTTTGTGATAGATAGGAACGACAATGCTCCAGTCATCTTGTTTCCTGTGCCCAGGAATGGCTCTGTTCCAGTAGAAATTGTGCCCCGCTCTGCCAGGAGTGGACACTTGGTCACAAAAGTGGTAGCGGAGGATGCAGACAGTGGCTCTAATGCTTGGCTTTCCTACCATATTTCTCAGGCTTCTGACTCCAGGCTTTTCAGAATTTCAGCCAGTATGGGAGAACTCCGAACTGCCCGCTTAATTCTTTCCACTGATGCGGTTAAGCAGAGGGTGGTGGTGGAGGTTCGGGACCATGGAGACCCACCACTTTCCTCTTCCGTCACATTGGGTATACTCTTGAGCAACTCTGCTCCTCAGGTCCTCTCAAACTTTGAAGATACTTGGGAAACAGGAGGCCACCTTTCTACCCAGAACCTGTATTTAGTGATTGCTCTGGCCTGTATTTCCTTTTTATTTCTGGGGTGCTTACTTTTTTTTGTGTGTATCAAGGTGAACCAGAGCCCAGTTTGTTGTTCTCAAAGGTGCTGTGGCTCTCCAGAGGAACTGAGGTATGGGAGGAAGATGGCTTCAAATCCTCTGACATCAGCCACAATAGATGTCACTACAGTTGAGAGACTTTCTCAGACCTATCTCTATCGGGCCTCTTTAGGACCTGGTTCTGATAATAACAGTTTGCTGTTGCGTGGGGAATACAGTGCTGCTGACCTGAGAAATCTGGCTACTGGGGTAGGACTGAATTTGCCAATCGCCTGCATTCACATTCGGAATAGGAAGGGGGATCAGTTAAATGTCAATGCCATGGTAAGCAAATTTGGAGGGATTTTATTCCATTGGCCAGGAGGTGACTGTTTGCTATGTTCTGAAATGCTTCTTAGGTGAGTCTTTGGCAACACTTAATCCATTGAATTGAACACTTCTGCTTAGCACCCCCTGTGCTAAGAATTCTGGGAGTATATGAGTAATAAAAGACTGTCCTTGACCTCAGGGAACTTATAGTTTATTTTTGAGAAAAAAGGGTAAGAAATTCAAACCCATTAAAGAACAATAAAAGTAACATAATGTAAAGGTCTAAAATTAGAAAGAAAGTACCAGTTTTGGGTACAGGTAATAAATGACCTGGAAAGTCTTTAATTCCTTTTGGGAATTGGTTTAAGGATTATTTAAAGCATAAATCCGTCATTCAAAAAAATATTTTGAGCAACAGATATGTGTAAGGCATTCTGATACCAAAAGTGGGAATGAAAAATGTGCAATACTCTTTGCATAACATAAGCATAATATCATGGAAGATGAGATATTTCCTCAAACTATAATAATACACGATTTAATGATGATAACCTAAAAAAAATGTAAAAATAAATTGCAACGGATGTTCAAAGAAAGGAGAGAGACTGTGAGAGAACATTTGGGAATGGAAGAGGGAATCAGAGAAGGCATGGTGGTAGAGATGGCATTTGAATTAAATCTTGAGTGATACACCATTTAATAAAATGCTACATATTTTCTAGGTCAGACTTTAAATAAATGCCATTTTGGCAAACTAGTCTTTTTTGACAATGACACTCTAAAACATTAGATAATAGCTAATTATCTAATTATTAATATCTAAAATATCTAAAATTAGATATAGCTAATAGCTCCATATAGCTAAGTATATGGAAATTATAAGCATGCCTCAGAACACATATTTGTATTGGTGGAATATAAAACTATTGGGTATAGGACTTGACAACCTTTAATTTTGTGTTTTTATTGATATATTCCACAAAAATAAAAGATGAGTTAATTGTTTTTTTAATTGTAATTCCAGTACAGTTAAAATACAATGTTAGATTCAATTCAGGTATACAATATAATGATTCAAAATTCCATATATTACTCAGTGCTTTAAAGAGAACTGTTACATCAGAAGCAGTTGTGTGTTCAAATTTGCCATTCAAAATCCATTTAACTTAGAATTAATTTTCGTATTATTTTAGAGGGCAGTATACTTTGAAATAAGTAAATACCATATTTGAGAATAGTACACCTAATGAAAGGTAAATTATTCAAATACTTAAATGTATCCATAGTGGCCCTTTACATTTCAGAAACTTTCTGAATAGCGTGAGGACAATCTTCAGCAATTTTTTTTTTGTTCTTTTTAATTTTTTTCTTTGTTTTCTCACTTTTTTAAATCTTCAGCAATTTTACAGGATGACTTTCTGACTTCTTATAGAGATCATGGATACAAGGGAAGGAGATGCGCAGAGATTAGGAAAGGGAATGGAAGATTCCTTGTTTTACTATTCCAGGTAATAGGGGAAAAGTGAGTTATAAGTTATTCTTCTCCAAATAATGATGTTAACTGCAAATAGATTAACATGCCTTATAATTTTGCATATTTAATATTCTCACATGACAGAATGCAGTATATGAGATATGATTAGTAAATGCTTGTTGAATGAAAGAATAAATACATTTGATAGTGTATGAATTGGGTGTAACATAGAACAGTTCAACATAAGGGCAAAGATTTAACTCACTTTTCCAATTTACATGTATATATTTAACATTTTAAAGATCACTTTCAGATATATTATTTTAATGGTTATTTTCTTCTTCATATATAATAGAACAAAATAATGGGATTTTCTGGTCCTAGAGCTAGCTTGAAAGACCTCAGTGCTGTGTTTTGGCACTAAATATGATTGCAGTTCCTACTGATGACAAAGTGATTAGTAGGAATGCACGTCTTTGCATTGTGAAAGTCACAGTGGATGCAAATTAAAATGCAGTTGATTTAAAGGGAGAATATTGGTGTGCTATAATGTTAATATTTCAGGTATCAGAACACTTAGTGTATAAACTCTCTTCCTATCAAGAAAATTCATAACTTATTTCTTTTATTTCATTGCTTTCTCTAACCAAGAGAGATGAGAATACCAGTAATGTCTGAAATTTGGGATTTGGATATTGTTTGAAAAACACATTTTGAGTAGACTTGAAAGGAAATGGGTCTGGAAGTTGGAAAATTCTTTTTTTTTTTAATTTTTTATTTTTTATAAACATATATTTTTTATAAACATATATTTTTATCCCCAGGTCTGTGAATCACCAGGTTTACACACTTCACAGCACTCACCAAATCACATACCCTCCCCAATGTCCATAATCCCACCCCCTTCTCCCCAACCCCCTCCCCCCGGCAACCCTCAGTTTGTTTTGTGAGATTAAGAGTCACTTATGGTTTGTCTCCCTCCCAATCCCATCTTGTTTCATTTATTCTTCTACCCATTTAAGCCTCCATGTTGCATCACCACTTCCTCATATCAGGGAGATCATATGATAGTTGTCTTTCTCTGCTTGACTTATTTCGCTAAGCATGATACGCTCTAGTTCCATCCACGTTGTTGCAAATGGCAAGATTTCATTTCTTTTGATGGCTGCATAGTATTCCATTGTGTATATATACCACATCTTCTTGATCCATTCATCTGTTGATGGACATCTAGGTTCTTTCCATAGTTTGGCTATTGTGGACATTGCTGCTATAAACATTCAGGTGCATGTGTCCCTTTGGATCACTACATTTGTATCTTTAGGGTAAATACCCAATAGTGCAATTGCTGGGTCATAGGGCAGTTCTATTTTCAACATTTTGAGGAACCTCCATGCTGTTTTCCAGAGTGGCTGCACCAGCTTGCATTCCCACCAACAGTGTAGGAGGGTTCCCCTTTCTCCGCATCCTCGCCAGCATCTGTCATTTCCTGACTTGTTGATTTTAGCCATTCTGACTGGTGTGAGGTGATATCTCATTGTGGTTTTGATTTGTATTTCCCTGATGCCGAGTGATATGGAGCACTTTTTCATGTGTCTGTTCGCCATCTGGATGTCTTCTTTGCAGAAATGTCTGTTCATGTCTTCTGCCCATTTCTTGATTGGATTATTTGTTCTTTGGGTGTTGAGTTTGCTAAGTTCTTTATAGATTCTGGACACTAGTCCTTTATCTGATATGTCGTTTGCAAATATCTTCTCCCATTCTGTCAGTTGTTTTTTGATTTTGTTAACTGTTTCCTTTGCTGTGCAAAAGCTTTTGATCTTGATGAAATCCCAGTAGTTCATTTTTTCCCTTGCTTCCCTTGCCTTTTGCGTTGTTCCTAGGAAGATGTTGCTGCGGCAGAGGTCGAAGAGGTTGCTGCCCGTGTTCTCCTCAAGGATTTTGATGGATTCCTTTCGTACATTGAGGTCCTTCATCCATTTTGAGTCTATTTTTGTGTGTGGTGTAAGGAAATGGTCCAATTTCATTTAATCTTCGACAAAGCAGGAAAGAATGTCCAATGGAAAAAAGACAGCCTTTTCAATAAATGGTGCTGGGAAAATTGGACAGCCACATGCAGAAAAATGGAAAATTCTTTAAAAGGAAAAATGTAGGGATACCTGGGTGGCTCAGTTGGTTAAGTGACCAACTCTTGACCTCAGCTCAGGTCTTGATCTCAGGGTTGTGGGTTTAAGCCCTACCTTGGGCTCCATGTTGGGCATGGAGCCTACTTAAAAAAAAATAAATAAGGGGCGCCTGGGTGACTCAGTGGGTTAAGCCTCTGCCTTCAGCTCAGCTCATGATCTCAGGGTCCTGGGATCCCTCCCTCTCTCTCTCTCTGTCTGCCGCTCTGCCTACTTGTAATCTCTCTTTCTGTCAAATAAATAAATAATATCTTTTTAAAAATATATAAATGAAAGGATAAATATAGCTAATAACACAGAAAAATATCTCCAGCCACCAAATATTTAAACTTAAATGAGTGACAGTAACAAAGACGAACTGTTGATACATGCAGGAATACTGCACCATTCCAGTCATCCACTTGAGCAGTCTTTTTCTGTCAATGTTGATATTTTACTTTTTAGGTAGTCCACTGTCTGCCAATAACTTTGTGGACTGGATAATTCCTTACATATAAAGTGTGATGTATAAGAGCATGAATAAAATAACTTCTAGAGAGCTGGAATATTTGTAATTCACCCAGGCACTTTGCTACTTTCTTCTTCCTCTCCAACTGCGTATTGATCCAATCATGATTCTTTAGAAAAGAATGCTTGTCATAGTGTTCACTGAGTGCCTTAATAATGACTACATAATTCTAGAAAGGAAATATTTATTGCTTGAATTTTATAAAACAAAAATCCTTTGGAAAGAGTGCAATTTCCTAACAATTTTAACTGCGTGCCTGAGTTATACAGAATCATGTTGATGTATATGTGTTTCTATTTTGTTCAAATAGTAAGTCCTTCTTTTTTTTAGTTAAGTTCAAAATTTTTAATTCCAGTGTAGTTAACATACAGTATTATGTTATGTTATGATGTCCTGTGTTAGTTTCGGGTGGACAATATAGTGATTCAGCAATTCAGTACATCACCTGGTTCTCATCAGGACAAGTGCACACCTTAATCCCCACCACCTGTTTCACCCCCACCCCACCCCCACCTCCTCGCTGGTAACCTTCAGTGTGTTCTCTATAGTTGAGAGTCCATATCTTGGTTTGTTTCTCTCTCCTTTCCCACCACCCCCCTCCCCCGCTTTGCTCATTTGTTTTGTTTCTTAAATTATACATGTGAAGGAAACCATATAGTATCTGTCTTTCTCTGACTGTTGTGAATGTTATTTCACTTAACATTATACTGTCTAGACACTAATCCCTTCTGTTAGTTTACAGTGTATATCAACATATTTTACAATACTGGGGCACTTGGATGGCTCAGTTGGATAAGTGTTCTAGCTGTTGATCTCAGCTCAGTTCTTGATCTCAGGGTTGTGAGTTCAAGCCCAGTGTGGAGCTTACTTATAAAAACAAGCATATTTTATAAAAGTAAAATCTATCAGTTTGGGAAATTCAGGAAAGCAGTTTTATCTGTACTTCTCCTATTGATAATATTTTACAGATCAAAACAAAATTGATGTCCTGTGCAACAGTAGACAACATGTGTCTCGTGTTAATTCTTTCTAAGATTTTTGATGGGCAATTTAATTTTGTTTAGATTGGTATCTAAGATGTTACCTCTGAGATGTAAATTTCTGCTTACCATTTAAAATTAATTATGTTAAAATTAATTACAAATTTTTTAGAATAAATATATTAATGTGGCAAAAATGCTCAACAGCAAACAACTGACTTAAGTATTCCATGTGAAAATTATAGTTTGGACACATCAATGTTATGTTAGTGTATTGTTCTTTTGGAGTTGAAGCAGTTTGCCCTTTGCCAGGATAGGTAGGGTATAGAATGTTTCCCCTTTGCGGTATTATTAGTTAACAGTGGTAGAATGTTTTTGACATTTCCAGGTGTTTTTATTTGTTAAAATATATGCCATTAGTAGGCTTTCCCATAGGTTAATTAGATATTTTCTCACATCTGTTTTGACTTTGAAACTGATAACTGTACTTTGAAAACCCTTAGAGTGCTGTAATTAAGAAAGCTTGCAGAGCATATGAAATACATTTGGGGGGCACCTGGGTGGATCAGTGAGTTAAGCTTCTGCCTTCAGTTCAAGTCATGATCTCAGGGTCCTGGGATCGAGCCCCACATCGGGCTCTTTGCTCAGTGAAGAGCCTGCTTCCCCCTCTCCCTCTGCCTGCCTCTCTGCCTGCTTGTGATCTCTCTGTCAAATAAATAAATAAAATATTTTTTAAAAAAGGAATACATTGGATTAAAAAAACTAGACAGTACAATAGAATTCATTGTATAATAGAGAAACCTCAAACTGGTAAGAGGGAAGGAAAAAGATCTTAATAATTGAGTAAACAGAAGGAAAAAACAATGCCTGGAAAATATATGAATGATAAAATTTTAACAACATGACTGATAACGAAGTCTTGGTGTTTGTTGCCTTCAATATTTACAGTTAGAGGAAAACAATAATATCCCAGAGACTAAATACATTTTGCAGGGTTAGGGTGAAGATGGATTAAATTGCGAAGAGGCTTTTACATTGGATATAATGGATATAATATGAATATCAGAAAGAATTAACATTTGGAAGAATGTCAAGTGAATGTGGATCATAGCCTAGGGTTCTGACTGAAGTATTATGGGAAGTAAGGAGTTTGTGGGTAAAGATTTTTTTTAAAAACAAAAACTAAACCATAAAAGTGGTTACTCACTTTGTTCCCAGTTTTAGTAGACTAGATGAGAATGGTTCAGGATACAAATAAATTGTATGTCTCTTTTATACTGCATTTATGAAAAAGAAAAGAATTAGGATAACAATTTCCTCCTCAAGCTAAAAACACAGAAGATCATTATATATTCATCTGGAACTTGTCTTTGAATCTAGGAATGAATATGCAATCACATATGCTCTCTCCTGTGCTGCAGAGAAAAAGGAAAAAATTTTTTGTTTCATCCTAAATTCTTGGCTGTTCTAGAACCATCTGTTTGCCATCTACATACATACTGTTTTCATAGAAGAGCTGTAATAATGACATATCCTCAAAAATGTTCTCTGAATTCATGCACATTATGCTTATTCTTTAGAATCTCTAAGCAAAAATTACAGCTGTTTTATTTAGTCTAAAAATGATGTTCATACAAAACAAAAACAACCAGTTAAGACATCATCATAGTGGGGTTTTGCCTTTATACTTAACCCTCAAGATAAGTTTGTCATTTTCTTTTCTTACAAGGGTTTGGGGTCAAGGTTATTAAACAAATTCAAAGGTTTTTTTCTCTCTTTTCTATTCTTTGAACATGTTTATTTAGATTGGTGATATTTCTTTCTTAATTATTTAGTGGAATCACTAGTGATGGTCTCTGTGCTTTAGTTTTCTTTGTGGGAAAGTTTTTTTTTTTTTAAAGATTTTATTTATTTATTTGACAGACAGAGATCACAAGTAGGCAGAGAGGCAGGCAGAGAGAGAGGAGGAAGCAGGCTCCCTGCTGAGCAGAGAGCCCGACGTGGGACTCGATCCCAGGACCCTGAGATCATGACCTGAGCCGAAGGCAGCGGCTTAATCCACTGAGCCACCCAGGCGCCCCTGTGGGAAAGTTTTAAGTCATGAAATTATATTTCTTTATCAGTAATAGAATTGTTTATATTTATATTTTTATTGATTTATAAATTATATTTCCCAAAATTATGTTAATTTCATCTAAGCTGTTTTTTGTTATGATGTTGTTATAATGTCTTGTTGTGATCTTTTTAACATCTGTAGGATCTGTAGTGCTATTCCCCTTTTCAAACCTGATGTTAGTTATTGTCACTTCTTATTTTTCCTGACTAGACTGGGAAGTAGTTTATTAATTACATTGGCTCTTCCAAAAACTAACTTTTGACTTTGGGGATTCCATTTCTTATATATTTGCTTTCTATTTTATTAATTTCTGCTCTTAACTTTATTTCCTTCCTCATATTTTCTTTGTATTCATTTATTGAGATTAAAGTTTTTTCAAATTAAAGTTTTTTTTTTCAGTGTTCCAAGATTCATTGTTGATGCACCACACCCAGTGCTCCACTCAATCTGTGCCCTCTTTAATACCCACCACCAGGCTCACCCATGCCCCTAAACCCTCTCCCCTCCAAAACCCTCAGTTTGTTTCTCATAGTTCACAGTCTCTTATGCTTCATCTCCCCCACCAATTTACCCCACTTCACTTTCCTTCTCCTAATGTCCTCCATGTTATTCCTTATGCTCCACAAGTAAGTGAAACCATATGATAATTGACTTTCTCTGCTTGACTTATTTCACCCAGCATAATCTCTTCCAGTCCCATCCATGTTGATACAAAAGTTCAGTATTCATCCTTTCTGATGGCTGTGTAATATTCCACTATATATATGGACCATATCTTCTTTATCCATTCATCTATTGAAGGGCATGTTGGCCCTTTCCACAGTTTAGTGATTGTGGCCATTGCTGCTATGAACATTGGGGTACATATGGCCCTTCTTTTCACTACATCTGTATCTTTGGGGTAAATACCCAGTAGTGCCATTGCATGGTCATAGGGTAGCTCTATTTTTAACTTCTTGAGGAATCACCACACTGTTTTCCAAAGTGGCTACACCAACTTGCATTCCCACCAATAGTGTAAGAAGGTTCCCCTTTCTCCACATCCTCTCCAACTCTTATTGTTTCCTATCTTGTTAACTTTGGCCATTCTAACTGGTGTAAGGTGGTATCTCAATGTGGTTTTGATTTGAATCTACCTGATGACTAATGATGATGAACATTTTTTCATGTGTATGTTAGGCATTTGTATGTCTTCTTTGGAGAAGTGTCTGTTCATGTCTTCTGCCCATTTTTTGACATGATTATCTGTTTTGTGTGTGTTGAGTTTGAGGAGTTCTTTATAGATCTTGGATATCAGCCCTTTGGTTGTAGTGTCATTTGTGAGTATCTTCTCCCATTCCATGGGTTGCCTCTCTGTTTTGTTGACTGTTTCCTTTGCTGTGCAGAAGCTTTTGATCTTGATGAAATCCCAAAAGGTCATTTTTGCTTTTGTTTCCTTTTCCTTTGGAGACATGGCTTGAAAGAAGTTGCTATGGCTGATGTTGAAGAAGTTACTGCCTATGTTCTCCTCTAGGATTTCGATAGATTCCTGCCCAACATTGAAGTGTTTTATCCATTTCAAGTTTATCCTTGTGTATGGTGTAAGAAAATGGTCGTGTTTCATTCTTCTATACATAGCTGTCCAGTTTTCCCAGCACCATTTATTGAATAGACTGCCTTTATTCCACTGGATATTTTTTCCTGCCCATAGAGTTGGAGGTCCATCTGGACTCTCTACTCTGTTCCACTGGTCTATGTGTCTGTTTTTGTGTGAGTACCATGCTGTCTTTGTAATTAAAGCTTTGTATTAAAGCTTGAAATAAGGCAATGTGATGGCCGACCTTTGTTTTTCTTTTTCAACACTTCCTTCGTGATTCAAGGTCTTTCCTGCTCGTGGTTTCTTACCTTTTCTCTCTCTATTGAATAAATAGAATATTTAAAAACAAATAAATAAAAAGCTCTAAATTTCCACTAAACTTGGTTTTAGCTGCTTCACACAAATCTCACTTTAACTGAAGCACAACATTCATAAAAGTTCATGTAACGTAAGTGTACAGCTTAATGAATAATCCAAAGCCAACCCAATCATGTAACCACCACAGAGGTAAGGAAGTAGAGAAATACCAGCAACCCACCCCACCCCATCCATCTATCATTATTCTCTTCTGATTTAACCATTATCATGAGTTCCAACGCCATAAAAATTAAATCATATAGTATCATTATGTTTTTGTGTCTGGTTAATTTCATTCAGTATTATATATGTCTCCTTTCTCCCACAGCAAAAATCCCAGTTTTCATTTATATCAACCTAATTACTCATTTGTTACCTTATACTAAAACAACAGACTCAGAAAACAATACCAGCACTACACCAACAATATGATTATAGTATCAATTTAGTATTTTTGTCATTATTTTCGTTTGTAGGGTGTATCCCACTAGGTATGAACAAATTATTGTGTATTAAAGTATCTTGGAATAGTTCATCTCTGTGTAGTTAAGCTTCCAAGTACATACAGAGTTAGGTTCATTTATTTTAAGTTGCTTTCAAATTGAGGCCTGAAACTAATACTACACTGTATTTTAGCTAACTGGAATTTAAATAAAAACTTGTAAAAAATAGGGGTTACTGGGGCACCTGGGTGGCTCAGTGGGTGAAGCCTCTGCCTTTGGCTCAGGTCATGATCCCAGGGTCCTGGGATGGAGCCCCGCATCGGGCCCTCTGCTCAGCAGGGAGCCTGCTTCCCCCTCTCTCTCTGCCTGCCTCTCTGCCTACTTGTGATCTCTCTGTCAAATAAAGAAATAAAATCTTTTAAAAAATAGGACTTGCTTTTTAAAATTTAATTTTTTTATAGTTTGTAAAATATTACAATGGTTCTGAACTAAATTTATAAAAGAAAGTATATTTAGAAAAGTCTCGTATTTGCTATGCTTGTTCCTCTACTTTAGTCCTTCTTTCCTCTTATAAGTAATCAGATTTTTATCCTTTTACTATTTCTTTTTGTATGTATATATATGTGTGCATGTGTATATATATATGTGTGTGTGTATATATATATATATATATATATAAGCAAATATATATGTGTGTCAGTCTTCAGCTTTTTCAGGTAAATTATAAACTACAAAACATATTCTTCTCCGCTTTGGTTTTTCACTTTAGAATATAAACCTGTGATCATTCCATAGTAGTGTATAGAGATACTCTTTGTCTTTTAACCAACTGAGCCACCTGAGCGCCCCATTTACTCTTTGTCTCTTAATGATGTCTTTTGATTAACAGGAACTCCTAATTTTAATGAGATCCAATTTTTTGTATTTTCTTTTTACTTAGTACTCTTTCCTTCCTTTTAATGAAACGTAGCCTACTTCAAGGTAATGACAACATGCTTCTATATTATCTCCTAGAACATTGCTGTCTAATGGAACTTTCCATATGTTGGAAATTTTCTATATCTTCATATATAGGGCATACGGCTACTGAGCACTTGAAATGTGGCTAGTGAAACTGCGGGACTGAATATTTAATGTTACTAAATTTAATTCAAGCTTACGTTTAAATAGCTGTATCTTCTTAGTGGTTGCCATAGTTCCAGCAGCTTTCTTGTTTTAACATGCACTTCAGAATCTTAATCCATCTGAAATTGTATTTTTGAGTATTGTGTGTTGTCAGAGCTGAGATTGTTTCCATGTGTAAATCCAGTTGGATTGTCTGCATATACCGCACCATTTAATAAAAAAAGACCACCCTTTCTTACTGTTCTGCAGTGCTATCTTTGTCATTAACCAAGTGACTGTATATTTCTGCCAGTTTCTAGACTTTGATTCTGTTTCATTGGTCTAGTCCTCTATTCTTGTCCCAATACTGTCCTATATTAATATGTATCAATATATTATTGTGTAAATTCTCCTGCTTTGTTCTTCTGCCTCCACATTAATTTAGCTCTTTTTGGTCCTTTGCATTTCTATAGAAATTATAGAATCAACTTGTCAATTCCTACAAAAAAACTCTGCTCTTCTTTCAATTGGAATTACACTGAATGGGCAGAAAATATGAGGCATATTGACTTTTTGACAAAATTTTAATTGGATTTTTATTTGCTGTGTAAAAAAATATGGGATTTATTAATATAATGATAATATATCCATAAATAGCTGGTCTGCTAACATTATATGTCCTTTTACTTATTTTATTTTTTCCTCTCAGTGTTTATGTGTGATTAATGTGTGTGGAGGGATATTTTGTGCAAGTTCATTAGATATTTGGTATTTTGAGGCTATTGTAAATGGCATTTAAAAATTTCATTTTATAATTGTTTTTGTTGCCGGTATATAGATATAAACCTAACTTTTATATTAAGTTTGTATCATGTCCTTGCTAAATTTTGAAATCTCACATTTTATGTTATTTTATATTTTCTAAACACACTGTTATGCCATTTCCAATATTCTTAGCTTTATTTATTTATTTTTTAAATTTATAATCATATAGTTTCTGTATATGGTTTTGTGGCATTGCTGAAGTGATGATAGCCTTGTTTTATTTCTGATCTCAGAGTGAAAGTTTCTTGTATTTAATATGAGATAGACTTTTTCCCCAGAGGTCCTTTGTCAGGTTAAGGAAGCTTCCTTCCTTTTCTAATTTACTAAGAGATCTTTAAAAAATTATGAAAGGTTATTAAATTTATCATATATTTCTCTGCTTATTGAAGTGATTGTATGATTTTATTCTTTTATTCAAATCATGAATCACATTGGTTGATTTATTAATAAACAAATATTGCTTTCTTGGAATAAACCTTGGTTGGTTTTAATGTATTACCCTTCTTTATATGACTGGATTTAGTTTCCCAACATTTTGTTTGGAATTTTAAAAAGATCTGTGTGTCTATGATAGAAAATCTGTGTCTATGATAGAAATTAGCTTGTAATTTTCCACTCTTGTAAGGTTTCTGTAAGAGTTTGTTATCAAAGCTATCCTGGCCTCATCTAATAAGTTAAGAAGTTTTACTTCCTTTTCAATTCTTTGGAAAGTTTGTGTAAATCAGTGTTTTCTTCTCCCAGAAATATGTGGAGAATTCAGAAGTAAGCTTTCTTGGATTAAAATTCTTTTCATGAAAATGTTTTCAATTATAAATTCAGTATCTGCAATAGGTATAGAGCTATATAAATTTTATATTTCTAGTTCTGTCAGTTTGGCAAGTTGTTTTTTTTTTCAACAATAACATTAAGCCTATATATTACATTATAAAATTTAGGCTTAATGTTATTGTATTTCTCATTATTTTAGTGTAGTAGGAACCATAATGGTGTTTCTTTTTCTTTTTCTTTTTTTAAAAGATTTTATTTGTCAGAGAGAGAGAGAGCACAAGAAGGGGGAGCAACAGGCAGAGGGAGAAGCAGGCTCCCTGCTAAGCAAGGAGCCTGATACAGGACTGGATCCTAGGAACCTGGGATCATGTCCTAGTTCAAGACAGATGCTTAACCGAGGCATCCTAATGGTGGTTTTTGTTTTGTTTTGTTTTGTTTTTTACATTCTTCATATTTGTATTTTTGCTTTCTTTTTTTTAGAATAAGTTATGCCAAAGATTTATTGACTTCAATAGCCTTTTTAATGATCTTCTTTTGATGGCCAGAAAATAAAAGACCTATATTTATTTATTTAGAGAGGGAGAGAGAGAGAGAGAGAGAGCAAGTAAGCAGGGGCTGAGAGAGCATGAAAGAGAATATATATATATATATATATATATATATATATAAGATTTATTTATTTATTTATATTTTTAGAATGAGAGAGTGAGAGCATGCACGTGCACATGCACTCAACTTGGTGGAGGGGCAGAGGTAGAGAGAATCCCAAGTAGACTCCCAGCTTAGGCAGGGCTCGATTTCACCACCCTGAGATCATGAACCTGAGATGAAATCAAGAGTCAACTGCTTAATCAACTGCCCCACACTAGTACTGCAGACCTATCACCCTTAAATGAGCAATAGCAATACTGACAACTGACTCTTCGAGGAAAAAAAATGGAAGCCAGAAAGCAATGAAATGACATATTTAAAGGACTTAAAGCAGACAACTGCAAGCCTAGAATTTTATGCCCAGCAAAAATATCCTTCAGAAAGGAAAATAAATAAAAATATTTTCAATCAAAACTGAGGAAATATATCCTAAGCAAATTTTTGCTGAGGTAAACAGTGATTTCTTTAGGTATATGGAAAATATTTTCAGATAGAAGCTTAAAAAATACGGAAAAAAGGAAGGAGGGGGGAAGGAGGAAAGGAGGAAGAGGAGAAAGAATGAAGTAGTGGAGGTAAATAGTGACTGAATAAAACAACAATAATACATAGTAAGATTTAAAATATAAAAAGAGGGGCACCCGGGTGGCTCAGTTGGTTAAGTGGCTGCCTTCAGCTCGGGTCATGGTTCCAGGGTCCTGGGATCGAGCCCCACATCGGGCTCCCTGCTCAAAAGAGAGCCTGCTTCTCTCTCTCCCCGTCTCCCTGACGCTCTGCTTACTTGTGCTCTCTCTCTAGCTCTGTCAGATAAACAAACAAATATATATATATATATATATATATATATATATATATATATATAAATAAATAAAATAAAATATAAAAAGAACTGAAATATATGAGAATGATAATGTTCTCATATTTGAAGAAACGTAAATAGAATTAATGAATTTAATAGAATTAAAATTTAATACAATTAAAAGATTCTAAGGCCATTGTGTCATCCTAGAAGTGGTAAAAGTAAAAATTTACATTAGACTTTAATAAGTCAAGGATGCATGTTATATATTCTAGGGTAATCCATTTAAAATATTAAAAGAATATGTGAGGGTGTCTGGGTGGCTCAGTCAGTTAAGTATCTTCCTTAGGCTCAGGTCATAATGGAGCCCCAGGTCGGGCTCTCTGCTCAGCGGGGAGCCTGCTTGGCCCTCTCCTTCTGCCCCACCCCTCCTGCTCATGCTTGTGTGTGAGGGCATGCAACACATACTCTCTTTCTCTCTCAAATGAATAAATAAAAGATATTTTTAAAAAAGAGTATGAGACTGGACGCCTGGGTGGCTCAGTCAGGCCACTGCCTTCGACTCACGTCATGATCCCAGGGTCCTGGGATCGAGTTCCGCATCCAGCTCCTTGCTCATCAGGGAGCCTGCCTTTCTCTCTGCCTCTGCCTGCCACTCTGCCAGCTTGTGTGCATGCACTCTCTCTATGTCTCTGAAAAATAAACAAATAAATAAAATCTTTAAAAAAAGAGTATGAGACAAATAAGTTATTAATGGGGAGACAATAGGATAAAAATATACTAAATTAATTTATATAAAGGCAGGAAAGGGGGGGAAGACAAATTAGAACAGCTAGAATAAAAAAAATAAGTAGTAAGATGATAGCTTTCAATTGAAGTGCATCAGTAGTTACATTAAATGTTAACAGGATAAACATTCCAATTGATGAAGGTAGACTGGTTAGAAATTAAACAACCATATGTCGCTTATTGGAGACATACCTTTATTAGAAGGATAAAGAAGTTGAAAGTAAAAGGATGGAAAGACATTATTTCATGCAAACATTTATCAAAAGGAAACTATATACAGTATTTGCTATACAAACATGACATAGTACACCTTAAGGCAGGAAACTTAATAGTTATAAATTAACTATTACATATGATAAGATGGTCAGGAAGATATAATAATTGTAAATTGCATCCTACACATTTTAATAATAATTATTAGGTTATCTTACTTTAGGACACCTGAGCAACTTGAGTGTTTACACTCAAAGGGAAAAATGCTGGGTTTCCCCCCTAAAATTCCTTTTGTAGTTTATATGCCTTTTGAAGCTCTATAGTGATCTTTACCCATTTCTTCCTAGTTGTAAAATGAGAGTTTAGAACTGTCTCTGTTTCTTTTAATTATCTATTCCACTGTATAGTTCCTATCACTCCAAAAACATCTGTTCATGCTCTCAGCTTCTAATATTGGCTAATTCTTTCTGTTGATGATTGTGATTAAGAATATTATCTTAACTTCTCTGCTGGATCTGCTTCTGTAATTGTTGTAGGTCATGAATTATTCTCTGAGACATAATTCTCTTTGGTTCCTATTTCTAGCCAGAGTTGGGACTATTTTGGAAAATATTAAAAATAGTCCATTAGGTCCAATAATTAATCGCAAGTTGTCTCTAGTCCCCAATTCGGTACCCAGAAATAACATAGACACTGAGGAAGTTAATAAGAGAGCTTGTTTTTCATTCCTGTTCTTTTGATTTGGAAAATGTCATGTAATAGGAAAAAAAAAGATTTTATATTTGTCTTCTTCTCTGAAAAAGAAGGACATATTCTCCATCTCCTTCAAAGTTTTTACAGGATACCTTCCTAAGCTTAACAACAGCCTGAGCAAGGTAGTTTATTATTAAGGTGTTTGAGATGAAACGCATCTCCCAAGCACCCATTCTCCACCACCAAAGATTAGAGTATTGGGAAGATTATAGCTGTGCTGTCTGCATTCTGGTGTGTGGTGAATCACACCTGGTGACCTCTGATGCTTCTCAACTTTTGTTGAACTAAAAATCAGATTGGCCTGAGTTATAATGATACTCCTTGGAGAGCAAAGGGCTTTGGTTCTTATGTATTGTGCTTCGTCATCTGTGACCCTTGGGTTCATAGTTTGTTCATACTGATTTTTGCCACCGAACAAGAAGATTTACTCTCTGGGGGCACCTGGGTGGCTCAGTCATTAAGCATATGCCTTTAGCTCAGGTCATAATCCCAGGGTCCTGGGATCGAGCCCTGTATTGGGCTCCCTGCTCAGTGGGGAGCCTGCTTCTCCCTCTCCCACTCCCTCTGCTTGTGTTCCCTTTCTCACTGTGTCTCTATCAAATGAATAAATAAAATCTTTAAAAAAAAAAAAAAAGAAGACTTACTCTCTGGGTAGTGAGGAGTTGAAAGTAGTTCCTGTTCATATTTGCAGTTACGATATTCTGTATTCAACCTATTTAAATGAGCAGAGGGATAAGCTGTGAAAACTTATCTGTATTTTAGGCATATTTCAGCTGCCATCTGCCTCATTCACTTTTGCCTCTCCTCTGAAGTACAATGTCCATTTTCATTCTATAAATCATTTACAAATTAATTTTATCTATATAAACTATTTTATCTACTTATCTATTGTTCTCATGCAATGTTCTGCCGAAGGTTGTATCCTAGAGTGGTTTGATTAAACTTATGTTGAGGTTTTTTCTCTTTTTTGTCTATACGATGGCTGCATAGTCTCCTATTCAAAAGCTTACTTAGGGGCTTTTAGAAATCCAAGAAGAGGAGAAACTCAAATCAATTTTTGTGCTTGAAGATTTCATTTATGGGTTATAACATCAATAGAGTTTGTTTTACATCTAAAATAATACACAAATGTTGCACAGAAACTGTAAATCCCAAGAATCCCCCAAGGTATTAAGTAACCTAAATTTAGATTCATAACTCTATGCAGTTAAAGGAGTGGAATAACTTCCTTTTTTCCCCCATCACTTCTTTTTTTTTTTTTTTTTTAAGATTTTAATTATTGGACAGAGACACAGGGAGAAAGGGAACACAGACCGGGGGAGTGAGAGAGGGAGAAGCAGGCTTCCCGCTGAGCAGGGAGAACAATGTGGGGCTCTAGGATGCTTGAATCATGACCTGAGCCAAAGGCAGACGCTTAACAACTGAGCCACCCAGGCATCCCTCCCATTGTCTTTTTTTTCTTTAATTTATTTTTTTTAAATTTCTTTTCGGTGTTCCAGAATTCTTCAGCTCGGGTCATGATCTCAGGGTCCTGGGATTGAGCCCTGCATTGGGCTCTCCACTCAGCAGGGAGCCTGCTTCCCCCTCTCTCTCTGTCTGCCTCTTGCCTACTTGTGATCTCTCTCTCTTTCAAATAAATAAATAATATCTTTAAAAATATATAGAAACTTTGCAACTGTGGAAGACCATTTAGTTCTTCCTATGCTATTGCTTATGTTATTATTTCTGTATTAAATGCCGAACAATATTAGTCCCACAAGACAAAATTACAATTTCTTTTTTTTAAAAGATTTTATTTATTGATTTGACAGACAGAGATCACAAATAGGCAGAGAGGCAGGCAGAGAGAGAGAGAGAGGAGGAAGCAGGCTCCCTGCTGAGCAGAGAACCAGATGTGGGGCTCTATCCCAGGACCCTGGGATCATGACCTGAGTCAAAAGCAGAGGCTTTAACCCACTGAGTCACCCAGGTGCCCCCAAAATTATAATTTCTGATTAAGCAGTCAAAAGGCCATTTGTTCCTTTAGAGTTGATTTTCCTTATAGTATCTTTTCATTTTGACCCAAAAGAACTTCATTTAGAATTTTTTTGTAATGCATGTGTGCTGCAACAATTTCTCTTCCTTTTCCTCTATGTGAAAATGTATTTATTTCTCAAGTATTTTGGATGATATAGAATTCTGGGTTGATAGAGTCTGTTCTTACAGCATTTCAGAGATTTTATTCCACTATCTTCCCACCTCTATGATTTCTGATGAGAAGTCTATAGATATTTGAGTCATTGTTCCCTTTTTGTAATATTGTTGTTTTTGTTTCTCCCTCTGGGGGGTGAGGGCACTAATTTCAAGGTGGCTTTTTTTTTTTATACTTATCTTTGTTTCAGAAGTTTGACTGTGATATGTTCATTTGTGCTTTTCTTCATATTCACCCTGTTTGGAATTGACAGAGTTTATTGAATCTACAAATTTATGTTTTTCACCAAATTTGGAAAATTTTTAATTTTAATTTCTTCAAATATTGTTTGGTTCTCTTCTCTCTCTCCACTCTGGATTCCAATTATTTACATATGATACATCTTGATATTGGTTTTATCATAGTAGGGTTAAGGTTTGGTCTTTAATAATATTCATTCCTTATATTCCTTTCTTGTCCAATAGGTGTCTGAGACTTTGTTTATTTTATTTCATTTCTTTTTCTCTCTCAATTCATATTTGATCATTTGTATTGCTCTGTTTTCAGGTTCACTGCATTTTGCCTTTGTTATTTCCATTCTTCTACTAAGCTCACCCAGTGAATTTTTATTTCAGATATTCTGCTTTTTAGTACTACATTTCCATTTGGCTCTTTTTTATATTTTCTATTTCTCTGTTAAGATTTACTTTCTTTCCATTCATACTAGCACATTTTCCTTTATTTTATTAAATATAGTAGCTACTTTTAAGTCATTGTCTGCATTATCTCAGGTTTGATGATGAACTTCTAAACGGTCTTTACCCTTGAGAATACATCACATTTTCCTGGTTCCTTATATGCTAAGAAATTTTGAATTGTGTCCTGGATATTACATATATTTTGTGGAGACTGCATTCTATTTTATTCCTTTGAAGGATGTTAATATTTTCTAGTAGAGGAAGAACTTGATTGAATTAGAAATATAAATTCTCTCTTGTTTGTGATGGGCAATAGTTCAAATTTTAGTTTAGTTCTTTTAGCTTTAGCATTGTTTTCTATATGTATGGTTTGGGGCTCTCTAAAGACATGGGAAGAATTCAGGTACAGACTTTAAAGATCCCTTTTTTGGTTCTCTCTAGCTCAAGTCTCCTCCCCTACTCCCCTCCCTGCTTGCTTGTTGCCACTGGCTCCTTCCTCTTGTTCCTTATGGAAGAGAAACTGAGGGCTATCTGTGCTTCAGTTTCCTCAAGCTTTGCCACAATCATGACTGTCTTCATTCCAAAGCAATGGAAACTCCATGCTAATCCCTTTTTCCAAATTTTGACTCCATCCCACTTCCCCTCAAATCTCCCTGCTTATTTTCAGGAGCTCTCAAAGAGTTGCTTTATAAATTTGTCCAGAGGCTACATTTGTTTTCTGTGAAAGGCCTGTTGTGACCTTACTTAGATATACTGGATTCAGCTTCAGATCTTATGTTTTTAAGTTTTTGTTAAATGTCATATTTGTCCAATAATTAAATATCATAATTTCTTTATTTTTGGCTAAAGCATTTGGAGAGTGAGATATCAAGAAATATATGTTCTTAAAGGAATAAACTTTAACCCTGTTGGATATAGGGTAAAGATGATATAAAACACTATGATAAAACCAGTCCATTTAAGTAAAATAAATTCAAAGAAGTAAGCAGACTTTTTCAGTGAACATTTAGGATTCATGCAAGTCATATGAAATACATTATAATGTGAGATCTTTTTATTAAGGAAAACAAAATACTGCTGTGAATGTGATTCTGTGTTTTTTTTACTACATCATGAACTCAGAATTTTGGAGACAAATCTGAAGTCAATGAATTGGCTTGTTTACTATTGATTGAGAGTATAAATTGGCACAAAAAATGTAGGGCAGCATTTTGGCCTAATTAAAAATTAAATGTGCATACTTTTAACTAAGTACCTTTCAGAATAAACACACAGGCATATGCATGCACATACTTTCAGAAATGTACCTAAATATTCAATCATGGAATAAAAATAAATTATGAAATATCCATACATAACTGAATATCCATCCTTAGCTATTAGTAGGAATGAAACAGAATTTTAGGCACTGTCATGGAAGGATGTCCATCATATATCTTTTGTTTGGTTTTTGTTTTCTTTTAAAGATTTTATTTATTTGAGAGAGAGGGAGAGAAAGCAGGAGTGGGGGAGGGGCAGAGGGAGTAGCAGGCTCCCCGCTGAGCAGAGAAACTGAGTGGGGCTCCATCTCTGATCTGTCTGGACCCTGGGATCATGACCTGAGCCGAAGGCAGACACGTAACTGACTGAGCCACTCAGGCATCCCTGTCCATCATATATGTTAAGCAAAACTAAAAAACCTAAGTTTCATGATAGTGTATAGCATATGGTTACATTTTGTAACCATATATATATGTATATATATACATATATATGTACATATTTATATGTGTATAAATAAAAAGTCTGTAGGGATGTACAATTATCTGTTAAAGGTGTAGTCTATAGGAGAATGGGATTTGAAAGGACTTTCACTTTTTTATTTTTTTTACAATTCTGGGTGAATTGAATTTTTTTTTTTAATTGAATTTTGTATAAGAACCTCTTATTGAACCTAAATCAAGTAAATACAAGACCAATAAAAAATAAAAATAAATTACATAGTATAACTAAAGTTATGTCCTTTAAAAACCTTAAATATATGGATATGTTGTATTTAATTGTTCAGAAAGCACATGTGTATAATAGAGGCTCTTTTTTACAGCAATAAAAGCTATATTTTGGTGGCTAGTGGTCCCCAGATATTTTTTCCTTTATTAGTTGCTTCTAAGAATATCCAGAACACAAGTACACTTTGCTTTGGGTAGGTCTTCTGTACAATTTTGTAAGTATTTCAGAAAGGGAGCTATATATAAGAAATAAGGAGTATTGCTATGGCAGAAAAGGAGAGTCAGGCCAGTACAGGAAGCAACTATCAAAGGATAGGGGATAACTCTGCCCCTTTACCACAGTGTTCACATTCATTCAGAAGATATTTATTCAATTGTAATTTTATTTTTAAAAAAGATTTTATTTATTTATTCAGCAGAGAGAGAGAAAGAGAAAGCACAAGCAGGGACAGAGGAGAGGGAGAAGCAGGCTCCCCACTGAGCAGAGAGCCCCAAATTTGGGGCTCAATCCAAGAACCCTAGGATCATGACCTGAGCCGAAGGCGGACGCTCTGCTAAGCTTGACTGAACCACCCAGGCGCTCCTATAATTTTAAATCTTCAGCCCAGACCCTTCTGCTGAGTTCTAAACTCTATCTGATTGCCTAACATCTCTGCTTGGCTTTTTTCAGGCAGTTCACACGGGTCTAAAATAGAATCCTTGATTTCCAGACCTGCTCAAACCATCTCTTCCCATAGTCCTTAGAAACTGGTTCCGTTGTCCACCCAGTTCCTCATGGCGGAAGTTGGGGGGTCATTCTTGACAGCTACCTCTCTAAAGGGTATCTTGTCATTGCTCTTTAATTAATCAGTCCTATAAATTCCACCTCTGAAACTTAGTTGACAGGTGTCCATCTTCGACCAACAACTGCTACCTTGGTCCACATCACCATCTTATCTCCCCTGAATGGATGCAATAGCCTTGTGACTAGTTTTCCTGCACCTTATCTCATTCTCCATATAGCAATTATGGTAATATATATATATGTATATATATATACATATACAATGTATATACATATACATATCCAATGAATCATCTCATGTACTGCTTAAAACCTACAATGGCTTTTTACCTTGGAATAAATGGAATAAAATCCAAACTCTTTATGGTAATGTACAAGACTGTAAGATCCCTCCCCTGGTTGTTTCCCATCCATCTTAGGCCCATTGCTCCTTATGCTTTAGCCACACTATCTGTCTTTCTAATCTTCAAGTCTGGCTGACTTTGTCTACTTTAGTACCTTCACACTTGATGTTCTCCCAGCAGGGAATGCTCTCCTCACTAGTCTTTGCTTGGCTAGCCTCTTCTTATCCTTCAGGTCACAATTTTTAAACGTCACCTCTTCCTGAAGGCCTTTGCTGATAGCTATTTCTAAATATATTTCCTTCAGGGATCCTTTATCATAATTTCTTGGTTGTTTCTGACATTTTTACATTTTGCCTACTTATTTGTTCACTTGTTTATCATCTACCTCCCTTACTGCACTACTCCATGATCAATATCATGTCTGTTTCTTTTGCCATTGTTCCTCCAGTAGCCAGCAGATTGTCTGATAGGTAATGGTTTTTCATTCAATATTTGTAGCATGAATGAGTAAACTCTGTGTCTTAAGCATGTTGAACAGGGAAAATATCTACATGTATTACCTCAATTTGACATATAAATTAAAACTGTACATAAAAAGTACCAAGAAAGTGTTATAGTTATAACACTTTAGTTATAGATATATATCTATAACTAAATACAGATTTAATTATATATATATAGTTAACTATATATAGTTATATAGTTATTTAGTTCAGTCCTTGCCACAAAGTTAATGTTCAATAAATGTCAAATGAATGAAAAGTTCCTCAGCATCTGAGGGTGGACATGATTTTTGTGTGTGTGTGTGTGTGTGTATCTAAACAAGTATTTAATACATATATTCCAAACATCGGGAGAATAAACTATTGTTTAGAATGATGTTTGTTCTATGTAAGAAAATAAAGAATATCACCTGTGTGTGCTCATAGAATAAAAGCATTCCTATTCTACTTTAACAGTTCATTCCAATTCATTATTCTATCAGATATCAAGTAAGTTCTTTTCTTTAAATAATCTCTACCCTCAATGTGGGACTCAAACTCACAACCCCAGGATCAAGAGTCACGTCCTTTGTGGACTGAGCCCGTTGGACACCCCAAGTAAGTTCTTCGATGGAAGATCTGCATTGGAGAGACAGCTGGGACATGTTTTATTTTAATAAAAATATAGTGAGATTGTTTTGTTCAGACTTATCTCTGCCATTAAGATTCTTTTTTTTTGGGACGCCTGGGTGGCTCAGTTGGTTAAGCAGCTGCCTTCGGCTCAGGTCATGATCCCAGCGTCCTGGGATCGAGTCCCGCATCGGGCTCCTTGCTCAGCAGGGAGCCTGCTTCTCCCTCTGCCTCTGCCTGCCATTCTGTCCGCCTGTACTCGCTCTCTCTCCCTCTCTCTCTGACAAATAAATAAATAAAATCTTTAAAAAAAAAAAAAAGATTCTTTTTTTTTTTTTAAAGATTTTATTTATTTATTTGCCAGAGAGAGAGAGAAAGGGAGAGAGAGAGCACGAGCAGGCGAGCACACAGGCAGAGAGAGTGGCAGCAGAGGCAGAGAGAGAAGCAGGCTCCCTGCTGAGCAAGGAGCCCGATGTGGGACTCGATCCCAGGACGCTGAGATCATGACCTGAGCCGAAGGCAGCTGCTTAACCCACTGAGCCACCCAGGTGTCCCTGCCATTAAGATTCTTATACCCTAGGGGAACCTGGGTGGCTCAGTGGGTTAAGCCGCTGCCTTCGGCTCAGGTCATGATCTCAGGGTCCTGGGATCGAGTCCTGCATCGGGCTCTCTGCTCAGCAGGGAGCCTGCTTCCCTCTCTCTCTCTCTGCCTGCCTCTCTGCCTACTTGTGATCTCTGTCTGTCAAATAAATAAATAAAGTCTTAAAAAAAAAAAAAAAGCCTCTGCCTTCCGATCAGGTCATGGTCTCAGGGTCCTGGGATCAAGCCCTGTTTCTGGCTCTCTGCTCAGCAGGGAGCCTGGTTCCCTCCCTCTGCCTGCCTCTCTGCCTACTTGTGATCTCTCTCTGTTAAATAAACAAATAAATAAATTTTAAAAATATTTTTTAAAAAAGATTCTTAAACCCTAACTTAAGGCCATTTTTTTCTCTAAAAATTCTGAGATTTAAAAATTAAAATAAACATAAGGTAAAATTAAATGGAACTGAAATGCACATATTTCTCAAGGGTATGTTCCAAAATAACTCTGTATGGTGAATATTATATCTAAATAATAGTAAGCATGATGGGCGCCTGGGTGGCTCAGTGGGTTAAGCCGCTGCCTTCAGCTCAGGTCATGATCTCGGGGTCCCAGGATCGAGTCCCACATCGGGCTCTCTGCTCAGCAGGGAGCCTGCTTCCTCCTCTCTCTCTCTGCCTCTCTGCCTACTTGTGATCTCTCTCTGTCAAATAAATAAATAAAAATCTTAAAATAAATAAATAAATAAATAATAGTAAGCTTGAAAATCACATAAATTTTTCAAGTATAATGTTCCTACTTGTATTGGTACCACCTTGAGAAATTGTCATGGATGCTAAAAATTGAGAGCCACTAAACTTACCTAAATCAAGGAAGAAAAGAAATGTCTCCATCTAGACATTCAAAGTTTTCTGCCTTTAAGATTAGTGATGAGTGAGGGTTTGTTGGAGAATTATGAAATGTCTGCTTGCCTACAGGATTTATGCCACATACTTAATGTTGACTCAATAATCTTCATGCATATTAAAATATTTCTTTAATGAGATTGGCACATACTAGATTATGAATCCTTGATGAATTTGAATTTAAATCTAGCTTCATTAGACCAACATACAAGAGTTTTTGAAAAAGTTATATGGAAATAAATGTGATTTCCTACTTCCTGTATTTCCAAGTTAGCACTTCTTGTTTAACACCACTGAATCCCTTCTTTTTTTTTTTTTTTTTTTTTTTTTTTTCAAAATATATTGGCCCTGGGGGAAGTAAGATTAGGGAATAATTAATGATAATTTTGTGTTTGTCTGCAACCTACAATTGCCAGGTTCTCAGAATTATAAACTGTGTTTTCAACCAGAGATGCAATATTCATTCTTGTACCCAGGAAATCACAGCCTGACTTTATCGAGGTGATTGCTACTTTCTTAACACATCAATATTGACCTGTGGAAAAAATGACTTTTTGTAATTTGAAAATCCTCTTTATTCCTCAACTCTTTGTAGCTTAAGGAGCACTAAATCCACATATTCTAAGAGACAGAGCTGTCCAGTATATACTATGTATACATTGATTTATGAACCCATGAATGTTTCATATACAGTTGAGATTTTAAATGAGCTTATAATAATTGGATCACAGGAATACTAGTCTTGCTTAAGGGTACTATAGACAACTAATCATGGGAGGTTATGATGAAATTTTAATTGTAAAGGATATTGAAAATCCTAGGGTGACAACTCTGTTATAATAGATGTAACATTGAATTGGAAAGAGAGAAAGTGCAATTTTTACCCATGTCTTCTTGAAATCAACTCCGTATTTCTAGTAAATTATTGAGCTATTCTCTGCCTCAATTTTATATCTTTGTTAAAGTTACCACTCCATTGTCTTTGGTTCACTGGATTTATTGGAGAATTCTCCAATAGATTTAGATTTTTTAAAAAAAAAGTCACAGGTTAAAGTGTTGATTGATTGGGGAATTTTATGTATATTTTTTTCCTGTTCATTGCTGAAAACCTGAAGTTGGTATCAGCCAATTATAGATGCCTCAACTTAAATGATTTTAAGATCTTTTGAGACCATTAATTCAGAGATGCTGTATAAATAGAACCAGTACTAGATTTTCTTCCACTCTACCTTATTATGTCAGTTAGGTAGAATAAGCATTTTTTTGCTTGTAATATAAAAAAAGAGAGAGAATGCAGAAGGTTGGATTCCCCCCCCTTTTTTACTCCCTTCTTCTCAGGTTATTTGGATAATTTCATGAGACTTCTATCCCTATGCTACCCCTTCTTTTTTCTGGCTAATAATCACTGAGAACTTATATACTGAAATTTTTACATGCTTTATCTCAATAAAGTAAGTACTAGTGTTTCTTATTTTACTAAGCTGAGTATTAGGGAAATTAAACAAATTTTTTAAGGACACGTAATTAGTAAACAGTAGAGCTAGATCTTGAATCATAGAATTTGATCTTACTTTAAGCAGGAGTACTAGAAGAGGGCCCTACCTAGATGCATGATTTTAGCATTCAGTGTGATTTAAAACCTTGAAGGAGCTGTTGGAGGGGGGTCTATAATTGCTAGTGGAATTTATAATTTTTATAATTTATAATTTTATAATTGCTAGTGGAATCTTAGATCTTACTATCTTAAAGATGCTTTGTAAGAAATTCTGAGGTTACTACAAATTTAAGAATCTATATGTCTTTCCTGAATCACTTTTAAAAAAAGAGCTTTTTTTAAAAAGTTATTTATTTATTTATTTGTGAGAGAGAGAGAGAGAGAGAGTCATAGCAAAAGAGAGCACAAGGGAGGCTTCCCACTGAGCAGGGAGCCTAACTTGGTGCTAGATCCCAGGACCTTGGGATCATGACTTGAGCCAAACACAGATCCTTAACTGGCTGAGCCACCCAGGTGCCCCCAAAAGACCTTTGATGAAGAAAGTTTTTTAGATAACCTTAATGATCTCATCAAAATACCTTAAAAGATCTTTTTTTTTTTTTAAGATTTTATTTATTTATTTGACAGACAGAGATCACAAGTAGGCAGAGAGACAGGCAGAGAGAGAGGAGGAAGCAGGCTCCCCGCCGAGCAGAGAGCCCGATGCGGGACTCGATCCCAGGACCCTGAGACCATGACCCGAGCTGAAGGCAGAGGCTTTAACCCACTGAGCCACCCAGGCGCCCCCCTTAAAAGATCTTTTAATATTCATTGAAAACACACTACATATTAACTTAGCTAATTTAAAGGATTTATATTTTACCCAACTTACAATGTATTGTATACATAACCGCTGAAGGAATTATGTAACAACATCTATCTCAAGGAATACATGAGTGGGATTTATATCAGAAAAGTCAGAATCATTTGTAAAACTTCATTTGGAAATTTAAGCAAAATATCATGGGTGGGAAGATGATAAAGAAAAGCTTGGGGTAGGAAATAAAAATTTATTTTGTATCATAATTTTATCAAGTCTAATCATTAAAAAAATCAGAAGATCCAATCAAAGTCTCAAAAAGAAAAAGAAATTTGTAATTATGGAAACAATTGAATAGAATCCCATTTGAAATACTTGGAAATTAATAGCTCTCGAGTCCAAATAATACAATTTTTTAAACAATTTTATTGATTTATTTGACAGAGAAAGGGAAAGAGACAGACAGCAAAAGCAGGAGAAGCAGGCTTCCCTCTGAGCAGGGAGCCCAATGTGGGCTCCCTGAACCCTGGGATCCCAGAACCCTGGGATCATGACCCAAGTTGAAGGCAGACACTTAACTGACTGATCTACTTGGGTGTCCCAAATAATACAATTCTTAATCAGGAGTACATGTGTAATGGTCAGATATTATAGCAGAATCTCAAGAAACAGAGGCATGGAAAAAAATTTCCTGGAGATTCTGATCCAGTATTTATATCAATACCAACCTCACTGTGCTGTTGTGAGGATTAAATGAGATAATACGTATAGAAATAATAACTGTTAAGTGCTAAGGCATCAGGGTGAAAGAGGGATCCCCAAAGCCAACAATTACCTCATACTTTGAATATATGAACAGATACTTCTGAGAAATATCTGAGAGGTACAATTTTGTTTGTTTTTTTTTCTAAGCAGCAAGCAAATTATGGCCTTCACTTAGAATGAGCTCAAGTCATATCTTGGAAAACAGTTTAAATTCAAAGAACCACAATAATATGTATGGTGGTTTTTTTTTTTTTTTTTTTTTTGAGAAAGAAAAAAAAAAAACATCCAAATCAATGAATGCTTTGGCTAAAATGCACTTGGGAACAAAGATGTTCGTTAGTGCCAGATTCCTGTCTTAGTTCATTCTATGGCTAAAATCCCAAGAATTACAAGGAGAAACAAGGCCAGACAAGGATTTCTATTAAAATAAGAGGCCTCAAGTGATGAATGGAAACTTGGAACAAGTTTTAATGGCAATGCTAGAAGCCAGAAATTAGTTTAAATACAAACTTAGTAATTTCTGGCAGGTATTGAATCTCAAATGGAATATTGGTGCTATTTTCAGTGAGTTACAAACATGGCTAACCTAGGCAGTTGTTTTCATTCCAGAGAACTCAGTTTGTTCCTGGATTGGCTTGGACACTTGATGCTTCCTTGTCCTGAGTCGTTGATAAAATGTTAAATAGGCTAAGACCAGTCAGTTGGATTGCTGTATTCACCCAATGAGATTTAACGTTCTAAAGCATTCCATTAATAAACACTCTTTGGCAGTGTTTTTCACACAGTTAAGCAATCACCTAATTATACTGTTTTGCAGCTTTTCTTTCTTCATTTTGTCTGCAAGGTTATATTGGGAGATTTGGTTTAACTGTCTCTGTGAACTTCAGAGAAGTTGTGCCTGTAGAATTTCCCTTATCAAAGACTCTGGTAACTGAAAATCTAGAATGCCAATGTGAAATATTTTTTTAAGTCTATGCAGTTGGCTTGATGTTACCAGTTTGGTTTAGTAGTCCCTAGCATGAATGCCGTCATTTCTAATGCTCATAAACAATCACTTTATTAATATCAGAGTTTTGAAGGAATTTATATCAAATTCAAAGGCACTCTTTAAAAAAAAAGTAGGAAATTTAGTTCCCTGGTCACATCTGTAAATTCTTCCATTACCCTGGAAGATCATATATCTTGTTAAAGACACTTGACTTACTTCTGGCACCGATCTTGAGGTTTAAGTTCTGCTTAAACATTTCCTTTGATGAAAAACAAAGAATCTGGGCAATACATTTTCTAAATATCTTTCAACCTTTAACATTCTATAATTTTTGTTAGGCTATCTCCATTGAGAATACTGATAGAGAAGCAGAGCCAGAAACTAAATGAACAGTTTGGTTTTATCTGTTAATATTGCACTGTCTGCCCAAACCTTTAACCTAGTCTCTCCTTTTACTGTTACTCATCCAAAGATAGTCTGAGTCCCTTTGTTTATTCTAAGCAATTTTTATATGCCTCAGTTCAGAATCAATAGTATATTAGTTTCTCAGAACTAAAAATGTAGAGGTTTCTCCCTGAAAGCTAATGCCTTCTGGAGGGAAGGGAATGTGAAAAAAATTTAGCTGTCATGTTACATGAAAAATCTTTTTTATGTCCCCACCCACTGGGTGGTGTATCTATAGAGAATGCTGTATCCATATAGGGAAGTATTTGACTTCTGGAGATGCATAAAGACAGAAGTCCTGGTCCTTTATAACGAAGTGAAAATTTTTAACAACTTTGGGGCTGCACTAATGAAGATCCTTCCTGATTTGGCAGATATTCTCATCATGGTCCACCCAAAAAGCCCGATCAAACTAATGGAGTATGTCCCCTTGCCCCACAGCCAAAAAACTCCAGATGGTTTGGTTCTGATCATCTCAAAGTGAGATTATTTGTAATGATGCAATAACAAAGGAAAAATTTATGTGAATTGGGAGAGTTCACTGAGTGCTGGTATTTTTCTTATAGCCTTAATTCAGTTGTGTTGTGATTGGTTTTGCTCTTGTGTCCAGTGACTTCATGATAGACTCATTTTACAAATATAATGAAGGGATATAATTGAGGAATACTATCTCAAAATTATTGTCTACCATGGGGATAAACAAAACTGTGTCTACCGTGACACAAAACCTTGCCTATCATGGAACTTCTCTTAACCTGTCACTTTTTTTGTTAGTTACAAGCATCAAGTACTTGTACTTTATGATTACAATATAAAGTAGAAAGAATGATCACTTAATACTTTTGGGCAGAGTCTTTTTAGAGTTCAGCAACTTTATTAGTGGGATTCAGTTCTCCAGGGGTATATACAAATATGAAATGCAAAGTATATCAAATTTTAAAGGAAAAAAATCCACAGTAAATTCATTTCAGACTCTTGAGCCCCTTCTCCATTAGACATAGTCTGTCCATATACAACGAAGAGGACAAGCCCAAACTGTAGCAGCTCTTGAATTTGCCAAAAAGGATCTGAAGAAAATGACACAATTATCATTTATTGAAAGTTTATAGGGTTTCCCACACTGTGAAGAATACACAGAAGTGGGGCGCCTGGGTGGCTCAGTGGGTTAAGTCTCTGCCTTTGGCTCAGGTCATGATCTCAGGGTCCAGGGATCGAGCCCCACATCAGGCTCTCTGCTCAGCAGGGAGCCTGCTTCCTCCTCTCTCTCTGCCTGCCCCTGTGCCTGCTTGTGATCTCTCTCTCTCTGTCAAATAAATAAATAAAATCTTAAAAAAAAAAAAAGAATACACAGAAAAAGACTTCTTTTGCAGGTTGCTTATAATTCAAGTGAAGAGATACTATTAAAGCATTCGGATGAATGAAGAATGACACATGTCAGCATTCAGAAATATGTGGTAGACTGCGGAAGAGGGGGGAAAAGGCCATTATGAGACTAGACGTTTCTTGGATTAGATGAGTTTTAAGATGGATTTTGGAATGTATGTAAGACTTGGGGAGAGCAAAAAGAAGAAGCTGTTTCTATTTCAGAGAATTGCAGAAGTTGTATATTTAGTTCTGTTCAAAAAACATTAATTAAGTGCCTAGCACTGTGCTGTGTGCTGGAGATTACAGCATGTTTGGGAACTCTGCTGTGCTCTGTTGCTCAAGTATTTTCACGTATCCTAAAAAGTTGAATCTCTGGAGACATGTGGGTGGCTCAGTTATTAAGCATCTGACTTTGGCTCATGTCATGACCTCAGGTCCTGGGAACGAACCGCCACATGAAGCCCTGTATCAAGCCCCACATTGGGCTCTGCACTTAGGGGGGTCTGTTTACCCCCCTCCCTCTGCCTCTCATCCCCGCTTGCACATGCTGTGTCTCAAATTAATACATGAAATCTTAAAAAAAAAAAAAAAGGTGAATCTCTTGTGAGGAAGCAAATCCCTTGAAGGAATTCTCATGACAGAAGTCCCTTTTCCTTAGTGATACAAAAAGGGACTGGTTTTCGTTTTCAAAATATAGGCTAAGCTCTAGAAGTAATTGGGAAAGCTTAACTTTGGTGCACACTCAGCTTCCCATCATCACTGACTTCCGCCATGCTATATAGATACTGTCAAGTATTATGTGATAATAAATTGTTGCATTTTAATAATAATAATAGTTATAACATACTTGTCAGTCACTATGTAAATTGCTTTAAATACAACATCTTGTATAATCATAACTACCCTTACTTAATATTGTCTGTCTTCCCTGATTAAAATGAGTAAACTGAAACTTACATTTCAGTGCATGTCCAAGGCCATATGGTTAGTCACTGGCAAGTGGATGACCAACTCCAAAGTCTGTGTTCCTAAACACTGTGCTACTCTGCTTTTTAATAGGGGTTCTTGAAGGTCCAAGGGAAGGAGTACAAAGTAAGGGAAGCAGTGGTCAAGGCATTAACATTCATATTGTCGACAGGACACTTGCCAGCAATCTGAGCAATCTCATTCCACCAACTAGGAAGGTTGGCAAGAGGCTTAGTACAGTAGAGTGTGGAACAAAATCATTGTAGTGCCAAATATAGTACAATCTCTCTAGGACAATGTCTTTGAAAAGATGACTGATTTGTGTTGGCTTTCTGTTTGCCTTCTCAATCACTGAGGGTGTAAATACTAGTTGAAACTTATGATCCTGACACATCAAAATGGATAACCTGGCAGGTGTCCTTCCTGAAAGATGACAAAATTGCTAAAAGACAAGCCTTGTTTTTTCTCTAGAGATGTGACACTTGGGGGCTTCCATTAAAGACTTTACAAAGCCTCTGTCACTTTAAGTGTCACTCTTCCTTAAGTGCCTATGATCTTTTCAGGGGCACAGATCCATGCATGGTCAATACCCAGTGGCCAGGTTTCTGAGCTGTGGGCAGAGGTGGCAGTGACTGTCAGGCCCTGGGAGGAGATGAAAAAAGAAAAGGTCACTCTTCCTGACAACTTATAACTTGATTCCACTTATAAGCCATTTATTTTCAGAAATAAGTAATGGGTGAAGACACAGGCCAGGCCTACAATTCATGCACTTGAGAGTTTAAGGCTTTCTGAGATCAAATTACCACAGCAAACAGAGACAGAGTTATTGTAGGGACATTTGGGGAGGAAGCAGACAGAGAAGGAGAAGCCAGAGACCTAAGAAAAGAGACAGGAATAGTATGTGATGGAAATTGCTTCCCACTCTGCACCCTTGAAGGAATGAAGAGGACAAATAAGAAGCAGCAGTGATAGGAGGAATCTGGGAGCATCTCTGGAATCAAATTGGTTGGGTTGTGGAGTGTTGTCAGCAAGTGCACTTAGTGGGTGGGAAGGAAGGGAGGTCCTAGTTCAGGTCTTTGAAATCTGGGTGTTAGGATCATTGCCTTGGCCCCTTCAGCCATCCCCTCAAGGAGGGAAGAATGCCAAATGTCAGCTCTCATTCTGGCGTTATTCCAGCCCATAGCTAGAAAATGACCCACAGAGGGAGATGGAGGAGTGAGAGGATGCTGGGAGATGAGAAAGGGACAGGACTTTTTGGTGAGTGCTTTTTGCACGTGGGGCAATGGATTTTAAATTCCTGTGGAAGAGGAGAGGAGATGGCCTGGGAAGAGTGGGTGTCTGGAACAGAGAAGAAGAGGCAGTGACACAGCACAGAGACACTTCCTCTGATCCTTTAGCCTTCTCATTCACTGAAGAGAAACTGGTTGTCTCTGTAGCAATACAAGGTTGAGTCTTAGGAGAAAGGAGGGCCAGAGGTGGAAAGAAACCTCATATTTATGGGAGGGGAGCTGCAGCCATCGAAACTGCTGACTGTTGTAAGATAAATCCCAATGTCCCCCATTTTGCTTAATAACAGCAGATTTTTCACTGCAAAGCATTCATGGAGTCCAAATTCTAGCCTGGCTTGGGAGATCAAGAATCACCCTCTTGATGTAATGGTTTTGCAGGCTCTTGAAGACATTGTCATCTGTTCAAGAAAAATTTTTAAATCACTCTTGAAAGAACAAAGAAAATGTCTTGGAGGATAAATTAAAAAGATTTGGAGTAAAAGAAGGAAAAACTTGAGGGAAGAATTTCTTTAAAATTTTACCAGATTTCCCCACTATGATACAAAGGGGTCAAATAAAACCTTCGCCTGCAGTTTTATGGAGCCAGTTTTTAAAATAAAATTTTGGATGTTTTCTTGGTTATTTGCCAAGGTACACGCTGAAAGCTAGCGCCACTTGGCTACTAGCAGAACTGAGTATTGGGATCCCAGGATGTTTAGGGCTTGCGCCGCAGAAGAGAACCGCACTTGCCATCCTCCTCCCTTTGCCCCAGGAGTTGAATACTTTCTGCACTATTCAGGAGTATTGTAGGGAAAACGTTGGGGTCAGGTGAATAATCCCCATGGTCAGCAACCCCAGAGCGCCTCCCTTGCGCTTGTTTCTCTTGAATGTGGAGCCGCCGCCCAGATGCCCCTACTAAGCTAAGGCCCCGAGTTTATTTTCCTGAGTCGCGCTTGGAAATCTTTTCCTGGGAAGGTGATAGCCCAAGTCCTAGAAACAGAACTGCTTGTCCTAGAATAATCTCTTTACGAGACGCGTTAGCCGGCGGAGGGACCGTGGAGACTGGCTGAGCAGGGAGCGGGGGGCAGGGAGAAAGGGAGTGGCCGCGTGCCCGCGGTCTGCCGGGATCCCGCGGGGCCAGGCTGAGGGAGCCGGGGCTGGAGTGGCTGGAGCGACCGATCGCTCCCGGTCGCCGTCTGCCACCTTGGTGCGGAATCCGAGCCGGACTTGCGGAGCGCTCCTTCCCCTCCCCTTCTGCTTCCTTTTCCCTCCCCCAGGAGCGGCGGCGGCGGCAGGCAGGCAGCGGAGCCAGGCTGAGCGGCTCTGAGGCAAGCGGAGGAGCTGGGATATGGGGCGTCGGCGGGGGCGGAGGGGCCAGGAGCCCTCCGGAGGGCCTACGATCGGAGCGGCCCCCGGCGTTTGCTAACGCGTGAGCCGTGGGGGAGCGGGCGCAGGGTGGCACGAGCGGAGGCGGAGGCGGGGCCCGGGCGTGGAGCACGGCTGGGAAAACTGCTGCCTCCGGCCCTGCCCCGCGGCTCCCACCTCCGCCGCGGCCGGTGGCTATGGAGCTGGGGGGTACCCGACCTGGGGCGACAGAGCATCCCCGACTCCGGCCGCCCATGTCCTGGCTGCTGCCGCCGCCGCCTCTCCTGCTGCTACTGCTGCTGCCGGGCCCAGCGGCCTCCCAGCTGCGATACTCGGTGCCGGAGGAGCAGGCGCCCGGCGCGCTGGTGGGCAACGTGGCTAACGCGCTGGGGCTGGAACTGCGGCGCTTGGGGCCCGGCTGCCTGCGCATCAACCATCTGGGTGCGCCCAGTCCGCGCTACCTGGAGCTGGACCTGACGAGCGGAGCGCTCTTCGTCAACGAGCGCATTGACCGGGAGGCGCTGTGTGAGCAGCGGCCTCGCTGCCTGCTCAGCTTGGAGGTGCTGGCGCACAGCCCCGTAGCGGTGAGTGCCGTGGAGGTGGAGGTGCTGGACATCAACGACAACTCGCCGCGCTTCCCGCGGCCCGACTACCGGCTTCAGGTGAGCGAGTCGGTGGCCCCTGGAGCGCGCTTTCACATAGAGAGCGCGCAGGACCCCGACGTGGGCGCCAACTCGGTGCAGACCTACGAGCTCAGCCCCAGCGAGCACTTTGAGCTGGACCTGAAACCCCTGCAGGAGAACAGTAAGGTGCTGGAGCTGGTGCTGCGGAAGGGCCTGGACCGAGAGCAGGCCGTCTTGCACCACCTGATTCTCACAGCTGTGGACGGTGGCAGTCCAGCCCGCTCGGGCACGGCACAGATCTCCGTGCGTGTCCTGGACACTAATGACAACTCTCCCACCTTCGACCAGTCCACTTACCGCGTCCAGCTTCGGGAGGACGCCCCGCCAGGCACGCTGGTGGTGAAGCTGAATGCCTCGGACCCGGATGAGGGTTCCAATGGCGAGCTCAGGTACTCCTTGAGCAGCTACACGTCGGACCGGGAGAGGCAGCTCTTCAGCATCGATGCCAGCACTGGGGAAGTGCGGGTAAGTGGAGCGCTGGATTATGAGGAGGCCTCTTCCTACCAGATCTATGTGCAGGCGACTGACCAGGGTCCAGTGCCCATGGTGGGTCACTGCAAAGTGTTGGTGGACATTGTGGATGTGAATGACAATGCACCAGAGGTAGTGCTCACGGACCTGTACAGCCCAGTGCCAGAGGACGCTGCATCCAACACCGTTGTGGCCCTCCTCAGTGTCAATGACCAAGACTCGGGCCTCAACCGGAAGGTGAGTCTGGGCCTGGAGGCCTCTCTGCCTTTCCGACTGAACGGCTTTGGAAACTCCTACACACTGGTGGTGAGCGGTCCGCTGGATCGGGAGCGTGTGGCCGCCTACAACATCACAGTGACGGCCACCGATGGGGGAGTACCCCAGCTCACATCCCAGCGGACGCTGCGGGTTGAGATCTCTGACATCAATGACAACCCACCAAGCTTCCTCCAGGACTCCTACTCCATCTACATCGAGGAGAACAACTTGCCAGGGGTGTTGCTCTGCACTGTGCAAGCCACAGACCCAGATGAGAAGGAGAATGCGGAGGTGACCTACTCCCTCCTGGAGAGGGAGATTCAAGGGCTGCCAGTCACCTCCTATGTCTCCGTTAACAGTGCCAGTGGCAGCCTTTATGCTGTCAACTCCTTTGACTATGAGAAGTTTCGGGAGTTCTTTGTGACCGTGGAGGCCCAGGACAAGGGGAGTCCACCACTGAGCAGCACTGTGACCGCCAATGTGTATGTGGTGGACATGAATGACCATGCCCCCCACATCCTGTACCCTACCTCAACTAACTCTTCAGCAGCCATTGAGATGGTGCCTCGGACTGCCCCTGCTGGCTATCTGGTCACCAAAGTCATAGCCATGGACTCAGACTCTGGCCAAAATGCTTGGCTCTTTTACCATCTGGCCCAGACTTCTGACGTGGACCTCTTCAAAGTCGAGCTACACACAGGAGAGATTAGGACTACCAGGAAGATGGGAGATGAGAGTGGAACTACTTTCAACCTAACGGTGGTGGTCCGAGACAATGGAGAGCCATCACTGTCATCCTCCGTGGCCATTACAGTGGCTGTGGTGGACAGAGTCTCCAGAATCCTCCCGGATACTCAGAGACATGTTAAGAGTCCGCGGACATATTCTGAAATTACGCTCTACCTGATAATAGCATTAAGCACAGTGTCTTTTATATTTCTTTTGACAATCATTGTTTTGAGCATCATCAAGTGCTACCGCTACACGGCATACGGCACCGCGTGCTGTGGGGGCTTCTGTGGAGTGAGGGAGCGCTGCCCCGCCGAACTCAACAAACAGGCCAATAACAATATCGATGCCAGGTTACCCCATGGCCTCAAAGTGCAGCCTCACTTCATTGAAGTGCGAGGGAATGGCTCCCTCACCAAGACCTACTGCTACAAGGCCTGTCTGACAGCAGGCTCAGGGAGTGACACTTTCATGTTTTATAACACAGGGGTGCAGACAGGACTGGGGCCTGGGGGAGCCCAAGCAGCCACGAGTGACAGCAGGCACCTCACAGGCCAAAGTGGGCAGAGTGCCGGGAACCTGATTATTCTCAAAAATGATGCTGTTTCTCAAAATGAGGTGAGATAGCAGTCAAGGGGTCATGCGTTTTCACACATCCCCTCCCCACGCCCCAAGTGTCATTGGCTTCATTGAGTTACTAACAGTGACGGGGTTACCTGGTAAACTGAATATATATAGTACCTGTGACTTGATTATAATCTGTGTTGTTCCCACGCTAGAAAAGTAACATCAGAGAATTGTTTTACTTTGTTTTCTTTCCAGACGTATGAAGCCTTGACCATAACAATGTTGGAGAAATAAGGATTGGTCTTAAATATTTGATGTTAAAACAGAGCTCTGCAGAGGGCTGGAACAGGCTTGAGAATAAGATGATGCCATACTGGGTAATGTTTTGAGATTCAAGGAGAAATGGCCTCTGCTGTATCATCTAGAGGGAAAGTTCTCTTCGGAAGTACTCTAGGAGTGTTGGTTTTCAAAAAGCTCTGAGACCTCTACAGGTTGTGGTGGTCGACTCTGCATGCTGTCCTTGTTTATACCTTGAAAATTATCCAGTTACTATTTCTGGTAATTGCGCCGAACTGATATGATAGGATCTTCTGGCAATTCATGTCAGAGGTCCTGTAGACCATGGATCTCACCTTGCAGCCCAAGTGTGCTTTGGCTCATTGATATGGTAATTCTACTGTAGGGGGTACCTGAGGAAATGAAGGATGGTAAGGCGAAGAGACCAAGAACGGATTTGTCTGATTGGGCTACGGAGGTATTAGAACAAGTGGACTGAGGAAGTGGGGATGTGGTGGATACCAGGACAAGCTGGAATTGGGGAGAAGGAGAAAAGAACTCTCCTGTTTGTCACCTTTCTTGGCATAGGGCACGTTCATTGTAATATGATGTCCCTGCAGTAGATTAAATGTAATCTGTAATCTCCTGACTTCCTGTGGACAGTTTCAAAGGTTTTAATGAGATGTGAAGTAGCCTCTCAAGTCCTTTCTATCTTTGTTAAATGACAGAACTTCAAGGAATAGTCCAACATATTCCAAAGCACATGTTCATTTTCTGGATCTAAGATTTAGTTTGCAATGGCTAGAAAAGCCTTGGAAAGTGGATGGCTTGCTGTACATCAAAGACAGGTGTTGATAAATGCACAGGTTTTAAGTTTTGTGTTTTAAAGATTTATTTATTTATTTGAGAGCGACAGAGAGGATGAAGGTGGGGGGTTGGGGAGGAACAGAGGGAGAGAGAGTCCCAAGCTGACTCCATGCTAAGCACTGAGCCTGACTCAGAACTCGATCTCACAACCCTGAGATCATGACCTGAGCTGAAACCAAGAGTCGGACACTTAACTGAGTGTACCACCTAGCCGCCCCTTAAGTTTTAAGTAGGCAAAGGTCACTTGCTCATTATTATGAAGAAGGTATGTAAATTACTGGATGGTGCATGAATGTGTGGATGCATTTGGGTAGTGTGTCTCCATATGCATGCTTGAAAATAGAAAATAGAGGTCTGCTTTGTGATACTTTGAAGTTGTATTTCAGAAACCAGAATTTTGTTCCATCCATAGTGATAAATTGTTATCATCCCAAGCAACTACTTTGTAGCTAGGACTTTCAGAGGTACTACAAAAGGAATTAATAATATTTGTTCCTCCTATATTTTTGTGATGTATTTTCATACAGTTTCATATTCTAAATCCTCCTAATCTTGAGGAAAGTAATGCATACAATACAGAATAAAGCCCAGATGGATAGAGTATTTCCCACGTACATTGTAAGTGGATGTATCAGAGAAGCCTGCTAGTCAATATTGAGCAACCACTGGAGGCCGATTGCAGATTAAGAACAGGGGGACAAAATCAAGGAGTTTCCAGAATTCTTTAGATCATCGCTTTTGGAGGCATGTAAAAAGGCTCAGCTTTCAATAAGGATGCTGTAGACATTTGCTTAACATATTCTTGTGAAGCCCCTCTGGGCCTGGGTGGGCTGCAGGTGGTGAAAAGGCTGGGAGAGCATTGCTGCCAGCTGTGAGCTGGAAGCTCAGCTGAAGGACACTCTTCCCCTCCTCCAGGCTCAAAGCTTGGGGCAGTTTGATACATGAACTATTTCTGTCTTACACTGACCTGTGTGTTAATACGGACTTTGATACACAAACCTTTAACTGAGGAGAAAAGTATGTCAGAAAAGTGCTTGTTCCTGTGGGATTTTGGCAGGAGAATGAATGCATGATTTTAATCAAGGCAGATTTCTGCCAGCCACGTTCAAAAGTCCGGTGAAGAGCCCTAAGATCTCTAGCTCCTGAAATTATTACAGTTAGGAGGAGGGAGTGAGTCAGGTCAACATGGCAGAATGGAAGCAGAAGTCACTCAGCTCTGAAAGTCATGACTGCTAGATCAACTTATTAAACTCCCAGGGTAGGCTTTCTCTTTTCCCTACCCAGTTATTGCAGATGACGGGGAAACTTCATGCCGTGTGCTCACGTTAAATGAGATGAAGATGATAAAGGATGAGTAAGGGAATCTGCACTCAGTGACCACTATGCTATATAAAAATGTTCTGCTCTGTGATATATGTGTGATTTCATTCCCTGTAAATCATACATGAAAGAAACACTTACCAGCATCTAGCATATAAGGAAATAAGCTCAGAGAGGTTAAGTAACACACACAGTCATTCTGTTAGTCTATTTTCGGTCCTGCCTGTCTGATTTCAAACATTATGCTGTTTCAAATAGTATGCGTAGACAGAAATCCCAATGTTTATACTCCTTTTGTTATGTGATTATCTGGCATTTTGGCTACTACGTATGGGTTCACCTAGTAGGGTAAATTGACTGCTTTAGGAGAAAGAGTAATTCCTTGCATAAAAGTAGATCACAGTCGGGAGGATCAATATGTAAAAATGTTACTATCAAGCTGATATCTTTTTGTTTATCTGCTTCACTTTGGCATAGACTGTGGCGATCTTTCATCTCTGTTCTTTTTCTGATTTCTCTTTTTTGCTTATTAAAAAGCATTTAACATCAGATTCTAATCTTTTGATAGATTTTACCCCCAGTGAGCTGATTTTATGAGCCATTTGTGCAATGAGCTCTCTGAACTAACTTTTTGGCAATGGGGCAGAATTTCTCTTTGGAGATTTCTGAAAACCTGATATTGAATGTGGTTGGCGCCCCTTTCAGAGCCTCCAAGAAAAGGAAACCAAATCTTAAAGTAGATTCTGTGCCTTTGTGGTCCTGTGGCTCCTCATGAGTCACTCTGAGTGCTCTGGGCAGATATGTCCAACTGTGCTTCTGTGGGAGCGGGTGGCATAAGATGTGGAAATCACAAAACACTAGCAGAAATCAGTTTGCTGCCATTTATTTTCAAGCGATTTGTAGCCATCGGATCTTCTGTATTTCTGTCACTGTTTATACACTTGTACCCCTAACTGGATGCAGTGATTTGAAAGAGCTAATTCTTCTTCTAGTGGCACCTAATTTTTTCCCCTAGGACCAACCTTTCTATCTGGTGACTCTGTCCTGTATCAGAATTTACACTTAGTGCAAAGGGACATGGTGGTGAATTCATGAAACCTGTGTGATGGTCAGAATAGGCAAAGAAATTCTATCTGTGAATTTCTATTCCAGTGTTCCATCCTCTCACGGCTGCTTTTGAGTGGTGGGCTACTTTGTTTTGCCATTTCCATATTGGTTATAGGACTGTTCTGAGAAAAGGTTCTCTTTGGTCTGGTAATGTAATAATTTCTTCAAATTACCTCCTTCCTTGCTTTTTCTGCAGATCTGCTGAGCCAGATGGAATTATGGCTGAGCTCTTCTCTGTCTCCTTATCTTGCAAATATTCTGATTGATGATGAAACCTATTTATTGTAGCTTGAATGTCATTGGCTTACCCTTTCCTCTGACCCAGGGGTGAGCTGTCACATGGGCATCTGGTCTACCTCCAACCACTGCAGGGACACAGCCTGGCATATTATAAATTGCCCATTGGCATGCTGTCTGCTTGACAGAAAAGCAGAGTCAGTTCTGGATACTTGCCTTGGTTTGCCACCAATTTCTGCTCTCAATGAGAGGTTAGGATGATGTCATTTCACAGATATTTGAGGAAAACTTGCCATTACTGAGTCCAGAGGTTTCGATGAATTTAATGGAGATTTACAGGTGTCTTTGAACGTGACTTTTGTTAGGAATTCACCTGGTTCAAACTTTCTGTGTATAGTAAGTATGAATATAAATTTAGTTTGTCCATATGATCATATTTTTAGCATTATAACCTATAATCATGATTTCAAAAATCAAAGGGCAAGAGGATTCCTTAGCAAAATTTCAAATCTGCTCACCTAAAAATTACAATTTTTTTCTTTCAGGAATTTGAACTTGACAAATGCAAAGAAATATCTGACATTGCAAAGGTGAAGAAAAATGTTAGTTCCTTGGCACACAAACAACATCAGTTCCTTTCTGGCCTTGCAGGGTCAGGACTTTGGGCTCCAGGGAAGTGAAACTGTGAGTGAGGAAGTAACTGCTGTGCTAGCAGGCTGTGCCTCCAGAATTAGGCAAACCTAGCCTTTTCTGTTGTACTAGAACCCATTAGTATGTTTCAGTACTATATTTTTTTACTTTCCTGCTTCACGGATTAGCAAGTGACTTCAGAGGAAAGTAGTTCAATTGAATTCTTGTATTTCTCATCTTTTCAATTGCTTTACTAGAAGACTAGTATGTAATATAACAGTGATTATTTTAAATGTTATACTCCTTCTTGCCTTATTGACCCAACAGTTTATATATTCATTTTCTATTGCTTTGTAAGAAATTGACACAAATCAGTGGTTTAAAACAACTCCCATTTACTATCTCAGAGTCCTACAGGATGTGAGTGGGTTCTCTGCTTAGGTTTTCACACAGCTGAAGTCAATATGGCACCTTGGCTGAGCTGTCTTCTAGAGGCTTTGGGGAAGAATATGCTTTCAAGTTCATTCAGGCTGTTGGCAGATAATACTTCTTTGTGGACTCCATACTTACCTAGGGGTTGTGCTCAGGTCCTTGCCTCATGATACCCTCCATCTTTGGAGCTAACAGTGGAGAATCTTCTCTCCTGTGGAATCCCTCCCATGCTTCAAATCTCTCCAACTCTGTCTCTGACCTCTACACCCAGATTTAAAGGGCTTATGTGCTCAGATCAGTCTGGCCCAGATGATTTCCCTGTTGTAAAGCCAAGTGTGTCATATGATATAATCCAAGCAAAGTAAGAGCCATCATATTTATTCTTGGAGATTATGCAAGGCACATACATCAAGGTGTGAGGATCTTGCGGGGCGGGGGGGATTTTAGGATTCTGCCTCTCATAGTTTATACTAATGATCACAGAGTATCAGTGTGAAAAATCTGCAGGATACATCCTTAATAGAGTCCCTATAGGAAGAAAAGGAGACATTGCATGTAGTTTCATGTCTCAGAGGACGGTTTACCAATAGCATCAGCATGGATTTCCATGACAAGGAGTGTCGTTTCCTGAGTGGTCCTATGATTTTTTTTTTCTTTTTGAAGGAGATAAAGTATTTTAAACCTATTTTATTTTAAAATTTATTTATTTTAAAATTTAATTTTAAATTTGTCTTGAAAGAGGTGGTTCACCCTTCTATAGCTCAGATATTCTATGGTGTAAATAATAAATAATATCATTACAGGATAAATTAAATCTTTGTTATAATTTTGGTAGAAACTTAAATGGCTTCTTGCTCTTTATTAATGCTACGTCACCTGTATGGACTACCTAAATCAGTTTTTCCACATCTGGAGTTTTGTGGCTATTAGTCTCCTGAAGGACTAAGCTTTGAAACAACAGAATGTAGTGGGGCTTTCCACCAATAGGAATTAAGCATAGTTCTGGAATTTATCATCAAGTGTTAGAAAACTAAACAATCACACTTCATTCATATACTAAGGAGTATATGTCCCCAATGTGTCTGGTATATCAGTAGTCAACTTTTTTTTTTTAATATAATTTTTTATTTTTTATAAACATATATTTTTATCCCCAGGGGTACAGGTCTGTGAATCACCAGGTCTACACACTTCACAGCACTCACCAAAGCACATACCCTCCCCAATGTCCATAATACCACCCCCTTCTCCCAAACCCCCTCCCCCCAGCAACCCTCAGTTTGTTTTGTGAGATTAAGAGTCACTTATGGTTTGTCTCCCTCCCAATCCCATCTTCTTTCATTTATTCTTCTCGTACCCACTTAAGCCCCCATGTTGCAACACCACTTCCTCATATCAGGGAGATCATATGATAGTTGTCTTTCTCCGCCTGACTTATTTTGCTCCTACACTGTTGGTGGGAATGCAAGCTGGTGCAACCTCTCTGGAAAACAGCATGGAGGTTCCTCAAAATGTTGAAAATAGAACTGCCCTATGACCCAGCAACTGCACTATTGGGTATTTACCCTAAAGATACAAACGTAGTGATCCAAAGGGGCACGTGTACGCGAATGTTTATAGCAGCAATGTCCACAATAGCCAAACTATGGAAAGAACCTAGATGTCCATCAACAGATGAATGGATCAAGAAGATGTGGTATATATACACAATGGAATACTATGCAGCCATCAAAATAAATGAAATCTTGCCATTTGCGACAACATGGATGGAACTAGAGCGTATCATGCTTAGTAGTCAACTTTTAAACTTGAGTTTTTCTGATTTTAATCAAGCTTGGGTGAAACACACATGTATTTATTTATTACTTGAAATTTTGTGTCATTTAAAAATAAACCAGTATCTGGGAAACTCAGATATAACAAAGAGAAAAAAAAAGTATAGTTGGCCTTTGAACAATACAAGGTTAGGGGTGCTAGACCCAAGCACAGTTGAAAATCCAAGTATAAATTTTGATTCTTCAAAAACTTAACTACTAATAGGCTACTGTTGCCCAGCAGACTTACCAAGAATATAAAGAGTTGGTTAATGCATATTTTGTATGTTATGTAAATATTTTATATGGTGTATTTTTATATATTTTATATGCTTTATATTATATATAGCATAAATATATTTTTATATTTATATATATTTGTATTTATATAATATATAATATATTTAATAATAATATATAAATATATAAATATTTATATATTATAAATATATAAAAAATATTTTTATATAAATATATAAAAATATAATATATAAATATATATTATATATAATATATTATATATTTATAAAAATTTATATTTATATTTATATAAAAATATAAATATATTTTTGTATTTATACTATATATATAGTATATATATTGTATGTTATTTATATTGTATATACTTTATTTTACAATAAAGTCAGCTAGAGGGAAGAAAATGTTATTAAGAGAACCATAAGGAAGAGAAAATACATTTACAGTACTATATACGGTATTTACTGAAAAAAATCGATATGTAAGTGGACCAGTACAGTTCACACCTATGTCGTTCAAGAGTCAACAATATATGTATTCCATGTAAATTAGTCTAAAACACAAACTTTTGTGGGACACCTGAGTGACTCATTCGGGTTAAGTGGCTGTTGGTTTCAGCTCAGGCCATGATCTTAGAGTCCTGGGATGGGCTCCGTCCTCCGTGAAGAGTCTGCGAAAGTTTCTCTCTCTTTGTCCCTCTGTCCCTGTTACCCCACTCCCCCGCAGTCCCCTGCCTGGCTCACATTTTCTCTCTCTCTCTCTCTCTCCCCCAAATAAATAAATAAATCTTTTTTTTTTTTTATGCACAAACTTTTGTGTTAGGGAGACCTAAATGTAACAATCAGCCAAACCCACCAATCAGGCAAGTGATTTAATCTTTCTAAAGCTCAGATTTCTTATTTCTATAAATTTAAGTACATTAATGTTACTCTTGCATAATAGTTTATTTGTTCAGAAACATTTTTAAAACCTACCCAATACCTGAACCATGTGAAGCTCTGAGGACATAGCTCTGTATTATGAATATCTGAGGATCTTCATATGTTTTATGGATGAAACAGATACACTTTACATAGAATTAATGATCTAAAAAAAGTGTTAGGGTAAATGCAACAGTATGTTTAGAGTGCTTATCCTATTGCCTAATATCGTGTGGAAACTTAAAACACTGTATATTCTTCCTTTCCTTTTCCCTGCCCAGTCTTACTACCATAAGATATGTCATAACTACAATTCTGATAAATGAATCTGAGAAGCACCTTGTTGCTGATGGACTATTACAGAAAATAGCATGACAAGTTATAGTTGAGGAAGTGAGGTTGTGTAGTGAACTGAGTTCCTTTTTTTTTCCCCAAGATTTTTATTTATTTATTTACTTGAGTGGGAGAGAATGAGAAAGAGAGAGAAAACACAAGATGGGGAAGGGGCAGAGGGAGAACAGACTCCCCGCCAAACAGGGAGCCCGATGCGGGACTTGATCCCAAGACTCCAGGATCATGACCTAAGCCGAAGGCAGTCGTCCAACCAACTGAGCCACCCAGGCACTCCGGGAACTGAGTTTCTCAGTCAGTCCTACTAGAACTGTGCTTTTAAGCAAAACAAGGTTGGTACTTTCAGTCCAAAGATGAAGTCACAGCAGTTTTCATCACAAATGTTACCCAATCACAGAAAAAATGGCAACATTTACCTAATGGATATCCAAGTCTTTACTAAAGGAAGGTTCTCACCGTTGACACTAGTGCTGCTGATGGTAAAGGGAGAGATGGTGATAATTGGATTAATAGGAAATATTTTAGTTGTTTTTCCAGCTTTACAGAATGAGTTGCAAATCGTTTCTCTTTTGGTCACTGCAACACCACTAGTAGAAAATGAGAACCCTTTCGTTTCATCTGTAGAGTTTTATGCTACTTTAGATGGAACATCCATAGAATGCTGTGGATTTGACCACCAAGAATGATATTCCTATCTTGCCAGCAGAGTGGAAGGGACCGAAGAGGGCAGTTAATGTATGGGGACATTTGCAGTGAAGTATCTTAGAGTTGTAGCTTTTTCTGGGCCTTGACTTCAGCTAAGTTTCCAGTCACCGGCAAGTTTGTCAGGGAGTTGAGATGCTGATCACTCCTTTCCTAGGTGTTGTGGGAAAGTGTGGCTATGAAATACTCTGCATCCTTTGAATAACAATAAAAAGGATAAGAACTGGGGCACCTGGGTGGCTCAGTGGGTTAAGCCGCTGCCTTCGGCTCAGGTCATGATCTCAGGGTCCTGGGATCGAGTCCCACATCGGGCTCTCTGCTCAGCAGGGAGCCTGCTTCCCTCTCTCTCTCTCTCTCTGCCTGCCTCTCCATCTACTTGTGATCTCTCTCTGTCAAATTAAATAAAATCTTTAAAAAAAAAAAAAGGATAAGAACTAGAATTACTGACATTTTGAAGTAGTTTATTGGTATTTCTGTGGCTTTGTATCTACAAAAATGATCATTATAATCCAGAGGAATTTTTAGAATACAATCTCCATCTGTTCATCTTTCCACTCAAATAGACTTCAGTATTCAGTGACAGAGCCCACTTTAATCTCTGCCCATGAAAACATGTTGCGGGGAACATCCATCAGAGGTTTTTTTGGTAAAGATTTCATTTATTTTTGAGAGAGAGAGAGAGCACGCATGCACAGAGGGAGGGGCAGAAGGAGAAGCAGACTCCCCACTGAGCAGGGCCCTGTGGACCCCGCCCGGGATCGTGACCTGAGCTGAAGGCAGATGCTTACCTGACTGAGCCACCCAGGCGCCCCTCACAGGATTCTTTGATAACAAAATTTTTGCTAATACATACCAGATAGTGATGGTGGTTCGTTTTGTCCCCAGTGATTCCTGAGTACCTTCTACGCAACCTCTAACTCCTCCAACAGTCTTCAGGGGCCTATATTTTCCTTTTTCGTCCTCTCCACTTGGAATTGACAGTTTGTGGACAAAGGGTGACAGATCCTTCCCGTACACAGGTGCTGCAGACTGAGCCAGACCGTTTTTGCATTTCAGGCACTCCCTGTTAAGCAGTAAGAGCTGAGCAGCAGTAATTGAGGGAGGAGGCCAAACACTCTGCAAAGCAGGGAGCGGGTGGGATTTTATGAAAAGGACTGTGTAGCAAAACAAGTTCAGACTCCCGTCGTGGTTTGTTTTCCTCTCCCTGGGATTCCTCTCCAAGCAGCAGCAGAGGCAGTTTTCAGTCGCTGGCGTGCGACTGGGCCCCATCCATCCTGGGTGGGACATGCTGCAGTCTGCAAAGCCGGCGGCAGATTGCAGTCCTCTGCGGTGTGGCCGGCCAGCAGAACTCATGGAGTCTGAGCCCTGTTCTAGCTAGAATACCAAATGGGAGAACTTCCTTTAGTGAAGCATTTGAAGGCAAAACAATGAAAGCTTTCCCCATCTCAAAATAGCCTGCCCTCCCTCTAGGGCTGCTTTAGGAACATGGACCTGTTTTGAGCAAGGCGAAGACACAGCTAGTCCTCACAGCATCATTAAATCTGGTTTTTCCATGATATGGAGTCTGTGGAAGGACTCCGATGAGCTCATTTTCTCCTGAAGTGCTATATATATATGGATAGCATCTTAGAGTTGCCCATAAAATGGCTCCTTCGATACTTTTTTCAGATATGAGAAATATTTCAGAAATAGGCTAATCAGTCACAGGGCAATCACCACTCTGCCTTATTAACAAAACCTCCCTTTGTGATTTTTTGCAGCCTCGACAGCCCAACCCTGACTGGCGTTACTCTGCCTCCCTCCGAGCAGGAATGCACAGGTATGTAGTTCCTTCCTTTTTCTTTCTGTCGGGAGAACTTTAACTTTGTACGGCTCGGACACATTCTGTGTCCAGGGGCTGGAAACTGCTGTCAAACTGAGAAGTTTTAGATACTTTTCCAGGAGAAAATAGTTCCTTTTGTCTCCACATCTCTAATTGAAACATTGGAAGTAGTGCCAAATGCTTATCAAGGGCTGGCAAATCAGAGTTCCCTGTTAAGTTACAGAGACAGGCTTCTGGGTACTTTCTCCCATTGAAAGTTCTTTAGGGAAATAATTACAACTTCCTCTATCCCTTCCCCACCTGTACTTTCTGTCCCTCCCCTAGAAATTCTTTAAATTATTTAAATTAATCCTGATGATTTTGGATCCGAATATAAGTATGTGTTTTCTACCTTAGTTTTCTGTCACACGTCGACTCTTATATCCTATTAACCGCAATAACTGGCTGTCATTCTTGTTCATGTTCATCCATTTTAGAATCTCCGTATCTTTCCCATCTTGTTACTCTCTTGTTCCTATCGATGGCGTGGGCTCTTTAGTGGATGAGCCATGTGAAAGGCCTTTATTGAATATCTGGAGACCAAATCTATCTTATTTTAAATGAAAGTAGAGTAATAGTATGACTCTAAGACTCAGATTAAATATAATTTTGGTTTCTCTACTTTGTCTCTTTGACAGTAATTGATTAACTACCATTATCCCCAGAGCTGATTTAGTGCCATAGGGCCAAATAAAAGATTCTTTACTTTTGAGTGTCTTTGGAAACCAGGAAACTAATGATCACGACCCGCAAAAGGATTTTGTTTCAAGGGAGGAATGAACTCTAAACTTAAGCCCCTCAAAATGTCTGGGCAACAGTTCAGTAGATCTTTAACAAACCTACATCAGTCTCTTAAGGGAGAGCTTACAAAGTATGTGTTAAGTTAATGAAAAATTAGAGCGCCTGGGTGGCTCAGATGGTTAAACGTCTGCCTTTGGCTCAGGTCATGATTCCAGGGTCCTGGGATCGAGCTCTAGGTCGGGCTGCTTCTCCCTCTCCTTCTGCCTGCTGCTCCTCCTGCTTGTACTCTCTCTGTCCAGTAAATAAAATCTAAAAAAAAAAAAAAAAAAAAGTCAATGAAAAATTAGTTTTAACTCCATTTAGAAATGCATTAAAGTGAAATAAATTAACATAGTCTCAAGCATTACATTATAAGTCAAGCAGAGATCATTATAATGGGTGCTATTTCTCACCAAGAACCAATCAGTGAAGGCCTGAAGATCAGTAGTGGGCATATCGAGATGTCACATTGGAACCTGGGTCATAATTTTAGCCCAGAAAAACTTGTGCGGATGTTTGAATACTAGTGGCAGGAGGGCTCTTCCTGTTTGTTAGTGACCAGCTTATGCTTTTGCCTGCATCTGAGCTACTGCTGCAAACCATGCAGTAGGGAAAAGCATGGTTTATAATACCAGCTTTTTCTCTCCTGGCTGAACTAACTAGTGCTTTACTTGAAAAGTGTCAAAGCCACGAGATGTGCCTTTAAAGCTACATTTGAAATAAAATGCTAAAACATATCACTTCCTTACTCCATTTTCAAAGCGGGGGGGCAAGTGTGTTCCTATTCAGGTTTCAACTAAGATATAAGTAGGATGAGGAATGAACTAAAAAGTGCAGTTAAATGTAACTTATTCCTCATAGTACAGTATACTGAACATATATTAGAGTTGTAAACTCAAAGAATACTCTTCTCTTTTTACACATGTGCTTGGCTTCTTGGCTGTTCTGGCCTCAGACCTCATGTAACTGTTTTTTTGAAAATTCTGCTTTGAGTTGAGCTGGTTCCAGGGTGGTTACATCTCCAGAATGAATCTGACTAAACCCATAGAATTTACTGGAAGAATCTGGGAACACATGAAGGATATTAATATTTGGGGGGAAAGATTCTAGAATGTAGGTGAAGGGAAGAATTGCAGTAGGGCAGAGCTTAATGAGTGAATTTTGATTAGATATATTATTCAGAGTCAAGAGTGAAAGAATATTCAATTGATAGATGAGCTTCCCCCACAATAGTTCATCTGCTTCGCCGCTTCTCATAACCTTTCAAATAGTAGTGTAAATTTTGAGTAACTTAATTTGCAAGATGAACCAATGTCTTTTTGAAAAGAATCCTCTAGGGGCGCCTGGGTGGCTCAGTGGGTTAAGCCTCTGCCTTCCTATCAGGTCATGATCTCAGGGTCCTGGGATGGAGCCTGAATCAGGCTCTCTGCTCAGCAGAGAGCTTCCCTCTGTCTCTCTCTGCCTGCCTCTCTGCCTATTTGTAGTCTCTGTCAAATAAATAAATAAAATATTAAAAAAAGAAAAGAAAAGAATCCTCTAATTCTGATGAGGATTCTTTGGGTTGATGTTTACTCTTACGGTCCTGTTTGTTCCTTCCTTCCTTCATCCATCCCACAAGTATATGAGGGTCTCCTATGTGTGAGCATTGAACATATATAAATGAATATGATGTTTGCCCCATTCCTGAAGCGTTTATGTTCTATCTCTGCTTGCCTCCAAGGGAGTCCCAGTTCATGCCTCACTCCCTACAATATTTCATGCTGAGTTAATCTCTTCTGAATTGGGATCCATGAGTGATGGTGATAGGCTTCCTCAAGTCCCAGGAAATATAGGGTGTGTGGTCTATAAGTAAAAAATACAGAAAGAGTAGAACATGAAATACGTTAAGAAGTAATTGGGTAACTAATTTGGAATAATGCTACAGTCAACAAATAATTTTCAAGTATTTTCGTCTTTGCTATAGAGGACTCAGAAACAAGAGAATCAGCAAGAGAGGCCTGGGGCTTCTGAGAACAAGTTCTCCTCATCTGGTTCAGCAATAAGGTGTTAAAATGGCATTAGCCCTCTGATGGGCTTCCCATTAGATTTACTGAACACCATGTGGCATTAATGACAACCAGAATTGCCACAAAGATAAAACATGTTTATTGCCCAAATAGTATAACAAGCAGGAAGTCAATGATGCTTTTGCAGTTTATGTAAGGTAACTGCTCAGTAGTCATTGCTTCAAGTATGAGTACAGTGTGTTAGCCGTAGTGCTGCCTTCAGAGAGCCATGTGCTTTCTCAGGGTGGAAGAAGATCTGGAAAGTCATTTATGGTCTAACCATTATTTGGGTCTCTGTGTTTACTCAGCTCTGTGCACCTGGAGGAGGCTGGCATTCTGCGGGCTGGTCCAGGAGGGCCTGATCAGCAGTGGCCAACAGTATCCAGTGCAACACCAGGTAAAGACCCAAGGTCTCTCTTCTTGCTGGGTTCTAGAAGACAATTAGATGACTTGTTTGTTTGTTTTTTAAGATCAGGAATGCTAATGGTTTTCTTTTTAGTTTTCTTCTTTTCCATCCATGTATGACTTCCTTATACTCTTGCATGATTATTTTGATTTTCTACTTAATGTCCTTCAAGAATTAAAAACAGAGAAGAGTACACATGTATATAAAGTTCTACTGTAAAGTAACGAGGGGTCTTTCATGTGCTTAGGCTATCTGAGCCACACAGAGAAGATCTGGTGGCCTCGTGTGCAGAGGTGACACTGTTAGCAAAGATCTTTTGATTGAAGATGTTGCAAACCCGTTCAGAGTGGTAAGCAAAAGGGAGACACATAGATCTACGGATAGATACATGCAGTGGAGTTTCTCATGGAAGTGGAAAGTATAAAAACCAAGGTACTACTCTCTTTGACTCCAGGTCAAAGTCAGACCTGCTTCTTTCTGCATACCTACATCATTCTGCAGACTGACTTTTACTGCCTTGACATGTACATTTGCACACGTGACTGTCTCACAGTTTCTTAGTTTAGAGGACCAGTGAGGGCTGATTCTAATCCATACTTTCAGGAAATAGAATCTGCTAGATTGGATCAAGAACCCAGTGGCTGGGAGAGCATAGAAAAATTCCTTAAGCTCATAATTCCTTAGTTTCCTTATTCTCCTCTAATCATACAGTGTCATACAATAAAAATATGGCTTTGTAGGCCCATCCCTGTGACAGTTTTCAGAAAGGAAGGATTTCAGAGACTGCAAATGGTGTCTATCATAATCCTCTATTAATAGAACATGATGATGATGATAATAGTTCCTGATTATTGAGCCATAATCTACCCAAACATTGTGCCGAGCACATTAAACATGTGATCTCATTTATCCCCCATGACAGCCTTGCAAGGGATTTATTATGACTATTTTACATATGGGAAACTGGAGACACAGAGAGGATAAGAAACATACCCAGGTTCATGTAGTTTGTTAGTGGCAGAGTAGGATTCACACCCAAGTGTGTCTAGCTCCAAATCCAAGTGTGTGTAGCACTTATATTCCTAGCATGGCTGGCCTGCAAGAACCCATCCAAATTCAAATATATACACAGATACATTATAGATGACACAAGTGTGCGTGTGAAACATTCTTTCCAAAAATAATCAGGTGCCTTTCAATGATTAGGCTATCCGAGTAACATGTGCAGCTAAGGGCCCATTTTTGCTGGCAACTCTAAGGGCTTTCATCGATTCTAATCAGCCAGCAATTGCTATTTATGAATGTGGCATGATTCAACTAAAAGTCACATTTGTCAAAAAAAAAAAAAACAAAAAAACAAAAAACAAAAAACACACACACAACAGAAAATGCACAAGTTAAAGCAATTCATTAGAGAGTAATATTGCCAGATGGCAAGAAGAGGAACATAAAATAGTTCATTGACAAATCTGCATCCCCAGTGCCAGGGATGGAGTGAAGAAGTGATGGAGGAGGAAGGGCTGTTGGGCTGCCCAGTACTGCAGCATGGGAGGCACCTAGAATGTTAAGATCTTTTCTGAAAGCAGCTACACCCACGCCCTGCTCACCTGCCTTCATTTTAGGGCTTTTCCTGTTCTCGCGGGGCTTTGTAGGTCACTCTGGTGAGCCAGGAACTAAGTCGGAATACATTTTGCCTTTCATTGATGATGCTGGTGGCTGCACGTTCCTAGGCAAATGCGCAGTAGGAACCGTCCGCCAGTATTTTCATTTGCATCTGGCCCAGATCTCTTTACTTCAGATCTGAAAGAATGTTAGGAACCCCTTTTCTTGACAGAAGATAAGGAAGGAGTATGGGACTCCTGGGTGGCTCAGTTGGTTAAGGAAGGAGTCGCCATTGCTCCCCTTCAGTATTGTCTAATCCCTTCTGTCCAGGACTGTGCCTGGCTCCAGAGGCACGAGTCACCATCCTCATGGACTGAGCTGGACACAGCTTCCATCTTCCACCACGTAGTCCACGGGTGACCTCACCATATTTTTCCACACACCTCCTCACCAGTGACTTGAAGTTAAAGGAATGCCCCTCTGCTTTCTGCACTGTCCTTTCAACATTTTTAGGTTTTAGGACTCAAAAATATGTTCTGCAGAGTCAGTAAGGAATATGGCATAAGGATTAAGATCATGATTTGGAATCAGATCTGAATCAAATTGCAATTCCAGACTTCCTTGCTGGGTGAGCAAAAGCAAATTGCTTAAATTCATGTTTTCCAATTACTGTTATTTATCTGTGGTGATAACCCCATGAATTGCCGTGATTACTAAAGAGGAAAGAACTGAATATAGTGCTTGACAAACGGTGTTAATAAATGCCTAATTTTATTTTATTTTATTTTATTTTTTCTGGAATGGTTTTGCATGACCCCTGACATGGCCTAGGCTGATGACCTGGTGGCCAGAATTCAGTAATTCTCATTTCTGGACCCAGAGACACACCCTCTAAGGTTGTCTGGATCATCCTGACATCTGTACAGTCCAGGCACTCTCCCTACATCCCTACCCCAGCTGCCCTTCCGGAGATGGAATGAGGAGGCTTCCTTAGCTCTCCACAGAGAAAAGGAAAATGCTTCAAAAACTTGTTTATTTCCGACCCCAAGAAGAGCCTGCCTTTCATTGATTCTGTTGCCCTTAGTGCCTCATGATGAAGGTGCATTTGCTTCCAGAAGGTTTCCTCTTGTTGTCTGGGTCTTCTTACACGTGTGTCTGAGACCCCCTCATGAACCACTACCTTTTTACACCTAAAAGAGCTGCAGCCTGCGGCTGTGAAGAGGAGGGGGCCGTCTGTGCCTCAATCCTCATTTACATGTCTTCCTTGTTTCTCCTCCATTGATGCATTCTTTTGCTTTATCACTGAACCGTTCATTTATCTTCATAGTCCACAAAAACCTAGGATAAGATGTCACGCTCCGAAAGGATCCATGGGGACATCACCAGGTGATGTCTCTTGCAGGATAAACAAGTCAGGGATCAAATTGGTTAATCCTGATTCCTGGCCCCCTTCTCCAGCCTCACCTCTATGTGAGCAGACCAGGACAAGGGCTTCTTTAGCAGCTTCCCGGGAGACTGAGCAGAGGAAAGAAAATGGGCTGAGGAGGGAGAGCATCCAGTTACAGCTTCTTGGGGTGGGGGGTGGCGTTAAAGGGCCAGTCATTCCCGTTTACAACTCTCACTTTTTCAATGTGAATGTTCTGAAGAGGTTTTAATGGGTGCCCTCTTGTGATCAGTTCCAAGAGGGAAGCCTGAGAGGTTGTAAAAAGACTGCCCCTGCCTTTGAGAGAGCCTGTCTGGCTTCAGCGCACCAGGCTGCTTTGCTATCCCCTAGTGCTTCTTCCGGGCCCCCTTTTCTACTTTTCATTACCTCAGGCAACAGATTATTTTTGGAGTGGGAGATCCTATTTTCAAAAGCGCTCAGGGACTTCCAAAAACACACCGCACTGCCAAAGATAACACTATACCTTGTCAAGGAAGACCCCAGGGGATCGGGACTAGGCAGTGGAAGGTTAATTAGGCAGACCGGATGGCTAAGGCAGGGAGGCCTAGGGGACCTTAGTTTAGAGTGACCGGACAGTGGTTCTCAAAGTACAGTACTTGGAGCAGCCACACTAATTCCTTCTGAGTCAGAAATTCTCAGATTGGGGCCTAGAAGTCTGTGTTTTAAAAAGCTCTCCATGTTCTCCCAATGTACCCCAAAGTTTAAGAACTGGTGTAGAATTGAGAGGAAATATTCCTGAGGTTGTGTGGTATCTTTGGAGGCTCAGAAACCGTGCAAGGAAGGCATCTACTCATGATTCTTGCAGGAAGCAGAAGCCCTTTCCCTACATTAGAGAGAGAATCACTAAGAGTTCAGGCTCCAGGTCAGAGTAACCCTTCTTTGAATTCTAGCTCGGCTGCTGTGCTGTTCTAAGTCCCTTATTTAGGGTTTCTGATTCCTCCCCTGTAAGATGGAGATAATAGTGGCGCCCACCTAATAAGGTTGTAACAAGAATTAAATGAGATAATACATGCATGCTCCAGAACCTGGAGAATAACATTTGGTAGATGGTAGCACTTTTTGTGATTTTCCAAGGTATGAGTCTATCTTTCACATTGACAATTTAGGTCTGAGTTGTTCTGAGTTGTCTGTCTCTGTGGGAAGGCTCTATTCTGAAGATTTTTCTTAATGCACCTGTTTTTGGTTTTGTTTTTTTCTTTTCCCTGGGGGATTATTTTTGCCCTGGTTTGCCAGATGTCTTTACTCTGTGGATGATGGACACAGTTTATGTGCCCTAGTTTTATGCAGGGTGGGGGTGCGGAGTGAGATTTGTGCTTTTATTTGTCTTAGGGTTTCCTACCTCTCTGGCAAAATCACCTTTCCATGAAGGGGCTTCATGTAGAATCCATCTCTGACTCTTCTCCTGAAAGAAGTCATGATTCTTGAGTTTTTTTGGAATCCGTTCAGGAGCGCTGCCAACACGAATTTTCCCACTTCATGAGTGAGTGTGCAGCCTTAGGCCTCATTTGAGGATTTAGAAAGCCTGCTGTTCCACTAACCTGCTCACCCTCAACTTCTGCTGTTGTCATGGCAATCACGGTCCTGGGAGGTGTGTACAGATCCTTATTAGGAAACAAAATGAGATCAGCAATCTGTGTGTGTGAGGCGACTCCCTCATTCACATCCTCCACTGCCACTGGAGGCTCAGGGCCAGGCTGAGAGGCCTCTAGCTGAGGAATGTGAGTCCTTGGAAGGTGCACTTTTACTTTTTGGGGGTTCGGGGCTCATCAGTTCTGCTGTAGTTCTCTCTGTAGCTCGTGTTTTGTGTTCTGACCTGGCCTGGAGGGAAGGAGCAAGACAGTGTGGGAATGGGGAATTAGAAACCATGAAACTTAAGTCTTTACTTGCTTTATTCATTCACCTTTGCCTCCTCCTTTAGAAGAACACGCTGCACCTTCCATTTTTAAGGATCATGTAAATGAAAAACTAGCATGAAAATTTCCTGGTTTTCCCACAATTGAACATTTCTGTTTACTGGTTTTTTGTTTTTTTTTTTTTTTTAAGATTTTATTTCTTTATTTGAGAGAGAGAGCACGAGCACAGAAGGAGGGGGAGAAGCAGACTCCCTGCTGAGCCCAGAGCCCAACGCAAGGCTCTATCCCAGGACCCTGAGATCATGACCTGAGCCAAAGGCAGACACTTAACCAACTGAGCCACCCAGGTGCCCCTCAACATTTCTTTTTAATAAATGGATTCTGAGATAGTTCTTTCCCTCAACCCTGTGTTTCCTCCACCTCCCTCATGTTTTTCCACACCATTTTTTCCAGGATTGATTAGCTCAGGGCAGAATACAGTGAGGGTTGGGACCATGATACAAAATAAATAAATTTCTTCCTTAAAAGTGACCCACCAACAGAGTTTATATGCCTCCTGAAAATCCAGTCCCATCTGCACTCCAGCTTACGCTTCTGGGCATACATTTTAGAGGGTATAGTGAGGAAAGAAGAGTAGCAAGAACTATTACCTTGGGCTCCACTTTCCTTCAAATCCCCCAGAGGCAGAGAAGCAGCTAAGGCAGGTCAGGCAATGGATACTCATTATAGTTCCTTAGGTTATCATTGATCCGTTTAATGTGTCACTAGAGCATACAGACTGGCCCCTGAAAACTTCATCATGAGAAACAACTTTTGAATCGTGTCTTTGGAAAATAATACCCTTTTATCCTTCTTTTGTTGAAGAGTGTTGCATGGAACAGTAGAGTTTCCTAATTACCTTCTCTCCTAGTTGTATATGTACACCATGGTTGGTAGCTAAATTTTTAAACCCCTTATCAAAAGGGAAATTCAGGTTTCTACTGGGAAGATTCTGATGTCTCAAAGGACCAAGGGAAGGCAGCAATCACCAAGTCTGCCACCTGACTTGGCTCAAAGATGACAGGCTCCCCGTGTAGCCTGAGAGCGCTATGGCAAAGTGGTCATGAGTCTATACTTCATTCTGGAGGAAAGCTGGCTTGGATTTTTTGGAATTGGTGGGCTTAGAGCTCCTCTCTGAGAGATGCTTAGACAAAAAGGACCTACCTATAACCTGGTTTGAGGGCAGAGGAGAGGTAATAGCTTGTAATTACTTTAAGCTTTGCAGCCCTAGCAAGCATTGCCTAAAGCCTCACTGATTCTAGTAAAATAGAAATGAAAGCGTATCCCCAGCAATAGCAAGGCTCTTTAATGACAAATATTTTCAGAGAAACTCAGCCCAGATTCCAAAAGTACTTGAAATGTTCATTTCCACAGAGGCAGTCAACTTTAAGTTGAAAAGGTCATTGCCTAATTTGGAGAAACATATTCAGGTCAAGCACTGGTTAGAACCCAGGGCCCCTTAGGGAAGGTCCACAAGAGAGTTCATTGCTAGGAGACCTGGACTTGAGTATGTGGACTGGAGAGATGCCTCTTCTGCCTCTGCACATAGAGCTTGCTACCCACAGTCAGAAAAGGAGAGGGGAGGCGCCTTGATGGCTCATTCACTTAAGCATCTGCCCCGTAGTCCTGGGATCGAGCCCCACCTTGGACTCCTTGCTCAGAGGGCTGTCTGCTTCTTCCTCCCCCTCATGCTGTCTCTCTTGCTCACTCTCTCTCAAATAAATAAATAAAATCTTTTTAAAAAGAAAAAGGAGGGGTGCCTGGGTGGCTCAGTTGGTTAGGCAACTGCCTTTGACTTGGGTCATGATCCCAGGGTCCTGGGATCAAGCCCCAGGTCGGGCTCCTTGCTCAGCAGGGAGCCTGCTTCTCCCTCTGCCAGCTGCTCCACCAGCTTGTGCTCTCTCTGTCATAAGACAGAGAGTAACTAAATAAGTAACTAAATTAAATAAGTAACTAAATTTTTAAAAATTAAAAAAGAAAAAGAAGAGGGAGCAAAAATCAATGGCATTCCACTCTAATCTCAATGAGACCAAGAGTTTCCTCAGCAGTGGGCCTGCCTTGAATGGTTTATCTCCAAGGGAGTGGGCAGGTGAAAGATGGGAGAAGGCAGTCCTGAGGATGGCAGTACCAAAAGAAATAAAGTGGGGCACCTGGATGGCTCAGTGGGTTAAGCCTCTACCTTGGCTCAGGTCATGATCTCAGGGTCCTGGGACCAAGCCCCGCATTGGGCTCTCTGCTTGGCAGGGAGCCTGCTTCCCCGTCTGTCTCTGCCTGCCTACTTGTGATCTCTGTCTGTCAAATAAGTAAATAAAATCTTAAAAAAAAAAAAAAAAAGAAAGAAAGAAAGTGAAAAAGTACACCTGGAACTAATATAACACTGAATGTTAACTACACTCGAACTAAAATAAAAACGTAATAAAAAATTTTTAAAAGATTTTATTTATTCACCCGACAGAGATAGAGATCACAAGAAGGCAGAGAGGCAGGCGGGGGGGGGGCAGGAGGGGGGAGGAAAGCAGGCTCCCCACTGAGCAGAGAGCCCAATTTGGGGCTTGATCCTAGGACCCTGAGACCAGGGCCTAAGCTGAAGGCAGAGGCTTAACCCACTGAGCCACCCAGGGTGGGCCTTGATCCCAGAACCCTGAGACTGAAGGCAGTCTGAGCTGAAGACAGAGGCTTAAACCACTGAGCTACCCAGGTGCCCCAAAACTTAATAAATTTTTAAAAAGGATGTTTGTGGGCACCAAGGTGGCTTAGTCGGTTGGGTGCTGCCTTTGGCTCGGGTCATGATCAAGCTCCACGTCGGGCTCCCTATTCATTGGAGAGCGTGCTTCTGCCCCTCACCCTGCTCATGCTCTCTCTCTCTCTCTCTCCCCCCCCCCACCCCCCGTCTCGGTCTCTAGCTCTCTATCTCTCAAATAAATAAAATCTCAAAAAAAAAATTTTTTTTTTTTAAATGATGTTTGTACCAGGATGGAAACACAAAATTGAGAGCTTTATAGAAGTCAAACTTTGGGTGTCTGGGTTGCTCAGTTGGTTAAGCAACTGCCTTCAACTTGGGTCAGGGTCCCAGGATCCTGTGATCAAGCCCTGCACTGGGCTTCCTGCTCAGCGGGGAGCCTGCTTCCCCATCTCCTTCTGCCACTCATGCCTGTACTCTCCTGCTCTCTCTCTGTCAAATAAATAGATCGAGCCTTTAAAAAGAAAAAAAGAAGAAGTTAGACTCACAGGTGTAACTCTAGAAGGTTAGAGTATAAAAAGGTAACTTTTAGGAAACAAATTTGTATCTACAAGAAAACAGGGATGATGAGAAGCTTATTGTTACTAGAGTTACTAGAGAAGCTCTTAACTGTCGAATCCCAACAGTGTACCTGGCCTCTGGATTATAGCTGCCAGTGAATGTAATAAACAACCAAACAAACTTAAAAAATGTAGGAAGTCTGAATAAACATGTTTGTTGTTGATGGTCTAAGAATGCTTACTTCCAACATTGGACCAATCCTGTGCCCAGAGCTGTTGCTCTAGCTAGCATCATGGGCCAACCTGAGCAGTGAGGTGGCATTTCCCAAGTCTTCTCTTTTATGTTTTTTGACTCTGCAGTATAGATACTGTCTTGCCCAAAACACATGTGTCACATCTCTTTTCCTATAATCATCTAGGGTCAACCAAAAGTCTGTAGCAAGGCTCAAAGCCTCAGCCTGTGTGAATTAATGATTTACTTTACATGATGCAAACCAAACTACATGTCAGAGAGTTTTGGGGGGAAAAGAGTATCACCAGGTATGTAGACAGCCCTGAGGTGGACACCTTTGAGCCTGTGAGATTGGATCTGTGTTTAATGATAAACCATGGGATACAGATAACCTATTAGGAAGGAAGTATGTATGTTGATGAGGGGTCTTTGTTGAAGTTTCAGAATCTTTAAATCCTGTGTTGTTGCTCCCTGTTGTTATAAAATAATCTTTTAAAACAAGAGAGAAGAAGACTTAATGAATTATTATTTATTGAAACTGTGACAAGCACTTTATATGGATTGGATACTTAAACAAGAGAGAAACACATTGTCATTCCCATGTTTTAGATAAGGAAATTGAGATTCATAGAAATTAAGTGATTTTCATACATTTACACATTTAGTGTTTTTTGCTCACTGTTATAGTCCCAGTGTCAAGCAAGGTGTCTAGCACATAGTGGTGTTTAATATTTGCTCACCCATATCTGCCCATATATGCAGATATCCCCCATGTCTGCCTGCTAGTGAACCCTGTGCACCTAACTAACACATTACTGATACTTTGTCCCACATGGGAATAGTTTGGTAACTTGGACAACACTATCCATTGTCTGAGTTCCAGGCTGACTGTGAGTTCTGTATTAGTTTCTCATTACTATTTTTTTTTTTTTTTGACAGAGAGAGATCACAAGTAGATAGAGAGGCAGGCAGAGAGAGAGAGAGAGAGGGAAGCAGGCTCCATGCTGAGCAGAGAGCCTGATGTGGGACTCGATCCCAGGACCCCGAGATCATGACCTGAGCTGAAGGCAGCGGCTTAACCCACTGAGCCACCCAGGCGCCCACATTACTATTTTTTTTTAAAGATTTTATTTATTTATCTGAGTTAGAGAATGAGAGAGAGAGCATGAGCAGGGGGTAGGAAGTGGGGAGTGGGGATTGAAGGTGGGGGGGCGGAGAGGGAGAGGAGGAACTGGCTGTCTGCTGAGCAGGAAGCATAATGTGGGGCCTGATCCCAAGATTTCTGGGATCATGACCTGAGCTGAAGGCAGACACTTAACCGACTGAGCCACCCAGGTGCCCCTTCTCATTACTATTATAACAAGTTACCACAAACTTCATGGCTTAAAGCAATGCAGATTCACTGTTGTACAGTTGTGGAGGTGAGAAGTTTTACTTGGCTTAAATCAAGGTGGATTCCTATTACTATATAACAAGTATCCACTTTCCTTCAGTTTCTAATAACCTGTTTCTCATTTGCATTAGAGCTGTATTAGAACTGACAGCCTCTTTAATTGTCCATATTTCTACTACCATCTTGTTCATGACCATTTAGGTATTCCCTAAGATGATGATATGTTTTCTCTAACTTTTCTCACTTCTTCCTGAATCCTCTCTAGCAGTGTCTTAGTAACTACATTTCTACTAAGAGTCTGTTCAAAGTATGCTAGGCACTTTATCTCATACTTCTCAGAATTCTTCCAATCTCCAACCATTGCTCAATTCCAAAACCAAATCAACATTTTTAGTTATTTCTAATAGCAAGACTCCACTTATAGGTACCAAAATCTGTGTTAGTTTCCCAGGACTGCTGTACCAAATTACCACACATTAGGTGGCTTACACCAATACAACTTTATTATCTCATAGTTCTGGAAATCAAAAATCTAAAATAGATTTCCCTGCATTTAAATCAAGATATCAGCAGGGCTCCATTCCTTCTGGATGCTGTAGAGGAGGGGCTCTTTCCTTGCTTTTTCCAGCTTCTAGAGGTTGCCTGCATATCCTGGTTTCTGGATCCTTTATTTTCCAGGCCAAGAGGATAGCATCTGCAGAACTCTCTTTGACTCTGACTTTCCTGCCTCCCTCTTTCCCTTAGAAGGACTCTTGTGATTACATTGGGCCTACTTGGATAATCCAGAATAATCTGTCTTAACATCCTGAGTTTAATCACATCTGCAAATTCCCTTTTGCCATATAACATCACATTCACAGGTTTCAGGAATTAGGATTTCAGCATTTTGAAGGGGACCATTAGCTCAGGGTCTTTCATGTTCAAGCAACTGTGGCTGTGTGCGTCTGTGTGTTGTAAACTTCAGTAGAGATAAAGGTAAAATAAAGTGCGTATCAGGACCATGAAGAAGTGTGGCGAGAGTCCGTGAGGATTAGACTTTACACAGCTTTGGAGGCTATTATTAATTGTCTGAACTTTGGTGGAAACTAATTAATCACCTCCCTTTCCCTCTAAGTCTTAATTAATTAAGAGTAGATTCAAAGAGCCAACTGAGGAATCAAAGTTCAGAATCAGATTTATTATTGGTAAAGATGGTGTGGGGAATATGGTAGAGCCTCCACCTCCCAAACACAAGGGAGGAAAATCAAGAATGGCAGACCCCTCTCTTGGTGAGGAGGAGGAGGAACCATCCTGATTCGATTACCAAATGGAGCTAGAGCAGAGAGTAGCAAAGAGTCAGAGGAGAGGTATACTGTGAAAAAACAGTGACTGTTAGTGCTCACTTTCCCCAACCAAAAAGCATGATCCATTTGAAATATGACTTATGTAAATCTCCCCAATTGGACAGATAACTTTTTCTTCCTGGGAAGAATAAGTATGGAAATGGAGCTAAAGGTGAGAACCCATTTCCTAGCCCATTCCCCATGAATGGATGTATTGGTTGCTGGGTGTTTCTCTATGGGCAGAGGTGAAAATGGAGAGAGAGGAGGAAGATGGTACATTGTTATGTTAGAGGCTAAGAGATATTGTTCTGTCTCAGGCCTAAGTATTTTCCCAAGAGTTAGAGCAGTCAGGAGAAGACAGGAACTCTTTGGATCACCCACAGCCTGATCTGGAAGGAGTCAATTAAAGGGCACAATAGCTAGTAGGAAAGTCACTGTCCCCAGGGTGATGCCAGGAGATAAGGAACAGTGTATATTGCCTGCCCTGTGTATGTATCTAGCACCTGTGTCTAGGTGAAAGCAGATGAAAGCAGGTCTTCAGGACTTCCCTGAAGAAGAAAGTGGGGAGCCTGATTGGTGTGCACGTGTGCATTGGGAGTTGTGGGCAGTTCGGGGGAGGAGATACTTCAGCCGGCATTCATCTGCTTTTCCTGAGTGTGACGTCCTGTGTCAGGGGCAAACGTTAGGATGGTTACAGGACAAGTCTGTGGATACACAGGACACAGGATTTGTTTGTGGGTTTTCTAGGAGCATTTTGTATTACAGACCTATTCTCATACTAGCTGCCTCCTTGAGATTGGAGCAGACCAGGCACCTCCAAAGCCTAGAGCCTCTCAGCCCCCTCAGCAGCTCTGTCTGGAGACCAGATCCCTCCCAGTGCCTCTGACAGTGATTAGGCCTGAGACCCATGACAGAGCCTCCCTAGAGGCCAGCATCCCCTCTACAGGGGATTGCATCACCAAGAAGTTAATCCAGTTGTCCTCCCTGAGTTCTGCAGTGAGTGGGGTTGCGTTTAATCAATCGTCAGTGCCACGTCTGTTTCCTTCTGTTGGACCAAGTATAAATTGATTCTAAATATTTGCTTTGGGGAAATTTCTTTCGTAAGAGTGAGCTCTCTCTAAATTGAGGGATTTTGAGATATAAATGAGCTTCTTTTGTCTTCTCTCCCTCAGGGTTGCAACCCTGCATTTAGGATACTAACTGTTTAAATGGTTGTAAATTTTTTTGGTTAAGATTTTATTTATTTGTTTGAGAGTGAGAGACTCAGTGATCACAAACAGGGGCGAAGGTCGTGCTAATACCATACTGTTTTGATTACTATGTCTTTGTGTAGTGTATCTTGAAATCTGGGATTATGGTATCTCCAGTTTTGTTCTTTTTTTTTTTTTTTTTTTTTCAAGATTGCTTTGGCTATTCAGGGTCCTTTGTGGTTCCATACAAATTTTAAGATTACTCTAGTTCTGTGAAGAATGCTGCTGGTAAGGGCACCTGAGTGATGACTCAGTTAAGTGTCTGCCTTAGTCTCAGGTCATGATCTCAGGGTCCTGCTCAGCGGGAAGTCTGCTTCTCCCTTTCCCTCTGCCTGCTGCTCCCCCTGTTTGTGCTCTCTCTCTCTGTCAAATAAATACATAACATTAAAAAAAAAAAAAAAAGAATGCTGCTGGTATTTTGATAGGGATTGCATTAAATCTGTAGATAGCTGTGAGTAGTATGGACGTTTAACAATATCTGTTCTTCCATTCCATATGCATGAAATATCTTTGCATTTGTTGTGTCATCTACAATTTCATTCATCAGTGTCTTCCAGGTTTTCAGAGTACAGGTCTTTCAACTCCTTGTTTAAGTTTATTCCTAGGGATTTGTGGGGGGGGGGGGTTGTTTTTGTTTTTGGTGCAATCATGAATGGAACCGGACTGTTTTCTTTATTTCTCTTTCTGCTACTTCATTATTAGTGTACAGAAATGCAACAGATTTCTGTATATTGATTTTGTATTTTTAAAATTTCTTTTTCATTTCTAGTAGGATTGGAAACTTTTTAGAAATGTGGAACCAAAAGGGAGGTGATTACAGCATTTTTGTAAAATGGACTGGCCTTGGAAATGTTTTGAGCTAATGCTGGTGCACTTGATCCGATTTTGTCGGTGAAAATGGGGAGAGGGAGGGCAAGTATGTTTAAATTTTGCCTTGGTTTGCTTCTTAAGGGAGGCAGCACAGCCTTGCACAATGCCTCAGGTCCCTGTTCTGCTCAGTCATTGTGCCTCAAATTTATTGGGGTGTAGAAGGGGAGAGACTGTTGCTGTAAGGATTAAATGAGCTAGTGCAGGCAGAATGCTTAGTGCCGTGCTTAGCTCATGGTTAACATTCAAAAAATGTTATCATTTATGCAATTTAATATTCCTGGCACTTAGCACAATGCCTGGCACACAGTAAAAACAGGATTCAAAATGGTTTTGCTAAATTAAATGAAATGGTATAGGAAGTGCAGGAAGGTGTGGAGTAATGGTGGTGCAGAGGATTTTCCCCTGATGACACTCCTTCTCTTGTCCTCCTTCTCCTATAGTGTTCTGATGGCACCTCCATTTTATACCCTCTGTGCAGGGAGATCACTGCTTGTCTAGAAATGGTTGCTCAAGGCTGAGAAGTGACACAGCAACACAGGGCCTGGGATTGCTGCCAAATTTTAAGAAGCGCAGACTGCAACCAAGTGAGGGGGAAGGGGAGAGAAGAAAAGTTTGAAAAGCCAGCTAGACCCACCCAGAAGCAGTTTTTTTGTTGGGTGAAAGGACTGTGGTTCCCAATTTCTGGTGGGGCTGGCAGCAGGAAAGATGGAGGAAGGGTCCCTGTCTAGTTGTGGTGCTGCAGAAGGGACCCGGCAGGGGGTTCTTTGGTCCAGCCAGGGCTGCTTCATGGGGCCTTGTACCTAGAAAGGCCTCTTTGGTTTAATATTATGCTGTTGCCATCTTTGAGTACTTAGGGGAATTTTTTATGGGCCCTGCAAGTTATGTAGCTGGTGCTGGGTCCAGACTGTCTAGGGCAGCGATGTTTTGTTTCAGCTAATTTTTGAGCCAGTTTTTGAAATTTGCAGTGGATTAAGTAGGGGCTGGGCTAGTCATCTTTTTCATCTCTCCCTGATTTAATTATAAGGCCAAAAATTGGGATGAATGAAATCCATACAAAACTACAGTAAAATGACTAGTACCTTACCTCCCATCTCCAGTCACGCTCCCAGGAAGTCACCACTATCAATAGTTTAGTGTGTACCCCCAGCTTTTTGATAAACATGAAGTTCAAAGTGCTGTAGAATAAAATAACATGTAAATTGTATTACTGGTATGAATATTAAACAGTACAGCATCATTTGCATGAAAATATTCGTTTCCCTCAATCCCACTTCCCTTCAGTGAGACAACCACTGTTAACAGTTTTGTGTGTATCCTCAAAATATTTTAAGTTAACACTATTTATTTGTTTATTTATTAATATTTATTTATTTGTCAGAGAGAGAGCGAGCATAAGCACAGGGAATGGCAGACAGAGGGAGAAGCAGGTTCCCTGCTGAGTAGGGAGTCTAATGTTTCCATCCCAGGACCCAGAGATCATGACCCGAGCCAAAGACAGACGCTCAACCCACTGAGCCCCCAAGCGCCCCAAAAGACTTTATTTTTTTGAGCTGTTTTAGGTTCACAGGAAAATTGAGTGGAGAGGACAGAGAGTTCCCATATGGCCCCATCCCTGCAGGTGCACAGCATTCCCGGCTCCTGATATCCAGGACCACAGTGTCCATTTGGCACATTCGAGGAACCCACGATGACAGGCATGATCACCCAGAGTCCATCGTTCACACTAGGATTGCCTCTTCCAAATATTTTTCAAAGTAATTTTTAATTACTTAATTCAACTAAGCCAGCCTGGCACTCCTGAATGTTTTTTTGCTTGTTAAAAACAAACAGCTTTTTAAAAAGCAAAATGAGATGTTATGCATAGTAATATACAGCTTTGTTTTTTAATAAACACCTTTTCAAGTCAGTGCATATAGACCCACTTCATTTTTTTAAAATAAGGATATACTGTGTTGTATGCCTGTATTATTATTCATTTATCCAGTTTCTTATTGGTATCTCTGTTTTTTAAATAATGCAATGTACATTCCTATACATTTATCTTGTGCACTTCCTTGTGCATTTCCTTGCAAATAATATTAGTAATAGCTTACCAGTATTAAGTACTTAAGCCGTTTGTTTACTTAAGCCAAGCACTGTCTTAAGCACCTTACATGTAGTATCTCCTTTACTCAGTATAGCCTCTCCCAGAGATGAGTCTATTATTACACCCATTTTAATGCCTAGGAAGTTGAGGTACGTAGGGTTAAGTAAGATCCCATATCTGCCTAGTTAAGTGGTGGGGACAAGATCCGAAACAGGGCTCTTTAATTTCTCGACCAGTGCTCGGCACACACTGTCTCTAGAAAGTTTAATGCCATCTCTTTGCCAAAGTTTCTCTACCTTGTTTATTCTTTATTTTGCTTTTGAAAACCTATTTATTATTTTTTTAAATAAGCAAAAAACATTCGGGGGTGCCTGGCTGGCTTAGTCGGAAGAGCATGCAAAACTTGATCTTGGGTGTAGAGATTACTCTACACCCCATTACTCTATGCTCCATGTTGGGTATAAAGATTACTTAAAAATAAAATCTTAAAAAAAAAAAGTCATGTATCAACTGGGGTCCAAGGGTGCAGGGGCACCTGGCTCCGGGGATCCCAAACAGACCAGGTGTGGTTCCTCGCGCCGACAGAATCCAAAGGCAGAAAGACGAGGGGTGGGGAAAAAGAAAGGAATTTATTTCAGGGAGGCCAGCACTGTGAAGACAAGACAGTGGATTGGTGTCTCAAAGACCATCTCCAAGATGTTGCTGTCTCCAGTGTGGGGTCAAGGTCGGGGTGTGTGTGTGCTGGGCAGTAAGGGTTAGGCTGCTCACTGTGTTGGGGGTCAAGGACTCAGGGTCTTACTGGAGTCAGGGCCTTAGTTAGTGCTTGAGGGGGCAGTTTCAGTTCCTATCAGGGGCCACTTTGCCCGCTGGGAAAGATAAGCTGGAAAGAAGAACCTAATAGGTTAGAAAGTACAGTCTGAGGTCACAGCAGAGGCAGTGAAGTCCCCTTTCACTTAAAACAACATTGTGTTTATTCATTTGCCTTTTCCTGCACTTTAGCTCTTTGAGAGCAGGGCTCAGTGTCCTAATAGTATTCATATCCCTGCCCTTATTCCTAGTGCAATGTCTCATTTATTGTCCATGATAAATATGTTTAATGGCTTAACAGTGCCTCTTGGAGGTAGCTGCTGTGTCCAGCCTGTGGGTGAAGAAAACCCAAGTCAGTGTAGTGGAAAAAAGAGTGGAAGGCGGAATGGTAGGGCTGCAATTTGAACCCAAGGCTTTTGATGCCCCATCTGTTGGGCGGTCCACTGTGTCCAAACTGCCTCCTCCCCGCCAGCCTCCAAAGGCTCTGGAGAATGGCTCCCTACCTAGTAACCCTTCCCAGAAGCTGGGAAACTTCACAGCTACGGTTCTTTAATGATCTCTGGGAGGGGCAGAGCCAGATGGGAAGAGGGCCCCTGGAAAAGAGAGTTCCTGGCAGTACTGCATCCAAGAATCAATGGGGGGGGGGGGGGGGCGGGGTCCGTGGGGAGTCAGGTTCCTCAGAGGGATGCTATGTTGTAATAATACCTATCCTCTATTATGGCTTCTGCACGCCGGGCATTGTTCTGCGTGATTTATGAGCATTGTGTCTTCTTAATGCTCACAGTTCCATTAGGTGGATATTGTTATCTCTATTTTACATATGAAAGAATGCAGGCTGGGAGGAGGAGTGACTTGCTCAAGGTTGCACAACAAGTAAGTGATAAAGCTGGGATTCCAACTCCAAGCTGTGTGTGTGTCCCCCAAACCTCCATTTTAAGCCTACTGCTATCCCTAGGTTATAAGAGCCTGTTGAGGCTGGGGACAGTTTAAAAAGAAAGCTATAAAGGGAAATTGCCCTCTGGACTGTGGGGGACTCTAGCAACCAGGAATAAGGTTTAGAGAACCTTGTAGCTTGAGCCCTGCCAGGTTAGGGGGTCATGGAAAGAAATATATATATTTATTTTCTAGCTGACTTTGGAGAGCTTAGACGATTTGAAACCAGCCATTCCAATTTTTGAATCTAGGTTCACAGCACATGATGCCTTTCTACTCTTAACCTAGAAATGGTAAAATTATTTCGGGCACAAAGCAAGAGCTGTGGCTTTAAAAATACGCTGCTGGATTTATCTCTTCCGCTCCAAGATTACTGAAAATTAGCCCAGCTGTGGCTCGAGGCAACAAAGAGCCACAAAATCTCCTTCCAGATCCTGCAGACCCTCACTCCCAACCCCACCCCCGAAGGACGAGAGACAACCAGGAGTGGCAGCCTGGGCTGGGGGTGGGGGAGGCTGGATTCAGATCATCCCTTCTCCCATCACACTCACACCACCGCCTCCCGGCTACTCCAAGGATCAGGATGCTAGGTCTGTGAATGAGCTCTACTCTCCTCCCTCATCCCCAAGGCTTCACAGAAGTAAAATAATATAACAAATCGATTACTAAGCTGGGGAATCCGTGTGAGAAGAATTTTTCAGCTTTATTATCAAATCCCTGTGTGATTTAGAGCAAATCACCTTGTTGCAAATTAAGCTTTCAGTTTCCTTACCTTTAATATGGAAACTCTTTTCTATATATGTAAAGGGTTATATACGTGTGTGTATAGAAAAGGGCTATATGTATATATGATTTATGTATATATAAGGGTTTCCATATATAAGTATAGAGATAAACATATAAATATGCAGATATATATTTAAATATATAAAGATATATTATCTCCTTTTCCCATGAAAACTGAGATATTAAGTGATTTGCGAAACATCACATTATCTATATGGTATAGCCTTATTTTTTTTTAAAGATTTTATTTATTTATTTGAGAGAGAGACAGTGAGAGAGCATGAGCAAGGAGAAAGTCAGAGGGAGAAGCAGACTCCCCCTGGAGCTGGGATCCCGATGCGGGACTCGATTCCGGGACTCCGGGATCATGACCTGAGCCGAAGGCAGTCATCCAACCAACTGAGCCACCCAGGGGTCCCTATGGTATAGCCTTATTAAACTTACTATTCTGATCATAGAGCCTAATATCTTAGAGGACAGGCATTATATTTTTACGTTGTCTTGTTTCCATGGAAAAGTCTTTCCACCATCATTTGAAGATCTAAGAAGCAGTGCAGAAATGGTGGAAATGCTAGCCCAGGGTGGCTTGAGATTTCTAGCCCCCTCTCTCTCTAACCCTGGACAGGATTTGGGTTGCAGACCATAGTTCTCCTGTGATTTGTGGGCTGTAATTACTCAGATTAACGTTGCCCAATTCATAAAGGCTGAGCGAGGAAGAGGAGGCGGAGCTTGTTCAAGCAGCCCACAAGCCCCACCGATGGGAGGTGGGGGTGGGGACGCAGCTCGGGACGCCGTACCGCGTAGTCTTTCCACAGGTTTGGTGGTGGATGGTTTTTGCCTTTTGGTTAGGCTGAGCATGTATGATTCTACAGTCTCCCAAGTTCTGCTATACACACACACACACACACACACACACACACACACGAGAGACATACAGGACATACAGACACATGAACTGGTTGCTCAAAGCCAGGAGGGTACAAACAAATTCAAAGCTGTTTGAGCTGCAGTGGCCAGCTTGGGTAGGGAGAGGAGTCAAGGAATGGCGAGAAGGGGGTGTCCCTACACAAAAAGCCTGGACGTTCACCTGCAAACCCAGAATGGGCAGAATCATCCGTGCTTTGACTTTCCCCTGGGCAGCCAGAGGCAGCAGCAGCAGCCCCAGGCAGATAACAAGCGAGCAATCCAGGGGAGCTGTCTGGCTGGGCCGGAAATGGCTGTAATCATTTAATAGCCTTTGCTGGCTGCATGGACGTAGCAGAGTAGGCAGGAGGCAGGCTCCAGAGTGCTGTCTGGCAAGATTGCCCCGGCTTTAATCAAAATGATGGGTTTTCTGGAAGCTCTTTATTAACCTTAGGACCAAAATCCCAAGGATGGCAACAAAGGGATGAATGGGGAGGAGATGGGAGGGCTGAAACCTGCAGAATGGGCTGGGATTTTCCTGAGCTTGTCACTCCTGCATTCGTGCCCCTCCCCCAGCCTCCACCCCTTTCTGCTGATTCTAGCTTTGAGGTTTCTGCCTGCATCTCTGTCTCCCAGATGGTGGCAAAACAAATAGGATCAAAATAATTGCAAGGGTCTTCATAGACAGCTTAGAATGTGGTGCAGTGAGACCACCTAGAGTCCATCCAGCCCTAGGCTCTACCTGTTCCTAACCGCAAGACTGTTGGTCCTTAGTGTCTTCATCTGTAAAACAGACATATCTATAAAACAGACATGGACATTGACAATATTTACTTCATATGGTTCTTGTAAGGAGCAAAAATTATATTGCGTGTAGATCTGCGTAGCCCAGTGCCACACACATAGGAAGATCCCAGTAAACATAAAATACAACTATAATCCTGTGGTGTAGACAGGAAGGTGATCATCTCCATTTTATGGATGAAGAAACTGTAGTTCAGAAATATTTATGTAAGTTGCCCAGGACTGCGTGCTATTAGATGAGAGAGTCAGGGCAAGCTTTCAAGTTCAGAAGCAAGATGAATGGAAGAGAAAAGAATTCAGCCACCCTCCCGCATTCTCTAGCCTATGCCCCTCCAAGATCTTTCCTGAAAACCCTATCCTTGGTCAGAATGACTTGGTTTTGTTCTTTTGGGGAGAATCAAGGTCAATCAGAAAAACCGCTGTGCTAGTCTGGAGCCATTCAGAATAGGGGTTGGGGGTGAGTTTACAAGTCTGACATTTGCTTCACAGTTTTCAGGACCTTCCCCAGTATCTGCATTGGCCAAGCCTCCAGCCCTCTCATTCCCATTCCCTGAGGCCAAATTCCTGCCAGAGTTCCTTTAGCAGAAAAAAGGAGTGGAGGGATGTTGCCAAAAAGAAGTGGGGCAGTGCCTAAGGGAGGAGGTGTCTAAAGTGGCTTATAGGGTTAAATGTTGTGGGCAGTTACCTCCAGAAGGCAGTTTTTAAAATAACAGATCTATACACATTTTAAAAAACATGTATGTTGTTCTGATTTTTAAATGTATTCCTTCCTATGGTGGAGAAATCAGCCAATACTGGGTGGGGGGGCAAAGCCATTTACTATAATTATGCTTATATGCTATTAAAGCCTTTTTAAATCCCATTGGGTTGTAATCTGAAATGTCAGGGAAGGGCTCTGTCTAAGAATTCAGACCCCTGCCGGCTTGGTGTGTATCTGAAGTTCTCTTCTGGGCTCTAACAGTCTTAACTGCCTGTTAGTCTTGTCCTTACCGGTGAGCTAGATCCCCTGGGACCAGAGAACAGGGACTTGTGGGAAGTCACGGGAGGGGGAAGGGAAGCAGCACCAAATGAGGAAACATTCCCTTAATTGACTATTTGCTGGTGCTGGCCTTGGTCTCTCTTCCTCTTTCATCTTCTTGAAAGAGGAGTCTCTCCTTGATTTGGCCAGGAAAGTCCCAGCATTTTACGGGCAAAGCCCGCCAATGGTCTCTAGTCCAAGATTAGGAGGTCAGTAAATGTTGTTTGTCAGATCCTGAAGCTATTATTTTGCCTGAATGAGACCCTGGAGATGTTTGCTTACACTTTAACTAGAACAGGTCAGTCACAATGGTCTGTGAGAGACTTGAGAAACCAGATTTCGCTCTGCTCCGCAGAATCTGGATCTGAAGGGGATGCACGGGAATGGATCTCTCTGATTGCTTCTTGGAGTTTAAGGCTGAGTCAGACCAACCAAGGCTCCTAGCAAACGCCCAGAAGCTCACTGACATGTAAAAGCAGCTCATTAACTCTTAGCAGTCCTGCTGTGAGGGGCTTGCTTGGCCAACCCGCAGAGCCATTCACGTCCTTTAATTCTGCAAGATAAAGTTATCTCTGAGCTCTGCATCTCCAGATGACATTCCTGAGGCCTCCTGCGGGGTTCTGGCTGTGGTTGAAAAGAGTTTCTATCCTGGTTTAGGTCAAGTCCAGGACTATGGAGTGGTAGGAAACCCAGTTTTCCTGCTGTCAAATCCCAGGTTTTTTTGTTTGTTTGTTTGTTTTTAATATTTTATTTTATTTTATTTTATTTTGACAGAGAAAGAGAGAGAGAGATCACAAGTAGGCAGAGAGGTGGGCAGAGGGAGAGGGGGAAGCAGGCTCCCCGCTGAGCAGAGAGCCCGATGGGGGGCTCAATGTGGGGCTCCATCCCAGGACCCTGAGATCATGATCTGATCTGAAGGCAAAGGCTTAACCCACTGAGCCACCCAGGTGCCCCAAATCCCAGTCTTGCTTTTGTTTCCATCTCTCAGGGACAAGGCCTGCATTTGGAAGGTAAGCAGGTAGGTTCTGGCTGAGCTCAAATGCAGATTTATCTCAGCTGGGTCAAAGAAATTAATCTCAGTCTTGGAGAAAAGGCATCCATGGCCCTATGTCCAGAGAGCTAGCAAGGAAGCTCCACCAGGGGAAGGAGGTTTGGGGGAGAGAAGAAAGGTTCTTGCTTCATTTCCCTACTGCTTGCTGGTACTTGGACTAAATTTGCAATATTTTTAACCTACGTTCCTCGCCCCGAGAGCTGTGCCATATATAGTTGCCATATGTGATTAGGTTTACTGGGCTCTCACATCGAGCTAGTGATCAGGCTTAGCGCTTTCCACATGTAACTTCACTGTCTTTAGGGACAGGAGAAGTGCAGTGAGCTGAGAGCTGCTGGAGTGGCTGCCGCTTCTCATACAGTCTTTTCATTCACCTACTTCGCAAGTATTTATTAAACACCTATTTGAGGCCAGGAACTGTGCTAGATGTTGGCTGTGTAGTGGTGAATAAAACAACTATGTTTTCTGCCGCAGTGACAGATGGAGGTGAAGGGGCTGCTTGGCTAGGAGGGTCATAAAACGCCTCGGCCATGGGGTTATGTTTAAGCACAGACTTGAAGAATGAGAAGTCACTCTAAGAATGGAGGGTAGATCATTCTAGACAAAAGGAAACTGTGTGTATACAGTTGTACTGTGTGTGTACAAACTGTGTGTGGCTGTGAAGCAAAAACAGTCCCAAAGGGTGTTTGATGAACTGAAAGAAGGCCTGTGTGATAAGAGGGAGACTTGTAGATGAATTGGAGAATAAAAAAATAATAGATTTTTGATATATTTTATATACTATGTTAAGGCGTTTGCCCTTTTTGTTGTTGTTAAGGCAATAGAAGGCTTCTGAATAATTTTAGGCAGGGAAGTGATGTAATCTGGTTTCTATTTTGAAGGATCTTACTGTATGTACCCTATATGTCAGTTTTGTTTTTTTTTTTTTAATTTATTTGGCAGAGAGAGACACAGTGAGAGAGGGAACACAAGCAGGGGGAGTGGGAGAGAGAGAAGCAGGCTTCCCACTGAGCAGCGAGCCCGATGCAGGACTCAATCCTGGGACCGCGGGATCATGGCCTGAGCTAAAGACAGATGCTTAACCAAATGAGCCACCTAGGCACCCCCTTTTTTTTAAAAAAGGGGACAGACTTAAGGAATGAAGAGAATTCTGGCTCCTGGGGGGAGGGCTGGAGAGAAGGCTGAAGGGGAAGAGGCTATTGCTGTAATTCACATTCAGGATAATGGTGCGCTGAAAAAAAAAAGGGTAGTGACAGCTCAGATGCGGAGAAGAGGACAAAGTCAAGGTACACTGAGGAGGCAGGAACGACAGATATTGATGGATGATGAATGCAGAATGGCTCTGAAGTTTCTGGCTTGAGCACTAAGGTGAGCGGAGAGATGCAGAAAGGACTAGATGGGAGGACTCAGGAGTTCTTTCAGCTTGAGATGCTCAGTGAGGCTTTCAGAGGAGATATGGGATAGGCGTTTGGAGACATGAGACTGAAACACAGAGGGCTAAGAGCTCTACATGGAAATCTGTGTCTCATCAGCATCTTTGGACACTGTGGATACCCATGGACTTGGCTGAGATCCCAACAGGAGTGAAGAGATGAAGGTCTAGGGCCAAAAGAGAAAGGTCAGGACAGGGAACTCATAAAAACCAGTGTCTCCAAGAAGGGACTGACAAATGCCACTGAGGGGTTCACGACAGTGCAGACTAAATTGTGACTACTGGCTTTAGCAATAATGTGATTAGTGGGCTTGATATGGGCACTGTTACAAAAGTAGTGCTACGGATGCCAGATGAGAAGAGACAGGGAAGTGATAGGTCAGGAGATGGAGAGAGCAGATGTAGAGAATCCCAAACTGCAATCAAACACAAATGCTTTCTTGGCAGAACTTTTCACGATTCCACCAAAGGAGCAGTGTCAGATACAAGAACACTACTGGGATGTCAAAGCATTTCAATGTCATGGCCTCTGGGATTACTTTGCCCAGACAGATCATTATTCTTTCTCTCTAGCTCTGACCCCTACTCTTCTAGAAGTCATTGTGTCTTCCAGCTGGGCTCTTGGGAAAGTCTTACATCAAAAACCCCTGTGGATGCATAATAATTTCCCCCAGTCTCATTATTCCAAATTTCATCTCTCCTCTGGAATCTCCTTTGACTTTCTCAGATGTTTCACATGTCCCTTGGTCATTGCATTTACCCAATTGCCTTATGATTGCTGGAGTGTCTGTCCCAGCTAGACTCTGAGCACACTGAGGTAGGAGACTGGGTTTGGAAAGCCAGTTGGCTCCCAGTGCTTTACCCTAGTAGACCCATGTTTACAACAGGATGCTCTCCTCCTGTGCTGGTCAGTATCCCCCTACACCCACACATCTTTCCATTGCTTCTCTGCTTCATCCAACCACCCATCAAGGACACGGTGAAAGAATAGGGATCAAATCATTGATTCAACTAATTTATCTTTTGTTCTGGACAGAGTAGGTGTCAAAATACATGTGTAGCCAAAATTCACATGCCAAGATTTTAGCATATTCTTCTTCTCCTTCTTTTCCCATCTGAAACTGCATCAGGTACCTCTAATCTAGGTTTTTTCCCCCATTACCTGAAGACCATTAAAGCATTTGGAGTATAATTGTAGACAAGTGTTCTGCAATTCCTTGGCAGTTCTTAGTTTGGTGACGTCGTTTGGTAGTACAGAATCTACTTTGTTAGGTGCCTCTTCTGTTACCAGCTCTATTGAAACCTCCATTTTAAAAATTATGACCGCAAACTCGAGACCCCAGAGACTGTTAGAAGTGGCTTGAGAAACAGTAGCCTTAGTTGTAGTTGGTGACACCAAATGAGATTCAGGTATTTCAGTGATGATTATAAGAACAAATGCACAGGGCATCTTTCATTGTAGAAAAGGCTAAAAAAAAGTTAACAGCACTAATTGCTCCAGGGAATGCACTGTTTACAACAGCTCTTAGAACTTCCGAGCTTTTGGGTTTTTTTGTTTCTTTTTCTGAAAGAGATTCTCTTTAATAATATTGCTTTTCTTTTTACTGAGATATAGAAATACAAAATTATATTAGTTTCAGGTGTATAGAATAATGATTTGATATTTGTACACATTGTAAAATGATCATCACATTAAGTGAAGTAGATGTCTGTCACTATATAGTTACAAAAGAATTTTTGTGTGTGTGATGAGAACTTGAAGATTTACTCTTTTAGCAGTTTTCAAAAATACAATACAGTATTATTAACTGTCATCACCATGCTATATGTTACATCCTCATGACTGCTTTATTTATAACTTCAAGTCTATACCTTTTACCTCCTTTATCCATGTCATCCACACCTGTTGCCCTCCTGCCTCTGGCCTCCATCAGTCTGTCCTTTATATCTGTGAGCTTGGCTTTTTGGTTTTGGTTTTGTTACCGTGCTTGTTTTTTCAGATATCACATGTAAGTGAGATCATATAGTGTTTGTCTTTTTCTTTCTGACTTACTTTGCTTAGAATAATGCCCTGAGAGTTCATCCATGTTGTTGCAAATAGCAAGATTTCAGTACTTTTTATGGCCGAATGATATCCCATTATATAAATTGTCAAACCTAAAAATAAAATAGCCAGTTATTTTACCAGTAAAATGAGTTTATTAGGGAATAGCAGAGGAATTGCAAATGGGACAAGAAAGTTATGGCAAACCACAGGCAAGTCCAAAGAGACAAAGGAAACATAACCTCTTAACAGGTTTCAGGAGGAAATTGGGGAGGGTTGTTTCAAACAAAAGTTCTTGTCGGGGTTTGGGGATATGGGGGTGTGGGGGTGGGGGGGTGCCTGGGTCATTCAGTCAGTTAAGTGTCTGACTCTTGATTTCCGCTCAGGTCATGATCTCAAGGTTGTGGGATTAAGCTCAGCATCCAGTTCCATGCTCTATGGGGAGTCTGCTTGAGATTCTCTCACTCCCTTTTCCTTTGCCCCTAAAAAAAGTTCTTTGGAAAAGAACAAGAGTCTGAGATTGTGGTGGTTTCACTTTGATTTCAGGTGGTGGTTAGGGTGTTGTTGCTGGGACAGGAAGAGGTTGTCTTTTTTTTTTTTTTCCCTTAAAAGCAGGAGATAAAATTCCTATGTGAAAAGTATCTCTTTTTGTCAAGGTAAGAATCACCTTTCTTCGTTCTTCTGGTAATGCAGGCTGCTAGGAGTGGTAGGTGTGAGATATCTCTCCTCTTAGGGCTTCCTGACTCCCATTTTTTATTTTTATTTATTTATTTATTTTTTAAAGTAAGCTCCATCTGCAACCTGGAGATAGAGATGTCTGCAACCAGGAGATGGAGAGTCTCATGCTCCAGGGACTGAGCGAGCCAGGCTCCCCTCCTGACCCCATTTTATTTTATTTTTATTTTTTAATTTATTTTATTTTTATTGACCCCATTTTAAATGAGATTTTCTTTACTCATTTTTACAATATACACCACATTTTCTTTTTTTTTTTTTTTATTTTTTTTTTATTTTTTTATTTTTTTTTTATTTTTTTTTTATTTTTTTTTTTTATTTTTTTTTTTTTTTAAAGATTTTATTTATTTATTTGACAGAGAGAAATTACAAGTACACTGAGAGGCAGGCAGAGAGAGAGAGAGAGAAGGAAGCAGGCTCCCTGCTGAGCAGAGAGCCCGATGCGGGACTCGATCCCAGGACCCTGAGATCATGACCTGAGCCGAAGGCAGCGGCTTAACCCACTGAGCCACCCAGGCGCCCCACCACATTTTCTTTATCCATTCATCTATATATGGACACTCTGGTTGTTTGCATATTTTGGCTATGTAAAATAACACTGCGGTGAACATAGGAATGCACCTTTAATTTCAAGCTAGTGTTTTCATTTTCTTTAATTATTATTATTATTATTATTTTAAATTATTTGACAGAGAGAGAGACAGTGAGAGCAGGAACATAAGCAGGGGGAGTGGGAGAGGGAAAGCAGGCCTCCTGCCATGCAGGGAGCCCGATGTGGGGCTCGATTCCAGGACCCGGGGATCACGACCTGAACTGAAGGCAGATGCTTAACGACTGAGCCATCCAGGCGCCCCACCATTTTCTTTTACTTTTTTATGATTTATGTATTAGAGAGAGAGAGAGAGAGAGAGAGCGCTGGGGGAGGAGCAGGGGGAGAGGGAGAGAGAGTCTTTTTTTTTTTTTTTAAGATTTTATTTATTTATTTATTTGTCAGAGAGAAAGAGAGAGAGAGAGAGAGAGAGAGAGAGAGAGAGAGAGTGCACACAAGCAGGCAGAGAGGCAGGCAGAGGCAGAGAGAGAAGCAGGCTCCCTGCCAAACAAGGAGCCCGATGCGGGACTCGACCCCAGGACCGTGGGATCATGACCTGAACCAAAGGCAGCAGCTCAAGGTACTGAGCCACCCAGGCATCCTGGGAGAGAGACTCTTAAGCAGAATCCGTGCTGATTGCAGAGCCCAACATGGGGCTCAGTCTCAACCACCTGAGATCATGACCTAAACTGAAACCAAGAGTCAGAGGCTCAGCCGGCTGTAAACACTCAGACCTCCCAAGCTAGCATTTCCTTTGGATCAATACCCAGAAATACAGTCACTGGATTGATGGTATTTCCTTATTTATTTATTTATTTATTTTTAAATATTTTTATTTATTTATTTGACAAAGAGAGAGAGAGAGAGAGATCACAAGTAAGTAGAACAGCAGGCAAAGAGAGAGAGGGAAGCAGGCTCCCTGCTGAGCAGAGAGCCCGATGTGGGACTCAATCCCAGTACCCTGAGACCATGACCTCAGTCGAAGGCCGAGGTTTAATCCACTGAGCCACCCAGGTGCCCCAGTATTTCTATTTTTAATTGGGGGGGGGACCTCCATACTGTTTTCCAGAGTGGCTGTACCAGTTTGATTCCCACTGACAATGTACAAGGGTTCCCTTTCTACATGTCCTCACCAACACTTGTCATTTCTTGTCTTTTCGATGATCTCCGTACCGACAAGTGGGAACTGATATCTCACTGTGGTTTTGATTTGCATTTCCCTGATGGTTAGGGATGTCGGGTACCTTTCCATGTACCTGTTGGCCATGTGTCTGTCTTCTTTGGAAAAAAAGTCTATTCAAATATTCTGCCTATTTTTCCATCGGATTGTATGCATTTTTGCTGTTGAGTTGTATGAATTCTTCATATATTTTGGATATTAACCCCTTATAAGATATACGATTTACAAATATTTTCTCCCATCCAGTAGCTTCCCTTTTCATTTTTTTGATGGTTTAGTTTGTTGGGTAGCAGCTTTTTATTTATTTATTTATTTATTAAAAGATTTTATTTATTTATTAAAAGATTTTATTTATTTATTTGACAGAGAGAGATCACAAGTAGGCAGAGAGGCAGGCAGAGAGAGAGAGAGGGAAGCAGGCGCCCTGCCGAGCAGAGAGCCCAATGCAGGACTCAGTCCCAGAACCTGGAAATCATGACCTGAGCCAAAGGCAGCAGCTTAACCCACTATAAGGCACCCAGGCACCCAAGGGCAGCAGCTTTTTAGATGTAGTATAGCTTCTTTTTGCTTTTTTCTCTTTGACTTTTAGTGTCAGATTCCAAAAGGCACCTGGGTGGCGCTGTGGGTTAAGCGTCTGCCTTTGGCTCAGGTCATGACCTCAGAGTCCTGGTATCGAGCCCTGCATCAGGGAACCTGCTTCCCCTTCTCTCTCTGCCTGCCTCTCTGCCTACTTGTGATCTCTGTCTGTCAAATAAATAAATAAAACCTTAAAAAAAAAAAAAAAAGACTAATGTGATTGAGCTTATTGCCCATATTTTCTTTTAAGAATTTCATGCTTTCAGGTCTCACGTTCAAGGCTTTAATCGGTTTTGAATTTATTTGTGTGTGTGGTGTAAAATGGGGGTCCAGTTTCATTCTTTTGCATGTAGCTGTCTGGTTTTCCCAGCACCACTTACTAAAGAAACTCTCCTCTCCCCACTGTATATCCTTGCCTCCTTTGTTGTAAACTAATTGACCATCTTTGTGTTGGTTTACCTCTGCGTTCTCTATTCTGTTTCATTGACCTAAGTGTCTGGTTTTATGCCAACACTATACTGTTCGATAATTATAGCTTTGTGATATAGCTTAAAATCAGGAAGCATGATGCCTCCAGCCTTATTCTTTTTTTCTCATGATTGCTTTGGCTCTATAGGGTCCTTTGTGGTTCTATACAAATTTTAAGATGTTTGTCCTATTTCTGTGAAAAATGCCATTGGAATTTTGATAAGGATTGCATTGACTCTGTAATAATATTAATTCTTCCAGTCCATGAGCACAGAATATCTTCTCATTTATTTGGGTCATTTCTTCAATTTCTTTCATAAACATCTTGAGTTTATAGAACAGGTCTTTCACCTCCTTGGTGAAATGGATTCCCACTCCTTTTATTGCCTAGTCTGCTTTAACCCAGTACATTTCCCATCTTATTCTCAGGCAAAAGAATCACAACCGTATTCTTTAGGAAATTCTTCACAAGGAACCAAAAGTATGTCACTAGAAAATTAGATTTTCAGACCTTCTGGTGAGAAAATCTGCCTTCCTGATTGTTTCCAAATACTGACCTTTCCCTCAGGCTTGAAGAAAGAACTCTTAATTTCTCAGGGTGGGGGTCAGGCTCATCTGTGCAGCCTCCCCTGTCTCCCCCAGACTCGTGTGGCCTGGAGGGCGTGTGTTGACTCCTACTGACTTGTGACCTTCTGTTTTTCAGAACCAGAGGCAGGAGAGGTGTCCCCTCCAGTTGGGGCTGGTGTCAACAGCAACAGCTGGACCTTTAAATACGGACCAGGCAACCCCAAACAATCTGGTCCCGGTGAGTTGCCAGACAAATTCATTATCCCAGGATCTCCTGCAATCATCTCCATCCGGCAGGAGCCTACTAACAGCCAAATTGACAAAAGTGACTTCATAACCTTCGGCAAAAAGGAGGAGACCAAGAAAAAGAAGAAAAAGAAGAAGGGTAACAAGACCCAGGAAAAAAAAGAGAAAGGGAACAGCACGACTGACAACAGTGACCAGTGAGGTCACCTCATGGAAACAAGCCACTTAGCCAGTTTTTGTAATAATGGCAAATCTCTCCCATGTAGCAACTCCCCACTCCTTTCTCCTGTCTCCATGAGCCCTCTCCTATAGACCTCAGAAATCTGCAGAAAGTTCCCTGTGTCTATGTAGATCCCATTGAACAGGTTTTGTCTTGAAAGCTTTACTAAGTCTGGTGTTAACTCTTTCTCTCCACTCTGGCTTGTTTTCAGAACCTAAAAAGCAGACCCAAGTTTCCTTTCTCCTCCGCCGCAAAGGAGAGGCTTCCCAGTCCCGCCAGTGAGAGGTTGGAAACTCTCTGCCCTGTGCTCCGGGGATGCTGTCTTGATGACACTTGCAGGGCAGGCACAAAGGTTTTGAGATTGAGCAGCTGGGGTTCGGGGGGCCACTGGGTTGGTGTGATCGCCGGCGGTGCGGGAGGGGGCGCCAGATCTCAGCTGGGCGGGGCCAGGTGAGACTAGCCCGCATGAGGAGGGCTGGTGGGAAGAAAGGCAAAAGAATGGCAGGAGTTGCCAATCCAGGGGGGCAGCACGAAATGAAAAGGGACCAGACTTTCTAAACCTTGTGACTCAAGAGGCGGTGGCCACCCTCCCGCAGACAAAACTGCCCCCCACTGACCAGGCCCTAGGAGGCCTTAAGTTTGTTGCTGTGGTGTCGTGATCCCTACAACTCACATCACACCGACAAACCAACAGCTCAGTGTTGCACGGGGCCAACCAGGGCAGATCTGATGTGTTTTCGGATATCCTTGTGCTCACTTTCTTACCCATTCTTTTGCACACAATGTTTATGAAAAGGCCTGGTCCTTTTCCAACACATATGCAAAAGCAAAGACAAAAGAAAACCCCAACACCTCACTTTATGCTGTTTGTTGTTTGATAGATTTATTTAAAAAAGAGAAAAATCTATAGCTATAAATCTCTAAAGAGAAATATGATGACTACAGTTCCCCTCAACTCTCCTCAAAAGAGAATCCAATCTACAGCCATTTAAATGACCATTGCTGCTACAGAAGTGCTTTAAGAGAATTGCCTGGAACATCTGTATTATACTGGCCACCTGCCAATCACAGCTTTACTCTTTCAGGTCACTCTGGGGCTGCCTCTTGCATGTATTAATTCCTGAATAAAAAGATCTTTCTCTCTCTTTTCTAAGAAACAATTCTGTGCACTTTGAATACACAACCTTCTCTAGCCAACTATATCAAGACCCTGAAATTGAAGAAAAATTATTGTTTTCTCAAACACACAGTGAGCCGACTTTTCAATCCTCGAATTCTGTGCTTTGTCTTGGTGTGCTAGCCCACACCTCCTCTTTGGTTTAGTTTGCCTTTTTTAGAACATTCTGAATTGCTAATCTTGCTAACACCTATGATGTTACCTGAAATCAATCTCCCATATGTATGCTGTATGCTATTATAAGACTCCTGAAATATACTTACTCTGTGCTTGTGTATGTGAATGTTAATGCAACTATTACCTAGAGTGAACTTTAAGCTTTATTGTTGAATGTAATTCCATCCTATTTCCTTTTGTACACCTGTGAAAAAGTGGAGTAGTGTTTTTTTAAACCATTGTTTAATCAGCTTTTGTGTATTAAAGACACAGTAAAATTTCTTTCTTAAATCAAGACACTGGTGATTCAAGGAATTTTATTTATGGTCAGCCAAGAGCTGTCTCTTGCCAAGACTCCTGCTGGCAAGAGAATGGATAAAGCTGTTTTTTTCTAGTAACAATTCTGGAATGAATACCACAGTTATTCCCTGAAGGTATGCAAGCACAAAATTTACCAATCTGACCTCGCTGAAGTCGCAGAATGCTTTGAAATTCTAATGACATCTGGAATATCAGCTCATAGAGAAGAATAAAATTTACTGTCACCTTAGATAAGAAATTTTAATTTTGTTAAAATGTACAATTTAGAAGTTTAATTATATTATCTTTTCAAAGTTATCATAAAAGAGGTAGGAGTCTGTTATTAAAACAAAAACATTAAATCTCAAAAAAAAAAAAGCCTGTTTTGTCTACTTTAGCTTCATTCTCCCATATTTTGAAGGGTGTGTAACTTCAGCTCTGCAGGATTGCATGGGGTAAAACTTGTTGCCAACACATGTGAACCATTGCTACATTGTAGGTTGTGATCATTTTGCCCCATCGAACCCATGTATCTGACCTTACGTGCCTTTTGAATACTAGGAGAATCGGGCTAATTTATTAATGATGATAATTATAATGTATCTGTACAGCACTTTTTACATTTGCAAAGTGCTTTCCAGTCCATGTTAGTTACTAGTTATTACAGCTGTAAGGATAAAACACGTCATGTGGATTCATTTTTAATTGGTGCTATTGGTATTTATTCTGTTATTGCTAATAAATGAAAATGGTGGTATGAAAGAAATGGTGGTCATTTCTAAGTATAAGAGTAGGAGAAAAACAGAACACTGATTATCATTAGCTGTTGTCATTGAAGAGGTTTGCAGTATGAAACTTACACGGTATCACTCTCTGGCTACCTCCTGGGCTTTTGTGTTCAGCACTAAGGCCAAACACTCAGGGGAATCAAGACTCACACCCCACAATCTGATCAGAATGGGAAGCCAGGAGGCTTCTGGGTCACTTCCCAGTACACAGTTTCGGTGTTCTCTAGGAAAAATCGCACCAAACTGATTTTTATCTCTAGAGCCCTCCGGGCATCTTTATTCATTACTTGCTTAGCCTTTGCTCCCCTCCACAATTGGGCAGTCAGATAATGCCCCCAGGAAATAAACCTTTATTGAGTACAGGACACATGCTAGTCACAGTACAAGGTAGGTTCAGTTCACAGCCTATGTTCCATAACAAATAGATTATATTTTCCTTCTGTAGTTAAATTTTATGAGCAGTTGTTCTCAAATGGGCGCAGTTCTGCTCCTCAGGGGACTTTTGGCAACACCTGGGGATATTTTTTGGGTTTTGTTACTTGGATGGAATGCTACTGGCATCTAATGGGTAGAGGCCAAGGATGATGCTAAACACCCTGTAATACACAAGACAGACCCCACCACAAAGAATTTTCTAATCCCAAAGGTCAATAGTACCAAGGGGGGAAAAACCTAGAGATAGAGTGACCATATATTTTGTTGTTGAATCCATTTTTGAGATGGAAATAATAATCAGGACACAAGATATAAGCTGGGACTATCCTGGGAAAACAGAGATGTATGGTGACTCTGCTTAAAGAAAGAGACACTAATGTTACACCATATGTTACTAACTGGAGTTTCTTTATTTCTTTATTTAAAGATTTTATTTATTTATTTGACAGAGATGATAAGTAGGCAGAGAGGCAGGCAGAGAGAGAGGGGGGGAAGCAGGCTCCCTGCTGAGCAGAGACCCTGATGTGGGGCTCCATCCCAGGACCCTGAGATCATGACCTGAGCTGAAGGCAGAGGCTTAACCCGCTGAGTCACGCAGGTGTCTTAACTAACTGGAATTTAAATAATAACTTGAAAAAAAAAAACCTGGAAAAGAATGAAACAAACCAGTATCGCTCTGTCACTCACTAACTGGGGACCCTTGGGCAAACCATTGTGTCTCTCAGTAGTTCAGCCTCAGTATCATCATCTATCAGATAGGAATAATCATGATACAGACCTTACAGATTCGTGGGGCAGACATAGCAAGACAATCTCACAAAGGTTTTAGCACAATGTCTGGCACACCACAGTGCTCAATAAAGAGTTGTTATTCTTAATAATCCTTTTCTTCCATCTCTTCACCCCCCCTTTTTTAAAAAGATTATTTATTTTAGAGAGAGCACATATGCACATGAAAGGTGGGCAGTGGGATGAAGGGGGGTGGGGGAAGGGCCAGAAAGAGTGAGACAGCATGCATCACACCCAGAGCTAGCCAAATGAGAGATTTGATCTCACGATCCTGAGATCATGACCTGAGCCCAAATCAAGAGTCACACGCTCAACCGACTGAGCCACCCTGGTGCCCCATCCACTCACCCTTTTTCAGAAATGTAGCTGTTACATTCAGGACACTTTTCCTACTGATTAAAATGTGAGTGATGGATTACAAGTCAACTTAAACTGCAATAAAAAGAGTTTTACTCCTTTACATTTTGCTCACCCCCAAAGAAAAAGCAGTCAAGTCAGTTTCATAACACTTTACCTACCTCTATCATGAACAATAATCAGGTCTTTAAGTGGTCAACAGACCAGTTTGTTTACAGCTCTTCCACATTAATGATCAGGGATCTGAAAGCCAGACCAAAGGGCTTAGAAGTCACTTTTCGAGTTCCAGTGAATAAATTCCACGTGAGCCTAAGTGCAACAGCTTGACAGAGAAAGAGGAGTCACCTCCAACACCTTCTTTTGGCAGATGGTCAAAACGCCAAAGATCCACAAACTTGCCTAGTGTCTTACAGCTAATCAGGAGCAAACTAAGTTTATCTCCTGTAAGCACCCAGCTGCTTAATGTGGGTCTTACAGAGAGTGCGGGATTCATTCTTTTGAAGAAATACAATTCATCTGATTTTATTTTATTTTTTTAAAGATTTTATTTATTTATTTGAGAGAGAGACAGTGAGAGAGAACATGAGCGAGGAGGTCAGAGGGAGAAGCAGACTCCCCATGGAGCTGGGAGCCTGATGTGGGACTCGATCCCAGGACTCCAGGATCATGACCTGAGCTAAAGGCAGTCGTCCAACCAACTGAGCCACCCAGGCGCCCAATTCATCTGATTTTAAAGGATGAGGTTCCTCGAGGAATGTCAGAGCCTTTACTGAGGACTTTTAGGCTAAAGTAAGATTCTAATTCACAAGATGTCCTATTGATGTATTTTAAGTTTTATAAGTTCAAAACCCAATCCGGAAGAACCAATGTAGTTGACCAAATACTAAAGCAATTCTAAGGTTAAATCTAGATTTTAAAACGTCCAAAACAACAAGAGACATGCTCAAACACACAAAAAACTACAGATAAGCTTCCTTAGGATCTGAAAATCCCAAGAGCTTCCTTAAGAAATGGCAAGCTGGCCACTCTTGACCCTGTTTCATCACTTTTATATGTGTTTGCTCTCCTTGCAGAAGCAGAAGATCAAATAATTGCTCCCCAAATTAGCATGGCTGTTGGCTAGCAGGACATATATTTGCAAGCTGGGATGCCCCTTCTGATTTTCTATAGACATACGTACACATATGGACAGACTCTTCTGTTATAACAAATCAGGGGGCTTTAGTAAATGAGCAGTGTGCTCTTCTACCTTTGAAGTTGGGCCTCAAAGAGGTATATCACAACCTCACTGTCACAACCAGTTGGGTAAAATGTGTGTTGGTTCCCATTTTCTATTGGGTTGACCCAGGGGGAAATGCCTGCTGCAACATGAAATCTTAAAAGTCTTTCGCTTCAAAAAAAGTCTATGAGTTTATCTCTGCGCCTAAGTTCCTGTGAGACAGAGACTGACTGCTAGATTTACTTCCATAACATAGAGTATAATCTGCACAAAGAAATAAGGGAGATTAGGCAGTGAAAAACATAAAGCCCAGCAATTTGTTAGGTTATGCAACTATCCTGTCGCTGTGGAATCATCAGTCCACAAGAACATGAACAATTCAACCACTTAGCCAGCTGCTGGTCTTAGAGCAGAGCTAAAGAAATTGACAACTGGGACATAAACATACAGAAGACTTGATGAAACAGTTCTCATTTTTAAGCTTGGCTTTCACTAGCCTAACTTGATTTAATTTTACGTGACACTGTATTTTTATTATAAAAGCATACGTTCTTCCTTATAAATCAAAGAATCTTACAGTTCTCTTTCACACAGGTGTCCAATGTCAACATGTTCAGGTGTGGTTTTCAGGTGTACACATTTTCCTCTATGTGCACACACATGAACACACACACATACAGACACACACAGGAAGGAGATTAGTCAATAAGCAGGTGCTCTTCTCCCTTTGACGTTGTGCCTAAGAGGGGTCTATAACAACCCTATTGTCATGACCAGGTAAGTAAAAGATAGAAAATTAAACTTATATGATACATGTGTATCACATTATGCATATGTAATTGTTTTTTCAAATTAAAAAAAAGAATACCGTGCTCATTACCCTAAAGCTTTTTTTTTTCACTTACAGTAACATGGAGACTTCTCCAGTTTAAATCACTCCTTTTAATTCCTATACAAATTTCATGTAATGGTCAGATCATAATGTCATAGTAATTTACCTGTTCTTTTAATTAATGGACATTTAGGCCAATCCAGATTTTTGCTACTAGGAACAAAAATGGCACTTGTGTGCAATGATAAATTCAGTATCTGAGCTTTACAAAACCTGGTCTAGGTGTATCTACAAGAGGAATTTTATAAGGCCATTCATGAGCTTTATGTGACTCTCTCCATAAAAACCACAGTCCTCCATCTGAACACATACTCAGTTTGGGTACTCAGCATTAAATTATGGCTCTATTTATATAGATGAATGATGAAAACAGAAGAGACATTCATGAGAAAGATAGAAGTGAGAAAAATTTGTTTTCATTTACTTACCCAAAATAATTTCTTGGAAGCTCCATTTCACCCAAAGACTTTTCTTCAACCAATCACAGAGTGAGCTGCACATATGAAAGAGGGAGCCTAGAAGACAACTCAAATACTTGCTTACATTTGCGATGTATTAATACCATCTGGTTGAATACTGCATAGAAAGTAGTCCAGTTGTCTTCAAGGTTGTTACATCTTAGCTGAGAAGTAGACATATGAACCTAGTACCTATGGTACAGATTTCATTTTAAGAAAAATTGTTTATCAATAATGACTCTGAGACAGCCAAGGATCAAGGTGGACATTCATGTGTTAATCTCAGTTACAAAACCATCTGGTTCATAGCTTTGAAAGATCTGCCTCACTAAATTATTGATACAAATCAGCCTTTCAAGAAAGAATTAACAGTCTCAAGTCCTTAGGTTTATTCCATTCTCTATGGCTAACAGCATTCATTACCCAGATGAAATACACATTTCCTCTCAACTGCAGTAACTTTCCAGATCACTTTCCTCTTTGTCTTCCCCAGGCCTCTGGCCAATTTTCCAAGAGCAAGAGATTCTAGAAGGCTCCATCTTCCTTTCAGAGTGTTTATAGTGGCGCAGCTAGCTCAGAGCCCCATCAGATGTCTGATAAGCCAGTCTGGGAACGGAGGTGGGTGGTACACATGTTTGGGAGCATAGACCATGCTGGATCTAGCATGGAATGCTTGGAGGGCAGAAAGGTGAGTTTCTACAGGCAGAGCTTCCATCAGAAAGGTAGGAGCGTTCAGTTACTGTCCTTGCATAGATACAGAATGAGAGGGCAGAGGGGCTGCAGGACAGGTCCACTCTGTGTGCAGAGATGTTCCCCGTAGAACAGATTTTTGGTTGCAAGTTAAAAAAAAAACCAAATCCATCTAGATTAAGCTGAAAAGGACAATTGATATAAAGGCAGAGGTTGTCTCATTGAAACCAAGAATGGGAGTGCAGCTGGGACCCCAGAAGAGACCTGCTGGTCTTAGAGCAGAGCTAAAGAAATTGACAACTGGGACATAAACATACAGAAGACTTGATGAAACAGTTCTCATTTTTAAGCCAGAACTGTTATTGTCTTTTTAAAATTTAATCTTCTCTCAAATTATCTTTCTTAATCTGTTTCATTCTTACCTACCTCTACAGACCATTTTTTTCTCTTCTCATTTCCACAGCTTCTAAATGTATTTATCCTTAGTGGGCCTCAAAACCTTACCTTCTCTTTCCAAATACCCATTCTAAATTCTTCATGGAGAGAAAAAACTGATTGAATTGCCTGGAGTCCGGTGGTCAGCTGTGGTCCCATCAGCTATGGGCCAGGGGCTACAGATAGAAAAGAGAATTCCCATTAAAGGGGAGATCAGACATTAAGAGACAACTCTAAAAACTTGCTGACCACTGATATTCCTCAACTGTAAATTATACATCAGTGTATAGTATCTTAGAAAGTTAAGGCCTATTTGAAACTTATTTAACAAGTAAGAAAACCGAGGAAGGGAAAAGTCTTATTCAAGGTCACAGCCAGTAAGTGACAAAACAAAGTCATTCTTCTTTTATCAGGGACTACAAGACAGAGGCCACTGGGAGTGAATGACGATACACATTTCCTGATATCCTTCACAGCTGTAAGTAGTCTAATTTAAGGAGGCCATGTTTATTTTATTTTTTAATATTTTATTTGTTTTTCAATTATTTATTTATATTACCTGGAGAAAATGGTGGCAAGTGGGTTTTTTTGTTTGTTTTTGTTTTTTAAGACTTTATTTATTTGACAGAGACAGAGTGAGAGAGGGAACACAAGCAGGGGGAGTGGGAGAGGGAGAAGCTGGCTTCCCACTGAGCAGGGAGCCGGATGAGCTGGATCCTAGGACTCTGGGATCATGACCTGAGCCAAAGGCAGACGCTTAACCAACTGAGCCACCATATATATATATATCCCTGTGTATATATATATACAGGATAGTACTAGTCTTTCTGTACCTTGCTCTTTACTACATACATACACATCTTTTGAATTACTTGTATATATTTCCTGACATGGTTATACTATAATTTATTTAACCAGCCCCTGTTAATTGATAATAAAGGTTTTGCATATTTTTACCACTGTAAACAGTGCTACAATGAACACTCTTTTACCACGTTTGGCACATTAATCCAATATTCCTGCAGGATAGGTTCCAAAAAGTGGAATTACTAAGATGTAAAAAAATACGCACATTAAATCTTTTTATAGATACATATTACAAACTAGGCCCCTGGAAATGCAGTATACTCCTACCAGCAGTTCATGAGAGTTTCTTGCCTAATGGATATTATTATTCCATTTCATCTCTGAAAAGAAGATAAGCAAAACATTGTGGTTTAGTTTGTATGTTTTTGATTACTATAGAGTTGCACGTTTTTTTCTATTAGATTATGATTTAACTGATCTGATTTAGGGTTTTAGCATAAGCTAAGTGATAACAGGCTTTTCTTTTTTGTTAGGCAATTGCCTGACTTAAGTTTGACTGCTGAGGCATTCGCTTTAATAAAGGCCTCCATTGTAAAGATGGCTATGTTAAGTAACTGCCAGCCCCAAGACTCCAAAAACAGCCAGCCACCGCCCTCAACCCCCATCTTGATTGATTTCTATACCCGACCTTTCTGGTAGCTGCTCCCCTCGCCCCCTTTAAATTCCCCTTCACATGTTTTAAATTCACCAATAAAGAGTGAGGCCACCAGATTCTCGCCTCTGGTAAAAACAGAACCGCAGGTGTGCAGGCACGCTCGCTCGCACACGCACGCTCGCACACGCACATGCGCGTACTCTCCCTACGCGACCTTTCTCTCTGGCCCAGCTACGCATCATAGTCTCCATAATCTGTAAGTGGGCAAGGTTTTTGTTTTTGTTTTCTCCCACAGAGTTTTCTTATAGTTCTTGCTGGGGGCATCTTGCAATCATTAAGAACCACAAGGGCCTGTCCAGCCACAGCTGTGGTTATTGATAGGCTGAGATCAGTCAGCACAGAAAACGTGTCAAATATTTACCAGGATACAAGAGGTCCTTAGGAATCCAAGCAGAAAATTTGGCCTCAAAACAGTGAAATATTGATGGTGTTTTTTGGCCCAGTAGATATGTTAGATAGATTACAGGGTGTGATCTCAGAATCTATTCAGTCCATATATTTGTGTGACAGATAATTACTCTATAAAAAATGCAGACTTGACATTTCAGTAGAAGGATGCATTAGGCCTGTGTAGGCGGGGGCGGGGAGGGGCTTGCTGATCAGCGCTTAGAAACTGTGAAGCACAGTGGGCCACCTGCCTTTCTTCTAGACTTCTACCCTTCAGTATTCATAGCAACTCTGAGACGAAACCAGAACCTATGCAAGATTTTGTATTCCATTTTCCTCAAAAGGAGCCCACATGTCCTTGTTTCTGAGTCCCTGAGCCCACTGGTAGAGGTTTGACTAACTCCCCAAGTAGCAGACCTGGAGCCTGTTGGGTGTTGGAAAATTCAAAATAAAACTCCTTTGAGATAGACTTCTTTCACCCGTTCATTAAAATGGTTACACAGCTTAATGCAACAGTGTGTTCCCAAGGGTGCCTGCCAGTCACCAGGTGTTCTCATTTGCTTTCTTACAGATACTTCTTGTGCCTTCCCTCATGGCCTCTAAACTTCACCTCTGATTCTGCTGGTTGCGCTGATAAAATCTTCTGTGGGCTTAGACACATTTCTGGCTGACAGGGTTCTGCCTCAAACCTGCACTTAAGTCTTTTGCTTTCTTTCCTAGGGCTTTTCATGGAGCATTGGTGCTTGAAGGCACTGGTTGACCTCCAAGTGGGGGATTTACCACCTCTGGGTCAACTTTCAACCAATGAGTGCTGAGAAACAAATGTTTCTCCCGGTTGATCCTTAGCCGAACAATTCAAGAGACATCCTACACCCCACTTGGGGTTCTGGCTGTTTGACGCTTGGTTGCTCACAGTGGTGATCTCGATAATGTGTCCTGGATTGGCTTTTTTGGTCTCACTTTTCCTGGTTCTTGGGATCATCTCCCAAACTATGATCTGTGCACAAACACTTGTCTCAGGCTTTGCTCGAGAGTAAATTGAGCTCAGATATATTGCTAATTGGATATAAATGAGTAAGAGTAGTTTGACAGTTTCGGGGCACCTGGGTAACTTAGTCAGTTAAGCCTCCAATTCTTGATATCAGTTGGGGTCTTGATCTCAATCCTAGGGCCCTGGGATCATGACCTGCGCCAAAGGCAGGCACTTAACCGACTGAGCCCTGCCGGTGCCTCAAAATCTTTTTTTAAAAAGTTTCCATTAAAGGAATTAGGGTAAATTGTACAGTGAACCCTCATGTGCCCATGATCCAGCTTTGAACAATTTACCATCATCTTGCCAAGTTCATTTTCTTTCTCTCCCCACTTTCCCCCCCGGAGTGTTAAAACAAATGCCAAATATTTATCGTTTCACCTGTAAAAATCTGTTACTTTGAAAGTTTCAGTGCTTCACTGATTGGATCTGACATGGTATATTTTAAAATTCTAGTAAATGCCCAAAGGAATACAAAACAATAACAAATAGCAAAAGAAAGCAAATACTCAAAAGGTTTAAATTGGATGAATTAAAGGAAGCCTGATGTATTATAAATATATGCAATAGAATAAGAAAGTAATACTTAATAGGTCCTTAGAAAGTAAAGCCTAAAAATGAATCCTTGAACTGCCCAGAAATGGGAAAAACATTACTTTTAAAAAGATGCAAAAATATTCAGAAAACATTAAATAAAGCTGTCCAATCTGTGTGGCCTACATAACTAGAGCCAATTCCTGAATAAAACTAGAGTTATAGGTAGAGTTGCCAGATTTAGTGAATAAAAATGTAGAATAGCCAGTTAAATTGAAATTTTAGGTAAATAATTATATAATCATATCATAATTATATATATGATTATCATATCATCATATATAATCATATCATAGATATGTTCCATGTAATATTTGGCACATATTTATATAAAGATATTATTATTTTTGTCTGTATTTCTCATTTATCTGATAATGCCTAGATTCTACCACAAGCAGAATGAATCAGAATTTCTGGGGTTGTGGCCTGGGCATTACTTTTTAAAAAATTCCATAGGTCAGAATTACCTACTTCTGAGATTAAGAACCACTGCTCTAGAAAATGCTAATTTTAGCCAAATCAATTAGGTCAATTCCATCAGGAGAATTGACTTTTAAGTGGAATGGTATCAGGTGAACTAAATCCTCATCACTGTCTTAGCATGCTGCTTCGAAAAGGTGTCCAACCCTCTTGGTGTGCTATGTCCTTCTAAGACAGTAAGAACCTGATTGATTTTGTAGACATTACTTATAGAGTCCCACCTTGAATTTGGCATCTGCCTCTGGCGATCCTCTTTGCCTGAGTGAGGCATCTTCCGGGAGGAGCAGTTTTCCTTTTTTGCCCATTAGCTAAGTTCTGGAACTGAAGATGTGAAGGTTTTTTCTAGGTTGAAGGCTGAAAACACCCTGGTCTCAAGTCAGCCATGGCTCAGAAATCCCCTTGGACGTTTTGGGGCAGTTTTACTTTTCACTTGCATACATGGAGAAGCTGTTAGAGTAACTTGGTGACTTGCAAGTGTCAACCAGAGGCAAACTAACATACCCTAACTTCTACCTAAGTTGATTTAGAAAGGGTAACATGATGAAATTTTCCAGTATTGTTTAGGGTTGCTCAGAGAAACAGGCTTGTATGTTTCTAGACTTTTCCCAAAACAAAATGTTACCTGAAAGTACTTCTTTGTCCTTTTCTGTAGCTAAGGTGCTATCTGTCTCCCCATCAGCTCCCAGTGGCCCTGGTGGCAGAGAAGAATGGTTTGTTATTTGATGCCAAATTGAATCTGCAGAGATTCAGTGAACTAAGACTAGAAAATTATTACAGTGACTCAGAATGTGTATGTCTCTCTGTGATTTTAAGCATTGATAGCAAGGGAGACTTACTTTTAATTTCCTTTTAAATATTAGGATGTTTCAAAATGTCCACAGTTACTGATTAGGCCAGTGTGTTTTTGATCTTGGTGATAGAAAGTAGCCAACTTTTAAAGTTAAAAAAAAATTCCTCTGGAGACTGTAAGTGAACTCCCCTGTTTCAAGAGCACCCTTGGTAGCCATAGCAAAAACATGAGCACTCTTCTGCTCAGTGGTACTTGTCAAGAAGATGTTATTGTTGCCCTGGGGCAGCTGGGTGGCTCAGTGTGTTAAGTGTCTGCCTTCCTCTCAAGTCATGATCCCAGGTTCCTGGGTCGAGACCCACATTGGGCTCCCTGCTCCACAGGGATCCTGCTTCTCCCTCTCCCTCTACCTGCTGTTCCCCCTGCTTGTGCTCTCTGTCAAATAAATAAATAAATAATCTTTAAAACAAACAAACAAACAAAAAAAACCCTATTCTTGTCACCCTTTGGTTGTCCCAGGCCATTGCTTCCAGTGAGAAGAATGGGCGGCACTGGCAACACCACTATCACCCAATGTTCTGGTCTTTGGGGAAGGTCTTTGGAGAAGCATGGGCTTCAGGACTAGATTTGTCCTCAAATTGGGTAGAAAGCTAGCACCTTTTGATTCCTCCTGCTGTGGATAATATCCAAGGCAGTGGAAGGAAACTCTCATGTTAGATCACAATTGTCCTGTGTCTCAGGCCTCGGAAACTGTGTTGGCAGGGTTTGGAGGGGGTCTCCTTGTGGCCCTGTGCTGAAAGGAAGACACCAGTTTTAGCCATGTGAGAGCCCAAGAATTCTGAATGTTTCTGATGAGACCCCCTGTACCTTACCCCAGAGTCACAGCCTTACCAACACTATCTGCCCTCATGGCCATCAGCATTAGCTTTCTAGTTTATGTCCATTTCCAGAAGTTCAGAACTCTGCCATCAACTCTTTGCCCCCAGAGAGTAGCTCCCGTGTTGTTCTGTGGGTTTCTTTTCTTTTTTAAAAAATATGATTTCCACCTTCTTCCATTCTTTTTTTTTTTTCTTAAGAAAGAGCAAATGAGGGGCGCCTGGGTGGCTCAGTGGGTTAAAGCCTCTGCCTTCGGCTCAGGTCATGATCCCAGGGTCCTGGGATCGAGCCCCACATCAGGCTCTCTGCTCCGCGGGGAGCCTGCTTCCTCCTCTATCTCTGCCTGCCTCTCTGCCTACTTGTGATCTCAGTCTGTCAAGTAAATAAATAAAATCTTAAAAAAAAAAAAAAAAAGAAAGAGAAAAGAATGAGCAGGGGTGGGTTGAGGGTGGGGAGGGGCAGAGGGAGAGAGAGAATCTTTTTTTTTTAACTTTTTTAAAATTTAATTTCTTTTCAGTGTAACAGAATCCATTGTTTTTCCACCACACCCAGTGCTCCTTGCAATACGTGCCCTCCACAATAACCACCACCAGACTCCCCCAACCTCCCACCCCCACCCTGCCCCTTCAAAACCCTCAGATTGTTTTTCAGAGTCCATAGTCTGGGAGAGAGAGAATCTTTTTTTTCTTTTTAACTTCTGCAGATTTATTAATTGATTTATGTAGATACCAACTCTCCCTTCTTGACTAATTAGCCTCTAAATTCCATAAAGAATACATTCTGTACCATGATAACTTAGTTTCAGTGTATCACTAAACAAAAACAACGAACACCATTGTCATTCCAATCAATTATGTAAAACTAGATATAGTTTGAAAGTAAAAGAATTTTAAGCAAATTATAATTTAGAAAAACAACTTTATGAAACAGAATGTCTTTCCTTACCTCCTGCCATTTGAAGTATCTCTTTAAAGAAAATGATTGCATTTAATTCATGTGAAATAAATCACAATTACTGAGCATTTTCAATCATTTCTATATTTTTAAAAAAATAAACATATAATGTATTTTTATCCTCAGGGGTACAGGTCTGTGAATCGCCAGGTTTATACATTTCACAGCACTCATCATAGCACATACCCTCCCCAATGTCCATATCCCCACCACCCTCTCCTGTCCCCCACCCCCTAGCAACCCTCAGTCTGTTTTTTGAGATTGAGTCTTTTATGGTTTGTCTCCCTCCTGATACCATCTTCTTTCATTTTTTTCTTTTCCTACCCCCAAAACCCCCGACATTGCATCTCCACTTCCAGAAAGAGAGAATCTTAAGCACGCTCCATGTTAAGCCTGAGGTGGGGCTCAATCTCCTGACCTTGAGATCATGACCTGAGCTGAAGTCAAGAGTGGATGCATAATTGACTGAGCCACCCAGGTGCCCTACAGCTACGTCCACTTTTGAAACCCTTCCACTGTGCCCTCTGGTCAGTCACCAAAATCCCCTTTATCCTCAGTGTCTTCTCTGAAAATTCACCTTCTAACTAAAACCTGGCTGTCCCTGAAGACATTACTTCTTCTTCTTTTTTTCTTTCCCATAATGTAACTGTGGTTTGTCTTTTTAGCTCTAAAACTACTGGGGCAAGAAAGAAGAAATTCCCTTCCTGCTCCTCATTGCCACTTCCATATCACTCTACCCCCTTCCCCCTGAATGTCTAACAACATTCAGCTTGGAATCTCATGTCATAGTTTTTCCACCTCCTGCCTCTCCTTGGGGCTGCCATCTACTGACCCTGTTTCACTGATCCTCATTTCTGGAAGATTTTAACTGTTGACGCTTCATCACCCTCTCTGGTGTTATTCCAGTCATAATTCTTGGTGAAATTGATCTCACAGAGGTTTGTCTTCTAGTAGCCTCTCTATCCCTTGACCTTCTCTCCTGCAGTTAGTCCGTGTTCTACCTGCCTCAGCCACTTACTCCCAGCCAAAATCAGATGCAGACTTCATGTTATTCATACTTCTTATTTCTCTGTTAGCCATTTTAAGCATCCAGCTGTCTGGCTACTCCCTCCAATTTTTCCAGCTCATTCCCTGTAGCATCCTAACTTCAAAAATAACTACAGCCACTCCAAGACATAAAATCCCATTAGTCCTGCCATCTTTCATCATCCCTACTACCCCCATGACCTTACTTATCCTTATTGAGCTAAAAGCCTATGGCCAGTCATTATAAGCATTCCATTTTATATACCCTTAACTCCCTTTCTTGCATTTTAATACACATGCTTCTAAACAATCCTACTCCTCATAAATCCAAAACTTTGTCTATACCAGGCCTCTATTCACATTGATTGAAGTGATTGTAGAGAGGTGCTCAGCTGGTGGAGCATGTGACTCTTGACTTTGGGGTTGTGCATGAGTTTAAGCCTGAAGATGGGTGTAGAGATTACTTAAAATCTTTTCTCTCTTTCTTTCTTCCTTTCTTTTTTTTTTTTTTTTTTTTTTAAGAGAGTGTGAATGTGGTAGGAGTGGTTAGGAGCAGTCGGGTAGAGAGGAAGGGAGAAAACCTTAAGTAGGCTCCATGCTCAGCGGAGCCCAACTCGGAGCTCGATCTCATGACCCTGAGATCATGATCTGAGCTGAAATTAAGAGTCGGATGCTTAACCAACTGACCCATGCAGATGCCTCCAAAATAAAATCTTAAAACAAAAGTCTTAGGAGAAAATACCACAATATTTTGGGCTGTTCTCACATTCTATTTGTAATTACAAATTTCAAATGGACTTCAATGCTGCCTGGTGATCATATTGTATTTTCCTAGTCCATAAGCTCCTACTCTCACCTACTTGCTTTGACAACATTATACTCTCTGCTCTTCTCAACCTTCAGCACACCCCAACTTTGATCAGTAGACCATCATCTTTACTCATTGATAAATGAAGCAATCAGAAGACTATGGCCACAAATTTGCACCACGTTGACCTTCTGGTCTGTCTTTGTTCCTTTCTCCACTACCTGATGTTCTGTGGCTGTTAGCTAAATTGTTCATGCTCCTTGCTAAAGCCACCTTTCCACAGTACTCAAAATCCCCTCCCACATCATATACTCAAAGACATTGCTTTCTATCGCCCCATATGTATTATCAATCTTCTCCTTTCTACAGGATCTTTCCTATCAGCAAACAGTCATAGTGTTATTTCTCACATCTTAAAATAACCATTTATTGACCTCATTTTTCCTTCTAATTACAGCTCAGTTCTCTCTTCTTAAAAAAAAAAAAATTTCCTTGGAAGAGTTCCTTCTACTTACCACTTCCAATTCCTCTCCTAATCTTTTTTTTTCCCCCCAAAGTGAGAAAAGTTACATATAAAGAATTAGTACTCATCAGGCTGCCTAGGTGGCTCGGTTGGTTAAGTGTCTGCCTTCAGCTCAGGTGAATGACTGTAGCACTGACTGTTAGGTGAAATGAAACAATCTTTAGAAGAAAAGTTTCTCAATGTAACAGTTCTCTGAAAAAGAGCTGGCAGAGATCATGGAGAGGATCACATTCTAAAACTTCTTGCCTGGGCCCATGCAAAGGATTTAGGAGCTCTGTAAAGTGGACACCTTGTGAGATTAGGGGGCTAAATGATCATGATGGTGATTACTGGAAAAAGCCTCACCATCATATAAACACAAGTAATGCAAAGAACTAGTTTGCAAACGTCAGTGTATCATGTGGAGGTCTTGGAAAATGCTTTGAAATGCTTGGAAAATGTATTGGTTTAGTTAAAATTAAAGTTTTAATGAAAATCTCTCTACAGGAAAGTTTGTTTTTCTATTTCCAGGCACAGAGTAGGCATCTGTAACCACTTCAGAAGAGGGGAATAATTTATTTTTTTTTAAAGATTTTATTTATTTATTTGACAGTCAGAGATCACAAGTATGCAGTGAGGCAGGCAGAGAGAGAGGGGGAAGCAGGCTCCCCGCTGAGCAGAGAGCCCGATGTGGAGCTCAATCCCAGTACCCTGGCTGGGATCATGAGCAGAGCTGAAGGCAGAGGCTTTAACCCACTGAGCCACCCAGGCACCCCAACGGGAAGAATTTAAAACTGATTTCTGTTATTGCAAATTATGGGCAGAGCATAAAGCAGTATCTTCAGAGCTATGAAGAAGTAGTCTCAGTATTTCCTCCCACCATCGTTACAGTGAATCAATCTAAATACTTTGATCTAATACCAAGAAATTGTGAATTTAGAAGTTTTGCCAATTTATTCCATGTTTATAGATCAGCAATCTTGGCAGTTCATATAATCTTACTTCAGGTAGCAGTATTTAAAAGGAATCCAAGCTGAATAATATTTTCATAATGGATTATCACATTAGATCAGGTTTTTTTTTTTTTTTTTAATTTTATCACTTCATTGAATCTACTCTGCCAGGGTCACAGGGGAACCTCCATCTTTCCCATCTCATGTTTCATCTTATTAAACTCTCAGGATGTGTCCTTCCTCCTTCTTGAAACTTTTTCCACTTGACTTTCAGGGCACATTCTCTCCTGGATTTCCTCCTACCACACTGGCTACTCCCCCTGAGTCTTATTGGCTGGCTTCTCATTTTCTAGACCTCTGAGTGATGAAGTACCCTATGACTGGCCAATCTTTTTTTTTTTTTTTTAAGATTTTATTTATTTATTTGACAGACAGAGATCACAAGCAGGCAGAGAACAAGGCAGAGAGAGAGGAGGAAGCAGGCTCCCCACTGAGCAGAGAGCCCAATACGGGACTCAATCCCAGGACCCTGAGACCATGACCCAAGCCGAAGGCAGAGGCTTTAACCCACTGAGCTACCTAGGCACCACTATGACTGGCCAATCGTCACTATCTTCACTACTTTCTTATGTGATCTAATCCAGTGTCATTGCTTTAATTATAGTTTTCCTAATCTTTACTCTAAAATTCATATTTCTAGGTGTGCCATCTCCCCTAACTCCCCAGACCCAAATATTCAATTGCCCTATCAATTTAATTTATAACTTTAACAAGCCTTTGAAATTTAATGTGTACAGAAATCTTGATTGGCCATTCGGAAATTAACCCTGACTTTCCCCATATCAGTAAACAGGCACCACCAACCACATCCAGATCCATCATCAAACCATGTAAATTTTATCTTGAAAATATGTCTCAAGTCCAGCCAATTTTTAATGACTCCAGTATGATCATCTTATTTTATTTTATTTTTTTAATATATTTTTTTAAAGATATATTTATTTGACAGAGATCACAGGTAGGCAGAGAGGCAGGCAGAAAGAGAGGAGGAAGCAGGCTCTGTGCTGAGCAGAGAGCCAGATGCGGGGCTTGATCCCAGGACCCTGGGACCATGACCCAAGCCAAAGGCAGAGGCTTTAACCTACTGAGCCACCCAGGCACCCCTGATCATCTTATTTTAAACTACCATTGTTTTCCACCTATTTTCCTGCACTGGTATTCTAATTGGTCTCCCTTCTTCCATTCAGACAACAACCAGACTTTTCTTTTCATAACATAAATCAAATAACCATTCAAAACCTTTCTTCTTTATAAAACTTGCCATATCTCACATAATATTATATATCAATTTGTAGACACCCTAAACATAGGGACTTTGTATTATTCATACTGTGTACTCAGAGCCTAAAAGCCTATTAACTGGATACTTAATAGATGATCAATAAATATTTCTTATTTAAAATTATTTTTATTAACATATAATGTATTATTAACAAATAATGTATTATTTGCCCCAGGGTTACAGGTCTGTGAATCATCATAACCCCAATGGCCATAACCCAACCACCCTTTTCCTACCTCCCCACACCCCCAGCAACCCTCAGCAAACCTCAGTTTGTTTTCTGAGATTAAGAGTCTCTTACGGTTTGTCAATCAATAAATATTTCTTGAATAAATGAATCACCAACTATTAAAAAAAACCTTTGGTATCTGATAGTATAAACCTGGTAAAACAGATAAACGATTATCTGATGATATCTTCATAACTGTATCCTAGGATCAGACTTAGAGCCCTTTGTACCACATTTTCCTAACGTTATAATAAAGAATTACAACTTTTCATCCTTGATGATCTTTTCTTCAGTGGCATGACCCCTGCGATATGCTATATTCCAGGGGAAGGTAACTTATAAACTATCCTTGTAAGTACAAAAAAGAAATGAAGATATGTATGGGACATATATGGGCTTTTATCTGTGGGCATTATTTTTTTTTTAAAGATTTTATTTATTTGACAGATAGAGATCACAAGCAGGCAGAGAGGCAGGCAGAGAGAGAGAGGAGGAAGCAGGCTCCCCGCCGAGCAGAGAGCCCGATGTGGGGCTCGATCCCAGAATCCTGGGATCATGACCTGAGCCGAAGGCAGAGGCTTTAACCCACTGAGCCACCCAGGCGCCCCTCTGTGGGCATTATTTTTTACAGCGAGCTAGTATGATAGAGAGTTTGAAAAATTGATGCTGTAATTCCCCCAGAAATTCCCCTCTTGCCAAGATGCAATTTATATTTTTATATGAGAAGGAAAGACAAAGACCAAACAGAGCTGTTAAGTGTCAAAACATAAACCTAAAATCATAATCATCTATTTATTCTTTCCACTAAGACTTTTTGAACTCCTACAGTGCACCAGACATTAGGCTAAGCACTGGGGAAACAGCGGCTAACAAGACAGATCATGTCTGTGCTGTCTTAGAATTTACATTAGAGTGAACAAGGAAACAGACAAAACAATTAAAAATTGTGATGAGTGCTTTTAAGGAAATAAACAAGATATTGTCCTACAAAAAAGTCAGGGGGACAGGGGAAGGCAGAATATTGTCCCTTGAAAGATATGTCCAGAATTGTAAATATGTTATATCACATAACAAGTGGGAATTACAGTTACTAGTCAGTTGACCTTGATGTCAGGAGATCATCCTGGAGTATCTGGGTGGACCCAGCATTATCACAAGAGTGGAGAAGAGAGGCAGGGGAGAAAGTATCAAAGTCAGATTTGAAGCTGCTGGACAGCTGACTTTGAGGATGGATGGGAGAAGGGGCCATCTGCCCAGACGGGCAGGCAGCCTGTAAAAGCTGGCACAGGCAAGGGGATGGGTTCTCCTCTACTGCGTCCAGAAGGAAAGTATTCCTGTTGATACCTCAATTTTAGTCCTGTGAGACACATTTTGGACTTCTGACCGCCAGAAGTCCAAGATAATAGATGTGTTGTTTAAAGCCACTAAGTTTGTGGTACTTTGTTATAGCAGCACATAGAATAATATCACAGGGGCTTTTTTTTTTAGATTAAAAAAATATTTTATTTATTTATTTGACAGAGACACAGCGAGAGAGACAACACAACAGAGGGAGTGGGTAAGGGAGAAGCAGGGTCCCCGCAGAGCAGGGAGCCCAATGCGGGGCTCGATCCCAGGACCCTGGGATCCTGACCTGAGCAGAAGGCAGACGGTTAAGGACTGAGCCACCCAGGCACCTCATAGGGGCTTTTGATAGGAGATTCAAAGAAAGCTTCTCTAACAAAATGTTACTAATCTGAGAGTGGAAGGGTTAAAAGGAGCATGTCATGAAAAGAGCTGGCAATCATTCATTCCCGGCGGGAAACAGCAAGTCCAAAGGCCCCAAGATTGAAAAGAGATTGACATGTTCTAGACACTGATGAAAAGTCAGAGTAATTCAAGTGTGATAGTGGAAGGAGCAAGTGGTTAATGAGAGATTAAAAATTATTAGTTTATTCAGGGCTTTGTAGATAAATTAAGGAATTTACATAATGCTCTCAGTGTAATGGGAAGAGACTGAATGATTTTAAATGTAAGCACAAAATGATACATCCTGTGTTTTTCTTTGGTTGTTGTTATTGCAGTATAATATAAGTAACACATACCAATATAGTGTATAGCTCAATATATTTTCACAGAGTGAACACACCTGTAACATCCAGATCAAGAGCTAGGATATTACCAATTCCCGTGAAGCCTCCCTTGAGCTCCCTGCTAGTCTCTATCTCCACCAAATAGAACCACTATTCTGACTTTAATCATCTTAGAGTAGTTTTTTTCAGTTATTGAGCTTTATAGAAATAGAATCATATAAAATGTTTTCTTCGGTTTCTGATTTTTTTCCTACTGAACACTATGTTTGTGAGATTTATACATAATGTTGCTATAGGAGAAGTCTTTAAAAATGTCATGTTGTATATATTTCTGTTTTTGGTGATAATATCTTTTCCATGCTAGCATTGAGATACATTTGGGGTGCTTCCAAATTTGAGCTATGATGAGCATTCTTCTTTTTTTTTTAAGAGTTTATTTATTTGACAGATGGAGACCACAAGTAGGCAGAGAGGCAGGCAGAGGGAGAGAGGGGGAAGCAGGCTCCCCGCCCAGCAGAGAGCCAGATGCGGGGTTCGATCCCAGGACTCTGGGATCATGACCTGAGCTGAAGGCAAAGGCTTAACCCACTGAGCCACCCAGGCACCCCTATGATGAGCATTCTTGTACATGTCTTTTTTATGCACATGTAAGCATTTCTATTATGTATCTAAGAGTGCTATTGTTGAGTTGTAGGGTATACTATAAGATACTTGACTAAATGCTCCCAGGTTTCCAGAGTGATTGTACCAACTTACACTTTATCAGAGTGTGTGATAGTTGAATTTGTCCAATCCTTTCCAACACTTGAAAGTGTCATGTTTTATTATTAATTAATTAAGCCATTATCTTGGGTGGGTAAAGGCATTTTATTGTCATTTAAAATTCCATTTCTTTGATAATTAATGATGTTGAAAACCTTTTCATATGCTTGTTGGCTATTAGGGTGTTCCTTTTTATTACATGCTTGTTTGCTGACTTACTACTTGGGTTTTTTAATTTAATTTAATTTTTTATTTTTTTACTTGGGTTTTTTAAAAAGATAATTTTAACTTTCATGGAAAGATTATAATTATATTATCATTATATAGTCAATTTTAAGGACTCATTTGGCTCCTGGTGCAACATGAATGAAACTTGTTATATGCATAGAAAATTTATATTACCAGGGATGCATGGGTGGCTCAGTCGGTTAAGCAGTTGCCTTCAGCTCAAGTCATGATCCCAGCGTCCTGGGATGGAGTCCTGCATCACACTCCTTGCTCAGTGGGGAGCCTGCTTCTCTCTCTGCCTGCTCTGCCTGCTGCTCCCCCTCCTTGTGCTTTCTCTCTGACAAATAAATAAATAAAATCTAAGGGAAAAGAAAGAAAAAAAATTATATTATCAGTGCTCATGTAGAGAGGCAATGCTACAAAGACACAGGCATTCAACACACCATCAAAGTGCAGTTTATCTCTAGATTAATCATAGAATTGTGAGTCAAATCATGCTTTCTGAAAGATGTTGATCTATCTTCTTAAGACATCCTCTTGCCCCCTGCCATAGCCAACTTTAAGAGTTTCACACACTCTCAAGAGTTGAATTTATTTATTTATTTTTAAAAGATTTTACTTATTTATTTGACAGAGTGTTAGGCAACACAAGCGTGGGGAGTGGGAGAAGAAGAAGCAGGCTCCCTACTGAGCAGGGAGCCTTATGCAGGACTCCATCCCAGGACCCTGAAATCCTGACCTGAGCTGAAGGCATACACTTAGCAACTGAGACACCCAGGCACCCCAAGAGTTGAATTTATTAATGCAGTGGTGTCCTTTAAAAATAAGCTTTACAGAAATTTAATGTTTGAAGGAGAGAAATGCAATGCCACATAAAACTTAGTTTAATGACCTCCAGGAAAAATTAATTTTACTAGTTTGAATCTGAGTTAGAGGAATTCTGAGACATAAATATTTGTAGGAGAAAGGACACGTCCAATTAATGGGATTTCTGGCCTCCTGCCCAAGGAGATTCTGCAAAATCCTACAAGACTTGGTAAAACGCCCCTGTGGAGCAGGTAGCCTATTTGTCCACAATGTGGAGGGCTCTTCCCAACAATAAATTAACTCTGTGCAGCATGCTCCATTGCTCTGCCCTGTGTCCTGGCAGGCTTTCTCTCATTGTCTCTCTCCCTGAGTAGCTTGCTTCACTTGTTTTGTATTAAAAATGACTCAGCCACACTCTTAGTCTTTCCTCTCATCTCCTTTCCCTAGCCCTCAACCCCCCATTTTTGTTTCTAGAGTAGCAAAGCCAGAGCAGAGCCTTTGTTTGTTTGTTTGTTTGTTGATCCAGCATACTGAACTACTGATCCTGAAAGATAAACTGCTTCTTTTCCCTTTGGAACCTTCATAAGTTACATTCTTCCTCTAACTAGGCTACTCCTGGCCCTCTTAATTCTCTGAAGCTAGTGATCCCATATATCAGTTGCTGGGGTGGGGCTGCTTTTCATCCCTGCCCCCTCCTGCAACAACTACTGCAATCCCCTCTGCAGCCCCCAGCAAAGAGACACAAGAGCAGCCACAGATCCAAGGTTGACAGGGCAGGCACTCTGCCAAGATCTGTGTGCAAATGTCTTTCTGCCACCCCTTCCTCAGCTGGTGTATATTTGAGGAGCCTAGTAAATTAATTTCTCTGGGGCAAGGGGAGGAGGAGTGGGGGAAGGGGGGCGAGAGGAGGGAGTGTCTTAGGGGCGAAAGATGCAGCCAATTCGCCCTCTGCTGGTTAAAGAGATGAATTATCACCGCCAAAACAAAGTGGGAAAGAAAGAAATTTGTTAAACATGAATAAATTACAGCTAAAACTAAGTCTAATTTAGCCTGTTGGTGCATCTTAAATGGCTACGTTCCTATTTAGCCCTACCTGCTGCCCCAGGACAGAGATTTAATTAGACTCTGATTCTAATTCCTACTGACAGTTAAAAGTTAGGCTGTCCCGAGCCCATTTTCATTTGCCCTTGAGTTTTGCCATTTTGATACACGAATTAAAACCTGCAAACATGCTCTTTTTGTCTAATTTGTTGCTAAGCAACTGGAAACATAACACCTAAACCGTCATTTCTTAAGCACACTTGTGATTCAGTCCAGTCTCTTTGCCTTAAACAGTCATTTCATGTGAACAAAGACAGCTGCTGTTTGTGTTTTTGAGAGTAATTAATAGGAAAACAATGCGAAAAAAGCAGTCTATCGTCACGCTAGTTTCTTAGGAAAACTGACAAGCAGCTGTGCGCAAGATGAGGCATTGGCCGCCATAACTCACACAGACTTTTGTACCGCCTTTGCTGGCTTACGCATTTTGTTGGAATAAACCAACACACCAAGGTGGGATGATCTAATGTCTGTCACACACACGAAGACAGGATTCACAGCATGGGCTTAGAATCCAAGAGTAGTGAGAGAGAGAAAAGATGGCATTTTGCAATAGGGGATATTATTTAATATAGACTGGTTTCTCCCAGCCTAAGTGTCCAAAACCAAAGGGTTCTTACCCCCCTCCATAGCTGGCATTATAACTTAGTCAGTCACGCGGCCCTTGGAACAAGTTGGGATTGGCCAACTCCTTTGTCAGGTGAAAACCTCTGCAGCAAGTCATGGGACTAAGCTGGGCGGTGTCTCTGTCCGTGTCCAGGGTGCTGAACTGTAGGCGTGGCCAAAGAGGGTTCCTTTTCATGACAACTTCCGGTAGGGCGGGGTTGGGCTCCTGCTCCAAAAAAATGGATCCATCTGCCACCTGGTGGTAAAATAGGAAAATGCTTTTGATAAAGTTGAGGACTTTGGATTAAGATCCTAAACTCAAAATCAAATTGTAAAGGTTTGGGATCTTAGACGCCCCCCCACCCGAAGTGGTTTTTGGGAGATCTGCCTATTAAAATCTGTAGAGATGTATAGGGAAATTGAAAATTTCCAGAGTGATCTCTCACTTCTATCACAGAAAATAATGTGCAAATAGACTGAGAATTTCCCAGGCATTTCTTCCAACACATCTTGTTTTCAGATACGTATTTGAGAAATATTTGTATATATAGGAATTTAGAAATGTTTGCTAAAATATTCACAGAGTAAATTTTACTAAAAAGCTCTATCTTTTTAGCCAAAAACAATCAAGAAAGCATAGCTGAGAGTACTGCTCTGATTTCAGCTTCTGAGAGGAAAAAAAGTGTAATTATATATTTTTTTAATTTTTAAAAAGATTTTATTTATTTATTTGACATAGAGATCACAAGTAGGTAGAGAAAGAGGGGGAAGCAGACTCCTGTGAGCAGAGAGCAGGATGTGGGGCTTGATCCCAGGACCCTGAGTTCATGACCTGAGCTGAAGGCAGAGGCTTAACCCACTGAGCCACCCAGGCCCCCCCAAAAGTATAATTATATTTAGATGTGGTAAGAAGTAATAGGAATTCTAGCAGTAAAACTTGGTCTGCCCCCCCCCCCCATTTTCTTCCTGCTAGTATGTAAGCTGTCAGTTGAAAATAATAGGATTTTTTTGGTATGCTTATTGTTTTTACTTTGTGTATAAAATTAAAAAGTGTAAAATAAAGTATTTTATGCTTTTTACCTTGTATCTTCCATATAGTGATGATTAAATCACTATGAATTACATGCAACCTTAGATGGGGAGCTTCTTAGTTTGATAAGTGAGTAGAGATTCTTTGATAGAAAGCAGGAAAAAAACAGGAGAAAGATAATGAAATGCCTCATTCAAGTGTTGCTATTTTTTAAAAGATTTTATTTATTTATTTGACAGATCACAAGTAGGCAGAGAAGCAGGCAGAGAGAGAGGAGGAAGCAGGCTCCCTGCTGAGCAGAGGGCCCAACGTGGGGCTTAATCCCAGGACCCTGGGATCATGACCTGAGCTGAAGGCAGAGGCTTTAACCCACTGAGCCACCCAGGCGCCACCAAGTGTTGTTATTTTGATAAAAAATATTGTAAGAAAGTAGATACATATTTTTAAAAAAGATTTTATTTGTTAATTTGACGGATCACAAGTAGGCAGAGAGGCAGGCAGAAAGAGAGAGGAAGGGAAGCAGGCTCCCTGCTGAGCAGAAAGCCAGACATAGGGCTCAATCCTAGGACCCTGGAATCATGACCTGAGCTGAAGGCAGAGGCTTTAACCCACTGAGCCACCTAGGCGCCCCTAGATACCTATTTTTAAAAGCTTAATCATAGGAAACACACTGAGTGTTGCTTGAGGGGAGGATGGGGATGGAGTAACTGGGTGATGGACATCAAGGAGGCACATGATGTAATGAGCACTGGGTATTATATAAGACTGATGAATCACTGAACTCTACCTCTGAAACTAATAAGACATTATGTTAATTAATTGAATTTAAATAAAAATGAAGTAAAATGCTAATAAATAAGCTATAAAGTCAAAAGTGCAACTAACCCTCAAATTTCTATGTCTATATTTGTAAACTCTCCTTTCTAATTAGTTTAATATCATTCTTTCCATCTGTTGAAATAAGTGACTGCTATATAGCCAGAGTTTTACTACATGTTCACATGTATGGATTATGGTATAAAGTTAATTCTAGCAAGTTGAGAATAAAATAAAATTATTTTTTAAAAATATTTTTATTTATTTATTTGACAGAGATCACAAGTAGGCAGAGAGGCAGGCAGAGAGAGAGGGAAGCAGGCTCCCTGCTGAGCAGAGAGCCTGATGTGGGGCTCGATCCCAGAACCCTGGGATCATGACCTGAGCTGAAGGCAGAGGCTTTAACCCACTGAGCCACCCAGGTGCCCCTGAAGTAAAATTCTTAAGTAAATAAATTTGTTAATCTCAGAAAGGAAAGGCCTATTCAGGAAGTACACTTGTCTTCCTCAGCCAACCCTGTTAATATTTAGTATTCTTAAAGATAATTTTCTCATTTGCTATTCTGAGGATTTTAAAAAAGGTTTATTTATTTTTTTGAGAGAGAGAGAGAAAGCAGGGGAAGGGGCAGAAGGAGAAGCAGACTTCCTGCTGAGCAGGGAGCCCCATGCAGGGCTCAAACATAAGACCCTGGGATCATGACCAGAGCCAAAGGACTGAGCCACCCATGTGGCTACTGTTCTGTGTATCTCAACACAGAAAATATAATGATCATTTCTGTTTTAAGGTATAAAACATTTTCAAAATATTAGTTTCAATAAAAAACTGAGGTACTGATTTAGGGTTGTTATGTGAATTGACTTCAATTGTAAAAGGGAGAAATTGGTCAGAGTTTAATGAAGAGAAAAATTGTCACTCTAGCCTAGGCTTCATTTGACTAAATTGGGAAGTTTCCCAAACACTCATCAAATTTCATGGAAAGACACCTGTAACCTATGCGACCAGTCAGCCTGGAAAACAAAAAAGCATGAATAAGGGCAAGAAAGCCATGTATTTAAAATAAGAATGTAATATAAATCTGGACTATAAGTGGTATTGGTTTATATTCTATCTTCTTATGTTACTGTGAAAGACTGAAACATTATACGCACCTGCACATGGTGAACAATAAGAGGTATTGTCATTCGAAGCAACAGATGGTAGATCAAGAGCAGCTGCAGTACATTAAGCTGCCTAAGAAAGACTCCTGGACCCCTGAAGCCTCCTGTTCCTGCCAGAATGAATAAGAAACCTAAAATGCATGAAAAGACACTTGGAAGAAAAGAATTCTAAAATAGTAGTAAAGTCTGTAACAGCAGATGTGACCCCAGTGTTTCAAAATACATTGGCCCCTAAAAATAGACAGGCTTTTTTCAGATTAAGAAGTATATATATGAAAGAAAATTAGAGGGGATCCCAGATATTAATATAGTATGATTATAACAGTAAGTATTACTAATAATACAACTATAAGACAACTTGAAGTTTGGATACAATAATAGAAATAACAAATGGAGAGATTTTCCAATATTCTAGTTAGGTAGGGTATTTTTTCTGAAAGAAGTTGAAAATAGTGACAAAATTTTCAGAACAATTTCAGAAGCATTCAAATGTATGGTGTAAAGGTAAATGAGTAAACATAAGTGCCAGATTTTACATAAATTTTGAATAGATTTTTATCTACACTAGTTTTACAATCAGGAAATCAAGAGCTGTATAGAACAGAACATGGGGTAAAAAAAAGCTTGTTATCCAGTATGAGTCAAATTACATTTCTCAGGCTTGCCTGAGTAGATTTTCAAACAAATGAACAAACAAAAATGGCACTCGTGTAATAGCATAATTCAAATTCCCAAATTCTTTGGCATATATACGTACATATGTGTGTGTGTGTGTGTGTTTTATTTATTTGACAGAGATCACAAGTAGGCAGAGAGGCAGGCAGGGAGGGAGAGAGGAGGAAGCAGGCTCGCTGCTGAGCAGAGAGCCCGATGCGGGGCTCGATCCCAGGACCCTGAGATCATGACCCAAGCTGAAGACAGACCCTTAACTGATTGACCTACCAAGGAACCCCTAACCACTGCTTTTAAACATTGCATGGAAAAAATATTGTCTGGAAAAGGAAACAAAATGTATACTGCTTAGGAAGAAAGAAAGAAAACTGTTGGCATATTACATGAACAGGCATGTAGAAAAACTAAAAGTTTCAACAAAAAACTCCTGGAACTAATAAGTAATTATAGCAATGTTGCAGAATATGAGAATCATATAAAAAAAGATAATCATTTTCCTATATACCCGTAAAGAACAAGTGGAATTTAAAATTAAAAACACAATACTAGGACACCTGAGTGGCTCAGTCAGTTGAGCATCTGCCTTCAGCTCAGGTCGTGATCCCAGGATCCTGGGCTTGAGTCCCACATCAGGCTCCTTGCTCAGCGAAGGGTGGGGTTCCTTCTCTCTCTGCACTCCCCCTCCTTGTGCTTACATGTGGACTCTCTCTCTCTCTTTGATGAATGAATAAAATTTTAAATAAATAAAAACACAATACCACTTACAGTAGCACCCCCCAAAATGGAACACTTAGGTGTAAGTCTAACAAAATATGTACAAGATCTATATGAGAAAAACTTTAAAATTCTGATAAAAGAAATCTAACTAAACAAATGGAAAGGTATTCCATGTTCCTGGATAGGAAGACTCCATATTGGCAAGATTTCAGTCCTTCCCAACTTGATGTATAGTTAATATCTCAGTAAAAATCCCAGCAGAATATTCTTGTGGATATTGATAAACTGATTCTAAATTTATATGGAGAGGTCAAAGACCCAGAATAGTCAACACAATATTGAAAAAGAACAAAGTCAGAGGACTGACACTGGCTAATTTGAAGACTTATTATAAAGCTACAGTAACTAAGACAAAATGGTTTTGGCAAAAAAACAGACAAATAGCCACATAATAACCCACATAAAAACAGTCAACTGAGGAGTACCCGGATGGCTCAGGTTAAGCCTCCTAATTCTTGGTTTTGACTCAGGTCATGATCTCAGGGTTGTGGGATTGAGCCCTGCCTGGGGCTCCACACTCAGCACAGAGTTGGCTTGAGAGTCTCTCCCTCTCGATCTCCCTCTATCCATCCCCTTGCTCATGCTATAAACAAATAAACAAATAAATAAAATCTTCTTAAGTCAACTGGGGGTGCCTGGGTGGCTCAGTTGGTTAGGCATCTGCCTTTGCACATGTAGGGCTCCTGCTACTTCCCCTGCTTGTCCCCCACCCCGTCAAATAAATAAATAAAATCTTTTAAAAAATGTCACCTGAGGTGCCCGGGTGGGTTAGTTGGTTGGGCATCTGACTTGATTTTGGTTCCAGTCGTGGTCCTGGTGTCAGGGTGTCAGATTGTGCGCTCGGCACAGAGTCTGCTTTTCCTTCTACTTCTGCTCCAACCCCCCCCCCATTTGCATGTACTCTCTCTGTCTCTAAAATAGATAAGTGAAATCTCTTTAAAAATAGCCAACTGATCTTTGACAAAGGAGCAAAGGCAATCCAATGGATAAAACAATCTTTGCAACAAATGGTTCTGCAAAATGTGTAGGCTTTCTCTTATCGTCTCTTTCCCTGAGTGGCTTGCTTCACTTGTTTTGTATTAAGGATGACTCAGCCACACTCTTAGCCTTTCCTCTCATCTTCTCCTTTCCCTAGTCCTCAACTCCCCATTTTTGTTCCTAGAGTAGTAAAGCCACAGCAGAGCCTTTTGTTTGTTTGTTGATGTTCCAGCATACTGAGCTATTGATCCTGAAAGGTAAACTGCTTCTTTTCCCTTTGGAACCTTCATAAGTTACATTCTTCCTCTAACTAGGTTACTCCTGGCCCTCTTAATTCTCTGAAGCTGGTGATCCCATATATCCAGCTGCTGGGATGGGGCTGCTTTTCATCCTGTCCCCTCCTGGAACAGCCACTGCAATCCCTTCTGCAGACCCAAGCAACCAAACAAATGAATCTAGATATAGTCCTTATACCCTTCATAAAAATTATCTGAAAAAAGGGAAATGGGGGCACCTGGGTGGCTCAGTTGATTGAACTCTGATTCTTGATATCAGCTCAGGTCATGATCTCGGGGTCATGAGATCAAGCCCCACATCAGGCTCTGTGCTGGGTATGGAGCCTGCTTAGATTCTTTTTTTCCCTGTATCTCTGCCCCCACCCCATGCACACGTGGGTGCTCTCTCTTTAAAAATAAGGGGGGGGGAAAGACCTAAATATAATTACAAAACTATAAAACTTATAGAAAATAACAGGAAATCTAGATAATCTTGGGTGTGGAGATGAACTTTTAGATACATTACCAAAGTTATGACCCATGAAAGAAATAATTGATTAGTTTGACTTCATTAAAATAAAAAATTTGGGGGGCTCCTGGGTGACTCAGTCAGTTGAGCATCCTGTTCTTGGCTTTGGCTTGGGGGGTAATCTCAGGATTTTGAGATTGAACCCTGTGTCAGACTCCTCGATTGGTGGGGAGTCTGCTTCAGGATTCTCTTTCTCTCTCTCCCCGCAGCCTCTCTGTCTCCTCAAAACAATAGATAAATCTTTTATAAATTAAATTGGGACACCTGGGTGCCTCAGTTGGTTGGACTGCCTTTGGCCCAGGTCATGATCCCGTAGTCCCAGGATTGAGTCCCACATCAGGCTCCCAGCTCCATGGGGTGTCTGCTTTTCCCTCTGACCTTCTCCTCACTCATGCTCTCTCTCACTGTCTCTCTCTCAAATAAATAAATAAAAATCTTTCAAAAAAATTAAATTAAAAATTTCTTATCTGCAAAAGAAACTTTCAAGAGAACAGAAGCACAAGGCACAAATTGGGTGAAAATATTTGCAAGAAACATATCTGACAAATGACCAAGATTCATAAATATTCAAAATGTGCAAAAATTCTTAAAACTGAGCAATAAGAAAACAACCCAGCTAAAAAATGAGACAAAAACCTTAACAGACTCTTCACCTATATAAAGATGTAAAGATGGCAAATAAACATATAAAAAGATGCTCCACATCATATGTCTTCAGGAAAATACAAATTAAAACAACACTAAGATGCTACTACATACTTATTATAATGACCAAAATCCACAACCCTGAAAACACCAAATGCTGGTGAGCATATGGGAGAACAGGGGCTCTTATTCATTGTTTCTGAGAATGCAATATAGTACAACCACCTTGGAAGGTATTTTGGCAGTTTCTTACGGAACTATGCATTTTCTTTACCATATGATCCAGCAGTCATGCTCCCTGGTATATAGCCAACGGAGTTGAAAACTTGTCCACACAAAGTCCTGAATATGGGTTTTTACACAGCTTAAATCATTATTGCCCAAACTTGGAAGCAACCAAAGACATAACTAAAGGACATCTTGGTTTCTTCCAAGTTTTAGCAATTATGAATAGAACTGTTCTAAACATTTGTGCACAGAGCTTTGCATGGACATAAGTTTTCATCTCCTTTGGGTAAATAACAAGAAGAGCGATTGTTGGATCTTACAGTAAAAGTACCATATAATATAAGATTTAGATAATAAGTAAATACATTGATAGTGTTGGGAAGCAAAGATTCTCACTTTGGTACAAGGCTACAAATACAGGTTGGGGTGGGAAGGAAGAAATCTGCATTAATGAATTAAAAGTGTAAGTACTATGATTACATATATATAAGTATGTATGTATGTACTAATTCAGGCAAGTATCACCCATGTATGTTGGGAAACACCAAATAATTGTTTTGGAAACAGCATATTCACATAGTTTTGAAGCATCTCTCCCCAGATAACTAATTAATTATGAAAAGAATTAAAAGGTACTTTTCCAATAGAGAAATTTGATGTAAGCTATTTTATAAGCAAATTGTCAAACTTAATATCACCTGTAATGGGATAAATGACATTATATACCTCCTAATGTGATGCATTGAAAAGGATATAAAGTCACCAAAATATTTCACTGGAATTTAATCATGAAGACACAATGACAATTCCAAATTGAGGAATATGCTGTAAAATGATACTTTAAAAGGATGGTATCATGAAAAAGAAATAATTTATTAAAAATGCTTTCCTAGGGGTACCTGGGTGGCTCAAAGAGTTAAGCCTCTGTCTTCGGCTCAGGTCACGGTCTCAGGATCCTGGGATCAAGCCCCACATTGGGCTCTCTGCTCAGCAGGGAGCCTGATTCCCCCTTCTCTCTGCCTGCCTCTCTGCCTACTTGTGATCTCTCTCTCTCTCAAATAATTAAACAAAATCTTAAAAAAAAAAAAAAAAAGGCCAGGGGGACGGCGCCTGGGTGGCTCAGTGGGTTAGCAGCCCCTGCCTTAGGCTCCGGTCATGATCTCAGTGTCCTGGAATGGAGGCCCGCATTGTGCTCTCTGCTCAGCAGGGAGCCTGCCTCCCCCCACCTACCCCCTCCCCACCCCCACCTGCCTCTCTGCCTACTTGTGATCTCTCTCTCTCTCTCTCTCTGTCAAATAAATAAAAGCAATTTTTTAAAAAATGATTTCTTTAGGGGCATCTGGGTGGCTCAGTCCTTTAAGCATCTCCTTTTGGCTCAGGTCATGATCTCAGTGTCCTGGCATGGAGCCCTGTAATGGACTCTCTGCTCAGCAGGGAGTCTGCTTCTCCCTCTCTCTCTCTCCCTCTTCACTCTAACTCAAATAAATAAATAAAATCTTTTAGATTTTAAATAAATAAATAAAATCTATTTATTTGACAGATAGAGATCACAAGTAGGCAGAGAGGCAGGCAGAAAGAGGAGGAAGCAGGCTCCCCACCGAGCAGAGAGCCAGATGTGGGGCTCCATCCCAGGACCCTAGGATCATGACCTGAGCCGAAGGCAGAGGCTTTAACCCACCCAGGCACCCCAAAAAACAAAATCTTTTAAAGAATGTTTTCCTTAAACTGTTGCAGTTTAAAGGAAAAAACTGGGAAATCATGACAATTAAATGCAATGTGCAATCCTTGATTGTATTCTGAGTTTTTAAAAATAATCACAAAAGGCAATATTGGAACAATTAAGGAAGTTAGAATATGGAATATATGTTACATATTAGTATTATATTTATGTTAAATTACCCACTGTGATAATTGTATGTGAAGTTATGTGGGAAAATGCCCATGTTGAGGTATTTAGAGATGATATGTCATAATGTCTGCAAGTAACTCATAACAAAATTAAATGCTTACATATTGTGTCAGTGAGCTATCGTCATGTGGAACAGTGTAACAAAACACCTCAAAACTTAGTAGCTCAAAACAACATTAATTCCCACTCCTGCATATGGGGTCAACAGATTTAGGCTGAGATCAGCTTGACTTTAGTATGCAAGCTGTGTCTAGTGCTGTTCTGTCCTCATCCTTGGGTCAGTGGGCTATACAGAGTGTTTTTATCAAGGTGGCAGAAGAACAAGAGGGCAAGCCCAATTATTAGAGCACATTTCAAGCCACAACTTAGTTTATGCTGTGTATTAGTTTCTAGGACTGCTGTAACAAATTACCACAAGCTGGAAGTCTTAAAAAATATAATTTTTTTAAAATTTAAAATTTATGGCTTTGGAATGAATTATTTGAAAATTGATTGTATTTTTTAAAAGATTTTATTTATTTATTTATTTATTTATTTGTCAGAGAGAGAGAGAGAGAGCACAAGCAGGCCAAGTGGCAGGCAGAGACAGAGAGAGAAGCAGGCTCCCCACTGAGTAAGGAGCCCGATGTGGGACTCTATCACGACCTGAGCCGAAGGCAGCAGCTTAACTGACTGAGCCACCCAGGCATCCCGAAAAGTGATTGTATTAAGACTTTCTCAGTGGTGACTATAGTTAATACTCTATTGTATATTTGAAAATTGCTAAAGGAACAGATCCTAAAAGTTCTCAGCTGGGCAGGTGTGTGGAGTTGAGTGAAATCAGTGATGGGAACTAAAGAGGGCATGTATTATGATGAGTGCACCCAAAATGCCTATAACACTGTTAACCATACTGGAATTAGGGACGACTGGCTGGCTCAGTCAGTTAAGTTTCTGTCTTCAGCTCCAGTCATGATCCCAGGGTCCTGGGATTGAGTTCTGAATCAGGCTCCCTGCTCATTGGGGAGCCTGCTTCTCCTTCTACCTGCTGCTTCCCTGGCTTTTGCTCTCTTGCTCTCTCTCTCGCTCTCGCTCTGACAAACAAGTAAAATCTTTTAAAAAACACTGAAATTAAAATACATTTTAAAAAGTTCCCATCACAAGAAAAAATATTTTAATTCCATGTGGTCATAGATGCTAACTAGACTTACCTTCTGATGATCATTTCTTAATATATACAAATACCAAATCATTATGTTGTACTTTGGAAACTGATATCATATCCATTATGTTACATGTCAAATATATCTCAATTTTTAAAAAGATTCCCTAAGATGCCATAAGCTTCTGCCTAATGTGTGAATCACTGGGAGAAATAACTCCTTTTTAAACAAAAACTCTGTAGACATATATTAACTAAAGGTAATCATTATCTCATTCCCTCACTTGTGATATTCAGGACTCATATTCAGAATATAGGAAGAGCTACAAATCAATAGAAAAAAGGTAAATGGTCCAGTGGGAAAAATGGGCATGATACCCAAACAGCCCTACCCCCACCCAAAGGATAACCAGGTGACTAAAGACAAATTAAAGTGTCCTACTTCATCAATAATTAATCAACAGAGAAATGCAATTACACCCACCCTGAGATAGCACTTTAAAAAGATGAGGAATGCTGGGTGTTGGTAAGAATTTCAACACCTGGAGATTAGACTGCTGATCAGATTATAGATTGGTACTACCTCTTAGTAGCTTTGGGCATATGAAGGAAAGCTGAAAAGAACATACCCTATGACAGCAGTGCCTCCTCTGAGTATACACCCCCTCACCCAAAATATGTGTACATGTTCACAAAGTGACATATACAAGGGCATACTGCTATGGACAGCAGCAATTCTCGAAAGAATGGCTAAATGAGTTTGCTATATTTATACTGAAAAAGACAAAAGCAATATCCGACAGCTAGCTGCTGGCCTGATGCTCCCAGCTGGGCGATGGTGTTCCCCTATTGAACAAAAATAATTTCATAGAACACCAACATTACACAAGGCCAGTCTGTGACTGTGATGGATCAAATTTTTAAAAAGAGCATACCATAATCCTGTCTAAATACAGACAAAAAAGAACACTGTCCAATCCACAAAAATTGATGTAATATGTTTCTATCCTGGCTGATACATCAGATACATCTTGTTTGCAAGTCATAGCTTTACCTCCTTTCTCTTACCTTCTGAGAATTATTAATACACTTGACCATAGTTATCAACTCCATTTCTGACAGCATCCCATAGAGTCCTGCTTTAACCCCCCCCCCAATCACCTTGCATGAGATTAAATACCCTAAGTCCTTTCTAACACCCTTTTACCAAACTGTCTCATGATTCTCTGGGGTGTACAGTCTCTCTTGTTCCACTAAGTCAGAAAATACAATTCTGTTTAACGACAGGTGAGTTCCTGATGCTCTGTAGCCAAAGGGTATTGACAATACTCTGGAATTCTCCACAGCGATGGAATGGATGAATGAGAACTAAACACAACGTCAGTCTCACCTTGAGCTACATACTGAAGGTAAGAAACTAGGTTGAAAAGATTATCCACTATAAACTTATTTATTTGACAGATATGACAAGTAGGCAGAGAGGCAGTCAGAGAGAGAGGAGGGGAAGTAGGCTCCCCGCTGAGCAGAGAGCCCGATGCGGGGCTTGATCCCAGGACCCTGAGATCATGACCTGAGCTGAAGGCAGAGGCTTAATCCACTGAGCTACCTAGGCACCCCTCTACTATAATGTTATGTTTTTTTTTTTTTTACCATAGTAAAAATATTACCATCCATACATTTCGTTGTATACACTTTGACATGCAACTTTTTAAGAGACAAAATTAAATTGTTTAGAGATGCACACTCAAGCCAAATGTTAAGATTTGTAATGGAGATTGAGGAATCTTTTTTGAGATGGCTTATCATTCTTAAACATTCCATGATCCCATGGTTGTAAAGGAAACTCTGAACAAGTATCCCCAAATTTCTATCTAGTCATTTTCAGGATATGTAAGTAGTCTCTTATTTCCTTTCAAATCCAAAGCCAAACGTCTTCATTTCATTTGTTCACTATGTTTTCAGGGAAACAGAATAATATACTGATTAACAACATAGACTCTGGAGTCAGACAAAATTAATTGAATTCCTTCTCTAATATTTATTCAGTAGGGGGTCTTGGGAGAGTAACATAATATATCCAGTCTCAGTTTCTTTGCCTGTAAAAAAAGAAATACTAATGTGGACTTCATAGAGTTGTTGCAAGGATTAAATTAAATAATGCAGGTAAACAACACAGTAAATATTACTGCCATCATAATCCTAAGTGTCAAGCCCTGCTTCCTGAGTGTTTGAGAGTTTTGGGAAAGGAATAGATTTGTGCAAATCAAGAGCCTAATTGGCCAGTTGCCCTATCAATATATCTACTGGATACCAGGTTCCTGAAAGAAACATCTAGCTCTTTTCTTTTTCCTACCTATCACTTTCAATAGTTCCCCGCCCCTCGCAGCCGTTCATTTGGCTCCAGGATCTTTCTGCTTCTCCCTTAATCTCAGGGCGGACTGTGCGGAGTATGCAAAGTAGCTTGCTTACTCGAGCTTTGCCGGTTGCTGCAGCGGCCCCAGCCGCCTCGCAGACAGGTGACTTCAGCTTGAGTGAGTATCCTCATTGGCTTCTTAATTCCCAAGGACTTTTTCTCTGAAAGGGAATTAAAGGGCGGGTTAGAGTCAGCCGTTGCTTCGGCAACAACTTGCATCCTCTACCTAATCTCTGGAATGAGAACATACCTATTAATACACTAGGTAGACTGGGGAGTTGAGTTGCTCAATGCAAATTTTCTTTCAAGTGCAAAACAGCTCACCGGGCGCGGTTAGCCCTTGGTGGCGCTGCGGTTAGAGACCGGCAAAGCCGACTGCCGCAGTTGCAGCAACCTGTTGGCAGAAAAGTGAAGTCTATCTGCAACAGGTGGTGAGTGGCTGCTGCGAGAGTGCGCCTGTGAGAACGGATGGCGGTGGCGCACAGAAAACTCCTGCAGAGCAGGCAAGTAGGGTCTCTTCTCTTTATGTTGTGCGTATCTGTGGGGAGTGCGGCCACCATCCGCTATTCAGTGGCGGAAGAGATGGAGAGCGGTTCATTTGTGGCTAATGTGGCTAAGGACCTGGGGCTGGAGGTAGGGAAGCTGGCTGCGCGCGGGGCGCGGCTGGTTTCTGAAGGCAACAAACTGCATTTCCGTCTCCACCGTAAGACCGGGGATCTGTTCGTGAAGGAGAAACTGGATAGGGAGTCACTGTGTGGCAAAGCTGACCCGTGCGTCCTGCACTTTGAAATAGTCCTGGTGGAGCCGCTGCAGTCCTTTCGGGTTGAGGTCAGGGTATTTGATATCAATGACAATGCCCCGATTTTCCTGAACAAGGAGCCGCTTTTAAAGATTCCAGAGAGCACGCCCCTGGGTTCACGTTTTCCTCTGCAGAGCGCCCAGGATCTGGACGTGGGCCTCAATGGTCTTCAAAATTACACCTTGAGCCGCAATGCGTATTTCCACCTGCACACCCGCTTTCGCAGTCATGGGCCCAAATATGCTGAGCTGGTCTTGGATAAGCCCCTGGACAGAGAGGACCAGCCGGAAGTCAATTTGACAATTACGGCGGTGGATGGGGGGTCCCCACCCAAGTCGGGCATCGCGCACATCCGCGTGGAGGTTCTGGATGTCAATGACCACGTGCCTCAGTTCTCTAGGCTGGTGTACCGTGCTCAGGTACTGGAAAATAGCGCCAACGGTTCCTTGGTGGCCACTGTGAGTGCCACAGACCTGGACGAGGGCTCCAACAAGGAAATCACTTATTCCTTGGCTCAAAATCCAGAAGCAGTTCTCCAAACATTTCAGGTTGACTCTCACACTGGAGAGGTTCGACTGAGGGGGCCCCTAGATTTTGAAGCAATTGAAACATATGATATTGACATTCAAGCCACCGATGGAGGGGGCCTCTCTGCCCACAGCAAAGTCCTGGTGGAAGTGGTGGATGTTAATGACAATCCTCCTGAGGTGACAGTTTCCTCTGTGTCCAGCCCTCTCCCTGAGGACTCCCCACTACAAACTGTAGTGGCCCTTTTCTCTATTCGAGACCGGGATGTTCGGGTGGGAGGAAAAATCACCTGTTTCCTCAGAGAAGACCTTCCTTTTGCGGTCAAACCGACTTTCCGGAATTCTTACTCATTGGTTACTGACAGAGGCTTGGATCGGGAAGAGGTTTCAGGCTACAACATCACCATTGTTGCCATGGATACTGGACCGCCCAGTCTGTTCACAGAAACTGTGATTGAGGTGTTAATAGCTGACATTAATGACAATCCCCCAGTATTTCAGGAAGACTCCTACATTTTGACTGTTCAAGAAAACAACAGCCCAGCAATTTTTATTGGCAAAGTTTACGCTGAGGATCTAGATTTGGGTGAGAATGCCCAAGTAACATATACTCTGCTGCCTCCACAAAGTGGAGATTTATCAGTCTTTGCTTACATCTCCATAAATTCAGACAATGGGAAGCTCTATGCGCTTAGAACCATGGATTATGAGGCCATTCAAAATTTTCAGTTTGTGGTAAAGGCAACTGATGGGGGCTTCCTCTCACTGAGTAGCCACGTTACTGTCAGGGTGGTTGTTCTGGATGACAATGACAACCGCCCAATGATCTTGTACCCACTGCAGAATGGCACCTTACCCTGCAACGACCTGGTGCCCAGGTCGGCGGATGCAGGCTTCCTGGTGACCAAGGTAGTGGCTGTGGATGGTGACTCAGGTCAGAATTCTTGGCTTTCATATCATCTCCTTAAGGCCACTGACCCTGGGTTATTCTCTGTTCAACAACAAAATGGAGAAATCCGTACATTGCGGCAGATATCTGAAAGAGACCCTATGATTCAGAAACTGATCATTCTTGTTCAGGATCATGGCCAACCAGCTCTTTCCACTACTGCCTCACTCAACATCTTGCTGGTAAATGGTTTTTCTGAACCCTATCTGCAATTCCGGGATCCTTCCAAGAATCCTACAAGGGTAAATCCATCCACTAAATATTTGGTCATTTCTCTGGCTGTGCTTTCCTTTCTCTTTCTCCTCTCTGTCACGGTGATCTTTGGTATACACATCTACCAGAAGGTTAAATACAGAGAAAAGTTCACAGTTCAAGAGCATTTCTATGATGACTGTAATTTCCCTAATAACCTGGTACAAAGAGGGGCCAATGGATCATTATCTCAACCATGTCCCTATGAAATGTGCTCAGCCACTGGCACCAGCAATAGTGAGTTTCGGTTTCTTAAACGCTTTATGCCCAACTTCCCCTTCCCGCATGGCACTGGAGAGACAAAAACAGAAGCTGGCTCCCGTTTACCACCAGACTCTAATAGGAATAGGTCTCAGGGGTCAGAGGACCATGGCCAAGTACCTGACAACAGTATGTAGATTTTACTCATGAGCTATATGTAGGCATTATTTATGTCTCTCCCAAAAGTTCATTAGTCCTGGCCCTAGAAATGCTTAGTTCCATAAAGATATCCTGTTATTTTGCCTTTAAATTATTTTCCATTTGCCAGTTACGTATGCATAGGGATGAAAACCAGGTCCTAGTTTTGATACATCAGAAAGCAATTAGATTTGAGAAGCAGACATATATTTTATTATCACTCAGAAATTTTAGATTTTTGCCTCTCAGTATGTGGAGATCATCTTTGACTCAATATCTTGCCTGCCATCGTTCATAACAATGCAAATGCCTGGTGAATGGTGGTCCTTATAGGTAATCAGATGGAAGGAAAAGTAAAGAAAAAAAAAAAGGATTGACTTATTTGAGAAGGTGAGTAAAGGCAGATATAAGACCAAAGAGATTCAGTTCAGGAATGTTTCCCAAAAATAAGTTACAGGTGATTTCTTAATGGTTGTTTAGAGCCTTAGGCAACTCTCAAACCTCTCTTTATACACTAAAGTCTATTTCATTCCGTATCAGAGAGAAATTATTTGAATGTGGGGAATGAAAGGTAGATGAGGGAAAAAATAAATTAGGCTTACTGTAGTTAACAGGTGCTAGCAGACAACTATAAAATAAAAAAGATATAAAAGAAAAAAGTGATCATAAATACCAATTAAGTAGCCTTAAGGAAAGATACATTGTCAGATATTACCAGATTTGATTTTTCAATTTTTTCAGTTTTATTGATATATAACTGACATATAGCACTGTATAAATTCAAGGTATATGGCATAATGACTTGACTCACATGTATTGTGAAATGGTTACCAAAATAAGCTTAGTTAACAAACATGTCCCTCAATTTGAGATTGTCTTTGTCTTCTTCAGATTAGATTTATGTTATGCATTATTGGGAAGACTACCACAGAAATGATACTGTATCCTTCTCAGTGCATCATTATTGAGGTACCTGATGTCAATGTGTCCTACTTAGCAGTAATATTAATCTTTTTAAAAAATTGTGGTTAAAAGCAACACAAAATTTACCATATTAAACATTTTTAAGAATACAGTTATACTTAACATATAAAAATAGTGTTAAGGTGATATTAATTTCCATCACTTGGTTAAGATAATATCTGTAAAGTTTCTGTACTATAAAGTTACTGTTTTTTCTTGTAATTAATAAATACTTGGTGAGAGACACTTTGAAATTATGCAAATATCATGTTTCTGCTTAAACTTTTGCCTGCTAATTTGAGTATCCATTACTAGATATTTCCTATGGCAATTAACACTGTGGCATTAGAATGATAATTTTCTATTTCCATGATTCCTTTTACATTAATTAATTGAAATTCTTCTCTAAGAAAAACTTTTCCTTTCTCCTCCACTTATTCATTATGTAGTTAATTTTTAATGTATAGACTCATGGGTATATATTTTATTATTTGGGTTATAATCCAATGTTATTATTTATTTTGTTGTTCAGCAAACCCTTTATCTAGAATGAAAAGCAGTTTTTTAAAACTGGAATTATCCACATGAACACATTTTGACCAAAATAAGTATTTCTTTATAACCATATATGCTATATGATCTTAAGTATAAGTTTCTCAAATCTTGTTAAGGTTTCTTCATAATGATGTTTTAACTTTAAATGAAAATTACATTAACTTTACTTAATATTTCCATTAAATTATAAAACTATCAAATAGATACTAAACTATGAAAAGTTTAAATTTTATTATATGGGCATGTTTAGATATTTATAAGCTATGTATAATAGAGGTGTCAGTTATTCTCCTAAAAATAAGTAAATACGTTGCCTTCTCTGTCATGTCTCTATATTTTGTTGTTGCTGGTTTATTTTTTAATTTACACACAATTAGCCAACAAACAGTACATCATTAGTTTTTGATGCATGTTCAATGATTCATTAGTTATGTGTAATTTATTTTTTTAAAGATTTTATTTATTTATTTGAGAGAGAGAGTGAGCAAGAGAGAGAGAGAGAACACAAGGAGGGGGAGGAGCAGAGGAAGAAGAAGAAGCAGACTCCCTGATGAGCAGGAAGCCTGATGTGGGGCTCGATCCCAGGACTCCAAGATCATAACGTGAGCTGAAGGCAGACACTTACTTGACTGAGCCACCCAGATGCCCCAGTTGTATATAATTTAAAGATGAATTTGTCTCATGGTGCCTGGGAGGCTCAGCTGATTAGGTATCTGACCCTTGGTTTGGTTCAGGTCATGATCTCAGGGTCATGAGATCCAGCCCCAAGTGGGGCTGTGCACTGGGTGTGGAGTCTGCTTGAGATTCTCTTTCTCTCTCTCTCTCTGCCCCTCTTCCTGCTCTCTCTCTCTCCCTCTCTCTCTCTCTCCATTTCTCTCTCTCTCAAAAAAAGATGAATTAGTTTCATTTGTGGAAGCAGAATTCATCCATGTAAATCCCATATAAAGGTCTATTTTCTTTTTCTTTTTAAAAAGATTTTATTTATTTGGGGTGCCTGGGTAGCTCAATGGGTTAAGGCCTCTGCCTTCAGCTCAAGTCATGATCCTAGGGTCCTGGGATTGAGCCCCATGTCGGGCTCTCTGCTCAGCAGGGAGCCTACTTGCCTCTCTGCCTACTTGTGATCTCTGTCTTTTTAAAAGATTTTATTTATTTATTTGAGAGAGAGCACAAAAGCGGGCAGAGAGGCAGAGGGAGAGGAATAAGCAGACTCCCTACTGAGCAGGGAGCTTGATTCAGGGCTCCATCCCAAGACCCTGAGATCATGACCAGAGCAGAAGACAGATACTTATCCCAGGTGCCCCTTAAAGGTCTATTTTCTATACAGTTGAATGTCATCAAAGCATGCAACTGATCAGACACCTGCTCTTCAACCAAATTAAGTAACCTGTAAAAATAATATTATTAAAGTATTGGTTGTGTTTATGTAACACTGAAACAAAATATTAAAAAGTAAAAACAGGGCGCCTGGGTGGCTCAGTGGGTTAAGCCGCTGCCTTCGGCTCAGGTCATGATCTCAGGGTCCTGGGATCGAGTCCCACATCGGGCTCTCTGCTCAGCAGGGAGCCTGCTTCCTCCTCTCTCTCTCTGCCTGCCTCTCTGCCTGCTTGTGATGACTCTCTGTCAAATAAATAAATAAAATTAAAAAAAAAAAGTAAAAACAGTTTTCTGTTAAGCTGGTGAAATAAGTTTATGCTTCTATGTACCATGCTCTGCTCATATGAATATAGAAAAAATAGATAAAATTTTAAAATAAAAAATTAGAAAGTATGAAACAAAAATGGAACAAACATAAAATGATGAACAGGGATGAAACCCTTGCATTTCTGAGCTGCAGGATGAAAGCTGACATTTGTTGCTATAAGTTTGGTTCTTTTTGGCTATCAGAAAAAAAATTCTCTATGCAAGATGGAGAATAAAAGCCAGGGTCACTGCTTACAGCCAGAAGCTAGAATGGGTCTATCTTTTTCATGAAAAAAAGGTTGAAAAAACAAAATACTTCTCAAGTTATGACAAACACAAATGGCTTTCCATGTTCGTATTCCATTCTCATGGATTGGAAGAACAAAATACTGTTAAAATATCCATACTACCCAATGCTATCTGTATATTTAATGCAATCCTATCAAAATGCCAACAACATTTTTCACAAAACTAGAACAAATGATCCTAAAATTTGTATGGAATCACAAAAGACCTGTAATAGCCAAAACAATCTTGAAAAATAAAAGCAAAGTAGGAATTACCACAATTCGAGATTTCAAGTTATACTACAAAGCTGTAGTAATGAAAACAGTATGGTACTGGCATAAAAACAGACATGTAGATCAATAGAACAGGATAAAAAGCCCAGAAACAAATCCATGATTACGGGTCTATTAATCTTTGACAAAAGAGACAAGAATATGCAATGGGGAAAGGACAGTCTCTTTAACAAATGGTGTTGAAAAAACTGGACAGCTATATGCAAAAGAATGGGCCATTTTCTTACACCATACACAAAAATAAACTCAAAATGGACTAAAGAGCTAAATATAAGACCTGAAATCATAAAAATCCTTGAAGACAACACAGGTAGTAATTTCTCTGACATCAGCAATGCAACATTTTTCTAGATATGTCTCCTGAGGCAAGGGAAAAATAAAGCCAAAATAAACTATTGGGAATACCTCAAAATAAAAAGCTTCTGCAAAGCAAAGGAAACAATAAACAAAACTAATGGACAACCAACGAATGAGAGAAGACATTTGCAAATGACATATCTAGTAAAGGGTTAGTATCCAAAATATATAAAGAACTCACACAGCTCAACACCCAAAACCAAATAATCTAATTTTTTAAAATGGGCAGAAGACATGAACAGACATTTCTCCAAAGCAGACATCCAGATAGCCAGCACACAAAGGAAAAGATGTTCAACATTACTCACCATCAGGAAAATTCAAATCAAAACTAAAATGAGCTATCACCTCACATGTGTCAGGATGTTTAAAATAAAAAACACAAGAAATAACAAGTGTTGGCAAGGATGTGGAGAAAAAGAAACTCTCATACACTGTGGGGTTACAGACTGGTGCAGGCACTGTGGAAAACAGAATGGAGTTATCTCAAAAAATTAAAAATAGAATTATCCTTTGATCCAGTAGTTGCACTACTGGGCATTTACCCAAATAATACAAAAACACTAATACAAAAGGATATATGCATCTTTATGTTTATTAAAGCATATTTACAGCATTATTTATAGCAAAATTACAGAAGCATCCCAAGTGTCCCATCAATAGATAATGAAGAGGTGATACATATATGATGTGACATATGTATGTGTGTGTGTTTGTATATACATGTACACAATGGAATATTATTCAGCCATATAAAGAATGAAATCTTTCCATTTGCAACAATGTCGTTGGAGCTAGAGAGTAATAAGGCTAAGCAAGTTAAGTCAGTCAGAGAAAGACAAATACCATATGATTTCATTCATATGCGAAATTTAAGAAACGAAGTGAAAAAGACAAGCCAAGAAAGTCTTTTTTAAAAAAAAGATTTATCCATTTATTTGAAAGAGAGAGAGAGAGTTTGCCTGTGAGTTGGGAGAGGGACAGGAGGGAAGAACAGATCAAGAGGAAGAGGGACAAGCAGACTTTGCACCGAGAGGAGCCCAAAATGGGGCTCCATCCCACGACCCCAAGACCATGACTGGAGCTGAAATCGAGTCAGCCAGCCAACCAACTGAGCCACCCAGGTAAGCCACCCCATCAGACTCTTACCTATAGAGAACAAACTGAAAGTTACAAGAGGGGATATGGGCAGGAGGATGAATATAATAGGAAACAGAGATTAAAGAGTACACTTACATGATAAGCATTGATAATGTATAGTATTATTGCTTCACTATGTTGTACACCTGAGAGTAATATAGCATGGTATGTTAACTATTCTGAAATTAAAATTAAAAATTTAATACACAATGAATCACTGAACACTACATCAAAAACTAATGATGTACTGTATTTTCACTAACTGAATATAATAAAAAATTTAATAATTTTTTAAGAAGAAAGTCTTAATAAAGAAATAAAAAATATGAATAAGAACCAAATGGAAATTTTAGAACTGGAGATACACAGTAGCCCAAATATAAAGTTTAGTGGATAGGCTGAACAGTAGAAGGGAGGAAAGAGACAAAAGAATCAGAAATAAAGAGCAATCAAAATTACCTAATCTGAACAAGAAAGAAAATATACTGAAAAATAAATGCACAGAGCTTCAGAGATATATGGGAAAATAATAAAAGATATAATATTTGTGTCATTGGTGTCCTAATAGGAAAGGAGAAGGAAGATAGGGGTACTCAAAGAGACAGATTGAAAACCTACTCAAATTTGGCAAAAGATATAAATGTGGATATTTAAAAAGCTGAGCAAACTTCAAACAGGAAAAACCTAAAGAAATCTACATCAAACTTCTGAAAATTAAGACAAAAAGTCTTGAAAGCAGCTAGAGAAAAATGACACATTACCTATAGGGGGAAGATAATTTGAATTATAGGGGATTTTTCATCAGAAATAATAGAGGCTAGAAGCAAGTAATACAATGTTTTTAGTGACTGAAAGAAAAGAACTGTCAACCCAGTATCCCATACCATTAAAATATCCTTCAGGAATAAGACATCAAGACATTCTCAGATTAAGGAAAACTAAAAGACTCTGTCATCAGCAGATTGACCCTAAAAGAATGGCTAAGACAAGTTCCTCAAACAGACAGGAAATAATTTGAAAAGGAAACTTGAAATATCAGGAAGGAATAACAAGCACCGTGAGTTTTTAAAAAATGGGTGAACACAATAGACTTTCTTCTCCTCTTGGGTCTTCTAAATTATGTTTAAACAAAAATGATAATACTGCCCGATGTGGTTCTGAACATATATAGAGGGAATAAACAAGACAATATTATAAACAAGATAGAGAGTAAAGACACAGAGGGGAGGTAAGATCTTTATACTGCATTCAAACAGGTGAAATGATGACACCAGTAGACTGTGAGAAGTTATCTATGTATAATACTTAGAAGCAACTGCTAAAAAGCCTTATAAAGCAATATACTCAGAAACACTATAGATAAAATCAAAATTTTAAAAGTGGTCAAGTAACCTACAGAAAGCTAGAGAAAAGGAAAACAGAAACAAAAAACAGAAAACAAAAAATAATTGGGGCGCCTGGGTGGCTCAGTGGGTTAAGCCTCTGCCTTCAGCTCAGGTCATGATCTCAGAGTCCTGGGATCGAGCCCCACATCGGGCTCTCTGCTCAGCAGGGAGCCTGCTTCCTCCTCTATCTCTGCCTGCCTCTCTGCCTACTTGTGATCTCTGTCTGTCAAATAAATAAATAAAATCTTTAAAAAAAATAAAATGGCAGGGTTTCCTTGGTGGCTCAGTTGGTGAGGCATCTGACTCTTAATTTTGGCTCAGGTTATGATCTCAGGGTCCTGAGATTGAGCCCATATTGGGTTCTGTGCTCAGCCAGGAATCTGCTTGAAATTCTCTCTCCTTCTTCCTCTGCCCCTCCCCCTGCTTACATGTGCATGCACTCTCTCAAATAAATAAATAAATCTTTAAAAAAATAAAATGGCAGACTTAAGCCCTAGTTTATGAATAATTACACTAAGTGTAAAAAAATCAAAGTACACCAATTAAAGACAAGTTGGCAAAATGAACTAAAAAACATTTCAGTATATCTATCTGTAATAAATTCACTTCAAATATAACAGTACAGGCTAGTTGAAAGTAAAAGGATGGGAAAAGATAAACCATAAATATCTTAATAAAAGAAAGCAGGTATGGCCATATTAATACCTGAGATTTCAGAGAAAGAGAATTACCAGAGGCAGAAAGGAACATAATAGAGTGATAAGAAAGTCAGTTCATTAAGAAGACATACAGATCCTAAAAAACAAAAAAAGAAGACGACATAGGGATCCTAAATATACATGTATGAAACAACAGAACTGCAAAATATGTGAACCAAAAACTGATAGAACTGAAAGGAGAAAAAGACAAATTCACACCTGTAGTTTGGAGACCTCGACACCTCTCTCAACCATTGACAAGAAGAAGCAGACAAACTCAGCAAGAATTCAACAATAGGGGTGCCTGGGTGGCTCAGTGGGTTGAGCCTCTGCCTTCAGCTCAGGTCATGATTTCAAGGTCCTGGATCACGCCCCGCATCAAGCCCACATTGGGCTCTCTGCTTAGTAGGGAGGCTGCTTCCCTCTCCCCTTCTGCCTGCCTCTCTGCCTATTTGTGATCTCTTTGTCAAATAAATAAAATCTTTAAAAAAAAAACAAGAAATTTAACAATATCATCAGGTAGTAGGATCCAACAGACATTTATAGAATGCTTGATCAAAAAGAACAGAGTTTATATTCTTTCTGAGTGCTCACAGAACATATACCAAGCTAGATTATATCCTGGCCATAAAACAATCATCAGCAAATTTAAAGTAATTAAAATGATACAGAAATTGCTCTGCAACCACAATAAAAGCAAACTAGAAATTGGTAATAGACAAGATGAAAATCTCCAAAACACTTCAACCCTAAATAATACACATTTAAATTATGTATGTGTCAAGGAAGAAGTGTAAAGGGAAATTTAAAAAAGCATTGAAAGGAAAGGACCCTAATCAATAAAATCATGGGAAAAGGGAAAGATCACAACTAATACTAAGAAAATAGAAGCAAAATTACTAGAAATTATTGCTAGCAACTGTATGCCAACAAATTAAACAATCTGGAGGAAATGGATGCATTTCTGGAAACTTTTAAACTACCAAGACTGAAAAAGGAAGAAATAGACAATCTGAACAGACCAATAACCAGCAAGGAAATTGAAGCGGTAATCAAAAAACAAGAGTCCAGAGCCAAATGGCTTCCCAGGGGAATTCTACCAAACATTTGGAGAAGAAAAAGTACCTATTCTACTGAAGCTGTTTCAAAAAATAGAAATGGAAGGAAAACTTCCAAACTCGTTCTATGAGGCCAGCATTACCCTGATCCCAAAACCAAGGACTCCATCAAAAAGAGAATTACAAACCAGTATCCCTGATAAACACTGATGCCAAAACACTCAGCAAAATCCTAGCCAATAGAATGTAATAGTACCTTAAAAGGATTATTACCATGACCAGGTAGGATTCATTCCTGGGATGGAAGGGTGGTTCAAAATTTGGAAATCAATCAACATGATAGAGCACATTGCTGAAGGAAAGACAAGAACCATGTGACCCTCTCAATTGATGCAAAAAAAGCATTTGACAAAATACAGCATCCTTTCCTGATTAAAACTCTTCAAAGTATAGGCATAGAGGGTAATACCTCAATATCATAAAAGCTATCTATGAAAAGCCCACAGTGAATATCATTCTCAACGGGAAAAACTAAGAGCTTTTCCCTTAAGGTCAGGAATGCAACAGAGATGCCCACTGTCACCATTAGTGTTCAACATTGTACTAGAAGTCCTAACCCCAGCAATCAGACAACAAAAAGAAAAGACATTTAAATTGGCAAAGAAGCCAAACTCTATCTTTTCGCAGATGACATGATACTTTGTGTGGAAAACCCAAAAGACTCCACCCCAAAATTATTAGAACTTATACAGGTATTCAACAATGTGGTAGGATACAAAATCAGTGCACAGAAATCAGTTGCATTTCTATATACTAACAATGTAACTGAAGAAAGAGAAATTAAGGAATCAATTTCTTATCAATCAGGAATCGACAATAGCACCAAAAACCATAAGATACCTAGCAATAAACCTAACCAAGGAGGTAAAGGATCTATACTCTAGAAACTACAGAACACTTATGAAAGACACTGAGGAAGACACAAAGCAATGGAAAACCATTCCATGCTCAAGGATTAGAAGAATAAACATTGTGAAAATGTCTATGCTACCCAGAACAATCTACACATCCAATGCAATCCCTATCAAAATACCATCAACATTTTTCACAGAGCTGAAACAAACAATCCTAAAATTTGTATGGAACCAGAAAAGACCCCTAATGACCAGAGGAATGTTGAAAAAGAAAACTAAAACTAGGGCATCACAATGCCTGACTTCAAGCTATATTACAAAGCTGTGATCATCAAGACATCATGGTATTGGCACAAAAACAGACACATAGATCAGTGGAACCAAATAGAGAGCCCTGAAATGGATCCTCAACTCTATGGTCAACTAATCTTTGACCAATCAGAAAAGAATATCCAATGGAAAGGAGACAGTCTCTTCAATAAATGATGCTGGGAATATTGGAAGCCACATACAGAAGAATGAAACAGGACCATTCTCTTACACCATACACAAAGATAAACAAACTCAAAATTGATGAAAGACCTCAGTGTGAGACAGGAATCCATCAAAATCCTAGAGGAGAACACAGGCAGTAACCTCTTTGACACTGGCCACAGCAACTTCTTGCAAGAAATGTCTCTCAAGGCAAGAAAAGCAAAAACAAAAATGAACTTTTGGGACTTTATCAAGATAAAAAGCTTCTGCACAACAAAGGAAATAGTCAACAAAACTAGGAGGCAACCCACAGAATGGGAGAAGATATTTGCAAATGACATTACAGATAAAGAGCTGGTATCGATGATCTATAAAGAACTTACCAAACTCAGGGGCACCTGGGTGGCTCAGTGGGTTAAGCCTCTGTCTTTGGCTCAGGTCATGATCTCAGGGTCCTGGGATTGAGTCCTGCGTCAGGCTCTCTGCTCAGCGGGGAACCTGCTTCCCCCCCTCTCTGCTTGTCTCTCTGCCTACATGTGATCTCAATCTCTCAAATAAATAAATAAATAAAATCTTAAAACATATTTTTAAAAAAGCTTACCAAACTCAACACCCAAAAACAAATGATCCAGTCAAGAAATGGGCAGAAGATATGAACAGACACTTCTCCAAGGAAGACATCCAAATGGACAACAGACATATGAAAAAATGCTCCACATCACTTGCCATCAGGGAAATTAAAATCAAAATCACATTGAGATACCACCTTACACCAGTTAGAATGGCCAAAATTAACAATACAGGAAACAACAAATGTTGGAGAGGATATGAAGAAGGGGGAACCCTCTTACACTGTTGGTGGAAATGCAAGTTGGTACAGCTACTCTGGAAAACAGTATGGTGGTTCCTCAAGACATTAAAAATAGAGCTACCGTACAATGCAGCAATTGCACTACTGGGTATTTACCCCAAAGATACAGATATAGTGAAAAGAAGGGACATATGCACCCCAATGTTCATAGCAGCAATGTCCACAATAGCCAAACTCTGGAAAGAGTGAAGATGCCCTTCAACAGATGAACGGATAAAGAAGATGTGGTCCATATATACAATGGAATATTAGTCATCAAAAAGGATAAATACCTACCATTTGCATCAACATGGGTGGAACTGTAGGGTATTATGCTAAGTGAAATAAGTCAAGCAGAGAAAATTATCATATGATTTCACTCCTATATGGAATATAAGAAATAGGGCAGAGGACAATAGGGGATGGGAAGGAAAACTAAATGGGAAGAAATCAGAATGGGAGACAAACCATGAGAGACTCTTGACTCCAGGAAACAAACAGGGGTGCGGATGGTGGGAGAATGGAGGATGGGGTAACTGGGTGATGGGCATTAAGGGGGCACATAATGTGATGAGCACTGGGTGTTATACACAGCTAATGAATCAATGAACATTATATCAAAAACTAATGATGTACTATAAGTTGTCTCACTGAATTTGAATAAGAAATAATTTCTCAAAAAACACAAACTACCATAGCTCACCCAATATGAAATGGGTAGTTTGAATAGCCCTGAAAGTATTAAGAAAATTGAATTTGTAATTTAAAAATCTCTCTCTACTCCCCATACCCTCCATCCAAGTCTGATTAAAATAACTGGAAGGAATTTTTTTTATGCCTCACATATTAACCATTTTTTTTTTGTTCAGTAAGAACATTTAAGATCTGCTTTCATAGAAATTTTCAAATATATAATACAATATTGTTAACTGTAGTTACCATGCCATAAGATCCCCCCAGAACTTATCCTATAACTGGAAGTTTATATCCTCTGACCAACATTTCCTCATTTCTCTCAGTCCCATCCCTTGCCAACCACCATTCTATTATGATTCTATGACTTTGGCTTTTTTAGATTCCATGAACAAGTGAGAACCTACATTATTTGTCTTTCTCTGTTGGAATTAATTCACTTAGCCTAATGCCCCTGGCCCATCCATGTTTTCATAAGTGGCAGGAACATCTTCATTTTTATGGCTTAATAATACTCCCATATATTATATATTCTCATATATATATATATATATATAATATTTTCTTTACCCTTCCATCAGTTGATGATGCTTACTGTTTTTTTCCATGTCTTGGGTTTTTGTGAATAATGCTTCAGTGAACATGGAAGTGCAGATATCTCTTTGAGACAGTTTTATTTCCTTCAAATATATGCCCATTAGTAGAATTGCAAGATCATACGGTAGTTCTATTTTCATTTTTTAAAGATTTATTTATTTATTATTTGAGAAAGAGAGCAAGAGAGAGAGTGCTTGAGTGAGTGGGGAAAGGAGAAGAGGGAGAGAAAGAATCTCAAGCAGACTCCCGAATAAGCGAAGAGCCGGACCTGGGGCTGGATCTCATGACCCTGAGATCATGATCTGAGCTGAAATCAAGAGTTGTACACAACTGATTGAGCCACCCAGACACCCCTATTTTCTTTCCTTTTCTTTCTTTCTTTCTTTCTTTCTTTCTTTCTTTCTTTCTTTCTTTCTTTCTTTCTTCTTTTAGGAATGTCTATACTATTTTCCACAGTGGCAGTAGCAATGTACATTCCCACCAACAGTGCAAATGGGTTTCTTTTTGGAAGTCATTCAGGCTTACATTTGTTTGAAGGGGTAAACAGGACTATTGATAAGTTCCTGTTTTCATAGTATTACCACTAATAATTATTAGCATTTATGAAACACTGTGATGTTCCAAGCACTAGGCTGAACATTTCATAAGCACTGTTTCACTGGGGTGACTGAATGACTCAGTCTGTAGAGCATGAAATTCTTGATCTTGGGGTCTTGAGTTTAAGGCCCAGGTTGGGCATAGAGGTTACTTTAAAAAAATTCCCTTGTAAGTACTGTTGCACTAGGTTCTCACAACTTCATGAAGTATATAACATTATTATATCCACTTTTTTCACATGAGGAAACTGATGTTTGAGGGGATTAGGTGATTCTCTTAAAATATATGAAGTAGTAGAATAAAATATATGAAGTAGTAGAGGCAGGATTTTAATATTAATCCTTTGACTATAAAAGCCCATACTCTTAATCACCACATTAAAAGATGGCGTTTTTACACAACAAACTACTCACACATGCACGTACACAACCTGCAGAACTCTCTTTTAAATTGAGTATTAGTTTATGTGTACCAGATCAAATTGGATACAAGGGTTCATCCCTAGCCTTTCAGTGGTCATCCACGCCACTTCATGAAAGGCCCTGTGCTGTTATCTGAAAGACTGCATTGCATTTCACATAAGCCATGACCTTCCCATCTTTTCAGAGAATCTCATTTCTTGCAAAATCACAAGTACTTCATCTGCAGTAGAAAATAATTTCAATGGGTTTGTGTTTAAGCTGATACCATAAAATGCAGCTAGCTCAACTAGTTAAAAACTTCACCTCCTTTCCTGATATCTCATTTCTGTTCTTACTTAAATTTCCCTTTTGAGTGGTCGCCATGCCTGTGAAGATCTCTATCTTAGCACTTACCTCCTGTATCATAATTGTCTCTTTATCTGTGTCCCCCTTCCAGGCTGTAACTTCCTGGGGTGTAGGCACCAGGCTTTACTCAATTTTTATATCCCCAATACATTTTGCAGGACTTGAATATAATCCCAAACAAACACCTGCTGATGAATTAATAAATTCATCAGGTGCGTGGCCAAATGGGTGACCTGTCTGAAAGGGCAGAAATCCAGTTCAAGTTACTCTCAAATCGTACAGCTGTGATAATATGATAAAACAATTGGTAATTAGAAATAGAATAAAACCGTACACTATTAATTGTTTCTTTCCACACTGGTTAAACCAAAAATCGGAGAAGTGATATGAAGAAATTGTGTAAGAACTGTGCCACTAGAAGACGTGACGATGACGATTTTGACAGTTTCTGCCGGAAAGCGCTGTACACACCAAGTTTTCCGTTTGGACGCCTGGTGGTGCTACAGGCTAAAAAGTAGGAGGAGGAGCCTGGCATTTCCGCAGACTCCATCTTCGAAAAGACGACATCTGAAAGGTACTGGGGATGGACGCGGCTTGGGAAACGTGGGCTGCAAGCTCAGATTTCAGACTTGCCTTCAAATGAATGAAGACAAGGCAGAAGTTGACGTTATTCCTCTTACACGACTTCCCAATTCTTCTTTTATTAAAGACAACGCACTCAGAGGATGTGCAGGAAACTGTGCGAGAGAGAAAGCTGGCAGAAAAGGCGAGTGTTGAATTTTCCTTTTCTTCCGGGGCGTATTGCCGGCGGCCCAGGAAAAGGAAGGCGGCTGTTAGTGGCCGAACGTCCCGGAGATTTGGCGCTGGCTGCGGGAAAGGAAGCATCTGTGCACCTGTGGGAGGACACATGGGAGCAGAGTGGTTTCCAAAGAGATCCAAGAATATTTTAGATCCTCCCAAAGAAGAGCCTTTTCTCCCAAACAGGAAACCAGACCTGTAGGAGCTCTGCATTTCCAAACCTGTAAACTTCTTTTTTGGTTTTCTGGGCAAAAGGTACGAGTCTAGAATGTTCTCTCTTTGAGAAATTCTTCTGAAAGTTGCAGAATGTGCACCGCAGACATGCATGAGATTTAGGTGAATTTTCTGTCATTGGAAACTACACCATCAGTTCAATTTCCATTCTCACAGTAAAGTGCGATGCAATAGTGGGATAAGTAATTTGCTCATTCGTGGGGGAAAACTCGCTGGATGAAGAACAACCCAAGGTAAGTTTAACTGTTACAGAAAGGGGTGGTAGTAATCAGCACTAGTTTGGGACCTCCTAGGTCCGAATGCTGACAACCAGTGAAAACCCTTGAGAGGCATGCCCTCCGTAACCTGGTTGTCAGAAGTCTCTGCTGAAGATGTGGTCTTCATAAATCATTAAGAAACTGCTCGCTGAATTCTCCAGGCTCACTAAATCCCTGAGCCTCTGGAAAGTACTCGCCAAACATTTTAATTACTGCTGATACTTGTGCATTATAAATATGCACTGCAGGAAATTTACCAGGCCATTTCAGGACTACAGGGCAAATACTCAGGAAATTCACAACAGAAATACTGTTAGAAATTTTTTCCCTGTGAATGATGTTGGATGACACTCCTGTTGGATGACAATTCCATAGAATTGGTCATGTTGACACTTGTCTGCTCATCCTAAAAAACTTCCAGAAACAGACTTCACCTCTTTAAGGATCATCATCTAAAACACTCTGGACTAAAAAGAAAATATCTTGGTCTTTCCTTACAGACTTTTTTCCCCATAAATGTTAAAAATATTCCCTACTCTGCCAAACTAATGCAGAACAGAGAGAAGAGAGATGCGTGCTTGTGACATCACTTTATCTTCAATGAAATTAAGTTCTTTGGAGCTGAAAATAAGACATTAATTAGGTAGACACAGCTATCTTTTCTTCTGAAGCATAGTGACGCTAATTTAGAATCAGCAAGTACTGATGACTTAGCTGTTTTTATCTTTTTATTTACTTCACAAAGGTCTTGGTTTAGAAGCAGTAGCCTCTTTATTAAGTACAGAAAAAGAGTGCATTGTTTCCTCCACAGGCCTAATTTCATCTTTCACAAAGGTAAGTTAGCCCTAAAACTTTGTATAGACTATGCTGGGAGGTATCCCAATGCTTGACAAGGAAACTCATCCCAATCTATCCATAAAATGATAATCTTCAAGAGGGAAGTCTTCCCAGTGGAGGCCAGCATGTGTATTTTGTCATTTTTTGCTTTCCTTGATATTTCATAGGTGATGGCCCATAAATTGTGGGAGTCTACTTTTCAGCCAGACTGCTGTCCATCTCCTAAATTCAAATAACTATTTGATTACCAATATGTAGTTTTTACTTATTTGATATTCATTTTATTTTGATGACACTGAGACAAAATCAAATACAGATATAAAATCACAGGGGAAAAGTGATTGATAGAAATAAATGTTTCATTATTTAAGGGGTAATCCACTGAGTTGCTGTGTAGCTTATTTATTATTATGCTAAATTTGTATTTATTCATTTTTGCTAAGTTTTCTTATTAATAACAAAAATAATGCATTTTTAGCAATTAATAGCTCAGCATCTCCAATACATTAAAAGGAAGTGCCATTTAATATGGAGTGGCAGAACACTCCCATCTTTTCTTTGCATCAATGTTTAATACTCTCCAATACAGTTTAGAATTATCAAAGGCAGAGGATACAAAAGCATGATATGCCTCAGTGAAATCTAATTGTTGATTTTTAATGTATATATAATAGCTGCTGAAAAAATAAAATACACATTATCCAACACACTGGATAATAAGCATATTATGTAAATACAAAATAATTGATATTTCCATTTACCTTTCTAAAAAAATTTTTCTATTTTTCTGGAGAATTTGAAAAACTAAGAGAGGCCTAATAATGACACTGAAGGCTTAGATGGTAGAGCAGCCCAATTGCAGATACTGTACTGTATGGTCCATATTACACTATCCTGACTTTGAGAGTTGTATTGGAAGCCTGAGACTGTGGTGGTATAAATAATAGAAAGAAATATTAGTGTGATAAATTTGATTTATCACAAATTGGATTGTGCAAAGCCATGTTTGCTAAGAAGTTAGAAGGAATAAGGGAATACTTAAAGCCCAACCTAAGGCAAACTTACTCTGTTTACTCTATTTTACTTAGCATATACCATTGAGGAAACTGAACTGCTGTCGAATTCTATTCCAAATGCACTGTAGAGTGGTTCCTTCATTGCTAATTTCACAGATATTTTGGGCCTGAGAGTGGGGAAGCTATTGATGGTAGTTGCTATCTGGGGGCAGCGAGTGAATATGAGGGGGTAAGTAATATTTCTAAAGATAAAAGACAGCATTCTCAAACCAACAGATTCAGGATTTGCTACTAAATGGAAATTGGGGTGCACCTGGGTGGCTCAGTGGGTTAAGCATCCAACTCTTGATTTTGGCACAGGTCATGATCTGGGGGTCATGAGATTGAGCTCGGTATTGGGCTCTGCCCTGGGCATCGAGCCTGCTTAAGCTATCTAAGTAAATACATAAATAGAAATTGGATCCAGAGTTGGTATACAGATTGAGACATAGATGCTGAATTTGTAGTTGCTAAAGTAAAATCCTTTGCATTTTTCTGAGTTGAGATTCACAGATATAACTAATTCACCAGTGTTCTTGGACTTGAGAATATTGCCAGAAATCCAATAGAGCATTCATGTAGCAACCAAAGTCCATAAAGATGGCAGGACTTGGATATAAACAATAGTATTCATAAGTATACCTTGAATGCCGATTCCCATGTCTACTCTTGACAACTGCCAGAACAATGGTCGCAGGAAATATCCAAAACTGGAATGGCAGATTTCTCAGCGAAAAGAAATAGATTGAGTTTAATTTAAGAATAACAGTATTGGATGGTCACTACTGTTGGCCAGATCAAAGTCTGCACTGGTCTTCATCAGAAAAGTTGCTCGTTGTCAGTTATTTTGCCCAGCTGTATTATAAATTATTATTAATAATACAGATATATTATTAATTAATAATTATTTATTTATTAATAATACAGATAATATTATTAATCCCAGAAGTCTTCCCTCCCTGGCTGCCACATTGTTTGTCAGAGATTTGGATATAAGTAAGATATAACAGAGAAATATCTTTAAGGTTTTTCTGGGCTACTAAAGACTTAATGAAAACTTCTAATGAAGCATAGATATTGGTTTTTAAAAACCCACTAATAAAACCCATAGATTCTAAAGCAATATTGAAGAACAGTGTTTATTCCAAGATCAATCATCATGATAGATTTTCTGGAAAATATACTGTCCTGATGTAAAAAAACAAAACAAAACAAAAAAAAACAACCAGTCTATCCCTGGGGCACCTGGCTGCCTCAGTTGGTTAAGCATCCAACTCTTGCCAGTACCAGGCAAGATACTTATTTCACAAAGCTCAAGTAAACAGGATTTCAAAGTAAAGGTCACTCAAGCAGGGGAAATGAAGAAGCTACTTTCTTTCCCCAGAACAAATATGCAACTAATGGTTTGGAAACTTGCATAAAAATCTTGATAGATTATGGAAGAACTTAGTTGTTTGTATCCTTAATAGAGTCAAAAGCAAAGTAAGTGTTACAACAGGCCCACAGTTTCCACCTTACGTGCCAGAACACTCCCTATGAAATGAGTTTAATCTTTTGGGATTACTGTGATATTAATATAACTATAGTCATGAAAATAATAATATCAAAATACAAGTAGGCATTTATTTTCTAAATGTTAAGAAAAGGGATCTGTGGTTGCCTGGTATTTTTTTTTACCCAACTGCAGAAAATAAATGGGATATCTAAAAAACGTTATACCATTATGACAATTTTTTGGAAATTACAGGGGATAGAGGAACAGGTTAAATGATACCACAAGGAAATAATCAAACAAATTCAGAATGTAGAGCATCTTACAAGACAACAGGTCTGGATACTTTAAAGAATTCAGTATCATAAAAGGGGACTGTTCCAGAATAAATAGATTCAACACCTAATACAATCCTGAAACTTGGTTTAAAAATGAATTTTCTAAGACATTATTTATAATAAGTGGTTAAAAAGTATGTTTGTAAAAGGATCTCAGGAGTACATATGAGTCCTTATCAAAATTGAATAAAACTGAGAAAGAATAATGGAAAAATAATGAGATTTAATGGGGACTGGATTTCAGATAATATCATGGAATCATTGTTAATTTTGTTAAGTGTGCTGGTGGGATCATGATTATGTAGGATAATGTCCTTAGACTTAGGAGATGTCTTCTGAAATATTTAGAGGTGAAGTGCAGGTATTTGTATGTAGAATTAAAATGTAAAAATATACAGATAGAACAAATATGGTAAATATGGTAAAAAAAAATAAGTTTCAAATTTGGATAGAGGGTAGAAGTATGTTTAATTATTTTAACTTTTCTATATATTAGAAACATTTCTCAATACAAATATTGAACTTTTTTATCAGAATGAGAGAAAGAGTACAAGTGGGGAAGAGGGGCAAAGGAAGAGAGAGAGAGAGAGAAACTTAAGCAGGCTTAAGTTCCATCGAGGATGGAACCTGATGTGGGTCTGGATCTCACAACCCTAAGATTATGACTTGAACATAAATCAAGAGGCAAGAGGCACTGAACCAACTGAGCCACTCAGGTTTCCCCAAATATTTAGTTAAATAGACTTAATTTTTTAGAGCAGTTTTGGGTTTTACAGAAAATTGAGCAGATAGTACAAGAGTTCCCTAGTATTAACACCTTGCATTAGTGTGGTACATTTATTATAATTAATTAACCAATATTGATCCATTATTATTAAATAGAGTCTGTAGTTTATGTTAGAGTTTATTCTTTGTGTTCTATGGGTTTTGACAAACACATACTGCTATGTATCTACCATTGCAGTATCATAGAGAAACAATACCTCCCAGATATCCTGTGTTTTACCTCTTAATTCACCTCCTCCTTCCATCTGGCAACTACTAATCTTCTTAATTTATCTTTTGCCTTTTCCAGAATGTCATGTAGTTGCAAGTGATTGAGTATGTGCCTTTTCAGACTGGTTTCTTTCACTAAGCAATATGCATTTAAATGCATATTTTCTGGGTTGAAAACTCACTTCTTTTTTCAAATATTTTAAATACAAAAAGATAGAAATTTTAAACACCTAACAACAAATTGCAACATACATATCTTGTTTGGTACCCGATTTAACAAAGCATCTCTAAGAAGATATTTTAAAAAGATAATTGGGGAAAATTCAATACTTGATATTTGCTATTATGAAATTATTACCATTGCTAGATGTGATAACTGATTTGAGGCTATGTTAAAAGTGCCCTTATCTGTTAGAAAATAAAATAAAAACGTTGATACATTCACATGAAGAAATTTTCCAACTATTTTTGGAGATTTTTGTGTGGCCCAAATGTGTCAAATTTTAGGGAAATGTTAAGAGAGAGTAGTGCAAGAGAGATACAGAAGTAAGAACAATATTTCACATCCATGAGAAAGTTATTTGAATACTGAGCTTTCCCTGAGTTTGTATAGTTTTCTGTTTCTCTTGAGCATGAAGATGGTAACCTAGCCACCACCGAGACGCACACATACCCAACCTCTATAAATAAAAACAGGAACTTGCCTACTCAAAGCCTTCTTTCATCCTGGGACTGAAGTTACTCCCTTTCAGTTTCTCAAGTTGTTTTCCAATTTTAAAAAATGCCCCTTCGATCTGTGAGAAAACTGGAATGGAAATGCCATGGTCACTATGGGTGCAATGAAAAAGTCTTTGGAAATACAGATAAAAGGTTGAGACACTACATGAAAATACTCCATTTAGATTGGCCTCTGTCTGAAAGGAGTAGGATGTTAATGTTTTGGATAAAATAAACACTCGGAAAGGACGCGGGGTGGCGCTGCAGCGTTAAAAGTAGAACGAAGAGAGAAAGCTGCCAGCCGGCGCTCCTTAACCCAGATGCTATGCTAAAGAAACAAGCCGGAAGGGGAGGCTTTCTAAGGTGTTTCCATCGGGAAATCGGGGCCCTAGGCGTCTCCACTTATGACAGTACCCGCAAGATACTAGGTGATAGAGTCCGCCACGACGCGAGCTGAGACTGGGTCAAGTTTGCTGGGAGACCAGAAAGCGATGGAGGCCGGAGAGGGAAAAGAACGCTTTCTGAGACAAAGGCAAGTCTTGATATTCTTTGTTTTGCTGGGCATAGCTCAGGCTGCTTCTGAGCCTAAGCACTACTCAGTGGCTGAGGAAACGGAGAGTGGCTCTTTTGTGGCCAATTTGTTAAAAGACCTGGGGCTGGAGGTAAATGAGCTAGCTGCACGGGGGGCTCGAGTCATTTCCAAAGGGAAAAAAACGCGTTTGCATTTTGATAGGCAGACCGGGGATTTGTTGTTAAATGAGAAATTGGACCGGGAGGAACTGTGCGGCCTTGCCGAGCCATGCGTGCTACCTTTCCAGGTGTTACTTGAAAATCCCTTGCAGTTTTTTCAGGCTGAGCTACGGATTAGGGATATAAATGATCATTCCCCGGTGTTCCTAGATAAAGAAATAATTTTGAAAATTTCAGAAAGTGTCACTCCCGGAACTACTTTTCTGATAGAACGTGCCCAGGATTTAGATGTAGGAAGCAACAGTCTCCAAAGTTACACAGTCAGCCCCAATTCCCATTTCCATCTTAAATTACAAGACAGTCCTGACGGCATATTACCACAGCTGGTACTGGACAAAGCTCTGGATCGCGAGGAACAGGCTGAGATCAGGTTAACTCTCACAGCACTGGATGGCGGGACTCCACCCAGGACAGGCACTGCCTTGGTTCGCATCGAAGTCTTAGACATCAATGATAATGCCCCCGAGTTTGCAAAGCAGTTTTATAAGGTGCAGGTTCAGGAAAACAGCCCCATTGGATTCCCCGTTGCCATAGTCTCTGCTAGCGATTTGGACATTGGGACCTATGGAGAAATATCTTACGTATTTTCCCAAGCCTCTGAAGATATCCGCAAAACTTTTCAAATAAATGCAAAGTCAGGAGAACTCTTTTTAACACAGAAACTGGATTTCGAATCCACTCAGACTTACACATTAAATGTTCAGGCTACAGACGGTGGAGGACTTTCTGGAAGTTGCGTGGTGTTTGTCCAAGTGATGGATTTGAATGACAACCCTCCGGAACTGACTATGTCAACATTTATCGATCACATCCCAGAAAACTTGGAGGAGACCATAATTGCTGTATTCAGGGTTTCAGATCCTGACTCTGGAGACAATGGAAGAATGGTTTGCTCCATTCCAGATGATCTCCCTTTCTTCCTTAAACCTTCTGTTGAGAATTTTTATACCCTAGTGACAAACACAGCTCTGGACCGAGAGACAAGAGCAGAGTACAACATCACCATCACCGTCACCGACCTGGGGACCCCCAGGCTGAAAACCCAGCACAACCTCACGGTGACCGTGTCCGACGTCAACGACAACGCCCCGACCTTCAGCCAGACGACCTACACCCTGCGCGTCCGCGAGAACAACAGCCCCGCCCTGCACATCGGCAGCGTGAGCGCCACCGACAGAGACTCGGGCGCCAACGCCCAGGTCACCTACTCGCTGCTGCCGCCCCACGACCCGCAGCTGCCGCTGGGCTCGCTGGTGTCCATCAACGCGGACAACGGGCAGCTGTTCGCGCTCAGGTCGCTGGATTTCGAGGCGCTGCAGGCGTTCGAGTTCCGCGTGGGCGCGGCCGACCGCGGCTCGCCGGCGCTCAGCAGCCAGGCGCTGGTGCGCGTGCTGGTGGCGGACGCCAACGACAACGCGCCGTTCGTGCTGTACCCGCTGCAGAACGGCTCGGCGCCCTGCACCGAGCTGGTGCCGCGGGCGGCCGAGGCGGGCTACCTGGTGGCCAAGGTGGTGGCGGTGGACGGCGACTCGGGCCAGAACGCCTGGCTGTCGTACCAGCTGCTCAAGGCCACGGAGCCCGGGCTGTTCGGCGTGTGGGCGCACAACGGCGAGGTGCGCACGGCGCGGCCGCTGAGCGAGCGCGACGCCGTCAAGCACAGGCTGCTGGTGCTGGTCCGGGACCACGGCGAGCCGCCGCTGTCGGCCAGCGTCACGCTGCACGTGCTGCTGGTGGACGGCTTCTCGCAGCCCTACCTGCCGCTGCCGGACGCGGCGGCGGCCGAGGCCCGCGCCGACCCGCTCACCGTCTACCTGGTGGTGGCCTTGGCGTCCGTGTCGTCGCTCTTCCTGTTCTCGGTGCTGGTGTTCGTGGCGGTGCGGCTGTGCAGGAGGAGGCGGGCGGCGTCGGGGGGCGGCTGCTCGGTGCCCGAGGGTCCGTTTCCGGGCCACCTGGTGGACGTCAGCGGCGCGGGGACCCTGTCCCACAGCTACCAGTATGAGGTGTGTCTGACGGGAGGCACAGGAGCCAATGAATTCAAGTTCCTCAAGCCAATTCTTCCCAGTTTCCTTGCTCTGGGTGAGGAGAGGATTAGTGAAGCAAGCCCCAGTTTCAGGGATAATTTTGAATTCAATTAAGTATAATAAGGGTCTACTGAGCCTAGTCTCAGTTAATTTGTGGGAAGTTCTTTTTTACTGCCTTGTCCATTTGGGTTCTTTTTATTTGGTAAGCAGCTATCCTGTTCCAACTTAGTGCATGTTACTGGTGTTTTTAAATGTGTTCACTTGTGCTTTAAGGAATGCAAATTTCCTTTGTTTTCTTTTTGTTGATTAGTCTCACTGTAACTTAATTCAACTTAAAGTGTGAAGGTAAATTTTTGTGTTTTCGGAAATCTTTAATTTTTAAGTTAGAGCACCTTTTCCCAAACTCACCTTCCACAGTTCCTAGGTGATTTTGCAGAACTTAAAATTTTAAACATTTTTAAATGTTTGCAATCGCTACATAACCTTATTCTTTTTCCAACCCAGTATATTTGTGTTTGTATATTCTTTTAGACTAGTATAACTTTTATTCTGTTAATTCATATTGACTAAAACCATTAATATATGCATATTTATTAATAACAAAGCAACCTACCACACTTTTCTAAATATGTACTTCCTTAAAGTGTCCATAAATGAAGATTATGATTCCTTAGAGATTGTGACAACCTTGGCTGCTGGATTCTACAAACCATTCACATCAAAAGTGCTTGGTCAACCACTAATATTCTCAAATTAGCTACATAAATAGCATGTTCGGTTGTTTTCAAAGCCATGCAATTCTTCATGCTATTGAAGTTTTTTTCTTTAGGGCGTCTGGGTGGCTCAGTGGCTTAAAGCCTCTGCCTTGGTCTCAGGTCATGATCCCAGGGTCCTGGCATCCAGCTCCACATCTGGCTCTCAGCTGAGCAGGGAGCCTGCTTCCTCCTCTCTCTCTGCCTGTCTCTCTGCCTACTTGTGATCTTTGTCTATCAAATAAATAAATAAAATCTTTTAAAAAATAAAATATATTTTTTTTTCTTTAAACCTTTGCTCATTTTGGTTCCCCTTAAAAGTTACCAGTTTTAGCAATTACAAACCATCTGTTAACTTTGAGCACATCCTTACAATCGAAAAGATATTAGGAAATAAATATTTGTCCTTGACTAAATTTTAGAAACTTCAAATGTAGTTTGGCATTGCATTTTTTCAAAAAATTTGGAGCATTTATGATTCCATTGGAAATAATCCTGTGTGGAAAAGATTTATCTTATTCTGGCTATATATATATATATATATATATATATATTTTTTTTTTTTTTGCACTAACTATTTTGGTCTTTCCCTTTTCAGTTCCCTAGGCTTTTCAAAGCCTTTTTTTTCTTTTTAGGGTCTTGAATATGTTTGTCAATAACTCCCCATTTACTGTATGATTAGCTCAGTAATTGAATGATTATAGGTTCTCAATAAAAGTTTTGAATAAGTGATTGAAAGAAAAGTGTCTTTATTTCATCTTGTGATATTTTGATATTTAAAGACACTGAAATACTCATAAAACAAAGTTTCGCTAGAATTAAATGCTCTATGATGTATAAGGAATTACATATATAATTTTTGGTTATTAATTGAACTGATCACTGTTACTGACAGATTATGCAGTTATCAGTCCCTCTTTCCTTCAATATATTTTTCCTTTCTCTCTTCCTAATTTGAGCTTCCTCTCCTGCCTTCTAGCTTAAGGAAGGCAGGAGAGGAATGGGGAAATTGTGTTTTGATTTTATAGTTTCAATTTCCTTGTATAATTCCTAAATGATTCATTTATTTCTTGCAGTTCAATTTCAGATCTATACATTAAAACACATGTTTAGCTATTAATGTTCTTCAGCCTATATTTAAATTCTTGTGTTATTTTATGTTTATTTGCATGAGCTATACCATTAAAATTACAATATGAATTTTAAAGTCGTCCTTTTGAGATTAGCAGTGTGGAGCACTGCTGATACTTAGTAGGATCTTGGGTAAATCACATAATTTCAGTTCCCCCAAAATGCTAATAGCTATTTCTATAGCTTGAAATTATGATCAAGTAAGGTACTACAAAGATACAGAAGTATAATTGCTGTTACTTATAGTATTACTAGTAGTAAGAGTAATCCTAATAGGTGACCCTCCATGTTACATTCCTGATAATTATGAAGATGCTAAGCCAACCTCTTGATATTTGAGTTATTTCACGTTTCCGCCTAAAACCTTGAAATATCTTCCTTTTATTCTTAGAATAAAATCCAAGCATCTGTTATTTGCCCACAGTTTATTTCTCCATCATTCTATTCTCACTTACTCTTGAGACAGGAAGTTTTGGGTACACTGTCCTTTTATTATCTAGAATAGCTATACTATACTGTTGCAGGCCTTTACATATCAGTTTCTCATATATGTTTTCTTCCCATTTTAGTCTTAGTCTGTAAGACTTAGCCTGTAAGACAAACATCTTACCCTTCATCTTCCAGATTAAGTGGCACAACTTTGATGAAACTTTTTCACCAACCACCCATTAAGTCAGGTCCTCCTACTGCATGCTTTCAGTGCATTCAGTACATTTCCTATATAGCACTTTTTACAGTTTGTTTGAACATATATTTAAAGTCTGTTCACCCCATTAGATGGAAAACTACAAGATATACACGATTTGCCTTGTTACCACTATATGCCTAACTTTTACAAACTCAACGTATTTCCACAGATAAAACAGTTATACAGATGAAACAGTTAATATAGTTTACATAGATGAAACCAGCAATTGTAAAATTACTGCGAAATAAGAAGAGGAGAAATATCTGTGTTCCTTGAGTGATTGTGAAGATTTGAAAGGAACTGAGCATTTTGGGCCTCTGACTATGACATGACCTATTATAATTTTCATAGCATTTTTTCCTGATTATAAATGTAACTCATTCATGGACACTTTACAAAATCTGGAAAATAAGAGAAAAATGCAAGTAGGATATGATGCATATCATCATTTAGAATTTAGAGCAAAATCCTTTAAAGTTTATGAGTAATAACTGCAGATGGGCAGGAAGAGTAGCTCTAACAGCAAAATCATATAAATCAGCGAAAACATGTAAATGAGGACTCTTATCAAAGACAGTGGGTTCTTTTTAAAGAACGCATTTCATTTCCCTAGGTTGTGTGTTTTTTTTAAAACTCATTTAGCACAAGAACAAATGAGCTACTCCGTTTATCAAGGGGAATAAGCAATTAAAAAATCAAAACACCCATCCACCGGGCCTCCTGCCCCAACATAACACGTTCTCTAAGTAATTTTTAAGCTACCAGTGAACGCATGGTGGCGCTGTTGACTAAGACGGCGAATTAAACCACGGGCATTGTGCGCACTCTGTAAGGCACGTAAACTAGGGGGTTGAAAGTCTGGGCAGATTTTAAGCAAGCAAATCTGAGCCTTGGAAAGGATTATTCGCTAGACTTTCTTCAAAGGTTGGAAGGCAAAAGACTGCGTTTGTTAGCACTGCCGGACGCTTAGTTTGGCAATATCTCCAGGAAGAACGTGGCCGAAAACAGAATGGAGGCCAGAGGGGAGCGCTTTCTTAGACAAAGGCAAGTCCTATTTCTCTTTGTTTTTCTGGGTGGGTCTCTGACTGAGTCTGAGTCAAGACGCTACTCTGTGGTTGAGGAAACAGAGAGGGGCTATTTAATAGCCAACCTAGCAAAGGATTTAGGGCTAGAGGTAGGGGAACTGGCTGTGAGGGGAGCCCAAGTTGTGTCTAAAGGGAACAAACAGCATTTTCAGCTCAACCATCAGACCGGCGATTTGCTCCTGCATGAGAAATTGGACCGGGAAGAGCTATGCGGCCACACGGAGCCATGTTTACTGCACTTTCAGATATTACTGCAAAACCCTTTGCAGTTTATTACAAATGAGGTTCAGGTCGTAGATGTAAACGACCACTCTCCGGTATTCTTTGAAAATGAAATGCAGCTGAAACTCTTAGAAAACAGTCCACCAGGAACCGTAATTCCTTTGGAAAATGCTGAGGACTTGGATGTGGGAAGAAACAGTCTCCAAAACTACACAATCGCTCCTAATTCCCATTTCCATGTTCTCACACGCAATCGTAGGGATGGAAGAAAGTACCCACAACTAGTGCTGGACAAAGCGCTAGACCGTGAGGAGCACCCAGAGCTCGTTTTGACCCTCACCGCGCTAGATGGGGGCTCTCCACCCCGGTCGGGGATCGCCCAGATCCACATTCTGGTCTTAGACATAAATGACAATGCCCCAGAATTTACACAGTCACTCTATGAGGTTCAAATTCTAGAGAATAGTCCCATTAACTCTGTTATTGTTACTGTCTCAGCTTCTGACTTAGATACAGGAAATTTTGGGACAGTATCATACGCATTTTTTCACGCTTCTGAAGAAATTCGCAAAACTTTTCAGTTAAATTCAATTACTGGTGATATCCAACTAGTCAAATATTTGAATTATGAGGTTATGAATACTTATGAAGTGGACATAGAAGCCAAGGATGGGGGGGGCCTTTCAGGAAAAACCACAGTGATAGTTCAGGTGGTTGATGTGAATGACAACCCACCAGAACTGACCTTGTCCTCAATTACCAGCCCTATCCCTGAGAACTCGCCAGAGACTGTGGTGGCTGTTTTCAGTGTTTCAGATCCTGACTCTGGAGACAATGGAAGAATTATGTGCTCCATCGAGAACAATCTCCCCTTCGTCCTAAAACCATCAGTAGAGAATTTTTACACCCTACTGTCAAAAGGAGCACTAGACAGAGAGAGCCAGGCCGAATACAACATCACCATCACCGTCACCGACCTGGGGACCCCCAGGCTGAAAACCCAGCACAACCTCACAGTGACCGTGTCCGACGTCAACGACAACGCCCCGACCTTCAGCCAGACGACCTACACCCTGCGCGTCCGCGAGAACAACAGCCCCGCCCTGCACATCGGCAGCGTGAGCGCCACCGACAGAGACTCGGGCGCCAACGCCCAGGTCACCTACTCGCTGCTGCCGCCCCACGACCCGCAGCTGCCGCTGGGCTCGCTGGTGTCCATCAACGCGGACAACGGGCAGCTGTTCGCGCTCAGGTCGCTGGATTTCGAGGCGCTGCAGGCGTTCGAGTTCCGCGTGGGCGCGGCCGACCGCGGCTCGCCGGCGCTCAGCAGCCAGGCGCTGGTGCGCGTGCTGGTGGCGGACGCCAACGACAACGCGCCGTTCGTGCTGTACCCGCTGCAGAACGGCTCGGCGCCCTGCACCGAGCTGGTGCCGCGGGCGGCCGAGGCGGGCTACCTGGTGGCCAAGGTGGTGGCGGTGGACGGCGACTCGGGCCAGAACGCCTGGCTGTCGTACCAGCTGCTCAAGGCCACGGAGCCCGGGCTGTTCGGCGTGTGGGCGCACAACGGCGAGGTGCGCACGGCGCGGCCGCTGAGCGAGCGCGACGCCGTCAAGCACAGGCTGCTGGTGCTGGTCCGGGACCACGGCGAGCCGCCGCTGTCGGCCAGCGTCACGCTGCACGTGCTGCTGGTGGACGGCTTCTCGCAGCCCTACCTGCCGCTGCCGGACGCGGCGGCGGCCGAGGCCCGCGCCGACCCGCTCACCGTCTACCTGGTGGTGGCCTTGGCGTCCGTGTCGTCGCTCTTCCTGTTCTCGGTGCTGGTGTTCGTGGCGGTGCGGCTGTGCAGGAGGAGGCGGGCGGCGTCGGGGGGCGGCTGCTCGGTGCCCGAGGGTCCGTTTCCGGGCCACCTGGTGGACGTCAGCGGCGCGGGGACCCTGTCCCACAGCTACCAGTATGAGGTGTGTCTGACGGGAGGATCAGGGACCAATGAGTTCAAGTTCCTCAAGCCCATTTTTCCCAATGGTCTGGTTCAAGATACTGAATGAGACTTCAGCAAAGCTCCAATTTTAAGAATAGGGTTCATTTACAGAATAGTGAAAAAAATATTTGTCTGGCGATGGTTGTTTTCTTTTGGAATCAAGAATCTAGCTGATATAACATTTTGCTTATATATTGATTTTACTTTGTGTTGTTAATCCTTGCATATTCTTCTTTCATCTGCTTCCTTTCTTACTAAGGCAGTCTTACTGCCTCCTTTCCTTTTTCTAATAGGTGAGCAAAAATACTTTTCATTTTGGTTTAATGAAGATTTCTAACAGGCTTGCTTTAGGGAACTCATCTCAAATTCTATATCTAGAGCAATGTAGATAGAGTTGCACACTAGTAATCTTATAATTTACCCTGTATAATACAGTCAGACATTGTTCTTTACAGCATACTTAAAGCAGCTTTGTAGTTAATGAAGTTTGAGGATTGTTAAAAATTTATTTTCCTTAAGATGTACCTTCTTTAAGGTACAGTATGCTTTTAAGGACATAGTAGTCAAGTGAAAGTAATATATTTAGTTCACTGTCTGTTTTGACATTGTCAATTAATATTTCAAAATTATATGCATTTACACTGACAATAATGCACACAAAATATAAGCTATAAGTCAAATTATTCTTGGAATTGCCTAGAGTATTTTCATGATGACTGACGAAAAAAAATTGAGTTTAGAGCATTTTGAACAACAGATTTGCCTTTCCATTTTGCATGAAAACTTTGTTTAGTGAAGCATCTGATGTGATGACAATTTAGTTTATAAATTCTGAGATATAAATGTTATCAGCCCAAAGGTCATATTTTAAAGATTTTATTTCTTTATTTATTTGAGAGCGAGAGAGTGGGAGAGGGGCAGAAGGAAAGAGAGAGAAAGAGAATCTCAAGCAAACTCCGGCTTAGCAGGGAGCAGGAAGTGGGGCTCCATCTCAGGACCCTGAGATCATAACTTGAGGGGAAACCTAGTCCTGGGCTCAACAGGTTGAGCCACCGAGGAGTCCCAGCCTAAGCATCATTTTTAAAATTTTTCAGGAAAACACTTTTTTAAAAAAAAGTAGATTGTGAATGTCAATTACTCAATTACCAGTGGTTAAAACTAGTGAAGTAAGTTAGCATACCTTTTATAAATCTTTCTTAGTCCTTAAATATGGCTTTCCTTATAAATGAGGACTTTATTTCTTTTAAGATTTTATTTATTTATTTGATAGAGATCACAGGTAGGCAGAGAGGCAGGCAGAGAGAGAGGAAGGGAGGCAGGCTCCCTGCTGAGCAGATAGCCCGATGTGGGTTCGATCCCAGGATCCTGGGATCATGACCTGAGCCAAAAGCAGAGCCCTTAACCCACTGAGCCACCCAGGTGCCCCTCCTTATAAATGAGGACTTTAAAAATGTCAAAGTTTTTGTATATCCCACTAGTTTTATTATCTATTTATACTTGCTTTTCAGAGTAGTTTCCTATATATTTTAAAGCTAGAGATCTGTTAGTTGTAATTCTGAATTACTTTTATGTCTAATGCTGATATTCTAAACCAATAGTTTGGTTGAACATAGATTTTTTTTTTTAAAGATTTTTTAAAATTTATTTGACAGAGAGAGATCACAAGTAGGCAGAGAGGCAGGCAGAGAGAGAGAGAGAGAGAGAGAGGAGGAAGCAGGCTCCCTGCTGAGCAAAGAGCCCAATGTGGGACTCCATCCCAGGATCCTGAGATCATGACCTGAGCCTAAGGCAGCGGCTTAACCCACTGAGCCACCCAGGTGCCCCGAACATAGATTTTTTTAATTTAAACTCATTTTCCTTCTGTTCTTCTAGTATTCAACACTGTGGATAAAAAAAAGTATAAAATCAGTGTAATTGTCATTCTTTTTTTATCTGTAAACTTCTTTACTCTATTTTTTAAAAAGTAATTTCTATGCCCAGCATGAGGCTCTAACTCGGGACCCAAGTACCAACTGAGTCAGCCCGATGACCCTTCTTTACTCTGCTTTAGATTTTTTTTCTTTATTCTTGACGTTCTGGTACTTGCTAGGTCCCAACCTGAGATCTACACAATATATTGATTTTGTTTGTTTGTTTGTTTCAGTAACTTTAGGTTATTTTTTTTTTAACTCATATTTGGTCAGCTTTCACAACAACTTGTTTTTTTTTTTTAAATATTTTATTTATTTATTTGAGAGAGAGGGGGGAGAAGGTCAGAGGGAGAAGCAGACTCCCCATGGAGCTGGGAGCCCAATTCAGGACTCAATACAGGGACTCCTGGATCATGACCTGAGCCAAAGGCAGTCGCTGAGCCACCCAGGTGCCCAACAACTTGTTTTTTTATTCACAATTGTTATCTCCTTCTTTTTTGTTTGAGGAAATTAAATGTCATTTACTCAAGTTCTTTCCATATTGTTCTGAATCTCTATTTCTTATGTATACATTCTTTTATCTGTTGAGTCCATTTTTCATCCTGTTAGTCATCCTCATTTGCTTGGTGATATTTTATTGACAACTCATCCTCTTTGGAGGTTTCCCTCATACCAGTACTGGTTTTGGTAGTCTTGTGGAAGAGCGGAAGAAGGAATTTCAGGGTGGGGTTCAGCCCCAGGCTCTACAAGTCTAAGCCTTAATTAAGCTTAGCTCCGCTCTGTCACACACAAGTAGAAGTTTGAGACCAACACCTAATGATGCGTTTGATCAGTGTCCCAGTCTTCCTCAGATGGTCCTGCTCTGCATTTGCTCCATGAGGCAAATTCATAGAGAAGGTCACCCTCTGCCTCTTGTTTGTCCTGTTAATGGCTGAGGCTATAGACAGGGGAGCTAATGGAGACATTTTTTACTTTCTAATCTGCAGAGTAAACAAGCTGGTTCTGAGGAATATTGAGTTGTAACTGAAGTAATTGATACATGGGGATTACCTACAGGAAAAAAAGTAAGGTCTTGATTAATAGATATGACAGTGTTGCACATGGTAGTACTGGATGACCAAGAAGATTTGCTGCAAAGCTATCTTGTATTATGCACTGAGCTGGTGCCACACAGAACAAGGTGGTAACCTGGATGGCAATCTGAGTTACAGGACTATTTTGTCAATGATCCAAAGCTTCATGGTACTTGATGTTTAGCATGTGGGCCCACAGCTTTGAAGTATGGAGCACTGAAACATATCTAAGCTTCAAAGTCATAGGCACAACGAGGCACAAACCATTGCTGTTATTAAAGACTAGATGTCACCTCTGTTTGACATGGTCTAGGACCTATCCCAGGTTAACCTGTCATTCACTGAACCTCCACAGATGTCTTCTCAGCTGACAGTTTCTCTGTTCTCTTAATCACTGAGTTGACTCAGCCATCTTCTTCTTTCAATGTTCTGCTCTTGCTCAGTGATATGGAGGATGAACAGGAACCCCTCAGTGGACTGCCATTTTTTTTTAAGCATTTGGGGGATATCAACATCATTTGGACTTCATTACAGAACTATTAATGTGAGAGGTTTCTGACTGGAATGTCAGAGACTATTGGGTTCAGATTGCTGAAGTCAGTTATCTCCAGCTAACAAGGATTATCTATGAGAAAGAGCTTTGATGAGAAACTCAACTTCTAAAACAATTGATGGTTTATTATTTAAAAAAATCAAAATTGTGTTGTCTAAATATTGTTATTTTAATTGCCTAAATTTTTTAAATCTTTGGGCAAATGGATTTTTTCATGATAAATGTCTTATCTTATTCAAGATTTAATCAGTAATCAAAAACTTTCCAAGAAAACTTTTTAAAAACTTTTAAAGGCCCAGAACTGGAATTCTACTGAAGTTTAAGGGGCGCCTGGGTGGCTCAGTGGGTTAATCCTCTGCCTTCGGCTCAGGTCCTGATCTCAGGGTCCTGGGATTGAGCCCTGCTTTGCACTGAGCTCTCTGCTCAGCAGGGAGTCTGCTTCCCCTTTCTCTCTGCCTGCCTCTTTGCTTGCTTGGGATCTCTCTCTCTCTCTCTATCTCGCTGTGTCAAATAAATAAAATCTTTTTTTAAAAAATTAACACCACAGACTCCTGGGTGGCTCAGTCATTAAGCATCTGCCTTCAGTTCAAGGCATGATCCCAGGGTTCTGAGATCCAGCCCTGCATTGGGCTCCATGCTTGGTGGGAAGCCTGCTTCTCCTTCTCCCACTCGCCCTGCTTGTGTTCCCTCTCTCACTGTGTCTCTCTGTCAAATGAATAAATAAAGTCTTAAAAAAATTAATACCAGTCCTTCACAAATCCAATTATAAAAAGAGGAGCAGGGACCATTTCCCAGTTCATTCTGTGGGGCCCATATTGTCATGATGCTAGAACCAGATAAAGATAATATAAGAAAAGAAAACTAAATAACATATCCCTTATGAATACAGATGCAAAAATTCTCAACAAAATATTAGCAAACTAACTCCAGCAGCATATAAAAAGGATTATACAGGGACACCTGGGTGACTCAGTTGGTTAAGCATCTGCCTTTGGCTAAGGTTATGATCCCAGGGTCCCTGCTCAGCGGGGTGCCTGCTTCTTTCACTGCCTGCTGTTCCCTCAGCTTGTGCTATCTCCCTGTATCTCTCAATCAAATAAATAAAATTTTTTTAAAAAGATTATACCATGACCAGGTAGAATTCATCCCAGAAATTAAAGGTTGGTTTAGAGCAATACACCCTATTACCATCTCAATTTCCACAGAAAAAGCACTTTACAAATCCCAATACCTTTTCATGATAAGAACACTCAATAAACTAGGAAGAATAAGGAATATCCTCAGCCTGATAAAGATAACTATAAAAACCCACAGCTAACTTCATATTGAATGGTGAAAGACTTTGTCCCTAAGATGAAAAACAACCAAGGATGTCTCCTCACTGCTTTATTTAATATTGTACTAAAAATGTAGCCAGGGCAATTAGATGAGAAAAAGAAAATAATTCAAATTGGAAATGAAGAAGTTAAAGTATATTTGTGGATGACAACATCTTACATAAAGAAAATCCTAAGGAGGGTGCCTGGGTGTCTCAGTTGGTTGACATCCAACTCTTGATTTCAGCTCAGGTGGTGATCTCAGGGTCCTGGGATACAGCCCACATAGGGCTCCTGGCTCAGTGGAGACTCTTGCTTCCTCTCTTTCTCTCCCTCCACCCCTCTCCCACCCCTATCCCTGCTTATGCACACTCTCTCTAAATAAATAAATAATCTTCACAAATCAATTATATTTCTATACATTAGCATTGGCAAATGCAAAATTGAAATGAAAACAATTCCATTTATTATAGCATCAAAAATAATAAAATGCTTAGGAAAACAATTAACAAAATAAGTGCAAGACTTTACACTTAGCACAACAAAACAGCACTGAAAAAAAATAAAGAAGACCTAAGTAAATGGGAAGTGTTCATGGATTGGAAGACTCACTATTGCTAAGATGGTGATGCCTCCCAAATTGGTCTACTGGTTCAATGCAATCCTTATCAGAATCCCAGCAGGCTTTTTGCGTTGTTGTTGTTGTTGTTGTTGTTTTACAGAAATTGGTAAATTGACCTTAAAATTCATATGGAAATGCAAGGGACTCTGAAGAGCAAAAACAATCTTGAAAAAGGACTATAGAGTTAGAAGACTCATACTTCCTGAGTTGAAAGATGTATTATAAGTTAGACATTAAATTTTGAACAATTTGATACATTAAACATACAAATACTATCTTTTTATTTAGTACACACTAAAAGGAATTAACAGAAATTATCTTAGATTCCATCATAAATTTCTCAAGCCAAATTCTCATTATTCAGATTATCTCCTTTCAAAAATTACATTTCAATAAATGTGATTTTAGGGACGCCTGGGTGGCTCAGTTGGTTGAGCGGCTGCCTTTGGCTCAGGTCATGATCCCAGCGTCCTGGGATCGATTCCCGCATAGGGCTCCTTGCTTGGCAGGGAGCCTGCTTCTCCCTCTGCCTCTGCCTGCCACTCTGTCTGCCTGTGCTTGCTCTCGCTTCTCTCTCTATGACAAATAAATAAATAAAATCTTTAAAAAAAATAAAAATAAATGTGATTTTATTTGCTTATTTATTTGAGAGAGAGCATGAGCACGTGACTGTGATGGGGGAAGGGCAGAGGGAGAGAAGAAGGGGGTGGAGAGAATCTTAAGCAGGCTGCACACTCAGCATGGAGCCCAGTGCTGGGCTCAATCTCGGACCCTGAGATCAGGACAGGAGCCAAAATCAAGAGTTGGATGCTTACCAACTGAGCCACCCATGTGCCCCAGTAAATGTGATTTTTAAAAATATCTTCAAGGTTTAGTTTGGAATTTTAACCGATATTAAATTTTTGTTTGCTTTTACTAGTGAGCAGTATTGTTTGCTTTATAGTTATTTCACTCAAATGGCCAGCCTGAAGTACCTAATTTATCTATCTAGTAGAATGTCGCTCTCGCCAGCAAGAACGACACGGAGACACGCGTGGAGGCAAACTTCTTTAATGGCTTCTTTTTATCTTCTTCCCCCTCTGGCGCAGCACAGCACGCAGCTCCCGCCGCCCCGCTCGGGTGCCGCCACCGCCGCCGCCGCCGGCCGCGCGCCGCCCCTCGGCGCCCGCCGCCATGGTCCCGGCTGCGGCCCCCTCCGGCGGGCGGGGCGAGGCCTGGCTCCCAGCGGGCCCGCTCTACAAGTACATTCAAGCATATATACACCGGCAGCTTAGCCTGCCTAGCCAATCACCGCAGTGCTCATGCACCTCCCGCGTGAGTGGACCTAAATGAACAGCCAATCATATTCAGTCCCTTACAGCTCTTATAGTAGGCCTCCTGTACTGGCTCCCGACAGTAGAAGATCTCAAAATGTGTAAGAATTTCTAACAAAATCCATAAACCATAATAGTAACCAATTATTAGTGTTAGCTTAATATTTTGAGATAATACTACTGAAGTGTGATTCAAGGAACTAAAAATACTAGTTAAAATCTAATTCCTATTGGGGCGCCTGGGTAGCTCAGTGGGTTAAGCTGCTGCCTTCAGCTCAGGTCATGATCTCGGGGTCCTGGAATCGAGTCCCGCATCGGGCTCTATGCTCAGCAGGGAGCCTGCTTCCCTCTCTCTCTCTCTCTGCCTGCCTCTCCGACTACTTGTGATCTCTCTCTGTCAAATAAATAAATAAAATCTTTAAAAAAAATCTAATTCCTATTTTACCAATTAATCTCTCTCAACAATTAATGTTTAATTCCTTCTACTCTCCTCTTTCACGTTAAGAACAAAACAGCTCTCAAGTCATCATGAAGTTTTAAAAAAAGATTCCCTCACTTTTTTCTAAACAAGTGAGAGTATTCCAAACTTCAGAGTATGGATTTTGTATTTTGAACTTTCGGCCTACTTGTATTCAAATTCCTTTAAAATGATTTTTATCTTTTCTTCAAGGAAATTTAAAGTTCTGTACTCTACCAGGGAGGAATCAAAACTTCTTCTTTCTTTTTGTATATTCAACATGGAAAGAACATTTTAAATGTCGTGTTTCAGCTCTGGTGAAAATTGTGTAAATTGTTGTAATATGAATCCTTCAGAATGAATAATGCAACTCTCCTGACTGGAATAGGCTGGTTTTTCAGGTGATTATCCTTGATATCATTAACTCCTCCTCCATGCAGATAAAACATAATAGATTTTTTTCTAAGTTTAGCAGTTTTGGAGGGGGAATAATTCATGAGGTAAGACTTCCCTCTTAGGTTGTCTTTCTTGCTTTTAACTTTATACCCTAATAACATTTCAAAAGATCTAATACATAGATATCTTTTTCTCCAATAATCAAGACTACAGGGAATTCATAGCATATGTCACTCTTTTTTTTTTTTTTTTTTTGCCAATTAATGATCTCAACAAAACACTACTATTTTCCCTTCTACTTTCTAAGTTTTGTAAGCACCTTTTTTTGCTGGCATCTATTGCTAAAGGAAGACAGACCATTTTAAAGATTCTTATATTAATTGCAAACTTGAACACAAATACATCACCTATGATATCTCTGGAACCAAGACAAGGCTGAAGTTTGGATCTAAATTATCTTAAAAAATCTAAATTATCTAAAAATTATCTAAATTATTGGCTCTGTAGCTCAGGGGTTAGAGCACTGGTCTCATAAAAATTATCTAAATTATCTAAAAAATTATCACTTCCCCAGTTCCACTTATGTGGATAAGAGAATAGATTCTGGAGCCAAACTGTAACAGTGTGAATCATAGCTCTGCCATTTCATATGGTGAGTGATTATGGGCTGGTGATTTAAACTCTCTATGCCTCAATTTCTTCATCTATAAAATGTGGCTAATAAGAGTGTCCACCATGTAGGATTGTTGAGGGATAAAATGAATTAATATGTGTAAATGCTTAAAATAATTAGCATGTAGTTGCACTATGTGTTAATATTATCTAAATTTCATTTGCTTTGGATTGACAAAGAACTGAAAAGAGCTGATATGCAACACTATTTCAATGTCAACATACAGGAATAAGTAAACAAAATATAGCTTGAGTTTTGTTCTGAACACTTTAACTTGAATCTAACTAGAGCTTGGTTATTATATTGTAAACAGTTGCTCCTTGTTTTGTCCAGGGTATTTGTTTTCCATTTATATCTAAAATAATATTTTTGCCTTTTTCTTTTGTAATTTTAAAATTTCATTTACTAGTCATATATATCATATTCTCCTCTGATTTGCCTTAAATTAAAAGAATTCTAAAGTGTATTAGTGTTACTATTGCCATTGCTAGAACTAGAATCAAAGTAAATTTAATTGCATAGTACTTGGCATGTGTCATACTCTCTGAGAATTCTTTGTCTATTTTCAGACATGTTTATGCCTGAAAATATGATCTGGGAATAATCTTATTATAGAAATGGAAACATGATCATTAGAATGGATTAATTTATTTATTCATTTGACATTTTTGAATGAGTACCATAATCTAAGCTCCTTTCAAGAATTTTTTCTAATCCTTTCTGTCACTCTCAGAACTTAAGTATTAACATGCTTTTAAAATAATTCATTCAACATGAATTCTAATTTATTGAATTAATTAAGTAATTAAATAAAATGGCAAGATATTTATGGAGGGAAAACCCCGTACATGCCAAGATAAATGGTACTCCACTCTGTATACTAATTGTAACCAATAAACTGCTTAAGTGTATCTCAGTTAACTTACTATATCAGGGAACTCACAAGAGCAGCACACTGTGCTGGAATTCTTTTTATAAATAAGTCTCTCCTCTTTATGAGCACCCCTTGCTCAAAGATTAAAATGCTTTAAATCAGGGCTTCTTAATTTGGCCCAAATCAGCTGGTGGAAGAATATGGTATTTGGGATACAAAGGAGGAATGTAGTAAGAAGTAAATTAATTATAGAATAGAGATATCTATCTAGCTAAATAGGTTTAAGCTTAAATCCTTTACCATAACAAATTTTTTTTATTTTTTTACTCACTTGATTTTGTCTCTATATTATCCTGATAATAGTCAAGTAATCAAGTCCTGTCACCCTCTGAGCTTCAGTTTCCTTATCTGTAAAACCCCTTTCATTTCTTATCCAGGCCTAAGATTCTGACTCTAATACTGTTTGATTTCCTTTTAAATTTAATGTGGGTTCACACTGTGAAAGGACTCAACAAAGCAAGATGCCTCTTCACCTATACCATTTTTACAGCAGCATAGGGACATAGAAACTTTCCTTTGAAAAATAAGGTCATTGGGGCGCCTGGGTGGCTCAGTGGGTTAAGCCGCTGCCTTCGGCTCGGGTCGTGATCTGGGGGTCCTGGGATCGAGTCCCACATCGGGCTCTCTGCTCGGCGGGGAGCCTGCTTCCCTCTCTCTCTCTCTCTCTGTGCCAGCCTCTCTACCTACCTGTGATCTCTCTCTGACAAATAAATAAATAAAATCTTTAAAAAAAAAAAAAGAAAAATAAGGTCTCCCTAAGACCACGTGACACCATACACCCTAACAAACTTTTGCATGATCATAAATTCCCCACATTCTTGGAAATAAGCAAGGATTAACTATTATGAATTATAATTTTATAAGAATTTATCTCCCCTGGTTAGATTACATAAAGGGGGAGTAGAGTTCTTTGAAGTTCACTGATTAGAGTGTGGGGAGACCAGGGTATCCTCTTGTTTTGTGCTCACAAATACTCTAGCTCATTCAATATAATATGTAACCTTACAAATTATGCAATTTAATGGGAAAAAAAGTTTGTAAAGTTCTATACACTTTAAAAAATAACTTGCATTTGGACACTTCCAAAATAAGCTTTGACTAGAGAATATTAATTCCTCAATCAAGACGCAGGGTGGCGCTGCAGGCTAAGATTGTGAATAAAGAGCCCTAAAAAGCTCCCGTGTTCCTTTGTTACAAAAAGGAATAAAAAATACACGCGAGAGGCTTTGCCAGCCGTGCTGGGTTACCAGCGAGTTTGGGATGCAATATACTAAACGAATTTAAGATTAAAGGCAACTTTGTGCGGCCTCCACCAAACAAGAAGTCAGAATTTAGTATCTCCAGTCTTCGTGGTTCCTAGGAGGGATTGGATGTAAGCACCGGGTCTCCAACATGGAGACGCTAGAGAGAATTCAACCAAACAGGCAAGTGATGGCCTTTATTTTGATGGTGTTATTGTCTCAGGCTCGCGCTGAGCCTATGCGTTATTCTGTGATGGAAGAAACAGAGAGTGGCTCCTTTGTAGCCCATCTGACCATGGATCTGGGCCTGGGAATTGGGGAACTGGCTGCCCGGTCGGCCCGGGTGGTGTCTGATGATGACAAGCAGCGCTTGCAGCTGGATCGTCAGACTGGAGATTTGCTTTTGAGGGAGAAACTAGACCGGGAAGAGCTATGTGGCCCTGTTGAACCGTGTGTACTGCATTTCCAAGTGTTCCTAGAAACGCCGGTTCAGTTTTTTGAAGGAGAGTTATCAATCCAGGACGTAAATGACCACTCCCCAGTGTTCCCGACTAGGGAAATGCTCTTGAAAATACTTGAAAACAGCCAGCCAGGTACTCTGTTTCCCTTGAAACCAGCTCAGGATTTGGATGTGGGCAGCAATAGTCTTCAAAAATACACTCTCAGCCCCAATTCTCATTTTCATGTACTAACTCGAAATCATAGTGAGGGGAAGAAATACCCAGATTTGGTGCAGGACAAAGCACTGGATCGCGAGGAGCAGTCTGAGTTCAGCTTAACCCTCATGGCACTGGATGGTGGGTCTCCGCCTAAGTCTGGCACCATGACAGTGCGAATTGTGATCATAGATGTCAATGACAATGCTCCAGAGTTTGTTCACACCCCATATAAGGTGCAGGTCTTGGAAAACAGCCCCCTAGGCTCCCCAGTACTTAGTGTCTCAGCTAGAGATATAGATGCTGGAAACTTCGGAAGTGTTTCATATAGCTTGTTCCAAGCATCAGATGAAATTAAACAAACTTTCTCAATAAATGAAGTCACAGGAGAAATCCGATTGACAAAGAAACTGGATTTTGAACAAATTAAATCTTACCACGTGGAAATTGAGGCTATAGACGGAGGAGGCCTTTCTGGAAAAGGCTCTGTAGTCATAGACGTGTTGGATGTGAACGACAACGCCCCTGAACTTACCATAACTTCACTCACCAACTCCGTCCCAGAAAATGCGCCTGAGACTGTAGTCTCTGTCTTCCGAATTCGGGATCGAGACTCTGGAGACAATGGGAAGATGATTTGCTCTATTCCAGATGATCTGCCGTTCCTTCTGAAACCGACTTTCAAGAATTTCTACACCCTAGTAACAGAGAGTCCCCTCGACAGAGAGAGCCAGGCCGAATACAACATCACCATCACCGTCACCGACCTGGGGACCCCCAGGCTGAAAACCCAGCACAACCTCACGGTGACCGTGTCCGACGTCAACGACAACGCCCCGACCTTCAGCCAGACGACCTACACCCTGCGCGTCCGCGAGAACAACAGCCCCGCCCTGCACATCGGCAGCGTGAGCGCCACCGACAGAGACTCGGGCGCCAACGCCCAGGTCACCTACTCGCTGCTGCCGCCCCACGACCCGCAGCTGCCGCTGGGCTCGCTGGTGTCCATCAACGCGGATAACGGGCAGCTGTTCGCGCTCAGGTCGCTGGATTTCGAGGCGCTGCAGGCGTTCGAGTTCCGCGTGGGCGCGGCCGACCGCGGCTCGCCGGCGCTCAGCAGCCAGGCGCTGGTGCGCGTGCTGGTGGCGGACGCCAACGACAACGCGCCGTTTGTGCTGTACCCGCTGCAGAACGGCTCGGCGCCCTGCACCGAGCTGGTGCCGCGGGCGGCCGAGGCGGGCTACCTGGTGGCCAAGGTGGTGGCGGTGGACGGCGACTCGGGCCAGAACGCCTGGCTGTCGTACCAGCTGCTCAAGGCCACGGAGCCCGGGCTGTTCGGCGTGTGGGCGCACAACGGCGAGGTGCGCACGGCGCGGCCGCTGAGCGAGCGCGACGCCGTCAAGCACAGGCTGCTGGTGCTGGTCCGGGACCACGGCGAGCCGCCGCTGTCGGCCAGCGTCACGCTGCACGTGCTGCTGGTGGACGGCTTCTCGCAGCCCTACCTGCCGCTGCCGGACGCGGCGGCGGCCGAGGCCCGCGCCGACCCGCTCACCGTCTACCTGGTGGTGGCCTTGGCGTCCGTGTCGTCGCTCTTCCTGTTCTCGGTGCTGGTGTTCGTGGCGGTGCGGCTGTGCAGGAGGAGGCGGGCGGCGTCGGGGGGCGGCTGCTCGGTGCCCGAGGGTCCGTTTCCGGGCCACCTGGTGGACGTCAGCGGCGCGGGGACCCTGTCCCACAGCTACCAGTATGAGGTGTGTCTGAGGGGAGGCTCTGGGACCGGTGAGTTCAAATTCTTGAAGCCAATATTTCCCAACCTCTTGATTGAGGACACTGAGAGAGAAATTCAAGACAACCCCAACTGCAGGAATAGCTTTGAATTCAGTTAATGAGTGTATTTGGTCAAGTCAGACTCTCCTTAATTTTGGCAAACCTAACTTCCATTGCAATGCCTTTCTTCTAAGAAATTTTGTTGTCTAAATTTGTATAATATCTCTACTCCAAACTAATCATGTCCCTGATTGTACTAAATCTTCCTTCCTCCTTTTATTAATATTTATTGAACTTAGCATTTTCAGTTATTCTGGTTATGGAGTATGTATATTCTCCATATTTAACTTTCTCTGAGTGATTAATCTTTCCATGACTATGAATTAACTCAAATAGTTTAAGAAGAATTTTTTATTTAAATCAACTCCTTACTGTCTTAAAGAAAATTGTGCATTTCTATATATTTGTGGTATTTGTTTTTAACATTAGCTTTGTCTTTAGAGTGTTTGAAATTCTTTTAGCTACCTAGGCCTTTTTTACTGTTCTCCAGGCTATGCCCCCTGAAAAGCCATGAGCATATAACTTAACTTACTTGTTTCTCTGAAACTGTACATAAACATGCACTTTGAGTAAGATATTAAAACACCAAAATTGTGACTTCCTATTGGGAACAACATACGTGCTAGGATTTTAAAAATTTATTTGATTGCTACTTACCTAGCACACTGTATGTGTTCTGTAAATACTAATACTAAATTTAAAATTATTATCATTTATAAGTAATAATTTTCTGAAAATCTTCTATAATTTGGCACCACGCTCAGTAACAAAAACTAAGTCACTGCTTGGTAAATTCCTTTGAAACAATTTCGGAACCTTAAATAAACCTTAAATCATTTCATAGGATTCAAGATATGAAGAAAATCATATCTTCCTTTTCCTTGATTTTGCTCTATAAATAGAAGTTCAAGTGAAATTTAGTGTATACGTTTGTTCTGGTTTTCTTTCAGCTTCTTCCCACCTCTCAAAAGAGTCAGAAAATTTTTTCTGAGTTTTGACTATTCTATTCAGGCCTTTTCAAGGTTATTGGGTGATAGGAGATTTTCACTTTAAATTACTTTGCAGACATGAACATCCTGCATCAACAAAATAATGTTTTATTTTTGATGTCCCAGTTATCTTCTGTTCAGTATAGCTTTGAGGCATTTTATGCAAATTTACTTTATCAATTATGTGAAATTTTCATTTATAAGAAATAAGCATTATTTTGTCATTTTGGACAATAGAATAGAAATAGGAAGTAAATAAGAAGTGAACTTATCTGAATTACAGTTGTTTTATGTTGTGTTCATTTAAGCAAGTAAGCTGATCATGTGGTTTCCAGCTAAACTTATATGGATATAAGTTTAAAACCTCTTAGTTGAACTTTTGGCATAATGTGAGCAATTAAAATTTTATAATCTAAAATTTTATTTTAAAAAATATTTTATTTATTTATTTGACAGACAGAGATCACAAGTAGGCCCTGAAGCAGGCAGAGAGAGGGAGGAAGCAGGCTCCCTGCGGAGCAGAGAGCCCAAATCCTAAACAGGCTGGATCTCAGGACCCTGAGATCATGATCTGAGCTGAAGGCAGAGGCTTTAACCCACTGAGCCACTCAGGCGCCCCTAAAATTTTATTTTTAAATCTCAAGGGCCATCCTACTGGATTTAATTACTTGTACTTATCCCTGAATTACTTTTTTCCCCTAAGGATATAATAATACATTAAAAAGGAAAATTACTGGGTAAGTTAGACTTGAAACATAACTTTCAGCCTTCATCCAGTCTAAAAATTGAAATGAGAAAGTGATAAAAATGAGAACAAAATTAAATACAAGTATATATAGATATAAATATGGTAGTCAACCTTACTGACTACTTCACTTCCTAGCTGTTTAAATGAATAGCTTTTATCTATGATGAGAAATATGATTGAAATTTTCACCAATATACTTCAACATTTCCAAGTTCCCCTTTTTTGTTGTTTATGTCAGAAAAGTCCAATTTGTATAACTGCCCAAATGAGACTGGCGAAATAAACACCCAAACCCACCTTTATGAATTTCTGTGTAAATTTGTGAATTACTTTGTGCATTATTTTATTGATTACTGTGTGTATTCATAAAGCACAGATCATCCCTTACCATAATGCATGGATCATTCTGTATACCAGACTTTGGTGTAGAATGGATCAATATTTTGAAGTTCAATAATTAGAATTTAGTAGTAAATGTGATCCAAATAACTTCCACAAAATGCATACCTTAAGAAAAATAAGCCAGTTCTATTGTTACCAAACAAAAATAAAGAATTGAAGCCAACTATCTTGATAATAATGCTCATTTCAATCCTATGTTTTCTCACATGCTTCTGTTATACGTACAATTTATTTCCCAATTTTAGTGAAAAATAATAGAAATATATCACTGTAAATTTAAGAAGTACAGCATGATGCTTTGAATTACATATATTGTGAAATGACTACCATACACAATAGGTATAGCTAACAACCATCTTATCTGTACATTTTTTACAATTCCTTTATTATTATAGGCACACTTAGTGAGTTTTACATATGCTGTTTGGGGGGGGCAGAACTTTTACTGAAGGCACCATAAGGCCCATATCACTTCAAAACCTGCCTCTTCCTTTACTACTGAAAGTTACAAAATACAGATTTTAAGCAGGCTGAGGTTAAAAGTTATGCAGTTATTTGGTGGAAGCCTACTTCAGATAGAATGGATGGATTACCTAACAGAAGAAACAACCCTAAAAACTTGTTAAAATTCAGAAATTACCTGTTTGAAGCAACAGACAGCTGATGATACAACAAGAACTCAAAGGGCTAAGATTTCTTGTAGTTCTGAACTGACTTCTTCAGTCAGTTTCCCTTGCAGAACTTTGTTAAGTCTTAGAACAGGCAAAAGGCTCCTGCCATGGTCTAGAGCAACTTCCGTGGCCTTTGGCAGACTGGAAGATTCAAGCTCATGGCCAATTTTTCCCCTAAAGATACTTGTCAAACTCAGGGACATTCCAGGGAAGAAGCAACATTTGAAGAGATAATGACCAAGAATTTTCCAAAATTTATGAAAATCCTTTACCACTCAAGATGCTTGGGGAAACCCAATCAAGAAAAATAAAAATACAAAGTACACCTAGAAATATCATAGGAAAGATGCTGAAGACCAGAGTCAAAGAGAAAACCTTAAAAGCAACTACCAAAAATGGCACATTACTCTTAAAGGAACAGTAAAGGAACAATAAAACGAAGAGCTGACTTTCACATAAATCATGAAACCAAAAGACAAAGAAATGATGGGGGAAAAACAGACTAGCATTCTTATATTACCAGGAAATATATATTTCAAAAATACAATTTTCAATCAAATAAAAACCCAAAGCATTAATTACAGTCACATCTGCACTACAAGAAATACTTTTAGTGGAATTCATTGGGCAGAGGGGAAACAATCCTAAAGGAATCAGGCTTGCAGGAAGAAATGAGCAACAGGAAGGGTAAATATAAATTAATATTGACTATAGAAGGCAAAAACAGTTTCTTGAAGGATTTAAAATGTGTATAAAATTTTTTTTAAGATTTTTAAATTTTCTCTATTTATTTAACAGAGAGAGATAGCAAGAGCAGGAACACAAGCAGGGGGGTGGAAGAGGGAGAAGCAGGCTTCCCTCCAAGCAAGGAGCCTGATGTGGGGCTTGATGTGGAGCTTGATGTGAGGCTCAGTCCCAGGATCCTGGGATCATGACCTGAGCCGAAGACAGACGCTTAACAAATGTGCCACAGAGGCGCCCCTCAAATGTATATAAAATTTAAGTTCATGACAATAATAATGTAAAAGGAAGATGGTATAAATACAATTAATGAATTGTAAGCATTATCGTGGAAGTAGTAAAATTAAAAACTTTGTGTTAGATTCTTATAGCTCAAAGATGCTTTAATCTGTAGGATAATTATAGGATTAATTAAAACATTAATTGAAGGGAAATGAAAAATAACAAGTATCTGAGTAATCCAAAAAAGAATGAAACTTTAGGGACAAGTAAAAAAAGATGGTAAATATAAATGGATCATTATCAAATATTACTTTAATTGTAGTTAGACTAAATGATCCCATTAAATTTAAACAACCAAAAATTTTCAGACTATGTGTAAGAAAAGTTCAACTATTGCATATGCTATCATATAAATGTGTTTGTGTGAGCTACAACAAAAAGTTGACAGTTAAAAAAATAAGAAATGATATAATACAGACACTAGCTGAAAGAAACCTAGTGTAGCTGTACTCATATAAGAATTGAAATGATTCATAGTACACTATTTTTAAAAAAGATTTTAGTTATTTATTTGAGACAGAGACATGGCGAGAGAGGGAATACAAGGGAGGGAGAATCAGGCTCCCCTAGGAGCAGGGAGCCTGGTGTGGGCTTGATCCCAGGATCCTGGGAACATCACCTGAGCCTCTGGGATCATGAACTGAGCTGAAGGCAGATGCTTAATGACTGAGCCACCCAGGCACCCCTCATAGTATGCTTTTTGACAGTGGAATTAAGACAAAATAAAAATATAACTAGGGGGTGGCTGGGTGGCTCAGTGGGTTAAGCCTCTGCCTTCGGCTCAGGTCATGATCTCAGGGTCCTGGGATCCAGCCCCACATAGGGCTCTCTGCTTGGCGGGGAGCCTACTTCTCTGCCTACTTGTGATCTCTCTCTCTCTCTGTCAAATATATATATATGGGTGCCTGGGTGGCTCAGTCCATTAAGTGTCCAACTCAATCTTAGCTCAGGTCTCTATCTCACAGTCGTAAGTTCAAGCCTTGTGTTGGGATCCATGCTGGATGTAGAGCCTACTTAAAATAAAATGAAATTTAAACTAAAAATATAAGAAGAAATTCCCAAATGCTTCAAAAGTAGATAATATAATCCATGGGTCAAAGAAGATATCATAGCAAACATTTCCATATATTTTGAACTAGGTAAAAATAAAGATTTGCTACATCAGAAGATGATTTAGAAATTTAAAACCTTTAAATGCACAAGTTAGAAAAGAAAGGTTAAAAATCACTAATCCAAGATTTCCTCTGAAGAAGCTAGAAAAAGAACAAATCAAATACAAATAAAGGAGGAAGAAAGCATTGATAAACATAAATAGATGACAAATAAAACAAAATCAATAGACTTGAAAGTTGACTCTTTATAATAATTAACACAATTAAAAACGGTTACAGAGCACCTGGGTGGCTCAGTCAGTTAAGTGTCGAACTCTTGGTTTTGGCTCAAGTCATGATCTTGGGATCATTGTGCTCAGCCTCAAGTCTGCTTCAGATTCTTTCTCTCTTTCTCCCTCTGCCCCTTCGCTCTCTCCTCCTCCCTCTCTCTCAAAAATAAATAAATAAATAAATTTCAAGACCTCTGGGTAAAACTAATCGAGAAGGGAAAAAATACTAACTACCAATATCAGGAATGAAAAAGGAACGTCACTACCAGTCCCACAGACATTAAAAAGATAAAAAGGGAAATTATGAATAACTTTATGCCAATAAATTTGACAATTTATATAAAATGGAAAGCATCTTTGAAAAAACAATATACTAAAAATGAAAAAAGATGAAATATAAAAACTGATTAGGCATATCTATTAAGTAAATTAAACTTGTTATTAAGGAAACCTTGACACTCCAATTCACATTAGTGAATTCTTCCAAAATACTTATGGAAGAACTAGCACGAGTTTTTGTAGACTCTTTCAGAGGATTCTGGAAATGTTCCTCAGAGCATTTGGGTGCTAGCATAAATTCAAGGGGTATAACATCCAAACCTGAATAAGACATATAAGAGAGGAAAAGCAGAGGCCAATCTCATTTATAAATATAGATAGGAAAATTCTAAACAAAATATCGGCAAATAAGTCAAGCAGAGAGAGTCAATTATCATATGGTTTCATTTATTTGTGGAGCATAACAAATATCATGGAGGATAAGGGGTGTTAGGAGAAGGGGGTTGGGGTAAATTGGAAGGGGAGATGAATCATAAGAGACTATGGACTCTGAAAATCTGAGGGGTTTGAAGTGGCGGGGGGGTGGGAAGTTGGGGTACCAGGTGGTGGGTATTATAGAGGGTGTGGATTGCATGGAGCACTGGGTGTGGTGAAAAAATAATGAATACTGTTATGGTGAAAATAAATTAATTTTTAAAAAATTTAAAAATATATCAGCAATAAAATTCTGAAATATATAAAAGGGAAATAATTATGAGAAAAATGTTATTTTAAGGATGCAAATCCAATTTAATATTTGAAAATTAATATAATTAGTCACATGAACAGATGAAGAAAAATATGATAATCTCAGTGAATACAGAAAAAGTCCTTTGATAAAATTTAGCACACATTCATGGTAAAGTATTTAGCAAACTGAAAATAGAAGGGAGCATTCACACTGTACTTTAAAACCTAGAGGAAAAATTATCTTTAATGGTAAATTATTGGAGTTTCCCTTAGTTATCAAGAATGAGACAAGGAAGGGCGTCTGGGTGGCTCAGTGGGTTAAGCCTCTGCCTTTGGCTCAGTTCATGATCTCAGGGTCCTGGGATCAAGCCCCACATCCAGCTCTCTGCTCAGCAGGGAGCCTGCTTCTCCCTCGCCCTCTGCCTGCCTCTCTGACTACTTGTGATCACTGTCTGTCAAATAAATAAAATCTTAAAAAAAGAAGAATCAGACAAGGATACCCGCCCTTACTATTTCACTTCAGTATTATACCATAGGTCCTTACCAGTGGAATGAGGCAAGAAATAATAAAAGGCACAATGATTGAAAGGGGAGAAATATTCAGAATGTCTTTTTTTTGGAATGACATGATTGTATATATAAAAAGTCACAAATAATCTATTGATGATTAGGATTAATAAATTAAGTTGGCAATTCCACTGGATATAAGGTAGCATACAAATATAAGTTGTATTTCTGATAACAAAAGATCATAAAATTTAAGATTTTTAGTATCATTTACAATAGCTTAAAAATACCAAATATCTAGAAACAAATCTCACAACGCAAGACTTATATACTGAAAAGCTATAAAACATTGAGAAAAGTTAAAGATCTAAAGTAGAGGGATATATAATTTTCAATAATTGGAAGACTCATGTTGGTAATATGTCAATTCTCCTTAAGCAATCTATAGATGGCATAAAATCCTAAGCAAAATTTCTGAAGATTTCTTTGTGAAAATTGACAAGTCAAATCTAAAGTTTATATAGAAATACAAAGGGACAATAAGAACCAAAACCAACCTGAAGAAAAAGTGGAGGACTTCTTTCTGTGCTCATTCCCCTGGCGGTGGCAACTGGCCTGCTCTCAACGTGCAGAACGACGCCGGCAAGTTTGTGGACCTGTGTGTACGGTGGAAATGCTCCGCCAGCAACTGCATCATGGGTGCCAAGGACCACGTGTTTACGCAGATGGATGAGGCCAGGTTGAGAAGGTGACTGGCAGGTTCAACAGCCAGTTTAAAACCTACACTGTGGAGCCATTCGCAGGATGTGTGAGCCAGATGACCCCATCCTCCGTCCCCCATCCAAGGCCAACATTGTTTCAAAGAACTTCTGGCTGGAGAGGATCACAGATGTGGAGTATTCGTAAAGTGGAAGATTTACCTTTCAGATAATAACCTTATTATAAAGATACAGTTATTAAGATAATATGGTATTGCAGGACAAATGAAGAGAAAAATGGAAAGAGTCTTGAACAGACCTATGGTCACCTGATTTATAACAAAATGACACTTCAGAAACAGTAGGGAATAGATCTTCTTTTCAATAGATAGTGCAAAGCCATTTGGCTATTTTTCTGAAAAAAATATGTAACCCTAATCTCATTTATATGAAAAAAAATCAAATTCAGGAAGATTATTTCTCTAAATGTGAAAAATAAAGCAGTTGATTTTAAAAAATATACAAGAATATTTTCATGATCTTGGGATATATGCAAAAGTTTAAAGGGAACACAAGTCCTAACCATAAATGAAAAATATTGTTAAATTAGACTAATAGAAGTTTTGTTCATCAAAGATAGCACAAGGAGCTGAAAAACAAACCATAGAATGGGAGAAGATATTTGCAATACATACTTCTGAAAAAGTACTTACACTCAGAATATATAAGGAACTTCTAATGATTGATAAGAAAAAAGGCAAATGCCATAAATAGAAAGAGACAAAAGACAAGTACTTCACAAGAATGTACCTTAATGGCCATTAAACATGTGAAAAAAGTGCTCAAGTTGACTAATCAGGGAGATGCTAATTAAAGTTACAGTATGGTACCATTACACACTCATCAGAGTGGTTAAAATTAAAAGACAGTATTAAATGTTGACAAGGACATGGAGCAACTAGAACTGTCATTTTTTGCTGGTTTCAGTAAAACCACATTTGTAAACTTTTTGCAAAATCTATTAAAGCTAAATATATGTGCACATCTTCACACACAGAAGTCTACCTTCTGGGAATATAGTCAACATAAATGCTCACATAGACACAAAAAGACATGTACAAGAATGTTGGTAGCAGCACTAACCAAAATATCCCCAAACTGGAAAACCCCAATGTGCATCAGCTGGAAAGCAGATGAATAGTAGTCCAAACAATAGAAAAATATAGAGCACTGAGAAATTAGGACAATATATAACAGATGGATTTTTAAAATATAATGTTGAGTAAAAGAAGCCAAAAATAAAAGAGAAATACTACATAAGTATTTGTATAAAAGTTCAAAAAAGGGGGAAAATCTATGATAATAGAAGCGTGCTCACCTTTAGGGGAGAGAGCAATGACCAAGCAAAGAGAAAAAGGAGCTTCTAGGGGTTTGGTAACATTTTAGTTTTAGTTTAGTTTCTACTTATAGGAGTGTGTTCACTTCCTGAAAAATGTATTGAGTTGTACACTTATCACTTGTACCCTTTCTGATATATTTCAAAATAAAAACAACTTCTGTAAAATTGTACTTTTCTAAACATCAGTTATCACTTATTTCTTGAATGTAATCAAATAAGAAACACAGCAAGAGAAAGTTTCTTAAAATGTATTTTATGAAGAACACTAATATGTCATTTAGTTTATTCTGAAAAGTACTATTGCGCTGAGTGTTAACAAATGTTTCTTTAGAATTTCCAATACCTGAGGCACCTGGGTGGCTCAGTGGGTTTAGCCTCTTCCTTCGGCTCCAGTCATGATCTCCCGGTCCTAGGATCCGGGCCGTATCAGGCTCTCTGCTCCACGCGGAGCCTGCTTCCCCCTCTCTCTTTCTGCCTCTCTGCCTACTTTGTGGGGTGTGTGTGTGTGTGTGTATGTGTGTGTGTGTGTGTGTAATAAATGAATAAAATCTTTTAAAAAATTTCCAATACCTGAGAACTGGAGATACCATTTGGCGCACTTAAAAGGACTTAAAAGGGCTTTGATAGTATACCAGTTATAATTTGGAATGAAATGGCAAATACTATAGCTATAGTAAATAAGGACGCCTGGTGGCGCTGCAGGCTAGCGCTATGAATGAAAGGCTCTGTGGATATCCCGGACGCCATTAAGCTGGGAATCAGAACAATAAGTGCTTCCTAAAAGAAGGAAGCATTTTAGTAAGATCTAGGGGCAGATATTTTCAGAGAGGACATTATTCTAGGGCAAGTCAGAAGTAAATAAATCGAGATTATTCAACCAAATCATCTGGGTTGACTGTATACAGAGCTGAAGAAACTGCACCTTCTTGAATTGGATCTGAACAATGGAGATTGCGCTAGCAAAAACGCCACAGAAAAGGCAAGTTATCTTTCTTGCTATATTGTTGCTTTTGTGGGAGTCTGGTTCTGATGCAGTTAGGTATTCCATGCCAGAAGAAACAGAAAGTGGCTCCTTTGTGGCCAACTTGGCAAAAGACCTGGGGCTCAGGGCTGGGGAGCTAGCTACTCGGGGTGCGCGAATCCATTACAAAGGAAACAAACAGGTCTTGCAGCTGGATATAGAAACCGGGAATTTGCTGCTGTATGAAAAACTAGACCGGGAGGTGCTGTGTGGGGTGACAGATCCGTGTATACTCTATTTCCAGTTATTACTGGAAAACCCAGTGCAGTTTTTTCAGGCTGAGCTGCAGCTTACGGATATAAATGACCATTCCCCAGAATTCCTAGACAAGGAAATGCTCCTAAAAATCCCGGAAAGTGTTCAACCAGGGACCATATTTCCTTTGAAAATAGCTCAGGACTTGGACATAGGTATCAACACTGTGCAGAACTACACAATCAGCCCCAACTCCCATTTTCACGTTGTCAGTCGTAATCTCGGAGATGGCCGAAAATACCCAGAGCTCGTGCTGGACAAATCCCTGGATCGGGAGGAGCAGTCTGAGCTCAGTTTAACTCTCACAGCGCTGGATGGTGGGACTCCGCCCAGGTCCGGGACCACTGCAGTCCGTATTGAAGTCGTGGACATCAATGATAATGCCCCTCAGTTTTTACAGTCGCTCTATGAGGTACAGGTCCCCGAAAACAGCCCCCTAAACTCCTTGGTTGTCGCTGTCTCTGCCCAAGATTTAGATGCAGGAACATATGGGAATGTAGTCTACACTCTCTTCCAAGGCGATGAAGTTACTCAACCATTTGTAATAGATGAAATTACAGGAGAAATTCGTTTGAAAAAGGCATTGGATTTCGAGGCAACTCGATACTATACTGTGGAAATTGCAGGCACAGATGGCGGGGGGCTTTCAGGAAAGTGTACTGTAGCTATAGAGGTTGTGGATGTGAATGACAATGCCCCTGAACTTACCATGTCGACGCTCTCAAGCTCTACCCCAGAAAACTCACCAGAGACCATAGTGGCTGTTTTCAGTGTTTCTGATCCAGACTCGGGGGACAACGGTAGGGTGGTTTGCTCCATCCAGAACGATCTCCCCTTTCTCCTGAAACCTACGTTCAAGAACTTCTACACACTAGTTACGGAAAGACCACTGGACAGAGAGAGCCAGGCCGAATACAACATCACCATCACCGTCACCGACCTGGGGACCCCCAGGCTGAAAACCCAGCACAACCTCACGGTGACGTCAACGACACCAACGACGTCAACGACAACGCCCCGACCTTCAGCCAGACGACCTACACCCTGCGCGTCCGCGAGAACAACAGCCCCGCCCTGCACATCGGCAGCGTGAGCGCCACCGACAGAGACTCGGGCGCCAACGCCCAGGTCACCTACTCGCTGCTGCCGCCCCACGACCCGCAGCTGCCGCTGGGCTCGCTGGTGTCCATCAACGCGGACAACGGGCAGCTGTTCGCGCTCAGGTCGCTGGATTTCGAGGCGCTGCAGGCGTTCGAGTTCCGCGTGGGCGCGGCCGACCGCGGCTCGCCGGCGCTCAGCAGCCAGGCGCTGGTGCGCGTGCTGGTGGCGGACGCCAACGACAACGCGCCGTTCGTGCTGTACCCGCTGCAGAACGGCTCGGCGCCCTGCACCGAGCTGGTGCCGCGGGCGGCCGAGGCGGGCTACCTGGTGGCCAAGGTGGTGGCGGTGGACGGCGACTCGGGCCAGAACGCCTGGCTGTCGTACCAGCTGCTCAAGGCCACGGAGCCCGGGCTGTTCGGCGTGTGGGCGCACAACGGCGAGGTGCGCACGGCGCGGCCGCTGAGCGAGCGCGACGCCGTCAAGCACAGGCTGCTGGTGCTGGTCCGGGACCACGGCGAGCCGCCGCTGTCGGCCAGCGTCACGCTGCACGTGCTGCTGGTGGACGGCTTCTCGCAGCCCTACCTGCCGCTGCCGGACGCGGCGGCGGCCGAGGCCCGCGCCGACCCGCTCACCGTCTACCTGGTGGTGGCCTTGGCGTCCGTGTCGTCGCTCTTCCTGTTCTCGGTGCTGGTGTTCGTGGCGGTGCGGCTGTGCAGGAGGAGGCGGGCGGCGTCGGGGGGCGGCTGCTCGGTGCCCGAGGGTCCGTTTCCGGGCCACCTGGTGGACGTCAGCGGCGCGGGGACCCTGTCCCAGAGCTACCAGTATGAGGTGTGTCTGAGAGGAGGATCTGAGACCAGCGACTTCAAGTTCTTGAAGCCAATTATTCCCAAATTTACATCGAATGGCGCTGGGGAAGAAATAGAAGGAAACGCCACCTTCCGGAATAGCTTTGGATTCACTTAGGGATGTGATCATAATGCCTTGTGTTTTGTCATTTATCTCTAATGTCCCCAAAGGCCGAGTTTGAGCCCGTCATGGAGAAAAACCCCTCCTTCAGGTATGATTTCCCTTTTGTAATGAATTTATTCTTTGAACTTTATCTTGTCTGTTTTTGAAAAGCTGAATTCCATGTCATTGCATCTATTTACACAGTGCCACCTGAAATCTATGCATGCTTTTCTCTCAGATTTTTGCTCCTTATGGTATTTGTCAGGGTGCGCTATTTTAATGAAATCAAATATTGTTTTTCTCTGTATTCTATCCATTGTTTCATCACACTCCCAGTGTTTTTGATGCTAAATAGCAAAAATAAAAGTTTTTGCATAATTTTATTTTGTTTTCAAAGGAATAAATGCAGATGATAACAAATGTAATGTGTTAGAATGTGTAATGTGTCAGGTTTTCTAACACCTGACAAAAGGCAACAATATCCTGGGCACCTGTGTAGCTCCTATGGTTAAGAATTCAGACTCTTGATTTTGGCTCAGGTCTTGATCTCTGGGTAGGAATCCTCCTGTGTGGGGCTCTGGGCTCAACAGGGAGTCAACCTGAAATTCTCTCTCTCTCTCTCTCTGCCCTTCCCACCCACCTGCTCTCTCTCTCTCAAATTAAGTAAGTAAATGTTTTTTTTTTTTTTTAAAGGCAACAATCTTCTACTTTTCTTTCAGAGCTCTGATCCACACTGGCAAACTTAAAAAAAAAAAACATTTTTTATTGATTTATACATACAGAAAAGGGAACAAACCCTAACATCAGCTCAGTGTGTTTTCAGAAAGTGAGCATACTTGGTACTAGTATCTTGATGAAGAAATGAAACATTGCTGGCATTTCAGGTGTCACACAAATCACCTCTTAAAGTCACTACCAGCCCAAGTATAACAAATATGCTGACTGCCAAAAGTATGTTTTAGTTTTTGCCTATTTTGAATTTATATCAATGGAATAGTAGAGTATGAACCGTTTGTGTGTCTGTCTGCTTTCACTGAACATTATGTTTATTATATTTGTCTATGATACTGCTTTTAATTTTAGTTTTTTATTCTCATTTCTCTATAGTATTCCATTATGTGAATATTCCACAATTTATTGTCCATCCTTCTGTAGATGGATATTTGGGTTGGTGCAACATTTGACTGTTTGGATAATAATGCTTTGAACATTCTCATACATGTCCTTTGGCCAACATGTATATGCCTTTCTGTTGGTATATACTCAGGAGTGAAATTCCTGCTTATTTACAAAGTACATGGTCACATTTAGTAGATACTTCCAAATAGTTTTCCAAACTGATTCTACCAGTTTACACTGCTGTCAGTACAGTCTGGATGTACCAATTCCTCCACATTTTTGCCAATGCTTGGTATTATTTGTTTTTCATTTTATCCCATTGAAAGTACTTTTAAACCTTTTATTTCTAGTTCTTTTTATATTCATTTCTATATTATTAAAGAATGTGTTTGTAACTTTTTCATAAACTTTTAAAAATTTCCTCAGTTTCCTGCTGTTGTTTAGTACCTAGCACATTTAAAACTTCTCTCACCCATTCTTCACATATGGCTGTGTCACTGTTTTCCAGTACTTCCCTGCACAAACTGAAACCTTTTATTTATTATTCCACTAACATTTATTGTTCCACTAACAACAGTTCCTTTGCATTTATTTGTATGACAGAAGAATATAATTCTTATTTTTTCTCTCTTACCTTCTTTCTCCCTTGCACTTTCAGATCTCTGTCAGATTAAATTTTACTTTTGTCAAGGTTGATGACATTTTTTACTCCATAGCCATAGCTAAGAATTCCCCCTTTTGTCTGTACACCTGTTTACTGAAAATCAACATTAAAAAATTCACCTTTAATGACACATAAATTATGAAATCACCAGGGACACACTGATTCAGAACAAAGTTGGGTTTATTGACTGGTAATGAGGGAAACTACACATTCTGGGAAAGCATGAGTCACCCTAGGAATAGCACCTTAAAAAGGAGCTATAGAGGGGCACCTGGGTGGCTCAGTCTTTAAGCCTCTGCCTTTGGCTCAGGTCCTGGTTCTCAGGGTCCTAGAATAGAGCCCTGCATTGGACTCCCTGCTCAGTGGGAAGCCTACTTCTTCTCCCTCTCCCACTCCCCCTGCTTGAGTTCCCTCTCTCACTGAATCTCTTTCTCTTTCTGTCAAATGAATAAATAAAATCTTTTTAATCTTTTTTTCTAACAAAGATTTTATTTATTTATTTGACAGGGAGAGATCACAAGTAGGCAGAGAGGCAGGCAGAGAGAGATGGGGAAGCAGGCTCCCCATGGAGCAGAGAGCCTGATGTGGGGCTCAATCCCAGGACCCTGAGATCATGACCTGAGCCGAAGGCAGAGGCTTAACCCACTGAGCCACCCAGGTGGCCCTAAAATCTTTTTTTTTTAAGGAGTTATAGATTTTGGGCTTGTGTTAGGTGATTTTGCATAGGGTTCAAGGAATTAGCCCTGGATTGGATACTTTTGGTGAATGGCAGTAATTCCATTTAGAGCTCTTACTGAATTTTATTTAGGAGATGAGAAAAAGAAAGTGAGGTTAAAGCTGTAAATACTTTTTTATTTTTTTTTTTTTTTTTTTTTTAAAGATTATTTATTTATTTATTTATTTGACAGAGAGAGATGACAAGCAGGCAGAGAGAGAGGAGGAAGCAGGCTCCCCGCTGAGCAGAGAGCCCGATGCGGGGCTCGACCCCAGGATCCTGGGATCATGACCTGAGCCGAAGGCAGCAGCTTAACCCACTGAGCCACCCAGGCGCCCCTGTAAATACTTTTTTAAAGATTTTATTTATTTATTTGATAGACAGAGATCACAAGCAGGCAGAGAGGCAGGCAGAGTGAGAGGAAGGGAAGCAGGCTCCCTGCGGAGCAGAGAGCCTGATGTAGGGCTCAATCCCAGGACCCTGGAATCATGACCTGAGCCCAGGGCAGAGGCTTTAACCCACTGAGCCACCCAGGTACCCCTGTAAATATTTTTTTTAAACCAGTATTCACTCATAATAAGCCAGGACAAAACATTTAAAAGAGAACTTCTATATGATCCAGCAATTTCATTCCTGGGTGTTTATCTACAGGAATTGAAAGCAGGGTCTCAAAGAGATATTCGTGCACCCATATTCATAGCAGCAGTATTCACAACTGATAAGAGATGGAAGCAACCCAAATACCCACATATGGATGAATGAATAAACAAAATGTGATTTTGTGTGTGTGTGTGTGTGTGTGTGTGTGTGTGTGTGTGTAAAGATTGGACTATTATTCAGCCTTAAAAAAGGAAGGCGAGCCTATCACATGCGATAGCATGGATGAACTTCGAGGACAATATTCTAAGTGAAATAAGATAGTCACAAAAAGGAAATACTATATGATTCCACTTAAATCATGTTTCTAAAGTTGTTAAATTCATACAAACAGAAAGTAGAATGGTGGTTACCAGGGATAGGGGGAGGAGGAAAACGGGAGTTTTGTTTAGTGGCTATAGAGTTTCAGATTTGCAAAATGAAAACGTTCTGAAGATCTGTTTCACAGCAGTGTGAATATACTTAACACTGCTGACCTGTACACTGAACAATGGTTATGATGTTAAATTTTATGTTATATTTTTAACATACATTATTCATTGCAGAACCATATTACTTAGTGGTAAAGACTGTGTTTTTTGCTCCTTTGATCTATTCTCGTGTTTCCTGTGTCACTGAAAATAGAGTGTTCCTAGAATCAAGATCAAATAGAGTCACCATTTCAGACTCCATCAGTTGGTTTTACCATATCTTCAAATATATTTTTTGAAGATTTACTTATTTATTTATTTATTTGACAGACAGAGATTACAAGTAGACAGAGAAGCAGGCAGAGAGAGAGGAGACAGCAGGTTTTTCACTGAGCAGAGGGCCTGATGCGGGGCTCGATCCCAGGACCCTGAGATCATGACCTGAGCTGAAGGCAGAGGCTTACCCACTGAGCCACCCAGGCGCCCCGATCTTCAAATATCTTTAAATCAATAATTCAGGTTCCCATCGTTCTTATCTAAAGCCCCCTATCTTTCTGGTTCTTCCTGGGCTAAATGATCTCTTAAGTGTGAACAAAACTATCATCTTGTTGTCATACCTCTCCTAGTTAAGTCCATTGATAGATTACTTATCTCCTTAAAAAAAAAGTCCCTCTCTTTGCTACAGTAGATCCTCAAGTGGATTCCTGAGACAGTACATGAAAAATAAACTCTTGTCTCTATATGTCTGAAAATGCATTTAGTTTTCTCTTACACTTCATTGATATGTTCTATATTATATGTCATTTAATGTCTTTTATGTTCTAACAATTTATGCTTTTTCATATCTGGAGCTATTTCATCTCTACTATTATTGCCTTAATAACTGTATTCCTAATTTTGTCTGTTTTTTCCTCTGTGACTTTGTCAGATATTGAATATTCTCAATTATTTCTCTATGTTTCTTATATTAATTTTTTGTTTTATATCTTTGGTTTTCTTCTCCATCCTTTTTTAAAGTGAGTGCCTCACTTTATTTTGAGTATTTATATTTCTTCCCTAGGAGAAGTGTTGATATATGTTGCTACAGGAATCAGGGAGATCCTGGCAACTTCACAGCAGAGGAGCAACATGCTGAAAACCTGGGGGAAAATCTCATGGCATCGTAATTGGTAATCCACATCGAAAGACATCATAGTCAAAGTTCTTGAAAACTAAAGGCAAGGAAAAAATCTTGAAAACAGTGAAAGAGAAATGACACATTCACAGAGCAATAACAATTTGAAGGACAGTAGACTTCTCATCAAAAACCATAGATGTCAGAAAGAAGGATACATATTTTTCAAGTGCTGAAAGAAAAGAAATGTTAACTCAGAATCCTATATCCAGTGAAATATCCTTCAGGAAGAGAATTTGTTTCCAGTACACCTACCCTAAAAGAATGGCTGATGGAAGTTCTCAAAATGGAAGGAATCAATTAAAATGAAGAGAATCTTGGGACTCAATGAGAGCATGTGACTCTTGATTTCAGGGTTTTAAGTTCGACCCCATGTTGGACATGGAGCCCACTTTTTAAAAAAAAGGAATCTTGGGACATCAGTAAAGAAGAAAAACACAATAAACAAAAATAGGGGTAAATATGATAGGCTTTCCTTCTCTTGAGTTTCTAAATTATGTCTTTTTATGGTTGAATCCCAAATTATATCTGATTATGTCTGATATAGTTCTAAGTATATAGAGAGGAAAATTTTAAGACAGTTATAAATGGGGATGATAAAGGGATGTAAAGGGAGGTAAGTTTTCCACCCTGCTCTTGAACTGGTAAATTGACAATACTAGTAAACTGTAATAAGTTATGTATGGAGCAACCACAATAAAAACTATACAATGTGATAACAGTTTTAAAAAACACTACAGATATATCAAAGTGGAACTCTAAAAATGTTCTAATAACACACAGGAAGTTAGGAAAAAGAAAAGAGAGAAACAAAAAAATTCCTAAAGAACAAATAGAAAACAAAAAAAAATGTTAGGCTTATGCTCTAACACCAGTTATTACATTACAGGTAAATGGTGTAAACACACCAATTAAAGCAAAGAGATTGATTAAAAATTGTCCAACTGTATGCTGTCTACAAGAAACTTCACTTCAAGTATGATATAGGCAGATTGAATGAGAAAGGTGGGAAATGTATAATGCAAAGCTTAATAAAAATATATCAAGAGTGACCATAATAATGTCAGATAAAGTAAACATGAGAGGGAAGAAAATTACCAGAAAGTGACAAACTAGGACATTATATAACAATAGAAGAAGACAGAGCATTCCTAGGTATTCCATATATATTTAGTATGTATACACCAAGTAACAAAGCTGCAAATTTTGTGAAGCAAAAATTGGCAGAAGTGGAAGGAAAAATAGATCTACAATCAAAGTTGGATATTTCAGCACCCTCTCTTAACAAGTGACAGAACAACTTAGACAGAAAATCAGCAAGAACTCACAACTAAACAACACCATCAACCAAGAGAATCTAATGTGTATTTATGAAATTCCTAGCCAAAAACACTAGAATGTGCATTCTTTCCAAATGCTTCCAGAAAATATACAAGATAAACTACATAAGCAGGGCCATAACACAAACTTCAACCAATTTAAAAGAATTAAAATCATACAGTGTGAGTTCTCCAGTCATAATGGAATCAAACTAAAAAAAAGCAATAACATAAAAATACAGGAAAATCTTCAAACACGTGAAACTAAACAACACACTTCTAATTAATCCCTGGATCAAAGACAAAGTCTCAAAAGATATAAAAACTATATCAAGCTGAATAGAAAATGAAAGGACAGGATCGCCTGTGTGGCTCAGTCGCTTAAGTGGTTAAGTGTCCGCCTTTGGCTCAGGTCATGATCCTGGAGTCCTGGGATTGAGCCCCCACATCAGGCTTCCTGCTCAGTAGGGAGCCTACTTCTCCCTCTCCCTCTGCCTGCCACTCCCCTGCTTGTGCTCTCTGTCAAATAAATAAAATCTTTTTTTTAAGAGAAGAAAAGGAAAAGACAACAAAGCTAAAGCAGTGCAGAGAGGGTTATGAGTGTTATATATCTATAACACTAAATGAATACATTAGAAAAGAGGAAAAGCCTCAAATCAATTATCTAGTCTCCCACCTCAAAAATCTAGAAAAAGAACAGTAAAATACACCCAAAATAAGCAGGGGAAACAGGAGAAAGGAAGGAAATAAATAAAAATAATAGAAGAAACCAACAAAATCCAAAATAAAAATAAAAATAGAGAAAATCAATGAAATAAAAAGCTGGTTCTTTGTTGTTTTTTTTTAGAGGGGGAAAGAGAGAAAGAGAGAGAGAGAATCTTAAGCAGGCTACATGCCCAGCACAGAGCCACAGGGCTCAGTGATCTCACAACCCTGAGTCCATGAGCTCAACTGAAATCAAGAGTTGGAAGCTTAACTACCTGAGCCAACTAGAAGCCCCTCAAATCCTTTATATTTTCAAACTTTTCTGCATCATTTCTCCCATCAATTCAGAGGGTTCTTTAAGTGATTCCTTACATATTTCCATCTTGGTCCTGAATTAGTGTTTTTCTTTGGATACAGCTAAATTAAATAAGGTTTTAAAGAGATGCATAACAAAATTAAAGATTTGGGAGATTACTCTTGAAGATTAGTCTTTTTCATTTTTAGTAAACTTGAAGAATTTTTATGTTTTTCATTTTTGTTTTAAATTTTATTTTATTTAAATTCAATTAATTAACTTGTAGTGTATTATTAGTATCATAGGTAGAGTTCAGTTATTTATCAGTTGCCTATAACACCCAGTGCTCATTACATCATGTGCCCTCCTTAATGTCCATCACCTAGTACCCCATCTCCCCACCCTCCTCCCTATCTGCAACCCTCAGTTTGTTTCCTGTAGTTAAAAGTTTTGTATGGTTCGTGTCCCTCTCTGATTTTGTCTTTATCTTATCTTTCTCTCCCTTCCTTATGATTGATCCTCTGTTTTATTTCTTAAATTTCACATATGAGTAAAGTCATATGAAAGTTTCTTTCTCTAATTTGACTGATTTCACTTAGCATAATGCCCTCTAATTCCATTTGCGTCATTGTAAATGGTAAGATTTCATTTTTTGATGGCTGAGTAATATTCCATTATATATATATATATATATATATATATATATATATATATATATATTCTACATCTTCCATTCATTTGTCGATGGACATCTGGTCTCTTTCCATAGTTCCATAGTTTGGCTGTTATGGACATTTGGCTGTTATGTTCCATAGTTTTGGCTGTTATGGACATTGCTGCTATAAACTTTGGGGTGCAGATACCCCTTCAGGGTAAATACCTGATAGTGCAATTGCTGTGTCATAGGGTAGCTCTATTTTCAACTTTTTGAGGAACCTCCATACTGTTCTCCAGAGTGACTGCTCCAGCTTGCATTTTCACCAACAGTGTAAAAAGGTTCCCCTTTCTTCACATCCTCGCCAGCATCTGTCATTTCCTGACTTGTTAATTTTAGCCATTCTGACTGGTGTGATGTGGTGTCTCATTGTGGTTTTGATCTGTATTTCCCTGATGCTGAGGGATGTTGAACATTTTTTTATGTGTTTGGTGGCCATTTGTATGTTTTCTTTGGATAAATGTCTGTTCATGTCTTCTGCCCATTTCTTGACTGCATTATTTATTTTTTGGGTGTTGAGTTTGATAAGTTCCTTATAGATGTTGGATACTAACCCTTTATCTGATAAGACTTTGCAAATTTCTTCTCCCATTGTGTAGGCTGTCTTTTGGTTTTGTCGACTATTTCCTTTCCTATGCAAAAGTTTTTTTTATCTTGAAGAAGTTCCAATAGTTTGCTTTTGTTTCCCTTACCGTTGGAGACATGTCTTGCAAGAAATTGTTGCAGCTGAGGTCCAAGAGGTCCTCCTGTATTCTCCTCTAGGATTTTGATGGATTCTCACATTCAGAACTTGAAGAATTTTAAAAATTTATAATGGAATGTAAAGAAAACAAACATTTGTAGCATAAAAATGGGAACCAGCTTGATCAGCTATGCAATAATTTAAGGTAACTAAATAAAATTGAGGTTAATATACTTTACAATGTTTCATCAAAGTATTATTTCAGCTCACTGATAATAATCAGTTAAATTAATCTTAATGAGCTGTCACTTCACATAAGCATACATGAGCATAATGAGCATAAGGCATGGTGGGTTTTTTTTTTTTTTTTACATTGTTTACCCTTCCATGTTGTATCCAAAGGACACCAAGATTTTGCCACCTAATTATTAAAATTAAGTTGGAAAATATGATTAAAGATTCCCAGTGAATGATGGAAATATTCTATATCTTGAAATAGGTGTGGGTTACATGGATGGATCCATTTGTACTATTAAGATTGGCACATTTCAATTTGTGTAAACATTACCTTAAGAAAAGACCTATACAAAAACAAACATTGAGTGGGAAGTGGAGAGTGGAGGGGAAGGTATAGATGAAAAAAGGCAAGATATGAAGCTGGGTAATGTGTACATGGAATTTACGCTGTTTGCTTTGAATGTGTTGAACTTTTCCCACAAATGTTAGTGAGTTATTACCTGTGAGACAAGTTCATAAATGTCAATTCAATTCTATTCTAGCAAAGGAAAGCAAAAGAGAATAAAACAGAGAAGCATTCTCCTGAAAGAATCTAAGGTAATCCATTTCCATACAAAGGCAGTGTCTTCACATACCAACTAATAATACTTGGATGATACATTAAGATATCATTTTTTTTCTCTCATAATAAACAATGTTCTCAAAGAAATTTCAATGATCTAAATTGAGTTTCACCGATACAGTACTGCTAGTAAAATTTGCTTTAAAATGAAAAATAATTCAGTAAGCTATATGTGAAGATGCCTGGTGGCCCTGCAGGCAAAGAGAATGCACAAAGGACTACACAGATGCCAGGGATGCCATCAAGCGGGAATGGGAATGCCCACGGAAGGAAGGAAGCACTTAGGATTGAGTTGGAAATACCTTTGTTTCAAAGAAGAAACTAAATCCATCTAATATGTTTACGATTGCTGGTTTTACTTCATCAGTTTATTTTTGTTATACTCTTAAGGAAGTCTATTCTCAATAACATTTATCAAGTGAACCATGCAGGCTGGTCACAGTGATCTTATTCTTATCCTTCTGGGTTGATAGAGATGTTTTTTAACTGCAAAATTATTTCACCTGTTCAGAGTTTAGACTTTATTTAGCTTTACTTGTTTTACCTAGAGTTGAAACATCTTGAAAAAATCTTCATTTTTAGGGGAGCCTAGGTGGCTCTGTTGGTTAAGCATCTGCCTTCAGCTGGGGTCATGATCTCAGGGTCCTGGGATCAAGCTGGGCAGGGAGCCTGCTTCTCCCTCTACCCCTATTCCTGCTCTCTTTTGCTGTCTCTCTCTCTCTCTCAAATAAATAAAGTCTTTTTAAAAAATCTTCATTTTTAATCTTCCACCATTTGGGCTTTTACCTAAAGTGAACTTTGGTTGAATTCAATTGATTTCACCTTTCAAGAAATATGAAATAAATCTGAAGTGAGATTATGTTTGGCATATTTTGTGTTCTTATCTGTGCACTGACCCATTTCATGTATTCTGATATTTAAAGACATATTTTCCTATTTATCTGAGCAGAAAGTGGTGATGGAAATGAATGTAGCCATGATGAACCATCACTGAATTCTGTGGAATTCCATCAAATGTAATTCACTACCCTATTTGGTGTTTATTTAGAGCAACTAGTGTCAACCTTGTTGTGAGAGGGTAGTAGAGGTGATTCTTGAATGTTCTCTGCATTTCATTATGTCTTTACAACATAATAATGTATTTAGGACTTGATTAATATAGGAGGGAAATTTGACTTAAAAGTTATAATAAAATGAACCTAATAAAATCATGACCAGTTCTACCCATACTAAATGAAGTAAAATCCTAAAATGCCTACTTATGACAGATGGATTGTTGCTAGTTCCTATTTTTTAAAGATTTATTTATTTGATGGGGCGCCTGGGTGGCTCAGAGGGTTAAAGCCTCTGCCTTCCTCTCAGGTGGTGATCTTGGGGTCCTGGGATCAAGCCCCGCATGGGGCTTGCAGAGCAGGGAGCCTGTATCTCCTGCCCCCTCTGCCTGCCTCTCTGTCTACTTGTGATCTTTGTCTGTCAAAAATCTTTTTTAAAAGACACATTTATTTGAGAGAGAGTGCAGCAGTGAGGGACAGTGGAAGAGGGAAAGAGTCTTAAGCAGACTCACAGGGAGCTCAGAGCCATCTCAGGGCTCTGTCTTACAACCTCGAGATCATAACATGAGCTGAAACTGAGTCCCAGGCTTAGCCGACTGCATCACCCAGGTGCCCCACTAGTTCCTCTTTTAAATAACGTAACTGATAAGATACTTACAAGTATTTGTTGGCTTCAAATTTCTTCCTAATAGCCTTATTGTTCCCTTACTGTGCAGGTATAACCACAAAATAAATTAAGTCTGTTGTTGATGCCATTTTATGAGCCATATAACTTACAGAAGTAATTGTTTATAATTGGTATTGCTAACCAAATTTTACATTTTGTATAGTTTATTGACTTGCTGGGACAATTAAACAGGGTACTTCTTGGATTCACAAATCACGCTACTCAACAGAGATAAATTTCACTGCCAAAGAATAAAAATTGATTATAGCAAGTTTACATTACCTGAGGGTATGATTCTTAAACATTCGTATGCATGAGAATCACTTAGATTCAAGTGCAGATTTTCAGCCTTTAGCTCCACCATAGAATTTCAGTCAAGGTCTGGAGGGAAACCCAGGAATCAACCTTGAAAAACAACTCATGACTCCCAAGTAATTACTTACGCATATAGTTCACATACTACAATTTGAGAAACACTGACTTCACCTGAAAGTCTTTTTTAAGGCTCAGATTTCGAAACTGGTATTGCCTGTATGCACCTCCTGAAGTTACTAATTTGAACGTGTGGTGGCAGTGCAGGCTAAGAGAGTGAATAAGAGCTCTGCAGATTCGGTGGACTCCATTTTACACAGAAGCCTCCCACCCCCCAATAAAGAAAACATTTACAGCTAAAGCTAAGGCAGAAGTATTCAGGAAGGCACTCGTCACCACACAAGTTATAGGACAAATTCGAAATTCAACAGCAAAGACATTTTGGAGGGTCGATGGTGGACGTGCTGATGGGGACTGGAAAAGGATTTTCTTCTCTGGGATCAGACATAATGGGGATGGCGCAAACAAAAGTACATCGCAAGAAAAGGCAAGTGGCAATTTTCATTATGTGGATGCTTTTGTGGGAAGCCGGTTCAGAATCGATTCAATATTCTGTATTGGAGGAGTCAGAAACTGGCACATTTGTGGCCAATTTGACAAAGGACCTGGGACTCAGGAGAGGAGAACTGGCTGCACGGGGTGCCCAGGTTGTTTTCAAGGGGAACAGACAGTACTTGCAGCTTGACCCAAAGACCTATGATTTACGGCTAAATGAGAAACTGGACCGGGAAGAGCTGTGCAGCTCCACTGAGCCATGCATGCTACCTTTCCAAGTGTTACTGGAAAATCCCTTGCAGTTTTTTCAGGCTGCTTTACGAGTCACAGATATAAATGACCACGCCCCAGAGTTCCCAGCCAGAGAAATGCTACTAAAAATATCAGAAATTACTGCACCAGGAAAGCTATTTCCTTTGAAAATGGCACAGGATTTAGACGTGGGTAGCAACAGTCTTCAGAGCTACATAATCAGCTCCAATCCTCATTTCCACGTTCTCACTCGCAATCGCAGCGACGGCAGGAAGTTCCCGGAGCTGGTGCTAGACAAAGCCCTAGACCGCGAGGAGCAGCCTGAGTTTAGGCTTACCCTCACAGCGCTGGATGGTGGGTCTCCGCCCCGGTCTGGGACCACGGAGATTCACATCCTGGTCTTGGACATCAATGACAACGCTCCAGAGTTTGCTCAGGAGCTCTATGAGGCACAAATCCCTGAAAACAATTCCCTGGGCTCTCTGATTATCACCGTCTCAGCAAGAGATTTAGATGCAGGATCCTTTGGGGAGGTATCTTATGCCCTATTTCAGGTAGATGACATTAATCAACCCTTCGAAATAAACGCAATTACAGGAGAAATTCGACTGAGAAAGACTCTGGATTTTGAGGAATTTCAATCTTATCATTTGGATATTGAGGCTACAGATGGCGGGGGACTATCAGGAAAATGTTCTTTAGTCATCAAGGTTCTGGACGTAAATGACAACCCTCCTCAACTGACCATGTCCTCACTCATTAGTCCCATTCCTGAAAACCTGCCAGAAATCATAGTAGCAGTTTTCAGTGTGTCAGATGCAGATTCCGGACAAAATCAGCAGGTTATTTGTTCTATAGATGACAATCTGCCCTTTCTTCTAAGACCATCAGTCGAAAACTTCTACACCTTGGTAACTGAAGGAGCGCTGGATAGAGAGAGCCAGGCCGAGTACAACATCACCATCACCGTCACCGACCTGGGGACCCCCAGGCTGAAAACCCAGCACAACCTCACGGTGACCGTGTCCGACGTCAACGACAACGCCCCGACCTTCAGCCAGACGACCTACACCCTGCGCGTCCGCGAGAACAACAGCCCCGCCCTGCACATCGGCAGCGTGAGCGCCACCGACAGAGACTCGGGCGCCAACGCCCAGGTCACCTACTCGCTGCTGCCGCCCCACGACCCGCAGCTGCCGCTGGGCTCGCTGGTGTCCATCAACGCGGACAACGGGCAGCTGTTCGCGCTCAGGTCGCTGGATTTCGAGGCGCTGCAGGCGTTCGAGTTCCGCGTGGGCGCGGCCGACCGCGGCTCGCCGGCGCTCAGCAGCCAGGCGCTGGTGCGCGTGCTGGTGGCGGACGCCAACGACAACGCGCCGTTCGTGCTGTACCCGCTGCAGAACGGCTCGGCGCCCTGCACCGAGCTGGTGCCGCGGGCGGCCGAGGCGGGCTACCTGGTGGCCAAGGTGGTGGCGGTGGACGGCGACTCGGGCCAGAACGCCTGGCTGTCGTACCAGCTGCTCAAGGCCACGGAGCCCGGGCTGTTCGGCGTGTGGGCGCACAACGGCGAGGTGCGCACGGCGCGGCCGCTGAGCGAGCGCGACGCCGTCAAGCACAGGCTGCTGGTGCTGGTCCGGGACCACGGCGAGCCGCCGCTGTCGGCCAGCGTCACGCTGCACGTGCTGCTGGTGGACGGCTTCTCGCAGCCCTACCTGCCGCTGCCGGACGCGGCGGCGGCCGAGGCCCGCGCCGACCCGCTCACCGTCTACCTGGTGGTGGCCTTGGCGTCCGTGTCGTCGCTCTTCCTGTTCTCGGTGCTGGTGTTCGTGGCGGTGCGGCTGTGCAGGAGGAGGCGGGCGGCGTCGGGGGGCGGCTGCTCGGTGCCCGAGGGTCCGTTTCCGGGCCACCTGGTGGACGTCAGCGGCGCGGGGACCCTGTCCCACAGCTACCAGTATGAGGTGTGTCTGAGGGGAGGATCTGGGACCGGCGAGTTCAAGTTCCTCAAGCCCATCATCCCCAACTTCCCTCTCCAGGGCACTGGAAAGGAAATGGTGGAAAATCCCACAGTTCGGGATAGTTTCCTATTCAGTTAAGTATTGGATTATCCTATTAAGCCTTACTTAATAAGCTTGAAAATCTCTTTTAACTTAGTTACATGTTATGATAGTTCTTTAATTATTTTACTACACTTTAAGTTGAAAAAAATCAGATACTCGTTATACACAGTGCTTTCCCTATATCATGCCTAGTAGATTTGTATTACTGTCAACTATATTTGACAATCTGAATAAAAAGTAAATTTTATTTGCATAATTTAAAAATTTTGAAATTCAATCATCTATTCATTTTAGAAAAATTGTAATACAAAGCCCTTAAATAAGATTGTGTATCTAACTATTGGTGACAACTGTCAGCACTATTACTATGAAGGGAAATTCTTAAAGTGTGAGTATTTTTGGGGTGCCTGGCTATCTCAGTTGGTAGAGAATGTGACTCTTGATCTCATTGGTGAATTCAAGCCCCATACTAGGCATACAGCCTACTTAAAAAAAAAAAAAAAGAATAAAATGGGAGTGTTTGATATTATGTAATCTGCAGTGTAAATCTCATTTTAGGGGAATGGCTACAATGTGAATAGTTAAAAATACTAAAGAAGGCTAAATGCTAAGATAACCATTTATATGTATGTGTATTTCAATATACCACAGTAGTCAATACATTTTTCTATACATATAAACTTTGCAAAGTGTCAGTAAATTAAAATCCAGTTTGTGAGCTTCATGTAAGTGTATGATAGTATTTTTAATAATTCCTAGCCAAATATAAATGCATAATATTTTATGAATGTTAATAACATTCAACGGTGAATTTTAAAAATTAATTTTCAAGGAATACAGAAAAATGTTAATATTCTCTTCACAATGGAGTACCTTTGTTAATAAGTGTAATTAAAATCATTCTTTTACTTTCTTTCTAAACAAACTACCCTTCACACATCATAAACTATTACAGAATATAAAATGTTGAGAGTACATTTTATCTCCTTGTCTTTGTCTACCAATCTGAAAATTCAAATGTATCTTTTTAAAGATTTTATTTATTTATTTGAGAGGGAGAGAGAGCACAAGCAGGGGGGAGTGGCAGGCAGAGGGCGAGAGAGAAGCAACAAGAGGGAAAGGGAGAAGTAGGCTATAGGTTTTGATCCCAGTACCCTGTGATTAGGACCTGAGCTGAAGGCAGACACTTAACAGATGAGCCACCCAGGTGTCCTTAAAATGCATTATTTAATAAAATCCAAATCAGTTTTTTCAAACTCTTCCTCCTAGTTTCTCAAGCTTTTACATGTGTGATACCTGCCAAGAACTATGTAAGTAATTAATGGCAGGTTATTAGGTAACAACATAGAGTGTTGTATAAGTATCAACTAAATTAATCATAAAATCATTCACTTTCACAGTTTAGGTTATATTTGTCTTGTGTTGGTTTTATTTGTAGTACTTTAAGAAAAATTTCTCATTTCAACTCTCCATCAGTTGGGCAGTTTATAATAAACTGATAGCTGAGTGAATGTTTTATTTTTATCCTTCATTAAAATGGAACTAGGCTTAACTAAATTATATTTGGCTGAGGTTTGTGTCCAAATAAGTGAACTGTCATAAATGATTACCAGTTGGTATAATGAGTAGAGAGGACACTTACTTACTGTTTTTTATTCTTAGATACTTATCCCCCCACCCCCACCTTGGAAAAGCATTCTTCTTTGGGGGAAACTAATTTTCCTGCTAGTGTCATTGCAACCACTTGACTTCAGTCAGTTCTGTGGTGTTTTTCAATATATCCATTTCCATAGTGCCAGATGTACACTAGGATGGGCCACTGTCCAATGTTGAGAGGTAGAACCCTTCCCAAGAAAGTATATCTTGAGTACATTTTTTATCTTCTACGTTTGTAGAAAAGACACTGTCTGAATTCTGAACTTACATTGATTTCTAACAAACAAATGGCCATTTCCTCTTAGTTTTACTGAGCATGGTACAGAGTGAACTTATGAAGAAAAAATTGCCAAAGACTATCTAGCCCAGAGACCAAAAAAATCACATTTTAAGTTTTTTTCAGGAGTTACAGGCACATGGGCAATTTGGGAGTAGAAAGTGGATTTTAAAATTCTTAGTTTCTAACACAGTACAGCAAATTAGTATTTTTGTAATTCAGTGTAGGGACGCAAGAGCAAGAAATTTTAGTTAACTTACCATTTTATCCCCAGAAGCTGGAAAAATGCCTGCATAGAGATATACTGATTAAATGAATAAATGAATTTGTCTTGGGCAGAGTTTTGTTTACTGAACTTGTACCTTTAAGGAAGATGAATATAGATATGGATAGGTAAGTATTACTGTTGCTCTCACAAATATTGTTAGTTACCTGAAGAATACTGCACAATGGAGTGGAAGAGAGTTTACAATCCAAAAGGCTTTCTATTTGTTTTAACTGTTGCTTGATGCTTTGAAATGAAAAACCAAACCCCCAACCAAAAAAACAAAAACTGAAGTTGTAAGGCAGGACGCTTGGTGGCGCTGCAGGCTAAGAAAGTGAAAAACTATCTCTGCAGACTTGGTTAACAGCGGTTTCTAGCTACTTGAAAAGGAAACGTTTTACACTATTGGGGGATAGTAGGTTACAGGGAGGCCACTATCTCCATGTCCGTCAATGTTAGGAGCTAACTCAAGATTATTGAATCAAGATAGCAGAATTGGCTGCACAGTAATTATTTTGTGATTAACTACTGCATCTTTTGGACCCCGAGGAACAATGGAGTCACCGCTACCCAAAGCGCCACAGAAAAGGCAAGTGACCGCCATTATTATCCTAATACTGTTAATACTGTGGGAAGTGGGGAGTACGACCATTAAGTATTCAGTTCTAGAGGAGAGGGAAAGCGGCTCCTTTGTGACCAACCTCGCTAAAGATCTGGGGCTTAGCTTAGGGGAGCTGGCCGCGCGGGGTGCTCGAATTCTTTCCAAAGGGAATCAACAGTATTTGCAGCTGGAGCAGAAGAGTGGGAATTTGCTGTTAAAAGAAAAATTGGACCGGGAAGAGTTGTGCGGTGACACAGATCCATGTATACTGCATTTCCAGGTATTACTAAAAAGCCCAGTGCAGTTTATTCAAGGTGAACTACAGCTGCAAGATGTCAATGACCATGCTCCAGAATTCCTGGAAAATGAAATCCTCCTGAAAATCTCAGAAAGCAGTCATCCAGGGACTGCATTTCCTTTGAAAATAGCTCAAGATTTAGACGTGGGCAGTAACACAGTTCAGAACTACACCATTAGCACCAACTCCCATTTTCACCTTTTCACTCGAAATCACAGCGATGGCAGGAGATACCCTGAGCTGGTGCTGGACAAAGCGCTGGACCGGGAGGAGCAGTCAGAGCTCAGGTTAACGCTCACGGCCATGGATGGTGGGTCACCGCCTAGGACTGGGACTTCTCAGGTTCTCATCCTAATCTTGGACATAAATGATAATGCTCCTGAATTTGCCCAGCTGCTCTATGAGGTGCAATTGCCAGAAAACAGCCCTATAGGCTCCCTTGTCATCACTGTGACTGCTAGAGATTTAGATGCTGGGACCCACGGAGAACTCTCCTACTCATTTTTCCAATCCTCAAATCAAGTGATTCAGGCCTTTGAAATAAACTCAGTCACAGGGGAAATTCGATTGAAAAAAATGTTGGATTTTGAAGAAATTCAATCTTATCATATGGAAATTGAGGCATCAGATGGCGGGGGACTATCAGGAAAATGCTCTATAGTCTTAGAAGTGATGGATGTAAACGACAACACTCCGGAACTGACTATGTCAGTATTCACCAGTGATATCCCAGAAAACACCCCTGACATGGTGGTGGCTATTTTTGGAATTTCAGATCCAGACTCTGGGGAAAATGGCAAAACGAAGTGTTCCATCCAAGACCATCTCCCCTTCCTTCTGAAACTTACTGTAGAAAACTTCTACACCTTGGTAACTGAAGGAACGCTGGATAGAGAGAGCCAGGCCGAGTACAACATCACCATCACCGTCACCGACCTGGGGACCCCCAGGCTGAAAACCCAGCACAACCTCACGGTGACCGTGTCCGACGTCAACGACAACGCCCCGACCTTCAGCCAGACGACCTACACCCTGCGCGTCCGCGAGAACAACAGCCCCGCCCTGCACATCGGCAGCGTGAGCGCCACCGACAGAGACTCGGGCGCCAACGCCCAGGTCACCTACTCGCTGCTGCCGCCCCACGACCCGCAGCTGCCGCTGGGCTCGCTGGTGTCCATCAACGCGGACAACGGGCAGCTGTTCGCGCTCAGGTCGCTGGATTTCGAGGCGCTGCAGGCGTTCGAGTTCCGCGTGGGCGCGGCCGACCGCGGCTCGCCGGCGCTCAGCAGCCAGGCGCTGGTGCGCGTGCTGGTGGCGGACGCCAACGACAACGCGCCGTTCGTGCTGTACCCGCTGCAGAACGGCTCGGCGCCCTGCACCGAGCTGGTGCCGCGGGCGGCCGAGGCGGGCTACCTGGTGGCCAAGGTGGTGGCGGTGGACGGCGACTCGGGCCAGAACGCCTGGCTGTCGTACCAGCTGCTCAAGGCCACGGAGCCCGGGCTGTTCGGCGTGTGGGCGCACAACGGCGAGGTGCGCACGGCGCGGCCGCTGAGCGAGCGCGACGCCGTCAAGCACAGGCTGCTGGTGCTGGTCCGGGACCACGGCGAGCCGCCGCTGTCGGCCAGCGTCACGCTGCACGTGCTGCTGGTGGACGGCTTCTCGCAGCCCTACCTGCCGCTGCCGGACGCGGCGGCGGCCGAGGCCCGCGCCGACCCGCTCACCGTCTACCTGGTGGTGGCCTTGGCGTCCGTGTCGTCGCTCTTCCTGTTCTCGGTGCTGGTGTTCGTGGCGGTGCGGCTGTGCAGGAGGAGGCGGGCGGCGTCGGGGGGCGGCTGCTCGGTGCCCGAGGGTCCGTTTCCGGGCCACCTGGTGGACGTCAGCGGCGCGGGGACCCTGTCCCACAGCTACCAGTATGAGGTGTGTCTGAGGGGAGGATCTGGGACCAATGAGTTCAAGTTCCTCAAACCCATTTTCCCCAACTTCGTGGGTGAAGGGGCTGATAGGGGCACGGAGGAAAACTCTCACTTGAGAAATCATTTTGGGTTCAGTTAGGCATCTGACTTTAAGAGGAGATAAATGGTAATATTAACTAATGCATTATTAGTTCCTAACTGGTTCATTCACATAAAGAGCTACATTTTCATACATTAATAATTATTGTATTTACAGTTATTTCAGCTTGTTGAAGTATTTTACATTCTGAATCTCCAGGTGTTTGTTGTTTTTGCTGTAGTAGTTTTTAGCCAAGTCACATTTTGCATGTTCATACAATAGTGGAGAAATGGTGTTTCTCAGTTTAGGGGGTCAGGAAATATTTTCAGATTCCTGATGTTTGAGCTTGTTCACTGATAGCTTCTTAGGACCACAAGAATTGTATTTTTTTATTATCAGCATAATTTCCTGTAACTGGTGGCTTTCAGTTTTTAAAATACTTCTCATTTATACAACAATTTTTGTTACCTTGGAAATGGTTGGATTTCTCTAATGTTGTTTTGAGAACACTATAATCTTTCCTCAAAGGAACTAGTATTTTATGTGGATGTTTTCTAAGTTGAGTATTTTCTTTAAAAATTAGTATCTTTGAGGGGCGCCTGCGAGGCTCAGTCGGTTAAGCCTCTGCCTTCGGGTCAGGTCATGATCTCAGGGTCCTAGGATCGAGCCCCACATCAGGCTCTCTTCTCAGTGGGGAGCCTGCTTCCCCCTCTCTGCCTGCCTCTCTGCCTACTTGTGATCTCTCTCTGTCAAATAAATAAAATAAAATCTTAAAAAAATAAAGTTTCATTTCAGGAGTGCTCAAAAATTAAAAAAAAGAATTCAATCCCTGTTAAATAGAAAAAGTAGAAAAGATATTAGTAGACTGGTGATTACTTTTTCATAACAAATGGCTTGGGTATGTAAATTACGATTCTCATCCTTTTAATATATATATATATATATATATATAATATAGTCACATGATTCAAATACATTCAATGTGAACAGAAAACAAAGTATTTTTTTTCTTTTTCAAATTTTTATTTAAAGTCTAGTTAGTTGGGGAGCCTGGATGGCTCAGTGGGTTAAGCCTTTGCCTTCAGTTCAGGTCATGATCTCAGACCCTACATTAGGCTCTTTGCTCAGTGGGAAGCCTGCTTCCTCCTCTATCTCTGCCTGCTGCTCTGCCTACATGTGATCTCTCTCTGTGTCAAATAAATAAATACAATCTTAAAAAAATTAAGTCTAGTTAATTAACATACAATATTGTTTTTTGAAGAATTTAGTGATTCATCACTTACATATAACACCCAGTGCTCATCATAACAAGTGCCATCCTTAATGCCCATCTCCCATTTAGCCTATCCCTCACCCACCTCCTCTATCATGACGAGACTTTTATGGTTTGTTTCCCTCTCTTTTCCCCCTCTCATATGTTCATCTGTTTTGTTTCTTAAATTCCATATATGAGAGAAATCATATGGTATTTGTCTTTTTCTGACTTATTTCACTTAGAATAATACACTCTAGCTCCATCCACATCGTTGCAAATGGCAAGAATTCATTCTTTTTGATGACTGAGTAATAGTCCACTCTAAATATAGCCTACATCTTCTTTATCCATTCATCAGCTGATGCACATTTGGGCTCATTCCATAATTTGCCTATTGATGATACAAACACTGCAGGCATGTACCTCTTCAAAACTATATTTTTGTATGCTTTGGGTAAATGCCAGTAGTGCAGTGGTGGACCCAAGGGTAGTTCTATTTTTAACTTTTTGAGGAAACTCCATACTGGAAAACATGGGAAATTAACATCAGTATTTCAGCACTCAAATAATTTTTAAGTCAATATCCTTAAAATATTTCTATGAATGCATACAAGAATAAGTTAAAGATTTATTTATTTATTTGACAGAGATTACAAGTAGGCAGAGAGGCAGGCAGAGAGAGAGAGAGGAGGAAGCAGGCTCCCCGCTGAGCAGAGAGCCCGATGCGGGACTCGATCCCAGGACCCTGAGATCATGACCTGAGCCGAAGGCAGCGGCTTAACCCACTGAGCCACCCAGGCGCCCCACAAGAATAAGTTAATAAGTGAAAAATGATTTCATAAAATGAATCTGTAATAAATTGGTAGATTCATAGTTAAAACTGTCATGTTTTACTTGAATGTAGTAAAGCAAAATTATATGAAACTATAGATCTTGCTTAAGCTTAGATAAATAATTCCTATAAGGTAAAAAAAAAAAAACAAGAATTGATGCATATTAAGATATTAGCATCAGTTAACTGCTTGCTTAAAAATGAGCAAAGAGGGGCCCCTGGGTGACCCAGTGGATTAAGCCTCTGCCTTCAGCTCCAGTCATGATCTCAGGGTCCTGGGATTGAGCTCTGGAATTGAGTCCCCCATCGCATTGGGCTCTCTGCTCACTGGGGAGCCTGCTTCCCCCACTCTCTCTGCCTACTTGTAATCTCTCTCTCTCTGTCAAATAAATAAAAATCTTTTTTAAAAATGAGGAAAGAAACATTCTTAGACATCCTCCATCCTCTCTTCACCTCACTTTATGCTTTTTGTTATATATAATACTTTATCAATGTTTATAGTATTTACAGTGTATTTTAAAGGATAATCCTCATAATTGTTTAGACCTTTTATTTTTGTAAAGTTTTTATTAATTTGAGAGAGAGACAGCACAAGCAGGGGGAGCGGCAGAGGAAGAGGGAAGGAGAAGCAGGCTCCTCACTGAGCAGGGAGCCCTACAGGGTGCTCCATCCCAAGATCCCAGGATCATGACCCTAGCTGTAGGCAGACACTTACCGGACTGAGCCCCTAGACCTTTTACGTTTTAAAGTCAGTGTACCTTTTCAGTCTGTTTATGCAAGTGTTTAAGTATGTCATTTATTTAATTATGTATGGTAAACATAATTGGTTTTTAAATCTGAAGTTTTAAAAGCTGAAGTTTGTGTGGGTTTGTTTCTGCTGTATTATTCTCGTGCATGTTATCTTTGTTTCTTTGTGTGACTCATATGGTTGACTGCCCTTGAACTTTTATTTGTAGGATGTCCTCAAAGCCTAGGTTGCTTGTTTCATTCTTCATAATGTATTTTCATTGGTTTCAGCTAGGACCCTTGAATTGCTATAAATTAGTAGGGAACCACTGCAAACTAAGGTTGATGTTTCTCACAACTCAACATATGCATATCGAAAATGTAAACACACATGAGGACCAATCTGTAGCTACAGTTTCTTAGACATCTTTTCTTTTTCTTTTGCTCTACTTGACATCAGGGGGGCTTCTATATATTTTCCTGGAGTTGGGGAGAGAGAGCATCTTTATGTTTCTTAATATATACTGTATAAACATTTATAAATGTGTGTATATGTGTGTGTGTGGGTGGGTGGGTGGGTGTAGCCCTGGGGTATCCCTTAAAATGGAGAGGATCTTTGTATAATATGCAGCAGTGAAATATTCAGAGGGAAAAACCAATGTAAACTACTAACATTACCTTGACCATTTGAGGGAAAAGATGTAATAAAACAGCAAAGACCCTTGGGGGTAAGAAAAAAAAAAATCACTCCTGTTGCAATTCCTTTAACCGGCCATCTTTTTGTTCTATTCTTGAAAACGTGAATAACACCCACAAAACGCAAGGTGGCACTGCTGGCTAAAAAGAGGGGGAAACACCCGCACAAAGAACGTTACAAATTACAATGTTCAGAGGAAAAGCTGGCCAGACGAGAAAAGTAGAGGAAAGGAGACGCTGGTGATGGGGTTAGGAAAAAGTGGGACTCCTCCCCACCACCATTGCTATTATCCAGCTCATTTCTAAGGATTCGGTTTCTGCCATTTCTGAGAGCTGCTTGAGGCCGAGTGAACGTGGTTTTGAAAGATTGCTTAAACAAAGAATGGAGGCCAGAGTGGTGCACGCATTGCAGAAAAGGCAAGTGTTACTTCTTTGTGTGTTTCTGGGAGTGTCTTGGGCTGGCGCAGAACCTCTTCGGTATTTTGTGGCAGAGGAAACGGAGAGAGGGACCTTTCTGGCCAACCTAGCAATTGATCTGGGGTTAGGGGCAGGGGAACTGTCAGCTCGGGGATCTAGAATTGTTTCAGATGAGACCACAGGATTTTTACTCCTCAATCCGCTTACTGGTGATTTACTTCTAAATGAGAAATTAGACCGGGAGGAACTGTGTGGCCCCACAGAGCCATGTGTGTTGCCTTTCCAGTTGTTACTTGAAAAGCCTTTTCAGATTTTCCGTGCTGAACTATGGGTCAGAGACATCAACGATCATTCTCCAGTATTTCTAGATAGAGAGATTACCTTGAACATATTAGAAAGTACCACTCCAGGGGCAACATTTCTCCTAGAAAGTGCACAGGATTCAGATGTTGGAATCAACAACCTGAGAAACTACACCGTCAGCTCCAATGTTTATTTCCATATTAATGTCCATGATGATGGGGAAGGGAATGTTTATTCCGAATTGGTACTGGATAAAGTGCTGGATCGTGAAGAGGTTCCTGAGCTGCGTTTAACCCTCACCGCCTTGGATGGCGGCTCTCCGCCCAGATCCGGAACCACCCTCATACACATCCTGGTTTTGGACATAAATGACAACATCCCTGAATTTGTAGAGTCGCTTTACAAGGTCCAGGTGCCTGAGAACAGCCCTGTTGGTTCCCTGATTGTCACTGTGTCAGCTAGAGATTTAGATACTGGAAGTAATGGAGAAATCGTCTATGCATTTTTTTATGCTACTGAAAGGACTCTCAAAACGTTTCGAATCAATTCAACATCTGGCAATCTTCATCTTAAAGCCGAATTGAACTATGAGGCAATACAAACTTATACATTAACTATTCAGGCCAAAGATGGTGGAGGGCTTTCTGGAAAATGTACTGTGGTGGTCCATGTAACAGATATAAACGATAATCCACCAGAACTGCTCATGTCATCACTTACTAGCCCAATCGCAGAAAACTCACCAGAGACAGTAGTCGCTGTTTTTAGGATTAGAGACAGAGATTCAGGGAACAATGCAAAGATGGTGTGCTCCATCCAAGACCATCTCCCCTTTGTCCTGAAGCCATCAGTAGAGAATTTCTACACCTTGGTAACAGAGAGACCCCTCGACAGAGAGAGCCAGGCCGAGTACAACATCACCATCACCGTCACCGACCTGGGGACCCCCAGGCTGAAAACCCAGCACAACCTCACGGTGACCGTGTCCGACGTCAACGACAACGCCCCGACCTTCAGCCAGACGACCTACACCCTGCGCGTCCGCGAGAACAACAGCCCCGCCCTGCACATCGGCAGCGTGAGCGCCACCGACAGAGACTCGGGCGCCAACGCCCAGGTCACCTACTCGCTGCTGCCGCCCCACGACCCGCAGCTGCCGCTGGGCTCGCTGGTGTCCATCAACGCGGACAACGGGCAGCTGTTTGCGCTCAGGTCGCTGGATTTCGAGGCGCTGCAGGCGTTCGAGTTCCGCGTGGGCGCGGCGGACCGCGGCTCGCCGGCGCTCAGCAGCCAGGCGCTGGTGCGCGTGCTGGTGGCGGACGCCAACGACAACGCGCCGTTCGTGCTGTACCCGCTGCAGAACGGCTCGGCGCCCTGCACCGAGCTGGTGCCGCGGGCGGCCGAGGCGGGCTACCTGGTGGCCAAGGTGGTGGCGGTGGACGGCGACTCGGGCCAGAACGCCTGGCTGTCGTACCAGCTGCTCAAGGCCACGGAGCCCGGGCTGTTCGGCGTGTGGGCGCACAACGGCGAGGTGCGCACGGCGCGGCCGCTGAGCGAGCGCGACGCCGTCAAGCACAGGCTGCTGGTGCTGGTCCGGGACCACGGCGAGCCGCCGCTGTCGGCCAGCGTCACGCTGCACGTGCTGCTGGTGGACGGCTTCTCGCAGCCCTACCTGCCGCTGCCGGACGCGGCGGCGGCCGAGGCCCGCGCCGACCCGCTCACCGTCTACCTGGTGGTGGCCTTGGCGTCCGTGTCGTCGCTCTTCCTGTTCTCGGTGCTGGTGTTCGTGGCGGTGCGGCTGTGCAGGAGGAGGCGGGCGGCGTCGGGGGGCGGCTGCTCGGTGCCCGAGGGTCCGTTTCCGGGCCACCTGGTGGACGTCAGCGGCGCGGGGACCCTGTCCCACAGCTACCAGTATGAGGTGTGTCTGAGGGGAGGCTCTGGGACCGGTGAATTCAAGTTCCTCAAACCCATTATCCCTAATCTGCAGTTTCAGAGCATAGGAAGGGAAGTGGAAGAATATCCGTCACGTCAGAATGATTTGGGTTTCTGATAAAGGATGAAAAATAAATGCCCGTATTGTGTCTTTAAGTATATTTTAATTATGAAATTCATCCTGAGTTACCTGTACAGAATTGCTTTCATATTATTTCTAACATCGTTAAAGCCCTAGAACAGTTTTTTTCGCAGAGAAACGGATCCTGCCTTAGCCCTAGGAAGCTTCCACAAAGCATGGAATGTATGCTTTGTAGTTTATCTCAAACAGTTATGCATTGTTTGCAATGTATTACATGATAAATATTGTTTGAGATCTTTTAAGTTGGTTTTGTCTTTAAAGTTTATTGCTACTCATTTTTTTTTTTTTTTTTTTTTTTAGTTGGAATGCTGTACTATACCTATTCTTAGTTTTTAGAACCATAGGTTGTTAGGATGCCTGGGTGGCTCAGTTGGTTAAGCGTTTGCCTTTGGCTCAGGTCATGATCCCAGGGTCCTGGAATTGAGCCTGGAATTGGGCTCCTTGCTTAGTGGGGAGCCTGCTTCTCTCTCTGCCTGCCGTTTCCCCTGCTTGAGTTCCCAGACAAATAATTTTTAAAAAATCTTTTAAAAATAGAAGTATAGTTTGTAAAGTATCTTTTAAAGCTTTTAAAGCTTTTTAAAAAGCACTTTTGTGCATCATACACTGTTAACTCTTTTAATCCTAGAAGTAAACCTATGGGGTATTTTTAGAAACAAGCAAATAGGGGCACCTGGGTGGCTGAGTGGGTTAAAACCTCTGCCTTCAGCCCAGGTAATGATCCCAGGGTCCTGGAATCAAGCCCCACATCGGGCTCTCTGCTCATCGGGGAGCCTGCTTCCTCCTCTCTCCCTCTCTCTCTGCCTGCCTCTCTGCCTACTTGTGATCTCTGTCTGTCAAGTAAATAAATAAAATCTTTAAAAAAAAATAAAAAAGAAAAAAAAAGAAATGAACAAATAGACTTCTATGGAGAGGTCCAGTGAATTCATTAGGGTCACCAACTAATAAATGGTAGAGCTAAGCAACTCTCCTAGATCTGTCTGACTCTGAGAACTTGCTATGATGCTATATTGTTTTCTGTCATTAGATATTACCTGGCAAGTTTCTTCCTGATTAAGGAGAGGAAATCTTATCACGTTAATATTCCTGCTCAGTCTTTCCTGCTTTTGAAATAATAATGTATATAGTGGTCTGTAGTTATATGTTATTATAAACCAACAACCCACCTTTTCTGGATCCATTATTCAACTATTAGTATTAAATCTGTGATCTGACCAAAACTAAAGTAAGAAGCTATTGGAAGATCAATCTGTGCTTTCTCCTTGTTATATGAACACATGACCTTCATTTCACAGAAAATTTAATGGTCCTTATTAGAAACAATACATAATTTTGATTGCTTTATTAGTTTATTTTTTTCTCACATTGCAGTAATTCTACAGTGGACCCTACCTACTATTAAAATATACTTTCCTTCCTTAATTGTAAAGTTTATCTTTAAAAACTTTCCTATTCAATATACTGCAGTGCTGAATCAGGAAGGTATAAGAAAAGAATAGTTTAAATATGTCATATTAAAGAAACAAATTATCAAATTGCTTAGAGATTCTGAAGAGTTAAGGAGAAGCTTTGTTTGTTATAATAATCTGTCACTGCTTTTTCTTTAACAGTTATCCAAATAGTTTTTATATAACTGTATTCTGAATGTATTATAAGTAAAGTACTGGTAACTCTTAAAATAGTACTACTACTGTGAATTACTATTGGGATATAGTCTCAGGGCAAAAGAAAAAACCCTCATAGTAAAATCTTAAAGTAAAATCTTAAATTGTTTTCATAGTGTCAAGATAAAATTATCCAGTTTTTCCAATAAATCAATGAAAGGGGAAAAGTGAGGAGGGAATTTTACACGATGAAAGAAATTAAGACACATACTAAGCAAATGCAATGCTTGGTGGTTCTTGTTTGGGTCTTTATTCAAACAACCATAACAACTTTGAAAGAACTGGAGAAATTTGAATCTAGGTGGATATTAAATAATGTTAACCTAATTTCTTGGTTTGGGGAATGACATTGTAGTTGGGATTTTAAATCATTAAAAGTTGGAGATGTATAATGAAGTATTTATGGGTGAAAACTTAGTTTGAGTTGGGAAAATGATGGACAGATAAAGTGGGCAATTATGGCATAATATTGGTAATTGTTGAAGCTAGTTATGAGTATCTGGAGATTCATCATACTATTCTTCTTTTGGATTTCTCATAATAACAATTTTTTTAAAATGACACTGTAAGAAGAGGAGTAAACAAAATTAGGACGTCCTTCTGAGATACAGAATCACCACTGCAGTTAGAGGTGATAGCTCTATTAAAAAACTCTCCAACCTTTCCTTGTTTCATCATTTGACATGATAACTTCTATCTGAATAATCCTGCCCATGCATTCTACCACATGAATCTTGGGTGTTCTAGTCATGGCAATGGATGCACGTAAACTCTGCTACCTGAGGGCATCAAATATACATGCCTGGTGTGTGTGTGTGTGTGTGTGTGTGTGTGTGTGTGTGTGTGTGTGCAAGGTTAATATCTGTCTCTGTTCCTCATCTGTAAGGTGGGGAAACTCACTGTAGCCTAATGTGGTGGATATGTCCACCTTACAGATAAGGAAATTGAGACGGAGGTTAAAAAATTTGTCCAAAGTTCATAGCTACTAATTATTCCCATAGTTCATGGCAATAAAAGTATGTAACTCTGGAAGTTTTTTATATGACTCTAACTGTATATTTTAAAGAATTTTCTGAAAATATTCTCTCAGGTAGGCTGTTACATAGATATTTTCTTTTTGCTGAAAGGAGAAAAGTAGAAAGTCCCTAGTAGTGCTTTTTTCTCTTGTGTGGCCCTCAGACAATTGTCTACACCATAACGTATGGGGATAGTAAAGGTAAGGCTCCATATAATATACACAGGCAAGAGTTAGGAATACTGCATCCGTTTTCATCCCAGAAAATGTAAGATCCTATGACGACGCCTGGTGGCGCTGCAGGATAAGAAGGTACAAACCAGCACTGCAGCTGCAAGCTCCATTAACAGGCAAAACTACGCAGCGGAACCTGGAAATCCACGGGAAGCTTGGAGGCCACGGGAGGAGGGCTGGCAGGACTGAGTCCTCTGATAGGACCACTCCCTGGAATATTTCCGAGGTATCTTGGGAAAGAGCCACAATCTTGGATTCTGAAGTCTTTACAGTTCTGCAGAACCACCCTCCTGGGAGGCTTTACAGGACAAGAACAATGGAGACCAGCGGGAAGTTCATTTGCAGACAAAGGCAAGTCCTTTTATTCTTTCTCCTTTTGGGCTTATCTCAGGCGGGTTTGGAACCTAGGCGCTATTCTGTGGTGGAGGAAACTGAAGGGCGGTCATTTGTAACCAATTTAGCAAAGGACCTGGGTCTGGGTCAGAGGGATCTCTCCAAGCGGGGAGCTAGGGTCATTTCCAAAGGGAACAAACTACATTTGCTTCTTGATCTGGAAACTGGAGATTTGTTGCTAGGTGAAAAACTGGACCGGGAGGAATTGTGTGGTCACACAGACCCGTGTGTGCTGCGTTTCCAGGTATTGCTAGAAAATCCCTTAGAGTTTTTTCAAGCTGAGTTACAAGTAATAGATATCAATGACCATTCCCCAGTATTCATAGACAGAGATATGTTGCTAAAAATACCAGAGAGCAGTCTACCTGGAACTACATTTCCACTGAAGAACGCTCAGGATGTGGACGTGGGCCGAAATAATATTAAGAACTATGTAATTAGCCCCAATTCCTACTTTCGGGTCCTTACCCGCAATCGCAGCGATGGCAGCAAATATCCTGAACTGGTGCTGGACAAAGTGCTAGATCGGGAGCAGGAACCTGAGCTCAGGTTAACCCTTACTGCTCAGGATGGTGGCTCTCCACCCAGGTCTGGCATCGCTCAGATCTACATCGAAGTCGTGGACATCAACGATAATGCCCCTGAATTTGAGCAGCCTCTATACAGGGTGCAGATTCCTGAGGACAGTCCCATTGGCTTCCTGATTGTCACAGTCTCTGCTACAGATGTAGACACAGGAGTCAATGGAGAAATTTTCTATTCACTTTTCCAAGCTTCTGAGGAGATTTGCGAAACCTTTGAGATCCACCCTGAGACAGGAGAAATTCGATTGAAAAAACAACTTGATTTCGAAAGAATACAGTTCTATGAGGTCCATATAGAAGCCAGAGATGGCGGCAGCCTTTCTGGAAAATGCACCGTTCTGATTCAAGTTACGGATGTGAACGACAATGTCCCAGAAGTCACCCTGTCTGCGTTTACTAGACACATACCTGAGAACTCTCCTGAAGCTGTCGTTGCAGTTCTCAGTGTTTCAGACCTTGATTCAGAAGAAAATGGGAAAATAAATTGCTCTATTCAGGACGATCTACCCTTTCTACTGAAATCTTCCTTGGAAAATTTTTACACACTAGTAACAGAGGGACCGCTGGACAGAGAGAGCAGAGCAGAATACAACATCACCATTACGTTCACTGACTTGGGGACCCCCAGGCTGAAAACCCAGCTCAACCTCACGGTGACCGTGTCCGACGTCAACGACAACGCCCCGACCTTCAGCCAGACGACCTACACCCTGCGCGTCCGCGAGAACAACAGCCCCGCCCTGCACATCGGCAGCGTGAGCGCCACCGACAGAGACTCGGGCGCCAACGCCCAGGTCACCTACTCGCTGCTGCCGCCCCACGACCCGCAGCTGCCGCTGGGCTCGCTGGTGTCCATCAACGCGGACAACGGGCAGCTGTTCGCGCTCAGGTCGCTGGATTTCGAGGCACTGCAGGCGTTCGAGTTCCGCGTGGGCGCGGCCGACCGCGGCTCGCCGGCGCTCAGCAGCCAGGCGCTGGTGCGCGTGCTGGTGGCGGACGCCAACGACAACGCGCCGTTCGTGCTGTACCCGCTGCAGAACGGCTCGGCGCCCTGCACCGAGCTGGTGCCGCGGGCGGCCGAGGCGGGCTACCTGGTGGCCAAGGTGGTGGCGGTGGACGGCGACTCGGGCCAGAACGCCTGGCTGTCGTACCAGCTGCTCAAGGCCACGGAGCCCGGGCTGTTCGGCGTGTGGGCGCACAACGGCGAGGTGCGCACGGCGCGGCCGCTGAGCGAGCGCGACGCCGTCAAGCACAGGCTGCTGGTGCTGGTCCGGGACCACGGCGAGCCGCCGCTGTCGGCCAGCGTCACGCTGCACGTGCTGCTGGTGGACGGCTTCTCGCAGCCCTACCTGCCGCTGCCGGACGCGGCGGCGGCCGAGGCCCGCGCCGACCCGCTCACCGTCTACCTGGTGGTGGCCTTGGCGTCCGTGTCGTCGCTCTTCCTGTTCTCGGTGCTGGTGTTCGTGGCGGTGCGGCTGTGCAGGAGGAGGCGGGCGGCGTCGGGGGGCGGCTGCTCGGTGCCCGAGGGTCCGTTTCCGGGCCACCTGGTGGACGTCAGCGGCGCGGGGACCCTGTCCCACAGCTACCAGTATGAGGTGTGTCTGAGGGGAGGCTCTGGGACCGGTGAATTCAAGTTCCTCAAGCCGATCATGCCCAATTTCCAGAGCCACTCCCCTGGGCCAGCAGAAGAAAACCCCAACTTTGGTTTTAGTATTCAGTGACTGTATTTTTTTTTTCCTATTACAGATATTTAAAATTGGTAAATTCAAGGTATGAATTTTCTGGCAACCTATTAAGAATTTTTAAATCTCACTGCCTGCAAATTTTCTTATATTACCCCTTTGTTTTTGAAAAAAAAAAAAGTATCCTTTTTTCATTAGTATAAGAAGATGCATGGTCCTAATTTTGCTCTCAAAACACTAATGAAGTCAGTAGTTGTACAAATTCTTGTGGAATAGCTTTGGAATAGATTAGGAAAGCAGCGGAAAATTAATTCTATGTGATCAATTGTATTTCCTTAAATTTTTATTTTAAATCGTTAGGTAAATAAGAGCAGTAAGACACTAACACGAAGTGTGCCTAATGGGCAAGGAAATACCTGGTACAGTGAGAATCTGGTTCTTGCTTTATTCTGCTCTCATAGCTCTTCACTCTGATAATTGTTTTCTTTTAAAATATACTAATTGTGCTTCCTTTTATTAATATACTAGTGTTAATGTAATTATTTTATTGCTTTCCATTTAGTGCCGTTGCTGTTAATAGGACAAGTATCTACATTATATTTATCCAGTGACATGAAATAGCATAGTAGTAAAATTGATTTTTTCTGTGAAATATTGAGCATGTGTGAAAGAAAATGCAGTGGCCACCCAAATCCATTGATCTTTCTTCCTTAATAACAGGTCCCAAATTTCATGTAGGGCATTATTATGTTTATTCAAAAGAATACATTTTCTTACCTTGACAGTGGAATGGAGTATTTGACTAGTTTATTGCCAATGGAATGTATATACATATGTTGTAGGAGACTTCCAAGAAGGCTATTCAATTAGAGAAGTCTTTCTCTAGCTGCCCCTTATAGCCAGGAATGTGTAAGTCGTAGCTGGAACACAATTAACCTTATTGGACCATAAAGCAATACTAAGGATGGAAATAATGTACAAAGACAAGTCAGTATAGAATAAACTTAAAAGAGTTGAGGATCTCTGGTATTATGGAGTCATCATATCATCCCTGAGTACGTACTTCTGAGCTTTTTTTTTTTTTTTTTACTTGAGAAATAAAGGAACTTCTATCTCATTAACCCACCATCATTTTAGATTTTGAGCTACCTCCAGTGGATTCCAATCCTAAAGCTTTAACAGTAAGGTTTTTAATTAAAATGTTATTCAATATAGTAAAATCCACAGATATTAAGTGTATAGTTTGATAAAACTGATCATTTCAAGCTCTTGTTCTTGGTTTCTAAATTAGTTAAAAGTAGAGTACAGAAAAAGTAGTAGAGTACAGTGCTTTACTTTCATTATTTAATTCTATGCCAGGGGAGTTGGCATAGTACCCTCTTTTACACATGAGAAAAGTGAAGTTTAGAAAGATTAGTAACTTGCTAACAATTCTAAAGTAATGACAGGAAAAAATTGAAATATGTTCTATTTTTATATAACGCTTCAGTTCTTAATTCATGTGTTATAATGGCAGGCAGGTAGCATTGTCTTTTTAACTAAGGAAAATGAAATTCATCTATTCCATGAACTGAACTCCTATGCAGAAATGTAACTTTGAGTGCACAATTTGTACTTGTTCCTTTACTCTAGAGCAAAACATTACTCTGGACCAGTCGATCCAAACTTCTTATAGAAGCACTGACTTAAATATGCTGGGTCAGACAACACAATTAATCTTCATTAGGAGCAAAACAGTCTGATCATTTTCTTTTATCTTTTCAGCATATCACATTCATTATTGCAGATATGAATGCCCTGAATGAGGAATAGAATTAATCTATGGTTACATTTCTTGAATTTCTTGTACTATGTCTTCAGTCTGTTTTCTGTTAATCCTAATTTTTCATTTTCCTTAGGAAGTGGAAATTCACTTTACTATATACATTTTTTTCTAAGTACCTTATTCAAATTAAATATACTGTATTCATTTTAGCACACTATTGTTTGGAAGTAATTGATATTTCTAGTATTAATTTTAAGTGAAAAGACTACTTTCAGAAAAGTATAGGCAATAGTGTGGAGGAATTTTTTCACTAAATAATTTAGAGAATCTGGGAATTTAGTAGGAATGAAATGGATAGGCTTTAGCTACTTTCTATTAAAATTAACCACATGTCTTTGGAAACTCCTCAAAAATTATGTTGGAAAGAGATTTAGGGAGTCATTAATGACTTTATTCTGAAAGGATGATTCACCAAGGCTGAATCAGACATTTTTCCAGCAAATGCTGTGATCGTACTGTTCCTGTAGAGTGATAAATTGTTGTAGAGACAGCTGTTGGATGCATGGATATCCATTCTTGTGTGTGTGTTAGTTTCCCATTGCTGCTATAAAAATTACTACAAACATAGTTGCTTAAAATAACAAAAAAAGTATTACCTTACAGTTTTTTAGGTGTATAATATGGGTGTTACTGGTTTAAATCAAAGTGTTGGCAAGAGTGCGTATCTTTCTGATGGCTCAAGATAAGAATCCATTTTTTTTTAAAGATTTTATTTATTTATTTGTCAGAGAGAGAGCGAGCGAGAGCGAGCACAGGCAGACAGAGTGGAAGGCAGAGTCAGAGGGAGAAGCAGGCTCCCTGCGGATCAAGGAGCCGGATGTGGGACTCGATCCCAGGACGCTGGGATCATGACCTGAGCCGAAGGCAGCTGCTTAACCAACTGAGCCACCCAGGCGTCCCAAGAATCCATTTTTTTTCTTTTCCAGCTTGTATATGCTGCCTGCATTACTTTGCTCATAGCCCCTTTCATCCATCCTCAAAGCCAACAACATTGTATCTCTCTCACTTAAAAAAAAAAAAATTCTATGTATTTCTATGTCTATATTTTGACAAGAGAGAGCCCAGAAGACCACAAGAGGGTAAGTGGCAGAGAGAAAGGGAGAAATGGAGCCTGAAGTGGGGCTATCCCAGGACCCTGGGATCATGACCTGATCTGAAGGTCAACTGAGCCATCCAGGCACCCAACATTGTTTCTCTTAAACCAATTCTTCCATATTCATAATTCCCTCTGACCATAGCCAGCAAAAGTTTGTCTCACCCGGAGGATAATCTTCCCTTCATAAGATCCTCTACTTAATTACATCTATTAATGCAAAGATACATATTTACAGATCTGGGGAATTAGGATGTCTGAGTGGATGGCCATTATTCTTCCCTACCACAGACTGTCTGCTTGGGAGAAAATTATCCAGTCTAGCAGTATAACTGGTGGCCAAAGGAAGACAAATAAAGCCTTTATAACAGGAGGTTAGGGTTCATTGATTAGATGCTTTAACCCCAAAGAATTTAACATTAAGAAAAATACTGCATTGAAAGATATGAACCTTACTGCAGTTAGATCCAAATTATAAAAATGTAAAACCTGAGCAAATGAGTGCAATCTTGAAGGACTTGTATCTAGAATACACAAAAGAATTCTTACAACTCAATTATGAAAATGGAAATAACCCAGTTTTAAAGTGGACAAATATATGAATAGATGTCTCTCTAAGGAAGAGATGCAAATGGACAATAAGTTCAATACCAGTAGTCATCAGAGAAATGCAAATCAAAATCATAATGAGATACTACTTCATACCCACTAGAATTAAAAAGACATGGGGTGCCTTGGTGGATCAGTCAAATGGAGTGCCTGGGTAGTTTGGTCAGACTCTTGATTTCAGCTCAGGTCATGATCTCAGGGTGGTGAGATGGAGCCTTGCTCAGGCTCCACACTCAGCGGAGTTGCTTGTGATTCTCTCTCTCCCTCTCCTTCTGCCCTTGCCCTGGCTCATGCACATGTGTGCATGTGTGTGCTGTCTCTAAACAAACAAACAAATAACTAAAATCTTTTTAAACAAGTCAGATAACAAGTGTTGGGAGGATGTGGAAAAACTGGAATGTTGATAGATTATTGGTGGGAATGAAAATGGTACAGCCGCTTTGGAAAATACAGAGCTACCATATGAATTAGCAGTTCTACTCCCAAAGAAATGAAAATTTATGTCCATGTAAACATTTGTATATGATCATAGCAGTTTTACTCTGAAGAACCCAAAGGTGGAAACAACCCAAATATCGATCAACAGATGAATGGATAATCAAAATGTCATATATCATACAATGGGATATTATTCATCCATAGAAAGGAATGAAGTTCTGATACTTGCTATAACTTGGATGAACCTTGAAAACATGCTAAATGGAAGAACCTGGTAACAAAATTCCACATATTATTCCATTCATATGAAAGTCCAGAATAAGGAAGTCTACAAAGTTATTGATTAGGGCTCAGGCCTCTGTCTCTGAAGGACAATTAATTGTTGATTAGGGCTTAGCACAGGAGGTATAGTGGAATAGGGGGATAGTTAAAGTGTATGGATTTTGTGGGGTGATGAAAGTGTTCTAAAATTGACTCTGGTGTGTTGCAGGGGTAGCTCAGCTGGTTAAGCATAAGCCTTTGGCTCAGGTCATGACCCCAGAGTCCTGGGATGGAGCCTAGCAGAGCTGCTTCTCCCTCTGCCCCTCCCAACCCCACCTACCCCCGCTTGTGTGTGCTCTCTCTCAAATAAATAAAACCTTTTTAAAAAATAAAATTGACTATGATGATGGATATACTACCCTGAATACACTAAAAGCCACTGAATTGTAAACTTTAAATGAATGAAATGTATGGTATGTGAATTATATCTCATTAAAGCTTTTTAAAAAGGAATATAACAAATTATTCTTGTCATTTAAAAAAAAATGAATCCAATTCAGAAGAAGAAGAATCATCCAAAAGAATGACAGACCTGGGATGCCTGGGTGGCTCAGTTGGTTGAGCAGCTGCCTTTGGCTCAGGTCATGATCCCGGCATCACGGGATCGAGTCCCACATCGGGCTCCTTGCTCCGCAGGGAGCCTGCTTCTCCCTCTGTCTCTGCCTGCCATTCTGTCTGCCTGTGCTGGCTCTCGCTCCCTCTCTCTGACAAATAAATAAAATCTTAAAAAAAAAAAAAAAAAGAATGACAGACCCAACCTTGCAATCTGTCCATTACCTATTTGGGAAGCAATTTTCCAATGAGTTGGAAATGGCAGAAACTCACAGCTCTCAGGCTTAGGTGTTGTAAAGAGGACGTGTGTGATTTTAATAAGGCATTGGCTAAATACTCTCTTTAGAACTGACACTAATTGCAATTTTGCAGTCTCTACTCATTTGCAATTCTATAATATGTACCATGAAAACAATGTACTCATGAAACTCTTCCCATGTTACTTTAAAAACATTTGCTCTTAAATGTATATTCTTTTCAACTTAAATGTTAATTATTTTATTCAATCATTAAATCTCAACAGTTTTAAATGGTAACCTAAGTGATAATTTGCTCTTGTATTCCTCCTGTGCAACAACACAGAGCTCTACCTGAATGCACACACAAAAACCACCTAAAAATAGAAGTCATTGTTTTATGTTACAGAACACATTTTACACAGCTTATTCGGTACATTTAGGAGAATTCCGTAGAAAATAAGATTCAGTGAAAACACATGGTGGCGCTGCAGGTTAAATGATGGAAAACAGAATTGCCTGTGCAGCTCCAGTCTCCAGCCAAACAATTCACACTGCCTGGAAGCAAAGAATGGTTTTCTCAGCTACAGCGGAAGTGAATCTGAAATCTCTTTAAAACTCTATTTAGTGGCATAGTCTTGATATCTGGACTGCAGTACCAGGCTACCAAGATCCCAGGCATCTAGGAAGCTTCTCTGAACCAAATTTTCATGAAGAGCAATGGAGATTGGATGGTTGCATTTTCTGAGACAAAGGCAAGTCCTTGTTTTCTTTGTTTTGCTTTGTATGTCTCGGGTGGGTGCCGAGTTAGAGCCCTATTCAGTAGCGGAAGAAATGGAGAGAGGGTCCTTTGTGGCAAATCTAGGAAAAGATCTGGGGTTAGGATTGAAAGAGCTGTCCACCCGCGGAGCTCGGATCATTTCTCAAGGCAACAAAGAGTATTTGCAGCTCAAGGTTCAGACTGGGGATTTGGTCATAAATGAGAAACTAGATCGAGAGGAGCTATGCGGTCCAACTGAGCCTTGCTTACTGTATTTCCAACTGTTAATGGAAAAACCCTTAGAGATATTTCAGGCTGAACTGAGGGTGGAAGACATAAATGACCATTCTCCTGTGTTCACTGAAAGAGAAATGATTCTAAAAATACCGGAAAACAGTCCTTTAGGAATTACATTCCCTCTGAGTAATGCTCTGGACTTGGATGTAGGAAGCAACAGTGTCCAAAACTATATAATCAGCCCCAACTCCCATTTTGAGGTTCTAACCCGCAAACTCAGTGATGGCAGAATGTACCCTGAGCTGGTGTTGAAAGAAGAGCTGGACAGGGAGGAAGAGCCTGAAATCGTATTAACCTTGACAGCGCTGGATGGCGGCTCTCCACCTCGGTATGGGATTGCGCAGGTGCGCGTTGAAGTGGTGGACAGCAACGATAACGCCCCTGAGTTTGGGCAGCCCATCTATAAGGTGCATATTCCTGAGAACAGTCCTGTAGGCTCGCTGGTTGTCACTGTTTCTGCCAGCGATTTAGACAGCGGAGTCTATGGAAAAATATCCTACACACTCTTCCAGCCTTCAGAAGATATTAGCAAAACTTTGGAAGTAAATCCTGTAACAGGAGGAATTCGACTGAAAAAACAAGTAGATTTTGAGACAGTTGTATCTTATGAAGTAGACATCAAGGCCACTGATGGGGGCGGCCTTTCAGGAAAATGCACTCTTCTCCTCCAGGTGGTGGATGTGAATGATAATCCTCCAGAAGTGACCCTGTCTGCACTTACGAGCCCCATCCCAGAGAATTCACCCGAGATTGTAGTTGCTGTTTTCAGTGTTTCAGATCCTGACTCTGGGGACAATGGGAAGACCATTACCTCCATCCAGGATGACCTTCCTTTTCTTCTAAAACCTTCAGTCAAGAACTTTTACACCTTGGTAACAGAGAGAGCACTAGACAGAGAAGAAAGAACCGAATACAACATCACCATCACCGTCACCGACCTGGGGACCCCCAGGCTGAAAACCCAGCACAACCTCACGGTGACCGTGTCCGACGTCAACGACAACGCCCCGACCTTCAGCCAGACGACCTACACCCTGCGCGTCCGCGAGAACAACAGCCCCGCCCTGCACATCGGCAGCGTGAGCGCCACCGACAGAGACTCGGGCGCCAACGCCCAGGTCACCTACTCGCTGCTGCCGCCCCACGACCCGCAGCTGCCGCTGGGCTCGCTGGTGTCCATCAACGCGGATAACGGGCAGCTGTTCGCGCTCAGGTCGCTGGATTTCGAGGCACTGCAGGCGTTCGAGTTCCGCGTGGGCGCGGCCGACCGCGGCTCGCCGGCGCTCAGCAGCCAGGCGCTGGTGCGCGTGCTGGTGGCGGACGCCAACGACAACGCGCCGTTCGTGCTGTACCCGCTGCAGAACGGCTCGGCGCCCTGCACCGAGCTGGTGCCGCGGGCGGCCGAGGCGGGCTACCTGGTGGCCAAGGTGGTGGCGGTGGACGGCGACTCGGGCCAGAACGCCTGGCTGTCGTACCAGCTGCTCAAGGCCACGGAGCCCGGGCTGTTCGGCGTGTGGGCGCACAACGGCGAGGTGCGCACGGCGCGGCCGCTGAGCGAGCGCGACGCCGTCAAGCACAGGCTGCTGGTGCTGGTCCGGGACCACGGCGAGCCGCCGCTGTCGGCCAGCGTCACGCTGCACGTGCTGCTGGTGGACGGCTTCTCGCAGCCCTACCTGCCGCTGCCGGACGCGGCGGCGGCCGAGGCCCGCGCCGACCCGCTCACCGTCTACCTGGTGGTGGCCTTGGCGTCCGTGTCGTCGCTCTTCCTGTTCTCGGTGCTGGTGTTCGTGGCGGTGCGGCTGTGCAGGAGGAGGCGGGCGGCGTCGGGGGGCGGCTGCTCGGTGCCCAAGGGTCTGTTTCCGGGCCACCTGGTGGACGTCAGCGGCGCGGGGACCCTGTCCCACAGCTACCAGTATGAGGTGTGTCTGAGGGGAGGATCTGGGACCGGCGAGTTCAAGTTCCTCAAGCCCATTATCCCAAATCTGCAGTTTCAGAGCACAGGAAGGGAAGTGGAAGAAAATTCCTCCTTCCGAGATAGTTTTGGGATATAATTATTGCTGGGAACCTATTTAATACACACATTAACTTCTAACATTATTTTCTTGATTAAATCGGCTATTGCCACCACCACCAATAAGGCGGTGTTTAATTTTCTCTATTTGGCTCATCTTCAACTTCCAGTTTTATGCCTACCTTCACAAATTTCCTTTCCTTCATATTTTTAGCCATTGAAATATTTTTCAGTGGAATCCCAATAAGTGAAATAGGCTCTACCTTCAAAGATGGCATCATTAACACTTTTCCACTTCATAAATATTTTTATTGACTTCGTACTTGTTTTTCATTTTAGTTTTTCTAGAACTTGTTTAGTTATTAAAATAATCTGCCTGTGATCTATGTATTATTTGGTATTCTCTTTTCCTTTAAAACTTTTTTTTTTTTTTTTTTGGTTTATCGACCTCAGTTTTTATTACAGCAAATTTTAAGACCTATATTATTTTTCTAAGTTCTATTTTCCCTGTATTGGTACCTGCTTATATAAAATGTTTCTGTTGTGTGATATGATACATAAACCTCTAATATGTCTTTTCTAAAATAAGAAGAATCACCTCTGTAAGATGAGTGTGTGTATATGTTTAAGTTTGGAGACAAAAAAGCAAAGTTTAGGTGTTCTATAGCATCGTGTAGAAATATTTAATATTTTTTTGTTTTAAATTCTGGAGGGAAAATACCAGTGATCCCTGTTAAGTTTTTTTTTTTTTTAAGATTGTATTTATTTATTTGACAGACAGAGATCACAAGTAGGCAGAGAGAGCAGAGAGCCCGATTTGGGGCTGGAATCCAGGACGCTGAGATCATGTCCTGAACGAAGGCAGAGGCTTTAAGTCACTGAGCCACCCAGGTGCCCCCTCTGTTAAGTTTTTAATGGCTAACAACAGGGTCCCATTCAGTTGGGGATTAAAAAACAATAAGTCATCAGAGTTTTGTAAGGCGTGGCTTTTATGTTCAGCGATTAGAGATTTTGGCAGTATTTAGCCCTTTCCCTGTACTATACCCCTTAATTTAAGCTGTATTCCTAGCTTATTATGGGAAAAGTAGAGCTTCTTTCTAGATATTAGGCCTTTGAATAAAATTCTCTATGAGGCAGATGTTATCATGCTGTTCTTTCAGTAGTGTTCAGATAGCTGTTAGGGTAGTTTCTTTTTCTCCTCCCTTATATTTGACACAAAGAAATTAGATCCCACCAGACTTTAATTAAGAGGGACCTTAAAATAAAGATCAGTCCTTCTTTAATTCTGTAAGTAATTTTAAAGCTAATACCAGAGAAACAAAGACATATAAAAGAAAGGAAACAGAAATTCCTAAGAATGAGTGAAAGAATAGTTTTCAAATGGTTAGAATTTAAGGCACTGAAAGTTTTTTCATAGCCTACTAAATAGAGTTTATTTACCCATGTCTTAATATAGCAAGCACTGGATGTCTGATTTGCAAACCTAAGATGACTAAGACATAGTTTCCCTCCTTACATAAGGACAGACTGGCCTGAAGAAGGGGCAGATTGAAATGAAAAAGGAAGCAATAATATTCACAGGGCAAATTATACAAGTTTTTATAGGAGCACAGAGGAGGGACAGTCTAAATTCTTCTTATGAATGAATCTATTTAGGCAATGTAATTAGATTTTGAAGAAATTGTTGAAGAATGTGTGAAACAAGTTTGTTTTGTCAGTTTTGGTCAATGTTTTTGGAACAGTAAAATCTGTTGTTTTATGCCATATGCTTTTAGAAAAGTAAAATCTGTTATTTTGGTGGTCCTAGACATCACCACTATTTTCCCTTTGGTTCATGACATTGCATGGGAATAGTGTCAGGAGTGAAAGACTTACTAAAGAGCTAAAGGTTGAATGATGAGGTGGACAGTTAGCAGCTAGAAACTGCAACTCCAAGTGTTGAGTTTTTAACTTTTCCTATGAAGCAGTGAAAAATCTCAACAATGTGAATAGTACTCTATCTCAACATTGCTTTCTAAAAAACTAATAAAAAGAGAAGAAAAACAAAATATTTAAATGAGTCACTAAAGAAAAAAATTCCAAATATGCACATACACATTGGGTATAGCTATTTGAGTCTGCTGGAGACCACGCGGTGGCGCTGCAGGCTAAAGAGAAAAAAGAAAAAAAAAAAAAAAAAAAACAAAACACACCCACTCTGAACTGGGAAGGCTGCGGAAGTCGTTAACAGAAAAGGAAGATCAGGCCCCATAAGCTGGGAGAAAACCTGTAGTGGCCCTAGACTGGGAAAGGGAAAAAAAAAACCCAGACCCCTGCATGGCGTAGGTCTGGGGGTTGCTACTGCTGGTTCTTTATACTGGGAGCGTGACTGTGACCAACATTGACAAAAGAGGTGTTCTGAAGAAACAATGGAGGCTCGAACGTTGTGCTGCCCAAGACAAAGGCAAGTCCTATTTCTTTTTCTGTTTGGGGGAGTATCCTTGGCAGGTTCTGGGTTTGGACGATATTCGGTAACAGAGGAAACAGAGAGAGGATCATTTGTTGCCAATCTGGCAAAAGATTTGGGGCTAGGGGACCAGGAGTTGGTTGCAAGGGGAGCCCGGGTGGTCTCCGATGACAACAAACAACACCTGCTCCTGGATTCTCAGACTGGAGATTTGCTTACGAATGAGAAACTGGACCGAGAGAAACTGTGTGGCCTCACGGAGCCCTGCATGCTATATTTCCAAATTTTAATGGATAAACCCTTTCAGATTTACCGGGCTGAACTGAGGGTAAGGGATATAAATGATCATTCACCAATGTTTCGGGACCAAGAGACAGTCTTAAAAATATTAGAAAGTACAGCTGAAGGGACAGCATTTCGACTAGAAAGAGCAGAAGATGCAGATGGAGGACTTAACGGTATCCAAAGCTACACCATCAACCTGAACCCTTTTTTCCATATTAAAATTAGTGACAGTGATGAAGGCATGATATATCCAGAGCTAGTGTTGGATAAGGCACTGGATCGGGAGAAGCAGCATGAGCTCAGTTTAACTCTCACAGCACTGGATGGTGGGACTCCACCCAGGTCTGGGACCACGACAATACGAATTGTGATCCTGGACATCAATGATAATGCCCCCCAGTTTTCTCAGACAATCTATGAGACCCAGACCCCAGAGAACAGCACAGTAGGATCTCTTATTGCAAAAGTCTCTGCAGGAGATATAGATTCTGGAGTCAATGCAGACATATCCTATTCACTTTTTGATGCTTCCGAAGATATACGAACAACCTTTCAAGTCAATCCTTATTCTGGGGAAATTATTCTCTTAGTGTTGCTTGATTATGAGCTAATAAAGTCTTACAAAATAAGTATACAGGCAATGGATGGAGGGGGCCTTACTGCAACATGTACAGTTTTGGTGGAGGTATTAGACGTCAATGACAATCCCCCTGAACTGGTCATATCATCACTTTCCAACTATGTTGCTGAGAACTCTCCTGAGACGGTACTCGCTGTTTTTAGAATTAAAGACAGAGATTCTGGAGAAAATGGAAAGATGCTTTGCTACATTCAAGATAATCTGCCATTCCTTCTAAAACCCTCTGTGGAAAATTTCTACATCCTAATGACAGAAGGAGGGCTGGACAGAGAGAGTCAGGCCAAGTACAACATCACCATCACCGTCACCGACCTGGGGACCCCCAGGCTGAAAACCCAGCACAACCTCACGGTGACCGTGTCCGACGTCAACGACAACGCCCCGACCTTCAGCCAGACGACCTACACCCTGCGCGTCCGCGAGAACAACAGCCCCGCCCTGCACATCGGCAGCGTGAGCGCCACCGACAGAGACTCGGGCGCCAACGCCCAGGTCACCTACTCGCTGCTGCCGCCCCACGACCCGCAGCTGCCGCTGGGCTCGCTGGTGTCCATCAACGCGGACAACGGGCAGCTGTTCGCGCTCAGGTCGCTGGATTTCGAGGCGCTGCAGGCGTTCGAGTTCCGCGTGGGCGCGGCCGACCGCGGCTCGCCGGCGCTCAGCAGCCAGGCGCTGGTGCGCGTGCTGGTGGCGGACGCCAACGACAACGCGCCGTTCGTGCTGTACCCGCTGCAGAACGGCTCGGCGCCCTGCACCGAGCTGGTGCCGCGGGCGGCCGAGGCGGGCTACCTGGTGGCCAAGGTGGTGGCGGTGGACGGCGACTCGGGCCAGAACGCCTGGCTGTCGTACCAGCTGCTCAAGGCCACGGAGCCCGGGCTGTTCGGCGTGTGGGCGCACAACGGCGAGGTGCGCACGGCGCGGCCGCTGAGCGAGCGCGACGCCGTCAAGCACAGGCTGCTGGTGCTGGTCCGGGACCACGGCGAGCCGCCGCTGTCGGCCAGCGTCACGCTGCACGTGCTGCTGGTGGACGGCTTCTCGCAGCCCTACCTGCCGCTGCCGGACGCGGCGGCGGCCGAGGCCCGCGCCGACCCGCTCACCGTCTACCTGGTGGTGGCCTTGGCGTCCGTGTCGTCGCTCTTCCTGTTCTCGGTGCTGGTGTTCGTGGCGGTGCGGCTGTGCAGGAGGAGGCGGGCGGCGTCGGGGGGCGGCTGCTCGGTGCCCGAGGGTCCGTTTCCGGGCCACCTGGTGGACGTCAGCGGCGCGGGGACCCTGTCCCAGAGCTACCAGTATGAGGTGTGTCTGACGGGAGGTTCAGCGACCGGTGAGTTCAAGTTCTTGAAGCCGATTATCCCCAACTTCCCACCTCAGCGCTCTGGGAAAGAGACGGAAGAAAATCCTACCTTCCACAATAGCTTTGGGTTCAATATATAGAGACCACAATTAAGTTTCATATTATATACGTGCCACTTTTTCGTGCCACTTCCAGATCAATGTTGTTTCCCCCAATTTGTGTGTATTTTAAATTTATCCGGGGTACTTTCATATTTTCACAAATTGTACCCATCTTTACTTTTAAGTGAATGTTTTCTTTATTTGTGGTTGTAATTAGATGGTACTTTATTCTGTAATCCAGGTCTTAATGGGTAGTTTGCCTCCTTAAGGAAGAAGACCAAATAAATCACTTTTCTCCACGGCCCTCTCTCCAGTTACACTTTCACTCATAATTATGCTTTTGGTAAAAATAAAGCAGACCACTTTCAAATTATTTCCAGTTTTCAAGTATTTCTTCATTTCATTTTTTTTCTTGCAGTTTTTCTTGTGTAGTAATGGTTGCTATTCAGAAATGTCATTTTTCTTCCTTTAAATTCACTGCATTTTTATTAACACTTTAACATGTTTATTGTTGAAAAGCCCTGAAAAATCATGTTGTATAAGAGAACTGTAAGTGTAATCACCTTGTTTGAAAGGGTCAGTAGGCAATTTTGTTAACACCTCTTATATATTCAACCTGGAGAGTGATTGTGAAGGCACATCAATATTGTGGCTACCCAGAAAGTCTTAGAATATGAAGTTATAATTTTTCAGATTTCTTGTTGATATTACAAATCTATAATGCAATCCACCTGAATAATAATTTGTATAGCATAAAATGGACCAGTGTGCTAATGTTTATATCTTTTACCTTCTGTGTTCTCCCAGAATTTTATATATACATATATATAAAGTAATAGTATATATTTTATTTATTTAATAATTATATATTTATTTAATTATACACAGTTATATACGTATATAATACATACACATGTATATATAAATACATGTATATAGTGTTCAGTGGACACTAATTTCAAACCTAAAGGGTGCTTGGATGGTTCGGTAAATTAAGCATCTGACCTTGATTTTTGGCTCAGGTCATGATCTTGGGGTTGTGATATTGAGCCCTATGTTGGGTTCCATACTGAGCATGGAGCTTGCTTGGAGTTCTCTCTCTCCTCCCCCTCCTGCCTCACACATATTCTCTCCTCCTCTCTCTCTTAAAAACAAAACAAAGCAAAAACCTTAAAAAAGTCACCAGAAAAATTATGTTGTACATATCATGTAATATATGAACATAATAGGAATGTTTTGTAAACAATTCCTAGCTCTTGGGGGACGAAATCTAAAATTGCCCATATTATGATGTTCTTTTTAATTTTCAAGTGTTGTTATGGTCCACTAAAGTGATTTCATGACCCTACCAATGGGTAGCAATCCAAGACTGAAAAACCACTTTTCTCAGAGACTTATGTAGATATATGTAGGGCATTGAGAAATATCAAGAGATAATCCTTTAAGGTTTTAATATATTTTTAAGAAAATTTCAAACCATTGTAAGGAAGTTTTGCCTCATGTAACATGGGCACCAACCAACTACTCTTGACTTTAGTGATCTGACTACATTACAGAAGAAAAAGCCTTCATGATGAGATTCCAGTGAATTTAAAGATTTTATTCCAGTGAATCTCATCATAAGCTCAAAGTCTGTATTTTGTGGAAGGAAACTGTAGAGAAACAAAATGAGTGAGGGTATGGAGGAAAGAAATTATGTGTGTGAGAGAGTAGCACATGAAAGACGAAATGGGTGAGAATAAGGAACATGATGACTCTTTTGCCTCTAGTACCACAGACTAGAATCAATGCCAGAAAGAGCCTCTTCAATATATTTTAAAACTTTATCTTAACATTGTAGCAGGGCTAGGTATTAGTTAGTTACTAATGTTGGGAAGTAGAATCTCTTGCTCTAGTATATTCCAAATAATCCTATGTTCACATTTTCTTAAAGCTGAGATTTCACTACCAGTTCTTCTGAACTACATGGAATGATTAATTATTCTTTCAATTCAAGGAAAATGAAGGGAACAGAAGTTTGTCCACGCAGACTAATTAAATTCTAATTTTCTGTTTTTAGAAGTGGACCTAGGAAAAAGTCTCCCCCACCCCAAGTGAGAAGCTGGCTTTCAAAGAATGAAAATTCATACAAATTCCATAATTCAAAGTAAAGTATTAAGATTACCTGCTGTCTTTACTGCACTTAGTAGGGAAAATATGTACAATCACTAGCTTAAAAAGATTAAAAGCATTATAGCATCTTAGCATGCTAGACAAGGTACATAGACTACTGAAGATGAAGAATAAAAATGGCCATGTCAAGCACACCAGAGCAGCCATAATCAAAAAGACAGTAACTGTTGGAAAGGATGTAGAGATATTGCCGACCTGTTGGAAAGAATGTGAAGTGGTGCATTTATTTGAAAACAGTTTGGCAGTTCCTCAAAATGTTAAACATATAGTTACCTTATGATACAGAAACTCAACTCCTGTGTATCTATGCAAAAGAAATAAGAGTATATGTTCACACATGCACAAAAACTGTATACATGCATGCACGTTCATAGTAGCATTATTGATAATATTGCCAAAAGTGGAGACACCCCAAATGTTCATCAACTGATGAATGGATAAACAAAATATGTTTATATGTTTATATGTTAATATGTTTACAGTGGAGTTGTTATTATTCAACACCAAAGTGGAATGAAGTACTGATACAGACTACAACATGGACAAACCTCAAAATCATTACTCTGAGTGAAAGAAACATTTTATGATCCCATTTATATGAAATGTTCTGAACAGGCAAATCTATAGGGACAGAAAGTAGATTAGTGATTGGCTACAGCTGTAGGAGGATAGGGTTGGAGAATGGCTACAGGGTAAGAGGTTTCTTTTTGGCATGATGTTCTGAAATAAGACTGGGGTGATAATTGCACAAATCTGGAAATATACTAAAACCCGTTACATTGTATACTTTTTATAAAAGGATTTTTTATTTTTATTTATTTGGCAGAGATCACAAGTAGGCAGAGAGGGGGGTGTGGAGAGGAAGCAGACTCCCCGCTGAGCAGAGAGGCTGAAGTGGGGCTTGATCCCAGGACCCTGAAATCATGATCTGAGCCAAAGGCAGAGGCTTAACCCACTGAGCCACCCAGGCACCCCTGTGGACTTAATTTTTTTTTTAAGATTTTATTTATTTATTTGACAGACAGAGATTACAAGTAAGCAGAGAGGCAGGCAGAGAGAGAAGGGGAAGCAGGCTCCCTGCTGAGCAGAGAGCCCGATGCGGGTCTCAATCTCCCGACCCTGGGATCATGACCCGAGCCAAAGGCAGAGGCTTTAACCCGCTGAGCCATTCAGGCTGCCCTGGACTTCATTTTTTAAAGATTTTATTTATTTTAATAAATAAATGGGTGGAGAGGCCGAGGGAGAGGGAGAGAATCTCAAGCAGACTCTGCACGAGGATGGAGTCCAATGCTGAGCTCAGTCTCATGATGCCAGAGATGATGACCTGAGCCAAATTCAAGAGTCAGATTCTTAGCCAACTGAGCCACCCATGTGCACCTTGTACTTTACACTTTTTTTAAAGGGGTAAGTGAGTTCACTGAGTGTGTTCACATGCTGGGCACGGGAGTCATGTGTTTTCTGCCCTGGGGGCTCTTACTTTTTTTTTTTGAGATTTTATTTATTTATTTGACAGAGATCACAAGTAGGTAGAGAGGCAGGGAGAGAGAGAGGAAGGGAAGTAGGCTCCCTGCTGAGCAGAGAGCCTGATTTGGGGCTTGATCCCAGGACCCTGGAATCATGACCTGAGCCCAAGGCAGAGGCTTTAACCCACTGAGCCACCCAGGTGCCCCTGTACTTTACACTTTAAATGGGAAAACTTTATGGTATGTAAGTGATATCTCAATAATGCCATTAAAAACATTGGTGGGAATGGTTCTAGCAGCCTGTGTCCCAAGTAAGATGGGTCTTCTCTTATTATAGGGGAGGGGGGAAAGAGCAGTTCAAACAGCTCAGGCAGAAACTCTACCAGGTGCAACAGCAGAGAAAAGGACCAGGTTCTGTTGCTTCAAGTTTTTCCGGATTATCTGAACAAGAGGACTTGGTATTTATTTATAGAAAGAACTGTCTCCTGACTCTAATGGAGAGCGCCAGGATTTCAGGAGCTCAGGTGCCCAGACAGAAGTAACAATTCTCTTCAAAAGTATTGCTAGGGGCACCTGGGTGGCTCAGTGGCTTAAGCCTCTGCCTTCGGCTCAGGTCATGATCTCAGGGTCCTGGGATCGAGTCCCACATCAGGCTCTCTGCTGAGCCTGCTTCCTCCTCTCTCTCTGCCTGCCTCTCTGCCTACTTGTGATCTCTCTCTGTCAAATAAATAAATAAAATCTTAAAAAAAAGTATTGCAAAAACCAAATTTTGTTTTTATGCTTCGAATACCTCACTTCAAGTTAAATTTAAGCCAATGTGGGGAAAGGTCACTTACAAAATGGAGATGTGAGAAATGGCCCAGTCTCCCAGAGAGGATTTACTTGAAACATTACCAGTAAAAACCAAGTAACAGTTTTGGTTGGAATCTCCCAGGAAAAAAGACATAAAGACATTTTAGCTTACAACACTTTGTTCCCTTCATCTCCTTCCTACCTCAAGTCCGGCTGCCACTCCCAGTCCCACTGATAAACAACAGGGCTTCTCAGTCCCTAGGTATTCACCTGTCCCCCAGCTCAGTCTTTAGTCCCTGTACTACATGCTGTACTTTTTCACCACCTGACATGGTTTTTCCTAAGAAATAATTTCAGATCTCTCTCTCAGAATACAATCTATGCCTTTAATCCTTTCATTTTTGCTATTTTCCTATCACTTTGACTTCATTAGGACCTCCACTGCATGATACTGCTACTATATCTCAACACCCTAGTGTTCTAATTTCTCCCCTATTCAGCTAATTCCCTGGTCTACTCCTCATGCCCATATTCTGCATTCCCTTGTTCAGTTTTCCTTCACTGAAACCACCAACTGAAACTCCACTCCAGATAAATGTAATTGTCTCCTTCCACTTCTGTTATGTCACTGATGCTGCACTCTATAAGGCAAAACTTAGAAATCGTCTACACTGTTTTGACACTGTTTATCACATCAAAACTTAATTGGACTTTAAGACCAATAAATTGTTCTGTATTTTCCTAATCAGCTTTCTCTTCTGTTCTCTATAACAACTACTTCAAACCTAGTTATCTTACTTTCAATTTCCCACCCTTCAGCAGATGAATTTGCTTAATACCTTGCTGAGAAAATAGAATCTATCAAATGGAATTTCTCTCAATTTTCCATCCCCAAATCCACACCCTGAAGAGTGTGCGTACTTATAATGACCTTTGCTGAGGTCACTTTCTACCCAAGTCCAATCTCTTCATTTATTTTCCAGGTCTCTTTACCCACCTTCTAGAGGCTTCGCATTGAATTAATCCTCTTTTTGGTATCTCACTTTTCTTCCTCTCTGTTGAATACTACAAATCAGCATTTTAATTAAGTTCAAATTTCCCTAGGTTTAAAAAAAACCATGGAGTCTCAATTTCCCTGCAGATACCATCAGTTTCTTTTCTTTTCCAGCTAAATTTGAAAGGGTTGTCGATTTTACTTCCTTATCACTCTTGCTTTTCAACCAAGTGCAATCTGATTTTCACTGTGACCACTCAAACTATTATGGTAAAGGTGACTGAAGTTTTCTATAAAAGTCAGATAAGGTTATATTGCCCAAAAAGCAGTTTACCCAGTGGCTTGTAAAAGTGTGTTATCTCCTTCTAACAGTTCAAGTGTAAATGACTGGGTAGATGAGCTGGCTTTGCTCATTACAATCCTACCAGAACCAAATTTTGCTATAAGTAATTGCTCCTACATTCCCTACTACAGTGTCATAATCTGTGTGACTGTAGCCACCTCACTGCCATATCCAGGTTCTAGTTGGCAGGGAGGGAGGAAACCCACCCAGATGTCTTCTAGGAATGGCAAACAAAAATTGTGTTCACAATATTAGTGAGAACTTAATTCAATTGGCCATACCTAACTACAAAGGAGACTGGGACAGGCATTCTACGAGTAGTCATGTGCCTGCATACTATTATATAGTAGTGCTCTTACTATAAAGGAACAGATTTTGGCAGATAGCTATTAGAGCCCTCCACAATGACCAAGTTAATCCAATGGACCATTTTAACATTCATTTTTGAGGTGGTAGTTTCTAAAGCATTTGCTACCATTGATCATTGATCTTCCTCACCTCCTTGAAATATTTGCTTTTGGTTTCATGATTCTGACCAAGGCCCTTCTTCATCTTTTTTTTTCCTTCTTTATCTTTTTAAAGATACTTTATTTCCTCTCTTCTCTAATGAAGGCATTTTTTTCAGAGATCAATGCTGAGCCTCTTCAACTGTTACCTGACATACTTTTGCTTCATTGTTTTATGAGTTCTCAGGGTTTCAATCATCATATATATGCTGGTGAAACCCAAAGTCCATTTCTACCCCAGTTTGTATCCTATGTTTCAGTTATGTATGTACCTATATACAACACTACATAAGCAAATACATGTGTGAACACACATACATATACCCCAAAGGCACTTACCTCAATATTAGCATATCCAAAATTGACTGTTCCTTGTCTTAGAGAATGACACGACTATCCATCTAATTGTCCAATTCAGAGGTCTGTTAATCATCCTCGCATCTTTCCTCTTTTTCTCCCCATGCAACTCACCAGTCACCAGATCCTAAGTATCTTTCTAATTAATTATCCCTCTTCTCTCCACCCACACCAGCAATACCCTTAACTGGGCTGCCATTATCTCCTAACTGGTGCCTCTGATTCCAGTCATTCCTTCTGAAATTGATTCTCTGCACTTCTTCTAAACTGATTTTTTTTTTAAAAATGCAGATGTAATCATTTAATCAAATGTTTAAAATCCTAGGGGCGCCTGGGTGGCTCAGTGGGTTAAAACCTCTGCCTTCAACTCAGGTCATGATCCAAGCGTCCTGGGATCAAGCCCCACATCCGGCTCTCTGCTCAGTGGGGAGCCTGCTTCCCCCTCTCTCTCTGCCTGCTTCTCTGCCTCCTTGTGCTCTCTGTCTGACAAATAAATAAATAAATCTTTTAAAAAAATGTTTAAAATCCTACATTGTATTTTAGTTGCCCACAAAATAAACATTTTAATTTACGATACAAGTGGCTCTTCTAGATATTTCTCTTTTTAAAGATTTTTCTGGGGGCGCCTGGGTGGCTCAGTGGTTTGGGCTGCTGCCTTCGGCTCAGGTCATGATCTCAGGGTCCTGGGATCCAGCCCCGCATCGGGCTCTCTGCTCCGCAGGAAGCATGCTTCTCTCTCTCTGCCTGCCTCTCTGCCTACTTGTGATCTCTGTCTGTCAAATAAATAAAATCTTTAAAAAAAAAGATTTTTCTGTATTACTCTTTGCTAATGCATACAGTGTGAAATATTTCAATTACTTGTCTTCTAAATTTTTAGCCAGTGAACTCCATAAAGGCAAGGATTAAATCTATCTTATCTATTCCATATTCTTACATGTGTAAAAATGTGTATTTAAAAATACATGTATTTCAAAATATGTAAGTGAAAAAAGTAATGACATTAGTAACTATAATTGAATTCAAAAGTATTTACAAGAGTGAAGGAGAGCATATATTTGAAAATCTCAAGAAATGGCCTAGGGGCACCTGGGTGGCTCAGTTGGTTAAGCGTCTACCTTTGACTCAGGTCATGATCCCAGGGTCTAGCCATCCAACCCTACCTCAGCTCTCTGCTCAGTGGTGAGTCTGCTTCTCCCTCTCCTTCTTTGATCTCTCTCCCAAATAAATAAAAATATTTTTTTAAAGTTAATTTTAAAATGTTCTAAAAATATTATTTTTAAAAGAGTTTATTTATTTATTTGACAGAGAGGGAGCACAAGCGGGGGAAGTGGGAGAGGAGAAGCAGGCTGCCTGCCTAGCAGTGAGCCCAACGCAGTGCTTGATCCCAGGACCCTGGGATCATGACCTGAACTGAAGGCAGCCACTTAAGGACTGAGCCACCCAGGTGCCACTAGAAAATATTAATTCTTCAGTTCAGGACATACTTCTTCCATTCAGGACATCTGCCCCCCCTCCCCCCCAAAAAAACTCTTTGGTTCAGGACATCTTAATAGATGAAGGCATTTTTTCCAGAGATCAATAATAGAGTCCTGTCAGCATTCAAAACCACACTAATTACATGCTCTGTATAGACCTTGTTTGGGCCCTGATTCAAACAAACAAACAGTAAAAATATTTTAGAGAAAAATGAAGAAAACCAAATACAGACTGGGTCTAAGTTCTATCAAGGAATTATTGCTAACTTCGTTGATTGTAATAGTGGTATCATTATATTTTAAAGTCTTTCTCTATTAGAGATACTTGGTGAAGTATTTAGAGGTAAAGATATATGATGTCTGGGATTTGCTTTAAAAAATTCCAGCTGTATTCATGAATTATTTGTTCAAAGAGAAAATTTTTACTGGAAAAAATTCATAGAAACACATGGTGGCGCTGAAATTAGTGCATGGAGGACGCTGTGGGCTGCTTTATTCTTCATAGCAGAGACCAATCCAAGTCACTGAAAAGAGAGGTAGCAAAGGAGTTTCATCTACTACAGCTGCTGAGTGCTGTACCCTCCGGGGGGGGGGGTTCTTATTTTTTAAAAAATTGAGCTTCAACTTCCAAAATTAGGGCTGAAAGATTTTTCTGCAAAAGAAGTTGCTGGAAGGAGCCATGGAGATCAAAGGGGAGCTCGCTCTGTGGAAAAGGCAAGTCCTGATTCTCTTTGTTTTGCTGGAATTATCTGAGGCAGGTCCTGAATCTGTGCGATATTCTGTGGCAGAGGAAACAGAAGTTGGTTCTTTTGTGGCCAATTTTGCAAGGGATCTAGGGCTTGGGGTGGAGGAGCTATCATCACGGGAGGCCCGGGTAGTGTCAGATGATAACGAAAAGCACTTACAACTTGATTTACGGACAGGGGATTTGCTCCTAAATGAGAAACTGGACCGAGAAGAGCTCTGTGGCTCCACCGAGCCCTGTGTGCTGCATTTTCAGATGGTATTAGAAAACCCTTTACAGTTCTTTCGGGCTGAACTGCAAGTTACAGACATAAATGATCACTCACTCCCCTATGTTTCTAGACAAGCAAATATTTATTAAAATATCAGAAAGTACCAGCACTGGAACCACATTCCTAATGGAGAGTGCCCAAGATTTGGATGTAGGAACCAACAGTCTTCAAAACTACACAATTAGCCCCAATTCTCATTTCTACATTAAAATCCAAGATAGCAGTGATGGAAAGTTATACCCAGAACTGGTCCTGGACAGAGCATTAGATCATGAGGAGGAGTCTGAGCTCTCATTAACACTCACAGCACTGGATGGTGGATCGCCACCCAGGTCTGGGACAACTTTGGTTCTCATCAAGGTCCTGGACATCAATGACAATGCCCCTCAGTTTGCTCAGAAGCTCTATGAAGTGCAAGTTCTGGAGGACACACCCACTGGTTCCTGGATTATTACCATTTTTGCTAACGATCTGGATACAGGAAATTATGGGAAAATATCATACACATTTTTGCATGCATCAGAAGATATTCGTAAAACATTTGAAATCAATCCAATATCCGGGGAAGTTCATTTGAGATCATGTCTGGATTTTGAAGTGATACAGTTCTACACTATACGTATTCAGGCAACAGATGGTGGGGGTCTTTCAGAAGAATGTACTCTTCTGGTTAAAGTAATAGATATAAATGATAATCCACCAGAAGTGACCATCTCATCATTTACAAAGTCAATTCCAGAAAATGCCTCCGAGACTCTGGTTGCTCTTTTTAGTGTCCGAGACCAAGACTCTGGGGATAACGGGAGGATGGTGTGCTCCATTCAGGATGACCTCCCCTTTTATCTGAAACCAACCTTCAAGAACTTTTTCACTCTAGTTTCGGAAAAAGCACTGGACAGAGAGACAAGATCCGAGTACAACATCACCATCACCGTCACCGACCTGGGGACCCCCAGGCTGAAAACCCAGCACAACCTCACGGTGACCGTGTCCGACGTCAACGACAACGCCCCGGCCTTCAGCCAGACGACCTACACCCCGCGCGTCCGCGAGAACAACAGCCCCGCCCTGCACATCGGCAGCGTGAGCGCCACCGACAGAGACTCGGGCGCCAACGCCCAGGTCACCTACTCGCTGCTGCCGCCCCACGACCCGCAGCTGCCGCTGGGCTCGCTGGTGTCCATCAACGCGGACAACGGGCAGCTGTTCGCGCTCAGGTCGCTGGATTTCGAGGCGCTGCAGGCTTTCGAGTTCCGCGTGGGCGCGGCCGACCGCGGCTCGCCGGCGCTCAGCAGCCAGGCGCTGGTGCGCGTGCTGGTGGCGGACGCCAACGACAACGCGCCGTTCGTGCTGTACCCGCTGCAGAACGGCTCGGCGCCCTGCACCGAGCTGGTGCCGCGGGCGGCCGAGGCGGGCTACCTGGTGGCCAAGGTGGTGGCGGTGGACGGCGACTCGGGCCAGAACGCCTGGCTGTCGTACCAGCTGCTCAAGGCCACGGAGCCCGGGCTGTTCGGCGTGTGGGCGCACAACGGCGAGGTGCGCACGGCGCGGCCGCTGAGCGAGCGCGACGCCGTCAAGCACAGGCTGCTGGTGCTGGTCCGGGACCACGGCGAGCCGCCGCTGTCGGCCAGCGTCACGCTGCACGTGCTGCTGGTGGACGGCTTCTCGCAGCCCTACCTGCCGCTGCCGGACGCGGCGGCGGCCGAGGCCCGCGCCGACCCGCTCACCGTCTACCTGGTGGTGGCCTTGGCGTCCGTGTCGTCGCTCTTCCTGTTCTCGGTGCTGGTGTTCGTGGCGGTGCGGCTGTGCAGGAGGAGGCGGGCGGCGTCGGGGGGCGGCTGCTCGGTGCCCGAGGGTCCGTTTCCGGGCCACCTGGTGGACGTCAGCGGCGCGGGGACCCTGTCCCAGAGCTACCAGTATGAGGTGTGTCTGACGGGAGGTTCAGCGACCGGTGAGTTCAAGTTCTTGAAGCCGATTATCCCCAGCCTTCCAGTCCCTGACACTGGTAGAAATATAGAGGGAAATGAGAACTTTAGGAACAGTTTTGGATTCAACATTCAATAAAATAATTCATTTAAACTTTGAATCTTTTGTTATTCTTGACAACATGTGGATACTTTTTTGCCAATCTGTAATGGATATTAGGCTGTAGTATAGTTGCATGCATTATCATTTCTCAAGCTCTCCTCATAAATCTTTATTAGAGGCCCTGATGAAGTGGAAATATAATCTGTGTGTTGTCTGTTTTTTTTTTTTTAATTGTTTGGTCAAAAATGTTATATTAAAAGAGTTGTTGCTAATTATTTTGTGTGATAATGGCATTGTTATGCAAGACAATGTTACTAATTATTTGGAGTTACAAACTGAGGTATTAAGAGCTAATTCCACAATATATGTAACTTACTTCTAGGTATTTTATCAAAGCAGAAAGCAAAAATAAATGTTGTTGGATCTGGTTGGAAGTATATTGGATTTTTTTGCACTACTCACTTCACACACTTTCATCGTAAAGTGAAGAAAAGATATCTCTCCCTATTTAGTCCTAGGATACCATATTTGCTCACTTTTGGCCTTGTAGTGTTTTCAGAAATTCACTTTGTGACAAAATACAAGTGATCACATCAAAAATTATTGATTTCTTAAGTAATTTTCCTTTGTCGTCGTTGTTACGCTTTGTGGGGAAGGAGCTTTATGATGCTGTGGGCCTAGATATGGCTCTTTTGTTTTCCTCAATACCATGTCTGCTAGTTTAAATTTCTATTATTTTACATTGTTCATGACTTAACTAGAATGCGGTTCCTGGTGTCATTCCGAGTAAAATAACTTTCCATCAGAAGAGTACATATAAAAACTTCTTAAATTGAAATGAAAATTCAAAAATGTTAAAGAAATGAATTAGGTTCACTTTTGCATTTATTTATAATTCTTAATACTTTGTGTCCTCTCTCTGATATCCAAAAAAAGGAATGGGTCTGTATTTATGGTTTATAGATGTCTTATAGTGTTACAGATCATGTCTCTAATATATAAGTAAACAGTTTGATGGAAGATTATAGGTAGAGATTTTCAGAGCTATTATGTAGTGTGGATATAAAGCTAGTGCGCCTTACATTTTTGTAATTTTTCATCATAAAATTAGATATTATAGGCCAGATGTTATAATAAAATAGAATTTGACATTGAGAAATGAGTGCGGCAAATTCCAATTTCCCTAGGAATCTTTCCTCTTTCCTTCATGAAATTTTTACTGGTTTTATTTTGTGTTGCAGTAGATATTTACTGGCTGTGAAAATTTCATATAAATAGTTTTTTATACAACAAAATCTTGAAAAAGAATGTTTGGGCTCTCTTAATCCCTCAGACTCATGAGAAGTAAATCTTACGCTTCTTATGCACTAATAAGAATAGATAAGAATAGGGGGCACTGGGGCCCCTGGGTGGGCCTCTGACCTGAGCTAAACCTCTGCCTTTAGCTCAGGTCATGATCTCAGGGTCCTGGGATCGAGCCCCCATCTCTCCCTGTTCAGTGGGGAACCTGCTTCCCCTCTCTTTTTCTGCCTGTCTCCCTGCTTACTTGTGATCTCTGTCAAATAAATTCAAAAATCTTAAAAAAGAAGACGAAGAAGAAGAATGGGGGAGGCACCTGGGTAGCTCAGTTGGTTGGGCCTCAGACTCTTGATTTCAGTTCAGCTCATGATCTCAGGGTCCAGGGATGAAGCCCCATGTCAGGCTCCATGCTCAGCAGGATATCTGCTTGAATATTCTATCCCTCTCCCTCTCCCCTTTCTCCCTCAGCCCTTCCATGCTTGTTCTCACTCTCTAAAATAAACCTTTTCAGAAAAGACTAGATAAAAATAGAATATCCTATTTGAATAATTTAAGAAGAGACTTGTAAGTCTACAAGATCAAATCTCTTATATATGAGAATGTGGTTGTGAGAGAGGAGGTGTCAAAATCACCAGGCTTAGGGGCAAGACATATCACTTAGCAAACGTTACCAGGAAAATTGGCTCTCTGTAATAAAATCCTCATTTCATGCCATATAAAAATAAACTTTCTATGGATCTACCAGGTGAAGTTAAAGTATTTTAATTGAGAAAACCTAGGTAAAAATATCTTTATAAACTTGCTATCAGTTTGAATTTCTTTTTCTTTGAAGATTTTATTTATTTATTTGGGAGACAGAGAGAGAGAGAGCACGAGAGGAGAGAGGTCAGGGGGAGAAGCAGACTACCTGCTGAGCAGGGAGCCTGATGTGGGACTAGATCCCAGGACTCCAGGATCATGACCTGAGCCCAGGGCAGTTGCTTAACCAACTGAGCCACCCAGGCTCCCCAATCAGTTTGAATTTCTTAAACAAGTCTTTAAAAATAGAAACAATAAATAAAAATTGACAAGTAGTACTATATCAAAACCTGAAGATAGCACAGGCAAGCCAAAAGGCAGGGAGAAGCTACTTGGAGCAGTTGCCTGAGAGGGATTAATATTCAGATTATTCAAGTAACTGCAGCAGATTAACAAAAATCAAAAAGTCAGAGAGCTAGTAAGGTTTTTTTTTAAAGGATAAAAAGGAAAGGAAATTCAAAAAAAGGGGACATGAAGTCTAAAAAGAACATAAAATGATGATTGACCTCATTAGTTGGTGAAAAACATACTAAAATAAGACACTACTTTATACCCATAGCATTAGTAGAGATGAAAATTTGCATAATATCAAGGGGAACAGTAGGAAATAACCTGTACAGACCTTTGAGAGATTTTTAATGGTATTTAGTGAAATTTAGAGTGAACATACCCTGTGATCCAGCAATTCTACTTCGGGGTATATAAGCCAGAAAATTCTTTTTTTTTTTTTTTAATGAAGTATAATTGACACACAATGTTATATTAGTTTCAAGTGTATAAGCCAAAAAGTTTCTTTCACAAATGATATGCATAAGAATGTTCATCTTGGCAAAGCAAAAAATAGGAGTCAATCCCACATATCCATCAGTAAAGCAACTGATAACTCAAATGTAGAAAATGTTTCTGAAGGCATATTATGAAGTATTAACAAAAGGCATGAACTAGGTGTATATAAAACAACATGGATAAATCCTAAATGGTCAAAAGAAAGAAAGATACTGAGATTTATAGTACAGTGCTATATATGTCCATATAATACATAATATATTTGTATAACTATATAAATAAACATATTGGAAGGAGAGAAGAAGGAACAGATGTAGGAAAGAAGATGTGTTTATATATAGGGGATAAAGAATGCAGAGAGAAGTGTGAGCTATACCTATGTCAATGACAGAAATTGTCTCTTGCAAGAGAATAAGTTGACTGCAGCATTATAAGGATTGATTTAGTATTGATCAGTTCAGGTTGGTAAAAAATGCATTTTATTTATCTATCTTCTTGAGGTCAATTGCCCATACTCCAGGAAGCTAAAAGTTTACTTGTAATTTTGAGACAAGTGCCATTGAGTCTTATTTTTAGTAAAGATGGTACAGATTATGTAGACCAATGCTTCCACTGACAATTAGCTAATAAGAGACTAATATATTATCAGGTTACAGTTAATGTCGGATGGTAACCCAGAGAGACAAATGATCTTAAAATCTACTTTTTCCCTGGAATATTTGGAGACCTGGGAAGTGTAAACCTCTATTTTTTTTAAAAGATTTTATTTATTTATTTGACAGAGAGAAATCACAAGTAGATGGAGAGGCAGGCAGAGAGAGAGAGGGAAGCAGGCTTCCTGCTGAGCAGAGAGCCGGATGCGGGACTCGATCCCAGGACCCCGAGATCATGACCTGAGCCGAAGGCAGCGGCTTAACCCACTGAGCCACCCAGGCGCCCCTGTAAACCTCTATTTTGATGGTTTTTATAATAAGGGAGGAAATAAAAGCATAACAGAGTAAAATTCATAGAAGACCCTTGCACTAATAAACATGGATTCCTAAGAACTACACCTTTAAGGTGAAAATAAGTGGGAAATGGACAAACCCTTATGTGGAATTTCAGCTCTGAATTTGATTTTTTAGCACAGAACTTGATTTAACATGGTTGTTGACCAAGCAGTGGTTCCAGATCCTAATGGAACCAAATGCAGACATTCTATAAAAGAAAGTTCATCCTAAGGCTAAAAATATTAAGTAAGTTTTATATTCTTAACTTGAACACAAAGAAAACTGCACACACAAGGAAACATGACACCATGAGTGAGAGCCAGCAGAAAAAAAAGAATACAGAAATATACTTCAAATATTTTAATTAGTAGAGATAATCTAATAATATGCTAAACACTTTAATTGAAATAAAAGTTATGCTTAAAGATGTAAAGAGAATAAGAAATGTGATAGATTATTAAAGAACCAAATATAACTCCTGGAACTAAAAAATATAAACATAATTTAAGTTTAATCAAAATTGAATAATAAGTTTAATAGGAAAGTAGGTATAACTGAATAAATAATTTGTGAAGTGAAAGGTCAGAATGTAATTTATCTAGCATACAGCTCAGAGAGTTTGGAAGATGAAAAATATGGAAGAGAAGTTTAGAAACAGGACAGAGTAAAAAGTTTAAGACAGGATCCGCAGCAATATTTGAAAAATATTGGAGTGGGGGCGCCTGGGTGGCTCAGTGGGCTGAAGTCTCTGCTTTCCACTCAGGTCATGATCCCAGGGTCCTGGGATCGAGCCCCACATCAGCTCTCTGCTCAGCAGGGTGCCTGCTTCCTCCCCTCTCTCTCTCTGCCTGCCTCTCTGCCTACTTGTGATCTCTGTCTGTCAAATAAATAAATAATTAAAAAAAAAAAAGAAAAATATTGGAGTGTCAACGGGCTAGCTCAGTTGGTGGAGCATGTGACTCTTACTCTTAGGGTCATGAGTTCAAGCCCATGTTGGGTGTGGAGCCTACTTAAAAAATGTGTGTGTGTGTGTGTGTGTGTGTGTGTGTGTGAGATAAATAAAAGATAACCATGCTTGGAAACATCATTGTGTAGTTTCAAAAAGCCAAAAACAAAGAAAAACATATTTTTTAAATGAAAAGACATAGGAAAAAGACATGTAATCTTGAAACACATGGCAGTTAGACAAACAGCTATGTCCCATATGAATTTCTCAACAGTAGCCCTGGACATTAGAATATATCTTCCTTGATATGCTAAAAGAAATTAGAAAATCTTCCTGCCTAAATATTCTTTGCAAGAGTATCAAATGAGAGAATCAGATGATAGATATCAGTTTAGCTTTTTAAATTAAGATCATAGGAGAGAAGTGGTATAAAGGCATTTGATTTCTCAAATATAACTTCTTTTTTAAAGATTTTATTTATTTATTTGACACAGAGAGAGAGATCACAAGTAGGCAGAGAGGCAGGCAGCGAGAGAGGGGGAAACAGGCTTCCTGCTGAGCAGAGGCCCATGTGGGGCTGGATCCTGGGACCCTGATATCATGACCTGAGCCAAAGGCAGAGGCTTAACCCACTGAGTCACCCAGGTGCCCCGATAACTTCCTATACATTTTTACTCTGTCTATCTCTTGCCACGATTTGAGTCTAGGAGTTTGACTTATCTCTGTTTCTAGCCTTCTTCATCTCTGGTGACATTCACTTAGACTCTAGTCTTAGTCACCTAGGACCCTGGCCACTTTCTGGAGGTGGTAGTCTCTTAGAGCTACATCATCTCTGAAATCACAAAATCAAGCAGACTCCTTTTAATTTACAACTTACCTTCTTTCTTGAAGAGCTTCAACCACGATTTATACCAATAAATCTCAAATTTGTCTCTGCAGCTCAAAGCTCTTTTCTCAACTTCATTTATGTAATGGGAGATCATTTATATAACTATTTATATGGGACACTCTATGGACAATTCAAACTCGACACGTTTTAAATTTAAATTGCCCATTCCTTAAAACGAAACCTCTTTCCTGCTCTATACCTGCCCCTCTCTTCTCCTTTTCCTATTTCCTCTATCAGATAATAGCACCAACACTCACTCAGTTCCCTAATCCTGAAAAAAAGGTACATTTTTACCCCCTCTTCTTCTTTCCCCTTCTCCTCCTCCTTTTAAAGATTTTATTTATTTGACACAGAGAGAGTCAGAAAGAGAGGAGAAACAAGTAGACACAAGCAGGAGGAGTGGTACAGGGAGAAGCAGGCTTCCTGCTGAGCAGGGAGCCAGATGCAGGGCTCAGTGCTGGGCTCAATGCGGGGCTCGATGCAGAGCTCCATCACGGGACCCAGGGATCATGAAGGCAGATGGCCAATGACCAAGCCACCCAGGTGCCCCTCTTTTCATTTCTTTTTTATCCCCCTCTTTTCATTTCTTATTCCACTCCCTCCATGTCTAATCTGTCATCACATCCTGTATCTTTATCATTTTAATATAAGCTTATTATTGCATTTCTAGTTGAGGTCAATGTCATCTCCTTTTCTATCTAAAAGCCTTTAATCGTCTTGCATTTTCATTGATGTAGAGTCCCAAATGCCTTGGAAGGCCTTACATAATTATTTGCTTATCTCTCCAATCCCAGTTCTTATTTCTTTCCTCTTGCTCTATGACTCAGCCATATTTTTCCTATTTCAGTTCTTCCAAAAACACTTCTCTCATCTCAAATTTTCACAATCATATTTTGGGATTATCTGGAAATTTTACCCAACACCCAGTTTTTTTTTTTCAACACCCAGTTTTTGTTCCAGAAAAGTCTTTTTCTGTACTTCCAAATTCTGGTTAGATGACCCTTATCTATGCTCTTAGAATAGCATGATCTTTTGCTATCATAGTATTAATTATGTTCCATTTTTTAAAGTTTTAATTTATTTTTATTTTTAGGGGGCAGGGGCAAGGGAGGAGGGAGGGAGAGAATCTTAAGCAAGCTCCATGCTCAGCATGGAGCAGACTCAGGGTTGGATCTCATGACCCTGAGATCCTGTCCTGAGCCAAAATCCAGAGTTGTATGCTTAACTGATTGAGGCATCCAGGCACCCCTCATTGTGTTCTATTTTTAAATATGTAATCCCTTTTCTGCCTCCATCTCTCAGGACAGAAACTGCTTACCACTCTATCCCTAACACTACCATTCCTAACACAAAGTATATGATCAATAAATATTTGCTAGACTGGTAATGAGTGGATGAATAAAATATTTATGATGATGCCTCTGGAAGGCCTAGGTCTGCAAAATAGATTTATTTTCCACAACTAAACTGGGGTCTAGTTTGTTCAGTTTTCTGGACGTATCTTGTTTTATTCACTACTATTGAGCATTTACTTTCTATTTCTGCCAGGTAAGTCTCCCATGGAGCGTCCTTAAGTAAATGGTACCATTTACTCAGCTTGAAATGTCCAGTCACCCCAAAACAACTATTTTCATATACTGGGTTCAGTTAAAAGTGCATGACCTTATTGTCTTTTCTAGGAGTATTTGCTGATAGCTAGAGAAGACTAAAATCTCTGGTTCCCTTTTCCAATTTCCTGGTAATATTTTGCTCATAACGTCAATTACATGAAAGAATCCCTTTAAGTATTTTTAGTTTTATATATGGTCTTCAAAGAGAGATCATAATTTATTTAAACTTGGGGCTATATCTTAAACATGATTTTTATATTCACCACAGCTCTAACAGGTTGTGATTTATTGTGTTAAAGACTGAATAATAATAGCATCACATATTACTGAGAATGTAACTCAGAAAATAAGAATATAGGAGAGAGTGTAATTTAAGTTAATCAACACACAACGTAAATTAGTATTTTGTCTCAAATTTATCTGACTGTTTAAAACCTGAGATGCAGCAGAGTCGCATGGTGGCGCTGCAGGATAAGATGGGGACTTTTTCGTACCATCCAATGCTCTGGTCTCCATTAATCAGTGTAACTGAGAGCATAGGAGAAGCAGGAAGGGGAAAAGAGGCTTTCAAGAGAAAGCTAGGGAGCCAACAACACCCCGTAATCCATGACAGGATTACAAAACTAAAGATTCCCAGTGGTCCCGCCTAATAGATGAGAGGCGCAATTTAGGAGCTGTTTGGCTACTGAGTTGAAACATTTCTGCAGAAACACATTTGGCTTAAGGAGCCATGGAACCAGGAGAGAGGCACCCTCAGCAGATAAGGCAAGTGCTGCTTTTCTTTGTTTTCCTGGGAGGGTCTTTGGTGTGTTCAGAGCCCTGGCACTATTCTGTGGCAGAGGAAATGGAGATAGGCTCCGTTATAGCCAATGTGGTGAAAGAAATAGGTTTGGCTGTGGAAGACTTGGTTGCACGGGGGGCTAGAGTCATCTTTGACGATTATAAACCGTATTTACAGTTGGATCCGCAGACTGGCAACTTGCTCTTAAATGAGGAACTGGACCGGGAGGCACTTTGCCATTTCACAGAGCCATGTATATTGCATTTCCAGGTATTATTTGAAAATCCTTTACAATTTTTTCAGGCTGAACTTTGGGTTAAAGACATAAATGATCATACCCCTGCTTTCTTAGACAAGCAAATAATCCTGAAAATCTCAGAAGCTACTGCTCCAGGAACCCCATTCCAAATGGACAGTGCTCAGGACTTGGATGTAGGAAAGAATGGTGTCCAAAACTACACATTAAGTCCCAATCCTTATTTCCACCTTGAATTACAAGACAGTGATGATGGCAGAAAATTCCCAGAGCTGTTACTGGACCAATCTCTGGATCGGGAAAAGGAGCCCGAGTTTAGATTAACGCTAACAGCCTTAGATGGTGGATCTCCGCCCAGGTCTGGAACTACACTGGTTCGTGTTTTGGTTTTAGATATCAATGACAATGCTCCAGAGTTCGAAAGGCCTGTCTATGAGGTTCAGGTACCAGAAAACAGCCCTGTGGACTCCTTGGTCGTCAGGGTGTCTGCTACAGATTTGGATGCGGGAATATATGGAGAATTATCCTACTCATTTTCTCACGTCTCCACAGACATTCGGAAAACATTTGAAATCCATCCAGTTTCTGGTGAAATCTATTTAAAAGCGCTTCTGGATTTCGAGTTAATTCAGTCATATACAATAAATATCCAGGCCATTGATGGGGGTAGCCTTTCCGGAAAATCAGCAATTTTAGTTCGGGTTGTGGATGTGAACGACAACGCACCAGAAATAGTCATGACATCTCTGACTAGCCCCATACCTGAAAATTCGTCACCTGAAATGGTGGTCGCTGTTTTTAGCGTACGAGACCTAGATGCTGGGGACAACGGGAGGATGGTGTGCTCCATTCAGGATGACCTCCCTTTTCTCTTGAAGCCTACCTTTAAGAATTTCTACACCCTGGTAACAGAGAGCCCCCTCGATAGAGAGAGCCAGGCCGAGTACAACATCACCATCACCGTCACCGACCTGGGAACCCCCAGGCTGAAAACCCAGCACAACCTCACGGTGACCGTGTCCGACGTCAACGACAACGCCCCGGCCTTCAGCCAGACGACCTACACCCTGCGCGTCCGCGAGAACAACAGCCCCGCCCTGCACATCGGCAGCGTGAGCGCCACCGACAGAGATTCGGGCGCCAACGCCCAGGTCACCTACTCGCTGCTGCCGCCCCACGACCCGCAGCTGCCGCTGGGCTCGCTGGTGTCCATCAACGCGGACAACGGGCAGCTGTTCGCGCTCAGGTCGCTGGATTTCGAGGCGCTGCAGGCGTTCGAGTTCCGCGTGGGCGCGGCCGACCGCGGCTCGCCGGCGCTCAGCAGCCAGGCGCTGGTGCGCGTGCTGGTGGCGGACGCCAACGACAACGCGCCGTTCGTGCTGTACCCGCTGCAGAACGGCTCGGCGCCCTGCACCGAGCTGGTGCCGCGGGCGGCCGAGGCGGGCTACCTGGTAGCCAAGGTGGTGGCGGTGGACGGCGACTCGGGCCAGAACGCCTGGCTGTCGTACCAGCTGCTCAAGGCCACGGAGCCCGGGCTGTTCGGCGTGTGGGCGCACAACGGCGAGGTGCGCACGGCGCGGCTGCTGAGCGAGCGCGACGCCGTCAAGCACAGGCTGCTGGTGCTGGTCCGGGACCACGGCGAGCCGCCGCTGTCGGCCAGCGTCACGCTGCACGTGCTGCTGGTGGACGGCTTCTCGCAGCCCTACCTGCCGCTGCCGGACGCGGCGGCGGCCGAGGCCCGCGCCGACCCGCTCACCGTCTACCTGGTGGTGGCCTTGGCGTCCGTGTCGTCGCTCTTCCTGTTCTCGGTGCTGGTGTTCGTGGCGGTGCGGCTGTGCAGGAGGAGGCGGGCGGCGTCGGGGGGCGGCTGCTCGGTGCCCGAGGGTCCGTTTCCGGGCCACCTGGTGGACGTCAGCGGCGCGGGGACCCTGTCCCACAGCTACCAGTATGAGGTGTGTCTGACGGGAGGATCTGGGACCACTGAGTTCAAGTTCCTTAAACCAGCTCTCCCCAACCTCCCTCCCCCGGATCATAGAACGGACGAAAGCCACACTTTCCTGAAAGGTTTTGAGTTCATTTAGGAATTTGATTATTGTGCAGAACTTTTATAATGAGTGCTATTTCTTTGTAAAATGTATTCATTGTAATGTAAAATTCTTTGTTTTGGGTAACTTCATTTTACTTAAGAGTTTTCAGAAGTTTTAGTGATTTGTCTGTTTTCTGCTCTTTTTCATCTTAATTGTCGAAAATACTAAGGAAGCTAGTATTTACTTGGTCTTTCTTCCAAAATGCAACCTCAAATAATTTATCCAAATATATAGCATTTCCCCTTCAAGAGTAATGTAACGCTGGGCTCAGCCATATTCTTTGGCTGTTCTGAGCTCTAGATCCTCTCACTGAAATCTGTATGTTTGATAGAGGAAAACGCATGGTATAAATAAAAACCATCCATGGCTTCTAAGATGTTATTTAGTTTTTTTTTTTTTTTTAAAGCATAATCTTTCCGTTCTACCTTTCTGCCAAATATTTCAGAGTAATTTTTCTGCACTTAGGTATTTTTCTTTGTAAACATCTTGAGAATGGTATATATTTCTTGTAGATGTTATATTAAAATAAATTTTAATCTTGTTTGGATTAAGATATCTATCCAGACCACTCTTCTTGTCTGAGAACTTCCTGGGACTTCTGGAGAGAGTCATAACTAATGAGCTATTTGTTATACTTTTCTTTACCTCTCTTGGTCATTTTTTATTGGTCCAGTTACAGTCTCCTAATTAAAGTAGGAACAGTCACATTCTCCAAGTCCCTGAGTTTGTAATCACGACGTATTTCATCTATTGTTTTTCTGATTTCTAGTAACTAGGAAATATTAAGTATGGGCTGAGGTAGCCATGTTTATACTTGTATAGGTTGGCAGAACAGAATGGCATGTAGAGAGGGAGGAAGGAAAGGAGGATTGGAAGGAAAGTGAGAAGGAATAAGGGAGTGGTAGAAGCAGAAGCCCAAGAAACAGAAGAGACTAAGAATTGCTTGGTTTTATACTCATCAGTTCCTGATTTCAGTGTTCCTAAGTCCCCTTTGTCTAATTTTCCTTATGCTCTACAGTAAACTCTAGTTACCTAATAATAAAACTCCTTTATTTAACCTATCTTGGGGAGAGTGGATTTCTTGAAACCAAAAGAGATAGAAAAGATACATGCTATCTTGAGTACCCAATTAGACTACTTACCATAAAACCTAGGTCTTTTGCTTTTAATTTAATTTTATTTTGCTTTTAAATTAATGGAATAAATGGAATAAAAATGTATAAGCTCAGAGAGAACTAATCTATATTAGAAAATTTTGTTATAAAACTTAATTTTATAAATTATTTATGAGCTCTTTCAACAGAAAGATGCTACAAAAGATTTTATGGAATGGAATATTTTGTTAACAGGTTTCCATCCATTTATTTTTTGTTCTCCAGGATTAGTTTTAAAAAGTAACACTGAAATTGTTATTGTTTGGATGTCTATACATCATACCTTCCTTATCATCTCTTTCTTTTAAAAATAACTGAGTTCAATGTGAGCAGAATTATTTCATCATCTAATGTAAAATCTTCAGGACCTATACATAATCCAATTTATAGATCATATGTGTTAATTCATGATTTCATTAATAGTAATTTGGTTGACACATACTCTATTACTAGAACACTCAGAAAAAAAATTCAAGCTTCCTGCCAAGTATATGGGCTTAAAACTTTCTCCTTAGTAAAGAAAATAAAGAGAAAATTACCTGAGAGATGTAGTTGGGAATGAAAAACTAATTTTGATCCATTCACTTACTGACATAGGTACCAGTTTCTATTAATATTTTTAAAAATGCATGGACATTAAGGGCACATTTTCTTGGACATTTGATTTCATAATAAAGAGTCTGGTCCATGACCAAGATCTTTCTATAAGGAAGATATCTATTAGATTTTAACTGTCAACATGTTCTCATATTTTGAGTTTACATAATCAAATTTGTTTTTCTGTGTAGGGGAAAACAGTCTAAAATAGAATATTGGTTTGAGTGCTTTTTACCTTTAATAGAGTTGAACTAATATGCAATCAGTTTTTATACTTGGCGCATGCTCTTTCCCCAGTTAGCTTGGTATTAGTGTGCCAAAATACATGATAGTGTCTATTATTTAAACATTATTAAAATACTGGCTGAAGTTTGATGCAACTGGGGAGACCCAGGACCCCTACTACAGACTATTTTCCCCATAGATAGGAGTAAAAGAACTTCAGTTTCATGCTAGGGTGCCAGAATCTCAAGTGATCCAAAAGGGATAAGTGAGTTGCTTGCTACAAATGAATGGCGATCTTCCTTACCTGATGTAACTTTTCCCTGCTCTTTCAGATGAATCCAACTTATTTTCTTCTGTACTTTATTTTTATTACTTTAACTTCAGCTCTTTATTTTGATCTTGACTATCCTACTTTTCAAGATCTCAGTGAATCTCTGCTTCAACATGTGAGTATCTTAATTTTAGGAATAAATATAGATGTCTTTATATAATCTTTTGGACAATGGAACAAGTCTATACAATGTTCTCACAGAAGTACAGAGACATTCTCCTTAGACAATATCTACAAATAAGTCATCCACAATTCCTTAAGCTTTCTATTGAGTTTGCATAATAAACTAGCTCTAGCTGGTCTGTCACTTAAGTTTGTATTCCTGAAACTGTGAATGAATCTTTTCATCTACTGTGCTGGCAGTAGTGAGTTAAGAGTTTAATTGTGTATATTCTTTATTTAGGAATGGACTGATGCCCACATTGTTTTCTAGTTAATTTCCCTGGAAAGCAGAGATTAGACAACATAGTAGACATTATATTGTAAACTCCATGAGGTCAGAGAGGGTGTTTGTATTTCCAGCACTTTACAGAGCGTGACATATAACAAGGAATTGATTAGCATTTGTTGAATTAACAAATACAGTTGGCTTTATTTTTGCATCCTTTCACAGAGGTGTCTGTCACTACTTCCACATTCATAATCCCACAGGAAAACAGAAGTTATCATTTTATTTATAAACCATCCCGTATTTAATCTGTGGTTTGCTTTTGTGTGTGCATTAATCAAAGTAAGGGTGATATGTTTTGTAGCAATTTCAGCGAACTAGGTTTAAGTACAACACAGGGTGGCGCTGTAACCTAAGGTTGCGGAAAAACAGACCTGCAGATGGTTACGGTGCCGGGAGTCACACACACATCTAAGAGAAGATAGTTCTTTACGGAATTACTTTGCGGCAAGGGACTGACTCCTGGAGCGGACTGCCTAAAGACCAAATAGGCACTCGGATTCTAAAGACTTTTGGCGTTGGAGAAATGGAAGCTGCAAAGGAGCGCTTTCCTAGACTAAGGCAAGTTCTTCTCTTTGTTTTGCTGTCTCACACTTGGGCGGAGCAGGAAGATTATCGTGTCGCTGAAGAAACAGAGCGTGGCTCTTTTGTGGCCAATCTAGCAAAAGACATAGGGCTAGCGGTAAGAGAGCTGTCTTGGCGGAGGGCTCGGATCATTTTTACAAATGACAAAAAATATTTTCAGCTGAACCTTCAGACGGGAGATTTACAAGTAAATGAGAAACTGGATAGGGAGGAACTGTGTGGCCCCATGGAGCGTTGTGTACTGCAATTCCAAGTGTTACTGGAAGAACCTTTAGAGGTATATAGGTATAAGCTTTTGGTCACTGACATAAATGACAATTCCCCTGTGTTCCCAGAAGCAGAAATGATTTTGAAAATCATGGAAAATACTCTTCCAGGGACTGCGTTTCCCCTGAAAAATGCACAAGATTTGGATGTAGGTATCAATAATATCCAAAACTACACCCTTTATCCCAACTCCCATTTCCATGTTCTTACCCACAATAGCGGTGAAGGCAGAAAATACCCGGAACTGGTTCTGGACAAAGTGCTAGATCGAGAGGAGCAGCCTGAGCTTAGGTTAACTCTCCTGGCAGTAGATGGTGGAGTTCCTCCTAAAACTGGGACTGCCTTGGTCCTCATTGATATCTTGGACATCAATGACAATGCCCCTGAGTTTGTGCAGCCACTCTATCGTGTACAGATCATGGAAAACAGTCCTCTGGGATCGGTTATTGTCACTGTTTCAGCTAGAGATTTAGACTCAGGAACAAATGGTGAAGTATTCTATTCATTTTTTTATGGCGATGAAGAGATTAGTAGGACATTTGCACTTGATGAACTCACAGGAGAAATTAAAATAATTAGGACACTAGATTTTGAAAAAATTATGTCATATGAGCTGGATATTAAGGCCTCTGATGGGGCAGGTCTTTCTGGAAAATGCACTGTCATAATAGAGGTGGTGGATATAAATGACAACACCCCAGAACTGACAGTGGCTTCACTTATAAGCTCCATCCCAGAAAATTCCCCTGAGACCACGATAGCTCTTTTCAGTATTCAAGATCGAGATTCTGGGGACAATGGGAGGATGGTTTGTTCCATCCAAGAAGATGTTCCGTTCACTCTTAAACCTTCCGTTGAGAATTTCTACAAGCTAGTAACAGAAGGAGAGCTAGACAGAGAGAGCCAGGTCGAGTACAACATCACCATCACCGTCACCGACCTGGGGACCCCCAGGCTGAAAACCCAGCACAACCTCACGGTGACCGTGTCCGACGTCAACGACAACGCCCCGACCTTCAGCCAGACGACCTACACCCTGCGCGTCCGCGAGAACAACAGCCCCGCCCTGCACATCGGCAGCGTGAGCGCCACCGACAGAGACTCGGGCGCCAACGCCCAGGTCACCTACTCGCTGCTGCCGCCCCACGACCCGCAGCTGCCGCTGGGCTCGCTGGTGTCCATCAACGCGGACAACGGGCAGCTGTTCGCGCTCAGGTCGCTGGATTTCGAGGCGCTGCAGGCGTTCGAGTTCCGCGTGGGCGCGGCCGACCGCGGCTCGCCGGCGCTCAGCAGCCAGGCGCTGGTGCGCGTGCTGGTGGCGGACGCCAACGACAACGCGCCGTTCGTGCTGTACCCGCTGCAGAACGGCTCGGCGCCCTGCACCGAGCTGGTGCCGCGGGCGGCCGAGGCGGGCTACCTGGTGGCCAAGGTGGTGGCGGTGGACGGCGACTCGGGCCAGAACGCCTGGCTGTCGTACCAGCTGCTCAAGGCCACGGAGCCCGGGCTGTTCGGCGTGTGGGCGCACAACGGCGAGGTGCGCACGGCGCGGCCGCTGAGCGAGCGCGACGCCGTCAAGCACAGGCTGCTGGTGCTGGTCCGGGACCACGGCGAGCCGCCGCTGTCGGCCAGCGTCACGCTGCACGTGCTGCTGGTGGACGGCTTCTCGCAGCCCTACCTGCCGCTGCCGGACGCGGCGGCGGCCGAGGCCCGCGCCGACCCGCTCACCGTCTACCTGGTGGTGGCCTTGGCGTCCGTGTCGTCGCTCTTCCTGTTCTCGGTGCTGGTGTTCGTGGCGGTGCGGCTGTGCAGGAGGAGGCGGGCGGCGTCGGGGGGCGGCTGCTCGGTGCCCGAGGGTCCGTTTCCGGGCCACCTGGTGGACGTCAGCGGCGCGGGGACCCTGTCCCAGAGCTACCAGTATGAGGTGTGTCTGGGGAGAATCTGGGACCAGGGAATTTAAGTGTTTGAAGTTTGTTGTCTCCACGCAACAGAGGCCTGTGAAGGATATGGAGGAAAAGACAAATTTGTGAATAGTTTTGGATTCAATTAGGAATTTCGGTTAAGGAATTTGGGTTCTTTTGAAATATGATCGGTCTCCGTTACTGTTTTGGTCCGTATAGAATTTCCTGGGTAATTTGCTGATTCCATATTCCTATTAAGGGGACTTGAAATATTCGTTCTGAGTATATACTCATATTTACTCTTTATATCATTTCTATTTTGATAGAGACAAAGAATTCTCAACTATATTGCATTACCGAAAAGTCATGAACATGTGTTGAATTTATCAACTTTCATTATCAAGCAGTGTTGATTTGAAGATGACCCCAGTTCCATCCTCTCTTTGATTATTATATGGAAACTCTAAAATTTTCTTACATTGTGGTTACTTAGAAAGCATTATAATATTAATATAATGAAGTATCAGTATAACTTCTGTTTAATCTGATATTAAGCCTACTTGTCTTAATTTTTTAAAAAGATTTTTTATTTATTTAACAGAGATCACAAGTAGGTAGAGAGGCAGGTAGAGAGAGAAAGGGAAGCAGGCTCCCCGCTGAGCAGAGAGCCCTCTGCAGTGCCTGGATCCCAGGACCCTAAAATCATGACCTGAGTGGAAGGCAGAGGCTTTAACCCACTGAGCCACCAAGGCACCCCATTGTCTTAAATTTTTTAATGGAGAAATGTTTGCAAAAATTGCATGTTTTTGTTTCACAATAAGTAGTATTAAATAGAAAGGCTACAATTTCTCCCATACTTAAGTGCTTTACCTCTATATCAACCTCCAGTATATCAGCTATATGAATAATATCAAAAGATTATTAGTTTATATCAAGATATTTAGGGGCACCTGGGTGGCTCAGTGGATCATGATCCCAGGGTCCTGGGATGGCGCTCCGCTTGGCACGGAGCCTGCTTCCCTCTCTCTCTCTCTTTGCTTACTGTGATCTCTGTCAAATAAATAAAATCTTTTTAAAAAAGATATATAAATGATAGATCCCTTGTGGTATCTGTCTAGCCCACCCCATCATTTTCAGGAAACTTTTCTCCAGTAGAAGTGTATGGTTGCAGCCATGTTTATTTTATTTGATCCATTTCCGTCTTCAGACAATCAGACAAGTTGGTGTTGCTAATCCAAGCTTTGTAAATCTCATTTGTTAAAAACAACAAAGCAAATCCAAAGAAAGCAAATCTAAAATAGTTTCTGTTAGGAATTTAACAAGAAAATGATATCATGTTGGCTAAATAAATAGAAAGAAAAAAACAGAAGGTTAGTGCATTTACAGAGAAGAAGAAAGGAAATGCCTAAAAGGTAACATTATGGATTTTCCAGTCCCTCCCAAGTCTGCTTTCTCCCTTGGCTTTTGGAAACAAGTATATGCACTTTTAAGAAATGTCCCTTTAATTATGACTTCTATGTGGATTTCTCCCTTGTCAAAAGCATATCTAGATTCTTGCATGGCTTGAAATGTACTCTTCGTTGGAGATTTTTAAATTGTGTTTTTTTATTAATATAATAATATTTGGGATCAAAAGTTTGTGGAATATTAGTTGTCTGTAAAGGACAAGCACAAACTCTGGTTAACATATATGATTTTGAGAAGAACTGATGGCTATTTTAAAATTTTACAGTGTTTGGTGTGTCTTATGGAAATTCTTAGAAAATTCTCATATGTAAGAAAGTTTTAAATATTATTACTGTTATAATAATATTGACAATGTAAAATGTGATTTAAAAGAGATGTATACCATATTTGTAGGATATTTATAGCCTGGTAGTTTTGTTCTGGTTTTTTTGTTTTGTTTTGTTTTTTAGAATCTATTCCATTACATAGGGGATGCCAGAGAATTTTAGCATTTAATGAAAAACATTTAGATCATTCTGAAGTACTGCAAATTACTTTTCTAAAGAGCATATAAAATGGCTACTAGGGAACATGGTGTTTTGTTTGTCCAGCTCATATAATGTACTAGGATTCCAGCAGAAAAAAAAGGGGCTTCTATGTTAGGAGGAGAGTCCATCTATCAAAATTTTTAAATTGTGATTTATTGATTGACCTATTGAATATCGGTTGAGCATCTACCATGTGCTACGGACTGTTCTAGATGTTGGGAGATGTAGATATGAACAAAGCAAAGATCTCATGCACAAGAAAGTCACAGAAAAGAAAAAAATTAAATATGTACATCTAGCTATATCAGATAAATGTGAAGGAGGAAAAGCCAGGTAAGAGATATAGAAAGTGTCCTCATATGCATTTTCCCATAGTTTGAAAGTTTTAAAACCATAGTTCTCTGACCTTATGTCAAAATGGTATCATCTTTTGTAATAAACTGAATTCACTGTTTTTTTAAAAAATGTGATTCAACCAATGGGAACAACTGTTCTGTCACATACACTACCTAGAATATGGAAGAAAATCTAGACGAATTCATCCTCTTTGCTGAGAGAATTTTAAGAAATCACATAGGTATATACTGTTATTTTCACATGATTTATCACTGTTGTCTTTGACTTCTCAATTTTCCTAGCACCTCAGGCCGACTACAGGTTGGAAAAAGTAGGGACCATGTTTAGGTTGTTCATTGATCTATCAGAAGTTAGTACATAGAAAGCTAATAATACTTCTTTGAATGAAGGAATGAGTAATTATAATTATATGGTTTTCCAATTACACTGCCTCCTTCAAATAATTTCCAAACTCCTAATAGCACAGTGAATTATCAGAGAATACAATTGTAGCGATTCCTCTGGAAGACAACACATGGTGGCGCTGCAAGCTAAGGTTTAAAACTTAAAAAAAAAAAAAAAAAGAACAGGAACAGCTACAAACCCGACTTCCGATCTATAGCTGAAGAGAAAGCCGGTACGCAGAGTTCCGAACGAGTACATCATGCTACTCACCAACATTTCCGGACAGGTTATCAACTGAGAGATCCACCACTGTCCCTAAGGTAGAGCTGGGCCCTGTTTCTGGACAGGTGTTTGTGGAAGTAAAGATGGAGGCCGGAGGGGAGTGCTTTCCTAAACAAAGGCAAGTCCTGATTCTCTTTCTCGTGTTGGGAGTAGCTCTGGCAGGCTGGGAATCTCGTCGCTATTCCGTGATGGAGGAAACCGAGAGTGGCTCCTTTGTGGCCAATCTGGCCAAGGACCTGGGACTGGGAGTGGGGGAGCTAGCAGCGCGGGAAGCCCGAGTAGTCTCCGAGGATAACAAACCCCACTTGCAGCTTGATCTGCAGACGGGGGAGTTGATATTAAATGAGAAACTGGATCGGGAGGAGATGTGTGGCCCCGCAGATCCATGTGTAATGCATTTCCAAGTGTTGCTGAAAAAACCACTGGGAGTATTTCGAGCTGAGCTACTGGTGAGAGACATAAATGATCATTCTCCAGAGTTTCCTGAAAGAGAAATGACTCTGAAAATCCTGGAGACTAGCCCTCTGGGGGCCAGGTTTCCTCTGAAAAAAGCCCAGGATTTGGACGTGGGCACCAACAACATCCAAAGTTATAGTATCAGTCCGAACTCTCATTTCCATGTTCCTACCCGTACCCGGGGGGATGGTAGGAAATACCCAGAACTGGTACTAGACAAAGAGCTTGATCGTGAGGAGCAGGCTGAGCTCCGATTAACCCTCACAGCACTGGATGGCGGCTCTCCACCCCGGTCTGGCACTGCTCAGGTTCACATCTTGGTATTGGACGTCAATGACAATGCCCCTGAGTTTGCAAAGATACTCTACCAGGTGCAGGTTCCAGAGAACAGCCCTATAGGCATGCTAGTTGTCAAGGTCTCTGCTATAGATTTAGACACTGGAACAAATGGGGAAATATCATACTCCTATTTTTATAATTCCCAAGAGATTAGCACAACTTTTGAGCTAAACAGCCTTTCAGGAGAAGTTCTTCTAATTAAAAAATTGGATTTTGAGACCATATCTTCATATGAGCTGGAAATAGAGGCGTCTGATGGTGGGGGGCTTTCGGGAAGGTGCTCTGTCTCCATTGAGGTGGTGGATGTTAACGATAACTTCCCAGAAATAACTATTTCATCACTCACCAGCCCCATTCCTGAAAACTCTCCTGAGACAGAGGTGGCCCTGTTTAGAATTCGAGACCGAGACACAGGGGACAACGGAAGGATGACTTGCTCCATCCAGGATGATCTCCCCTTCGTCTTGAAACCATCAGAAGAGAATTTCTATACCCTGGTAACAAATGGGGCCCTAGACAGGGAGAGCCAGGCCGAGTACAACATCACCATCACCGTCACCGACCTGGGGAACCCCAGGCTGAAAACCCAGCACAACCTCACGGTGACCGTGTCCGACGTCAACGACAACGCCCCGGCCTTCAGCCAGACGACCTACACCCTGCGCGTCCGCGAGAACAACAGCCCCGCCCTGCACATCGGCAGCGTGAGCGCCACCGACAGAGACTCGGGCGCCAACGCCCAGGTCACCTACTCGCTGCTGCCGCCCCACGACCCGCAGCTGCCGCTGGGCTCGCTGGTGTCCATCAACGCGGACAACGGGCAGCTGTTCGCGCTCAGGTCGCTGGATTTCGAGGCGCTGCAGGCGTTCGAGTTCCGCGTGGGCGCGGCCGACCGCGGCTCGCCGGCGCTCAGCAGCCAGGCGCTGGTGCGCGTGCTGGTGGCGGACGCCAACGACAACGCGCCGTTCGTGCTGTACCCGCTGCAGAACGGCTCGGCGCCCTGCACCGAGCTGGTGCCGCGGGCGGCCGAGGCGGGCTACCTGGTAGCCAAGGTGGTGGCGGTGGACGGCGACTCGGGCCAGAACGCCTGGCTGTCGTACCAGCTGCTCAAGGCCACGGAGCCCGGGCTGTTCGGCGTGTGGGCGCACAACGGCGAGGTGCGCACGGCGCGGCCGCTGAGCGAGCGCGACGCCGTCAAGCACAGGCTGCTGGTGCTGGTCCGGGACCACGGCGAGCCGCCGCTGTCGGCCAGCGTCACGCTGCACGTGCTGCTGGTGGACGGCTTCTCGCAGCCCTACCTGCCGCTGCCGGACGCGGCGGCGGCCGAGGCCCGCGCCGACCCGCTCACCGTCTACCTGGTGGTGGCCTTGGCGTCCGTGTCGTCGCTCTTCCTGTTCTCGGTGCTGGTGTTCGTGGCGGTGCGGCTGTGCAGGAGGAGGCGGGTGGCGTCGGGGGGCGGCTGCTCGGTGCCCGAGGGTCCGTTTCCGGGCCACCTGGTGGACGTCAGCGGCGCGGGGACCCTGTCCCACAGCTACCAGTATGAGGTGTGTCTGACGGAAGGATCTGGGACCAATGAGTTCAAATTCTTGAAGCCTATCTTCCCCAATATTCTGAACCAAGACCTTAGGAGTAAGTCAGAGCCAAATCCAACCTTCCGGAATAGCTTAGGTATCTGAAACTTTCCTGTTCACTTTTCTGTTAGTTTTGTCTCCTTCACCTTTCTGTTTCATTTTTTAATCCAGTAGTAATTTTAATTGTACTTTCACCCTCTTTTTCCATAGTAAATTTACTCTTTGTTTTTGTTGGCCTGATTATCCTATGATTATTTTTCCAGGTATTGTATTATTAGTAGACATTATATATCAGGAAATTAATATCTCTGTTTAAAATTTTTATAGTCATTCCTAAAGGATAATATGAAAATTAACCTCTCATAATATACAATTCTGATTTTCAAAGTATTTTACTAACTATATGACAGTACTTAAGAACGTCCAATTCCTGGGGTGCCTGGGTGGCTCAGTTGGTTAAGCATCTGACTTTTGATCTCACCTCAGGCCTTGATCTCAGGGTCATGAGCTCAAACCCTGTCTTGGGCCCCATGCTGGGAATGGAGCCTACTTTAAAAAATAGAGGAATGTCTGATTCTTTGTTTACATACTTCATTTTTAAATTACTGGAAGGCTTTTAGGTTTTATAAGTAACATAGCTATGACTTTTGCATAACTCTTTATGTGTTTGGGGTGGAATCAATTTGTATTTACCCATGTCCAGTTTTTCCAAGCTCCTTCTGGATTTTTGTTTTACAAATAGACAGCAATGTGTATGTTTCCGTGCTACTTATTTCAAAAAGTCACAGTTGTAAGCATTAGATTTTCACTATGAAATACATATGTCACATCATGAAAATAAATCTTTATCATGCCTTCTTTCTGAGAAATTCATGTTGAAAAAACATTTGAGTTCTTACATTTAACTTACGATCCTGATAAAAGTCCTAGACAAATTTACTGATGCTCAGGTTGTGTTTAAGGTGTATCTGTATACTCTAATGGCTCTAGTGCCAGGTAGGGCATTGCTTGCAATTATCTGCTATGATTGCAGAGTAATTCTCATGTGACTTCCAAGTTCTGGGCCAAGAGGAGCTTTTGATGGCACAACATGCCAATATCCACTTGCCTTTGGATGATGACATTGTACTTGTTGTTAAGGGATTTGAAAGAAAATACATTACATGTTTAATATTAGTTAACCAAGGAAAACTTATTAAATAATACATTGGTGGGGGTGTTGAATGATTTAAAGAAATAATCAACTGTGTTGACTCCTTTAGCTCCAGGAAGCCTCCTAATTTTGCAGATGCTATAGAATGGTGTGGTAGGCAGAATAATGGCTCCATAAAGACCTCTACATCCTAATTCCTGGAACTTATAAAATGTTAAGCTTTATTGTAAGGGGGAATTAAGGTTCAGATGGAATTAACCTGTAAATAAGGAGAATATCCCAGATGCTCCGTGTGGGCCTGATTGATCAGCTGAAAGCCCTTAAGAGCAGAGCAGATCCGATTCTTCCCTGAGATGCAGAGGAAATTCTGCCTGTGGGCAGGGGCTTCATCTTGTGTCCCAAAGTTCCAGCCAGCCCTTTAATTGCCTGTCCTACAAATATTGGACTTGCCTAGCCATCTCCCACAATTGAGGAAGTCACTTTCTTACAACAAATTTCTCATGACATATCTCCTGCTGATTCTGTTTTTCTGGTTGAACCCCAAATGATACAGATTTTGGTACATGGAAGTAGAGTACTGCTGTAACAAATTACTGGAAAAAGCCTACATTGCTTTGGATAGTTTAACAACTCTGCTATCAAAGTCTCAGAAGGAAGTAAGGAACATGATGGAGAAAACATATGTTGCCATATAGAATACATAAATCAGGGTGCCTGGTTAAGTAAGTTAAGTGTCTGACTCTTGATTTTGACTCAGGTCATGAGATCAAGCCCTACATCTGGCTCCATGCTGAATTTGGAGCCTACTTAAGATTCTCTCTCTCTCTCTTTTCCTCTGCCTCCTCCCCTCACTTTCCAGTACTGGCACTCTGTCTCCCCACCCTTCCTCCCACCCTTTCTCTCTCTCTCTCTCTCAAAAAAATACCTAAATCATTGTAAAGATAATGATGATAGAAATATGGATGTTAACATCAGTGTTGGTGAGAGATCAGACAGAAATGAGGTCCAGCCCAGTTTCTTCTTGTTGCTTATAATGTTTGAGAATGAGATAGATGGAGGGAAGAACTGTTAAGCTTTTAAAAGGGACTAGAACTTGGTAATGTGGTAAATTCTAAGACTAATCAGATTGTACACAGGGCTCAAATTAGGAACGTATATTCTAGATAAAAAGCCAAGGGGTCACAGGACAATCTTTTGCTGGTGCCTTGAAAGGATTAAAAGAAAAGAGCATTCAGTCACACAGCAAGTTCTTGCAAGAGGTTAGGACTGTGATTCATGGAAAGCCCATCCATTCCAGCAGAAGTCAGAGATAGAGATGAGAATACCCAGGAAATAACTGAGAAGCAGCTCATTGTCTAGGAGAGAAAATCCCTGTTATACACATGGGACTCAAAAAGTTCCTGAGACTGTTATACCACCAGAAATATTAGCAGCTTGAATGGGAAGAGACAGAATGATTAAAAAAAAAAAAAGAAGCCTATTATACTGCACAATTCTATAAGCAAGAAATTATTGGAAAAACTAGTAGCTAAAAACATATACTACTCTTTCATGAAAAAGGAAAGATGGTTGATAGGAGAGAGCCTGGAGCCCAGAGGGTAGAGGTCCAAACCCAGGCCTTGAGAGGCATTAGAGGCTTCCTGTATGGATTTTGATGTTTCTTAGGGCATATGACTGACTGTTTCTACTTTCCACTTTCTGTTTTTGAACTGGAATGGCTGTTAACTGTAATCCTATGCCTGTCCTATCGTGATACAGTTTAGAGAGCCAATAATTTGTTTAGTTTCACTGGTCCACAGATGGAGAGGAATTATGCCCAGGGTGAGTAGTTCTAGAGTCTCACTCATACCTAATTTAGATGATGTATGAAATTTTTGAGTTTTTGAGTTGGTGAAATTTAAGTGAAATTATGCACCGAGTTGATAACTTTAATGAGATGAGATCTCTTCAGACCTTAAATACATATGTATTTTTACATGGGATGGATGTAAATCTTTGGGGGTCAGAAAGTGGACTTCAGTAAGGAAAATAATGGCCCCATAAAGTATCAGTGTCCTAATCTGTGTAACTGTATCATTTGTTATGTGGCAAAGAGAAATTGGAGTTGCAGATAGGAAAAAGGTTGACAATCTGCTGACCTTAAAATAAAGAGATTACCCTAGATTATGCAGGTCGGTCCAATGTAATCACAAGAGCCCTTACTTAGTAAGAGGTGGTAGAAGCAGAAGAATCAGTGTCAGAATGATGTTTTACAGAAGACTCCACCAGCCTTTACTGATTTTGAAGATGGAAGGGAGCTGCCAGTGAAGGAATGCAGGCATTCCTAGAAGCTAGAGAGGCAAAAATAATTCCCCATTAGGGCCTCCAGAAGGAAATGCAGCCCTAGCTTAAATGTAGCCCAGTGAAACCCATTTTAGACTTCTGACCTCTAGAGCTATAAGATAAACTAGCGTTTTTAAGCCACAAAGTTGGTGGTAATTTATTACAGCAATGATTTCTAAAAAAGCCATTTCTTTTTTTTTTTTAAGATTTTATTTATTTGAAAGAGAGAAAGAGAGAGGGAACACAAGCAGCAGGAGTGTGGGCAGGAGAGAGAGAGAAGCAGACTCCCTTTTGAGCAGGGAGCCTGATGCAGGCCTCCATCCCAGAATCCTGGGATCTTGACCCAAGCCAAAGGCAGACGCCTAGTGACTGAGCCACCTAAGCATCCCTTAAAAAGCCATTTCTGAGTCCATTTTTCTTTGCCTTCCCCTACTCTAGACCAAAATATTCACATTCCCATAATCTCTTGCAGGTAACCGTATCCTAGTACTCAGCTATTGCTAGTGGTTTAAAAGTGAAATTGGGGCATCATGCTTAAGGGAATTTCTTCTTCTTCTTTTTTTTTTTAGCGTCTTATTTTTTCCTTTTTATTTTTTAAAAGATTTTTATTTATTTATTTGACAGACAGAGATCACCAGTAGGCAGAGAGATGGGGAGGGAAGCAGGCTCCCTGCTGAGCAGAAAGCCCAATGTGGGGCTTGATCCCGGGACCCTGAGATCATGACCTGAGCTGAAGGCAGAGGCTTTAACCCACTGAGCCACCCAGGCACCCTTTCTCTTTTCCTTTTTTAAATTGAAGTATAGTTGATACGCAACGTTAAATTAGTTTTAGGTGTACAACATAGTGATTTAATAACTCTATGCATTAGGCTTTACTGATCACAGGTGTAATTACCATCTCTCACCACACAATGCTATTACAAAACCATATTCCACTATATTCCTTACGCTGTACCTTTCATCCACCTGAATGACACATTCCATAACTGGAAGCCTGTATCTCCCACTCCCCACTCTTCTTTATCCGTTCTGCTCATCCCCCTATCCCTTCCCTCTGGAAAACACCAGTTTGTTCCTTGTATTTGTGGGTCTCTTCTTGTTTCTGGGAGGGGGGGTTGTTTGTTTATTCAGGGTTGGGTTTTTTTTTTAGATTTACATGTAAGTGAAATCATATGGTATTTGATTCTGTCTTATTTCACTTAGCTTAATACCCTTAGGTCCATTGACGTTGTTGCAAATGGTGATATCTCATTCTTTTTTATGGCCGAATAATATTCTACTGTATATTTGTATCCTATCTTCTTTATCCACTCAACTATTGGTGGACCCTTAGGTTGCATCCATAACCTTGTCTATTATAAATAATGCTTCAGTAAACATAGAGGTGCATGTATCTTTTTGAAATAGTGTTTTTGTTTTCTTTGGGTAAATAACCAATGTGTAATTACTGGATTGTATGGTATTCCCTTTTTAAAAAATATTTTATTTATTTATTTGACAGACAGAGAGAGTGATCACAAGTAAGCAGGGAGGCAGGCAGAGGCGGAGGAGGGAAGCAGGCTCCCTGCTGAACAGAGAGCCCAATGCGGGGCCCGATCCCAGGACCCTGAGATCATGACCTGAGCTAAGGGCAGAGGCTTAAACCCACTGAGCCACCCAGGCGCCCCTGGTATTCCCTTTTTTAAAGATTGTATTTATTTGAGAGAGAGAGAGAGAGAGAGAGAGAGAGAGAGCGCGCGCGCGGTGTCGGGGGAGGGGCAAGGGAAGAGGGAGAAGCAGACTCCCCATTGAGTGCAGAGCCTCATGCAAGCCTTGACCCAGGCCCCTGACATCATGACCTGAGCTGAAGTCAGACACTTAATCGACTGAGCTGCCCAAGTGCCCCTGTATGGTATTTCTATTTTTAATTTTTTGAGGAGACACTGTACTGTTGCCCACAGTGGTAGCACCAAGTTACCTTTCTACCAGTAGTGCAGGAAAATTTCTTTTCTCCACATCCTTGCCAACACTTGCTATTTCTTGTCTTGTCGATACCAACCTTTCTAAGGTATAAGGTGATATCTCATTGTGGTTTTGGTTTGCATTTCTCTGATGATTGGTGATGTCAAGCATCTTTTCATATGTGTATTGGACATCTGAATGTCTTCTTTGAAATGATGTTGAAGTCCTCTGCCCATTTTTTTTAAAGATTTTACTTATTTATTTGACAGAGATCACAAGTAGGCAGAGAGGCAGGCAGAGAGAGAGGAGGAAACAGGCTGTTCGCAGAGCAGAGAGCCTGATGCAGGGCTCAATCCCAGGACCCCGAGATCATGACCTGAGCCGAAGGCAGAGGCTTTAACCCACTGAGCCACGCAGGTGCCCCATCTCTGCCCATTTTTAAATTGGATTATTTGGCTTTTGGTGTTAAGTTGTATGGGGTTTTTTTGAGAGAGAGAGAGAGAGAGAGAGAGAGAGCGAGCTTGCACAGGTGCAAGAGCCTGACCCAGGGCTCCATCTCACAATCCTGAGATCACGACCTGAGCTGAAACCTAGAGTCAGAGGCTTAACCACTTGAGCCACCCAGGTGCCCTGAGTTGTGTAAGTTCTTTAGGTATTTTGAATATTAACCCCTTATCGGTTGTATCATTTGCAAATATCTTCTCCCATTTAGTAGGATGCCTTTTTTGTTGTTAATGATGGTTTCCTTTGCTGTGCAAAAGCTTTTAATTGGGGTATAATTAAGGCAAATATTTTTCAAAGGGCTAGTCTGAGGTGGCATGTTCCTGGGGTCTTTTTTGGCCATTTCCTTTTTTATAACCAGCCTGGATATTGGAGAATAAGCCTTGAGTTGAAGCAGGCAGCTTGCAACCCTGAGATGTCTACTCTGGTCTACTGTGGCTGACTTTGTATCTTTATTCAGTCATTTTTCAATTTAGCTAATACAAACATACACAAACAACTGAACTTGGAAAGGAATATTCCTGGCTAGTACCACCCCAAAAGTTGAGTTGTGAAGAATAGAATGAGAAAGTGAACAGATAAGCTACTCTTTAAACCTACAGGAGTTGTGTGCTGACAAAATGACTATGATGTTTATGAAGTAATCCAGAACTGATTTCCTTCTCAGTCAGAGAAGTAGCAGGGCCAAAAAAATTTTTTTAAAGATTTTATTTATTTATTTGACAGACAGATCACACGTAGGCAGAGAGGCAGACAGAGAGGGGGGGGAAGCAGGTTCCCACTGAGCATGATCAGTGAGGCTCTGTACCAGGACCCTGAAATCATGACCTGAGCCAAAGGCAGAGGCTTAACCCACTGAGCCACCCAGGCGCCCCTAGATCCTTTCTTTATCTAATATTTGGGTATTTTATTCATAATGTATTATTTTCATAAAGTTTGATTTTTTTAGAATATTGCATTAAACAGTATCTATCTTTAATACCAAGTTTTGGGGATACCCATTAATTTTGATTCTGAGACACTAACCTTACCCTAGTCCTGGTCCTATTGATTGTTTCCAACTTGCAAGTTCAAGTGGCCATTGCAGTACTAGTGATGCCATCACAACTGGAATCTGAGCTCCAAAATATGAATCAAGTCTTCCTCCATTCTGAATATGGGATAGTGGCAGCAACAGTAGAAAAATACAGAGGTATCCCATGAGATCCAATGAACTGGAGTCCTGCAGAGTGGGAGGAGAAGAGCACCTCTATGGCCATAATTAACCAGGCAGAATGTTTAAGTTTTTCTTCCAGGTGGCATGCAGCTGTGTGAAAAATGTGATATCTAATTAGGTAGATTAAATTTGCTAAGAATGTTGTTGAGTGTTTTGCATTTGTGTTCATGAGGGATATTGATCTATGCATTTTTTCATGTTATACTCTTAGCAGGTTTAGTTTCAGGATTATACTGGTCTCATAACATGATTTGGCAATTATTTCCTCCTTTTTTTAATGAGAGAATTTGTGTAAGATTTTTATTATTTCCTCTTTATGTATTTGATAGAATTTACCACAGGTGACATCTGTGGCTAACATTTTCTTTGTGGAAAAATTTGAATTGCAAAATAAATTGCTTAAGTAGATATCCTACAATTCTGGTTTTCTGTTTCTTCTTGTGTCGGTAACATGTTTTTTAAACAATTTATCCATTTTATCTAAGATGTTAAATGTATTGACATGAAGTTATTGATAATACTCCTTTTTCATCTTCTCAATATATTTAGGATCAATAGTGATGTACCTCTTTCTTTCTGGTATTGGTAAAATATATATTCTCTCCTTTTGTCTTTATCAATATTGCTTTATCAGTATCAATTTTGTTAATCTTTAAAAAAATCTTTGTCATCTTCATATTCCTGTTTTCTGTTTCATTGATTTCCACTCATATTTTAATTTCTTTTTCTATACCTACTTTATTTTTTTAATATTTTATTTATTTATCATTTGAGAGAGAGAATGAAAGAGACAGAGCATGAAAGAGGGGGAGGGTCAGAGGGAGAAGCAGACTTACTGCAGAGCAGGGAGCCCAATGTGGGACTCGATCCTGAGACTCCAGGATCATGACCTGAGCCAAAGGCAGTCGCTCACCCTACTGAGCCACCCAGGTGACCCATCTATACCTACTTTAGATTTAGTTTTCTCTTTTTCTGTTTCTCTGAAGGTTTGGATCACTGACACTAGACTTTTTTGTATAGATTAAAATATATAAATATGTAAATTAAAGCTATACCTTTCTCTCTATGCATTACTCAAGCTATATTTCATGAATTTTGATAAATGGTGGGTTTTTTTTTTACCATTGAGTTTGAATTTACTTATAATTTCCCTGTTGATTTATTTGATCTATTGGTTAACTAGAAGTATGTTGCTTCATTTCCAAATATCCAGAGATAACATTTTCACATTCAAAATAACTCTGTTTTGGTCTAAGAACATAACTCTGTATGATTTCAATCCTTTAAAATTTATTGGGTTTTGGTTGTTATCCAACATATGTTTGATCTTTATGAGTTTCTCATGTGTACTTGAAATAAATGTATGTATAGTATTCTATAAATACCAATTAAACCACGTTGCTTGATAATTTTAAGTTTTCTTTATTCTTACCGTTTTTTCCTACTTGTTCTATCAATTGCTGAAATAAAATGTTAAATTCTTAAATTATGATCATGAATTCATCTTTCTCTCCCTTCAGGTGTAGCACTTTTTTAAACTTCATTTATTTTGAAGCTCTGTGATGTACACATAGGTAAGATTATTTTATCTTCTTGATGAATTGACAATAATTATTATGAAGCATATTACTAGAGACATTCTCTAGTAATACTGTTAGTCCGATGATAAAACCACCCTATATTTCTTATGCTTAGGGTTCATTTAATATCTTTTTTTCCTCCTTTAACTGTCTCATCCTGACTTTATATTTTAGATATATCTTATGTAAACTAAAGAGTTGGATTTTGGTTTTTATCAAGTTTTGTCATTTCTGCCATTTAATTGGAGACTTTATTCCATTTATATTGAATATAATTATTTATATGATTGTCTTTATGGCAATTAAAAAATATTTTATTTTTAAGTAATCTCTACATCCAAAGAGGGGCTCAAACTCAGAGCTCCTATATCAAGAGTCATATGTTCCACCAACTGAGCCAGCCAGGTGCCCCTATTATAATTTTTTGGTACCATCTATTTTCATTCCTTTGTCTCTTGTTCACTGGATTTGGCTTTTTTTAAAGATTTTATTTATTTATTTGACAAACAGAGATCACAGGTAGGCAGAGAGGCAGGCAGAGAGCGAGGGGGAGAAGCAGTCTCCCTGCTGAGCAGAGAGCCCAATGCAGGGCTCTATCCCAGGAATCTGAGATCATGACCTGAGCCTAAGGCAGAGTCTTAACCCATTGAGCCACCCAGGCACCCCTGGATTTGGCTTTTGTTTGTTTTTGCTTAATTGTGTATTTTTTTGGTATTCTACTTTTATACTATATTGACTTTTTATGCATAACATTTTGGGGGGTATTTTATCTAAGGATAAGCATACACAGCCTTTATTAAAACAGTCTACCTTAAATTAATATTATGTCACTTCACCACAATGTGGAAAAACGTCCTGTTAGGTATTTCTCATCTTTTTCTGTCATGACACAGAAGATCAGCACAAGACGTAGGAGAGGTATTTAAGAATTCCTATGGTGAAAAACCTCTATGAATAGAATGAAATTGGAAAATGTTTGTAAAATATCTTAATATGTAATGGGTAGAAGATATTCCATACTAGAGAGAAATATAATGAAAACAATCAGTGTGAGAAAAACTTCAGCCAGATTTCAAATTTAAATGTGCATAAAAGAACTCATACTGAAGAGAAATGCTGTGAATTCAACACATGTGAGAAAATAGTAATCTTTCATTTGTTAAAACACATATGGGAGCACACACTGACACAAACCCTATCAATCTAAGAGACAGTAGAGAGCCCTTCAGCTGTTTTATGTATTGTAGGACTCACATGAAAATTCACATTGGAAAATAAAATACAAAATGTGGGAAAACCATTATTCGTTCTCCATTTATTGTTGTACATGTGATTTTCATGGTTGAGATAAGCCTTATTTCATGTAATGTGAAAAATGTGGGGAAAAAACCACTTCCATTTTTTTATCTTTTAGAAAAATGTAGAAAAAATCTCACTGATGAGAAATACTGTGATTGTAAAAAATGTGGAAAAATCCTCAGTTGTCCCTCATGCTTTAGGCACATGTGAGAACTCATATTGAAAGTATCTCCTTTGGCTGTTGAAGATTATGAGAAGATCTTTATTTCTCCTATATCTCTTATTTTACATGTAAGATTCATATTGAGGTGAAGCCTTACAAATGTAAGAAATACAGGAAAACCTTCACTTATTCCTGAAAGCTTACTCTACAAGTAAGAAAACATATAAGAAAAGGATCTGTATACATATAAGAAATGTGGGAAAGGCTATAGGTTTCCCTCTACCTTTAATAACCACAAGCACTGGCCTTATAATGGTAAACAATGTGACAAATCCTTTCATTTTTCATATTTTACTGTATATGTGATAATGCACATTGGAAGAGAAACACTGTGACTGTATGGAATGCAGTAACTTCTGCCTTCTGAGCTCTTAGGTCATGAGAACTCATACTAGTGAGAAGTCATATTACTATCTGGAGAGTAGGAAAGTCTGAACTTGTATGTAATTCCTTCAAAATCTTGTGAAAATTCACATTGGAGAGAAAGCATACAAGTGTAAGAAATGTGGGAAAGTGTATTTCCTAACACTTCAGCACTTATTTGAGAACATACACACTGAAGAGAAAATATATAATGAATGTGGAAAATCTGTTGTGTCTTTCTCATTCCTTAGTCAGCTAGTGAGAACTCATACTGTGGTATAGACCTGTGAAGAATGGAAAATCCTTTAGCTTATACCTTTATGCTTTCAAAGATGGGAAAAGTCAAGTTGGAGAGAAAGCCAATAAATGTAATCAATGTGGGAAAGCCTTCAGGTGCATCTAATCTTTGATTATGCTTGAGGAAATTCACACTGGAGGAAACATCTTTAAAATATTGTAAATACGGAATTGCTTTATCAGTGTCTTATCTTTGAAGTGACTCCTAGCTCATAATTTCTACTTTGTATTTTCTAATATAAGCCTTTATAATATAAATGTTGCTCCTGATGTCCTTGTAGCTATATCATACAACTTCTGATATCTTATTTTCATTATGGTTCATTAATATGTATTGTATAATTTCCATTGTGAAGTCTCTTTAGACTTAAATAAAGTGTTTTTAGTATGTAAGTGTATTTGAAATTAACTTTGTTACTGTTTATAATTAATTCCCATTCCCAGATGTAATACATGTGGTCATTACAATATTGACTCTGGTATTTGTTGGGTAAGTTATTTATCTTTAGTGTTGAGAGATCTGTAGCATTTTTGTAGCTAATGTAGTGTAAAACCAATTGCTTTGGTCAATAAGTAATTGATATAAGTAAAAAAATGTGCAAAGTTATAAAAAAGGATAGTTTCATTAGACTTGGTAATTTCACCTTTTGTGCTTTGCTCCTCCAAGTTGGACACAATACTTCAAGTTGAAAAGAGAGCCCTTGTAACCATGAAAGTGAAAGCTAGGGGGAATGATGATTGTGCTGTATTGTGTTAAATGAGACTTACAACCACATTTTCCAGACTCTTCTCTGCTGTATGGTTGCTAGAATTGGACAAGAGTAACCTGCATGAAATTTGGAATGCAAAATGAAGAAGTCATTAACCTCAAAAGAATGTGGAAATAGCAGATTGACAGATCTAGAACTGTTCAGGAGTTCCAAACTTCAACCTTGACTTCCTAACTATTGGCTTTGTTGAACATCAGCCCTAAGCTAATCACTAAGCATGTAATTTTAATTCCCTCAGAGATGGCAGCTTCCACAAACACCTCCATGAGCTCACCCATCATGGTCCTACTTTGGCGGCTAGATGTGCACAATTGTTTGAATTTTCTACACAGTCAAACTCGCCTATTCTCACTGCTGTTTCAGGATATCATGATTAGAGATTTTCTTCAAAACTCTGACTCCCGGGACGCCTGGGTGGCTCAGTTGGTTGGACGACTGCCTTTGGCTCAGGTCATGATCCTGGATTCCCAGGATTGAGTCCCGCATCGGGCTCCCAGCTCCCTGGGGAGTCTGCTTCTCTGACCTTCTCCTCGCTCATGCTCTCTCTCACTGTCTCTCTCTCAAATAAATAAATAAAATTAAAAAAAACTCTGACTCCCTTTTCTCCACATTGTGAAAAGTGTAATTTCAATAGTGAGCACCTATAATATATAAACAAATATATATATACAATATAAACAAATGTGTAACTTTGTTCCCCTTTTGCATTGTTAAGTGGCCACACTGTCTCTGTACTGCCTGTTTCTGGACTCTTCCAAGAGAGAAATAAGAACCTTGCTAATCTGTGGGTCATGCTGTGAGAATTTTATGTCATTCAAAACTGAATAAAATCCTAAATGATAAACATAGTATGTGTTAAGTTAAAACAACCAATCAGTGTAATCCATCATATTAACAACATGAAGGAGAACATTTATGTGATCATCTTAATTCATAGGAAGTCTTTGAAAAATTCACAATGCACTTTGTGAAAATTTTCAACACTCTAGAAGATGGGAACATTCTCAATGTGGTAAAGAATATCTATAAAAATCCTACTACTAAAAAAAGTCCTACTACTAATATCATACTTAATGGTGAAATATTGAATGCTTCCCCATAATACTAGAGACAAGGCTTAAAAGTAATCACTGTCCTGTTCAACATATAAAGTAGGGTCTAGTCAATGTAAAAATGCAAGAAAAATAAATAAATGACACAGGTACTTAAAATATTTGTTTTTGGGGCGTCTGGGTGACTCAGTGGGTTAAAGCCTCTGCCTTCGGCTCAGGTCATGATCCCAGGGCCCTGGGATTGAGCCCCACATCAGGCTCTCTGCTCAGCAGGGAGCCTGCTTCCCCCCCCCCACCTCTGCCTGCCTCTCTGCCTACTTGTGATCTCTGTCAGATAAAAAAAATCCTAAAGAACCTAGAGTGGATTTAGCAGGGTTGAGGTTATAAGACTGATTTGTAAAAGTTGATTATATTTCCATATAACTGCAACAAATGAAGAAAAAAAGTTAAAAACTACCATTTGCAATAGCATCAAGAAATAAATAGGAATATATTTGGTAACTAAAGATGTGCAAGACTTCTACACTGAAAATTGTAAAACATTGCAAAGAGAAGTTGAGAAGATTTAAATAAATGAAGAAATATGCCACATTCATAGATTGGAAGACTCAAAATGATTAAGATGTCCATTACCACCAAATTGATCTCTATAGAGATGCAATCCCAATGAAATTCCAACCTATTTTTTTGTAGAAGTTGGAAAGTGACAAACATATTTGCAAGACGTCTTGGATAGCTGCCATAATCAAGATGGTGAAGTATTGGCAAAAGGATCATCGATAAACTAAAAATCGAATTGAGTGTAATACTGATTATTTGAAGAGAAAATCAACAGTTTTTTAAAGATTTATTTATTTGACAGACAAAAATCACAAGGAGGCAGAGAGGCAGGCAGAGAGAGAGGAGGAAGCAGGCTCCCTGCTGAGCAGAGAGCCCAATTCGGGGCTCGATCCCAGGATCCCGGGATCATGACCTGAGCTGAAGGCAGAGGCTTTAACCCACTGAGCCACCCAGGCATCCCAGAAAATCAACATTTTTTATCAGTATCCCTATATACTCATGGTGTTTATGGACTTCTTTGGTGCTTATGGACTATATTTAATCAAGTATGTATCTTTGGTCCATTTTTACTAATTATCACAACTTCGCTGACAGGAAAACTCCTTAAACTGGCCTCTCTGGGATTTTGACCCAACTCATTATATTGAAAAGATCCTTGCTTTCTGGCCATAGCAAGAGGTCACAAAGTTATTCTTTTTTATTGCTTATCCAGACATGTACTCAACTGTCCTTACAAAGAGCTCTGGTTTCTTTGCATTGAATAAAGGTGTTAGAGGACAAAATCTTGGGGTCCTGAAAAGTTGGAAGATTAAGTATAAGGAGCTCTGAGTTAAAGGCATGTTGATGGACATATAGGAGTGAAGATAAAGTGTGAAAATCTTTACGTGCTAAGTTAATGATCACCAAAGGGCATCCCACCAAGAAGAGTCATTAAAAATTGAAATAGACAAAATTACATATCTGTTTAACTTTAGACAGCCTCTTTCATTAGCCAGGACACTGCTAGCATGATGAGCATAGGAACAAAGAGGCCACAGTGGCAAATATTGAAGTGTCTCTGCCTCTCTGACCAAGGCACATCCCACTGCTTCCACAGCCAAAGTCTAACCTGCCAGTAACTGAGATAACACTAAACGATTTATATGGCAGGAATGGCTTCAGTTACCATTGCTTTCAACAGCCCACATGGGGAATTTGTGCTTCCCCTTTTCTGAAATATGAACTCTGCAGAGTTAGAAGCCCTTATCCCTAAAGGGAAAACATTCCACCAGGGAACATAGCAAGATCCCCAATATAATATAGGCTAAAGCAGTAACCTCAGTCTTCTGTGTTCCAGCAGACAAGAAGAGAAGTGATCCAGCTTGACTCTGATCATCAGGAGGAAATAGGGCTGCTATTTTACCCTGGGGGCAAGGAAAATGTATTTGGTACCCAGAGGACTTACTTGAGTGCTTTCTGGTACACATTTGCCCAATTACTTCATATACCTATTGGGTATATGCAACAATCCCAGATGGGGAAGAGCATGATGACAAGGCTGAGATCTCTCAGGAAAAAAGTCCGGTTTACACAACCAGGTAAGTTGGTGACACAAGCAGATGTTCTAGTGGAGGGTTAGAAGAAGCCTGAAGTGGGCAGTGTGGGAGGGAGATAATTACCAGTATTAGCCCTGAGACCAGTTTCACTAGTAGGAGCTGTAGGTCATCCTATTAAACTTTCTCTTCCAAGTTTTCCTTCAGGAAGAGGCCCAGAAGAACCATGAAGGAGATGCCTCCTAAATATATATGAAGAGGATCTGAGTGGCAAAGCAGGTGGGTTGTAGGGACATGGAGATGAATCACCCAGGTTCTCTTCCAATGAAGGACTTGTTTCTGGGCGTGCCAGGAGAGTGATCAGTGGCCATCCTTCAGCTGTCACACCAGTAACAGAGTGAGCCATGTCCAATTACTGATCAAGGTGGAAATATATAGACCTGGCTATTTCAATCTAACACAGCACACCTCTAAAGGGTCATTTTAACTCCAGACCTCCCCAATTCGCTGTCTGCTGAATCCTGCTTCCATCACCTAATTTCCACAGCTGTTAATCCCAAAGAACTCCTTAGCAAACACCCTACACTCTTAAGTCTCAATGTCTCCTTCCTAGAGATCCCAACTTAGTAACAGCTCCCAGCTTGCTATTGGACCATGGTAGAGACTGAGCCTGATGTGGAATACCAAATGAACATGTGATCTGATATACCTATAACTTACTAGATATTAGCTCATTCATCAAACCATAAAATGGGTGTCATGTGTAGCAGTTCTCCATCTTCAAGTGGAAGTAATAATACAAGATCATCCATGACAAGGTCTAGAGAATATAAATACATTTATGAGTGTATGGTTTAGACTGGCAGGGCTCCTGCTGTTCCTGCATTTATAACCTCTCTTTCAACCTACATCTATGGCCTCAGTGGGAGTTCCCTGGGATCAAATTACTGAAGATGGGAATTTTGAGACTAGTGTAGCAATATTTCCACACAGAAATCTGGCACAGGTCAGAAGAAGACTCCTAGAGAATTGCATCCTGCAGGACTGGTCTAGAAAGGAAGGAAACTCCTGATGGGAAAGAACTTTGAATGGTACACCTGATTGTTCATTTTCCTGGAAAGAAGGATGGCCAGAGGTATAGATTTGCATTTGTATTAGTTTTCTAGGGGCTGCTATGCTGAAAGTACCATAAACAAGTTGGCTTAAATAATGGAAATTTATCATCTCACAGTTTTGGAAGTTAGAGGTCTAAACTCAAGCTGTTAGCAGAGTTGGTTCCTTATGAAGGCTGGGGGGAAGAATCTGTTCTAGGTCTCTTTCCTGGGATTGTAGGTAGCATTATTCTCCCTGTGTCTCTTCATATAGTCTTCACTCCAGTGTGTGCCTGTGTTCAAATTTCACCTTTTCAGGAGGACATCAGCCATACTGGATTAGGGCCCATCCTAACGACCTCAGTTTAACTTGATTACCTTTGTATTCTGAAGTACTGAATGAAGCAGGGGAAGAAAAGGTGAGGTGATATGGGGAAGAAAGTATACCAGCAAATTACGCACTCTCTCTTCCCCAGACCCACCAGAGAAGCAAGAGAAATCAATCCAGTGGGGACACTCCTTTAGCTTTCCTCTTTTTGCGTGTGAGCAAGGACTCATGAAGGCATGTAAGCCAGGCCTTCCTGCTTTTATCTCATCCTCTCTTAGCCAGCCAGTGTTTTAGTGACCTGTTCCAATTTTCTATCAAAATACTGCTCTTAGGATATCTCTCTGCCCATTGTTAGACATTATGGGCTATAAACTGATTTTGTTGGTCTGAAGAAATGACAGTCAGCTGTCTCAATTAGTGTAGTATCTTCTTTTCCAGTTCTTTCCTAACGCTTTGATCATTTGCATCTACCAGCAGATAAGCCAAGCCTAGTCCAGAGTCCATGGCTACTCCTGTCAGCATCTGTTTGTAACCGATGGAGCTGCCAGTATCAGCTTGACTTACCAGTTATGTTCAAGTCTTTCCCACCAGAGAACCTGTAGTCTCTGTGTCTTTTGTTGACAGATAGAACGGTTTTTGGAAAAGATTTTTAAATTTATTTTAGAGAGATTGAGAATGTGGGGGTGGGGAGGCAGAGGGAGAGAGAGAACCCTGAAGCAGACTTCCTGCTGAGCTCAGAGCCCAATATGGGGCTAAGCTTCAGGATCTCAAGATCATGACCTGAACCAAAATCAAGAGTCTGCTGCTCAACCAATGGGACCCCCTAGGCACACGAGTTAGAACACTTTGTATTGGCATTTTGTGCCTCAGTGGGTGCAAGAGGACTATGTCTAGATTCAGCCTATCTCTAAACTGCCCCCAATGTTTATTTATTTCATGGACGTAGGTGACTGCCTTCCATCAGGGTGGTAGCCTTCCAAACAGGATATGGTCCATTCACCTTGGAACTGTCATCCATAAACCAAGCAGTTGAGGGCTCTTTATAGGGCACTGCCCATCTGACAATAGAATCCCGCAAGGCCTTATGCAGTTCCAAAGTCAGTCCTATGGGAAAAGAGGCTCCTCCTTCTATTTCCTTGCACTTCCCAGGTGGCAGGATCCCAAGTAAACCATTTCCATTTTATTATGAAATTTTGGGGGCACTTCCATCCTTATTAGAGTATTTCACCAATATTACTCTAGACGTTATGGGTATTTCCGCTTTCAGCATCATTTTATATCCTTCAATCACCAGGATAGCTTCCATTAACATCTAATAACAAAACAGTAAATACCTTTCAAATGGAAATTCTCTTGGCCAAAGTCCCAGTAGGCATTGCAGGGAAGCACTTACAGGCTTTTGTTCTAAGTCCTATCCTTGGCTCCACACAGGGCTCTCAACACAGAGAATTTGTCCCTACCAGCCTTCTAGCTTCCATTCCACACTGCATGGCTCAGGCAATCCTACTGGTTCTCATTTAGGATGTCCAATTAACCTTACCTGCAGGACTGATTTACGTGTCTTCTGTTTTACAATACTAAGGGAGATGTTCCTCAGTCAGGTACAATGTCTACTGCCCAAATATAATCAGTTTAAAAAGACAGACCCACTTCACATAAAGCTTATTCAAGCATACCAGTTCTCCTATAAAGTTTTACCATAATTCATCAACTCATATGTTCCTAACTATAGTCTCTATTAGGATTTATCCACAGGTTTTGATTTTATAATATGAGGTAGGGAAGTGTTCCCCACCCATACAGAATGTCAATTCTCATATAAAACATTCAGTCAAGTTGAGAGAACTTCTTTACATAATACGTGATTAAACATTGTATCTTTCATAATCCTATCAACCATTACAGTTTTAGCTTATCTCAACCCAATTGTAGCCCAAATCAGGGCTTCACCCATGGGCTTTGGTATCACATTATGTGGGACTCCCATATTGAGGAATCGTGGAAACTTCTCTTCCCCAACCCCTGGCCATTTTAACCACTCTTGTGCAAAAGGCTTTGAGTCCCCAGTGAGAGGTCAAGCCATGGGACCCTGGCCCTTTGGTCAATTTTTGTCTCAAATAATCTACCTAACCACAGTTCTCAAGCTATTTCTGGTTAGGTTTCTCATGTAATCTTTATCTTCTGACTTTTTACCTTTCTCCAAATAGGGTTAAAATAGAGCAGGACTTGTTTGGGGATCCTTTAATGTTTGGGGGCCAGTGAGGGGGTCCCTTTGGACTGCCCAACCTTAGGTAGTACTGTATTAAAACCTTTGTTTAACCCCATTAATATCTGTTTTATTAATCCCATTTTTTTTTTTAAAGATTTTATTTATTTATTTGACAGAGAGAAATCACAAGTAGATGGAGAGGCAGGCAGAGAGAGAGAGAGGAGGAAGCAGGCTCCCTGCCAAGCAGAGAGCCCGATGCGGGACTCGATCCCAGGACCCTGAGATCATGACCTGAGCCGAAGGCAGTGGCTTAACCCACTGAGCCACCCAGGCGCCCTATTAATCCCATTTTTAAGTAACCATCTAAAGATTTCCACCCTGTTGAGACAAATTTTGTGGCTTTCCCTTTCCCCCCTCTTTATTTTGTTCCTACCAATATCCATTCTATTAACTTTATTTCTTAATAACCATTTAAAAATTTCTATTTTTTGCAAAGAATACTTTGTCTCTCCCTTTCGCCGCTCCCCAATCTCTTGTTAATTAACTTTATGCTTTAATTAGCATCTGCGAGACTCATGGGGAAAGTTGAGAGAGAAAATTAGAGGAGGCTTCCCAACCTGCTTTTTGCTTTTGCAACAATTTAAGGTTATATGGAAGGCCCATGTGAAAGAGCACGTCCTAAACACAGCATTTACTGTGACCCAGGTGATGGGCATATTCAGTGGGTGAATCTTATGGTCTTCATAAAGCCAATCCTACACAACTTGTATATGAAGCATGTCAGCGGCCTCACCTTGGGTGTTCCACTTGGCATATCTAGAGGGAAATGGATAATCCATCTTTCTAGGGTAAACAGACTTTACAGTGGATTTTACTTAGTCCACCAGGCTAACTGTTCCCTCAAGAGTAACCCCCAGTACATCTCGATCATTTGCCATCTGTAATTGTTCCATAGTGAGCTGTGGGTCCTGTATCAACCCAAATGTGCTCTTCCATTCTGCAGCATTCAAAATGAAAAATGTAGCCCCTAGAGGAGTTATTCTCACAATCCATTCAAGTAGAAGGTTTTTAAGGAAGCTGATGATACCAAACTACAAGATAAAACAGTTCCTTCACACTATGCCCCCTGGTTCCAGTAGTTTCCTGGTTTTTCTAACACCAACTTTGACTATTTTGTTGATGATTAGATGTCCTAAAGGGACTTTTCTTTTATTCCTGAACAATTTTTTTTGTCCTGGGGTGGGTGTAGTTGGGCAGCTCTGAAGCTGGTGGCCCAAACTCAGACTCAATGAAATGACTTTGGTCTAGCATCAATGTCTGACCCAGAATTGCTCTCTTCTCTTTTCAGTTTAGCAGTTACAAATAACAATAACCAAGAGTTTAAAAACAAAATTCAACTGAGTAAATTTTAGGATCTAATTGGCTTTATGCAATGATTCATTATCTAGCAGCATCCTATCTAGCAAATAGGAGCTCTGAAAAGCTGTATAAAATGGAAGGATTTTATAGGAATAAATGGGGAGGGGCAATCAGCAAAAAAAAGAAAAGAAAGAAAGGATTATTTCAGGCAAAGTCACCATCTCTTAGGGGAAAGAGCAAGAGATCTTTTTATTTTTTTCCCAAAACTTGCTGATACTATTCTCTTGCCCCTCTGCCTGCTTCTTACTCTTATTCGCTACTCATGACATTTTCTTTGGTTGTTTATTTTTAAAAGATTTTATTTATTTGAGAGAGAGAGAGAACAAACAGAGGCAGAGGGAGAAGCAGACTCCCCACTGAGCAGGGAGCCAGATATGGAACTCCGTCCCAGGACCCTGGGATCATGACTCAAGCCAAAGGCAGACACTTAACTGACTGAGACACCCAAGCACCCCAGAGTCGGCAATCTTTTTTTTTTTTTAAAGATTTTATTTATTTATTTGTCAGAGAGAGAGGGAGCGAGAGCGAGCACAGGCAGACAAAGTGGAAGGCAGAGTCAGAGGGAGAAGCAGGCTCCCTGCGGAGCAAGGAGCCCGATGTGGGACTCGATCCCAGGACGCTGGGATCATGACCTGAGCCGAAGGCAGCTGCTTAACCAACTGAGCCACCCAGACGTCCCCAGAGTCGGCAATCTTTATAGATAGATTACCTCATCTTCCTTTGGAGGATGGAGAGGCCCGTGCGATAGATTACCTCATTGGTACTGACCAAAAAATTCTGACTGTTAAGGCTATGTATCTGGGAGAGATTGAAACTGCAATTAGGTTAGGTATTAAACCCCATTTGGTGACTTGACTTAGCACAAGTGACTCCATTTTGGGTCTCTGGTTTTCCTTTAATCCAAGGGATTGAATATTTTGCCTTTTTCCTTATTAGTTTGTATTTCGTTTTGTATTCAGTGAACCAGCTCTTCAGAAGTTGGATCCATCACTAAATTCCATTGGCATCTTGTACCTTTAGCCCCTGACTATAGGGCAACTGCTGCTCTAGACCATGGGTGACTGTGTGGCCACACAGAAATCAAAGGTTCTTCATCCCTCACCTTTTCATCCTTTCTCTTCTAAAGCCACATGTTTCTGCAAGCCAGGACCAATCTAGCAAATCCCACTTCACTGACACCAGCTCCTTTAAGGTTCTGAATAGCCAGTTTCAACATAGGGAGAAATATAAGTTAATTAAGCTGATTTATCAAGATTAGAAAAAACTGGAGAGTATTTTAACTATTAAATAAGTTGAATATTTCATCATCAGCTGGCCATGGGTACTACCAAAAATTCAAGGAAAAAATAATTACAGTCTTAAACAAACAATTCTAAAGACTAGAAAGGAAAGAACACTCCATAAAAATGTCATATGTTTAGCATGACTCCGATATCAAGAAAGGAAAATTAAAAGGCAATATCACTCATTGACGTAAATTAGAGGGAGAAAAATCTCACCATTGTCTTTATAGATACAGAAAAAACATTAGCTAATTTTTTTTATTATGGAGTAAAAATCTTAAACTAGGAATAAAAGGAAATTTTCTTTTTTTAAAAAAAGATTTTATTTATATTTTTGACACAGAGAGAGATCACAAGTAGGCAGAGAGGCAGGCAGAGAGAGAGGAGGAAGCAGGAGTTCATGACCTCAGCTGAAGGCAGAGGCTTAACCCACTGAGCCACCCAGGCACCCCAAAGGGAAATTTTCTTAATCTTTAAATGATATAGGACAGCTGGGTGGCTCAGTCTGTTAAGACTCTGACTCCTGATTGTGGCTCAAGTCATAATCTCAGGTTGGGGAGATCAAGCCCCATATTAGGCTCTGTGCTGGGCATGGAGCCTGCTTAAGATTCTCTCTCTCCCTTTCCCCCACCCCACCTCCCCAGCCCTGCTCACATGTGCAAGTGCATGTGCACACACCCACATACACGTGTTCTCTCTCAGTAAATAAACAAAAATAATAAAAAGCTTTAAATGATGTGAAAACATTTACAGCAAAACACTTACTTGTAAGATGTTAAAATATTTCCTCTAAAATTAGAAACAAGACAAAAGCCCACTTTAGTATCTACTTAATATTGTACTGTAGGTTTTGGCTATAAGTTAAAGAAATACAAGTCATGTGGATAGCAGAGGAAGAAGCAAAGTTGTTATTATTTGCATGTGATGTTAAGGAGTACACAGAGAATCCAAAGTACCTGCAGATAAAATGTTATAGTTAAAAATAGTTTAGTAGGGTTGCAGAATTTGAAAAATCAATACCAAATGGAACAAAAGAAATTGACATTTTAAATCGAGATGTGCTTTACAATCATAAAAAACCATGTAGCTAGGAATAAGTATAACTGATGAAGTGTAAGACCTATGTTGGGGAAATTACATAATTTTATAAAGAGATATTAAGAGGACTTACATAAATGGAAAAATATATAATATTTGTGAATCAGAAGATTGAATATTTTAAAGTTATCAATTCTCTTCTCCCCCAAGGCATTACTTTAAACATTATAACATTATTGTGACATTACTTAGAAATTTGTATGAAAGAATAAAAGTCAATAATAGCTAGGAAGCTATTAAAAAGAAAAAAGAACAGGAAGAAGAAACCTGCCCTGGGGAGTTGCATTCTTGGTTTAGGCTCTTGTATTGATCTCAGGGTTGTGAGATCAAGCCCTACATTGGGCTCTAAGCTCAGAGTGGAGTCTGCTTAAGACTCTCTCTGCCCCTATGCTAGTGGGCTCTCCCTCTATCTAATAAATAAATAAAGCTTTAAAAAAGAAAAGGGGGGGGTACCTGGGTAGCTCACTCTGTTTAGTGTCTGCCTTTGGCTCAAGTCATGATCTCAGTTCTTGGGATTGAGCCCCGTCTCATCTTCCCTGCTCAGTGGGGAGTCTGTTTCTCCCTCTCCCTCTGCTGCTCCCCCTGCTCATGAGCTCCCTCTCTCTTTCTAATAAGTAAATAAAGTATTTATTTATTTTTTTAAAAAGATTTTATTTATTGGGGCACCTGGGTGGCTCAGTGGATTAAGCCGCTGCCTTCAGCTCAGGTCATGGTCTCGGGTTCCTGGGGTCGAGCCCTGAATCGGGCTCTCTGCTCAGCAGGGAGCCTGCTTCCCTTCCTCTCTCTCTGCCTGCCTCTCTGCCTACTTGTGATCTCTGTCAAATAAATAAATAAAGGCTTGTGATCTCTCTCTGTGAAATAAATAAAATCTTTTTTTAAAAAAAGATTTATTTGACAGACAGAGATCACAAGTAGGCAGAGAGGCAGGCAGAGAGAGAGGAAGGGAAGCAGGCTCCCTGCTGAGCAGAGAGCCCGATTCAGGGCTCGACCCCAGGAACCCGAGACCATGACCTGAGCTGAAGGCAGCGGCTTAATCCACTGAGCCACCCAGGCGCCCCAGCTTTATAGGCTTCTTAAGAACAACATTTTATTGAGAGGAATTCTGCCAGTCTTGGAGCAGCAAGGAATAAAGAGGCTTACTTTAGTTGTAACCAGAATGACCCTCTATTCCCGATGGCTGAAGAACAGGTATTCAACTCCAAGCGTGTAGGGATCAGATGAACTATGGTTTTTTGTTTGTTTTTGTTTTCTGGGGTTTTTCTTCAGTGCTTAACATATACATATGATATGGTTTAATAAAATTGCTTTTCTTATGTTTCATTGCTTTATATAGTCACACCTCATACACACTCATCAGTAAAATTCCCTGATGGCCAATACCAAATTTAGAAGGGTCAAACATTGTAAAAGATTGACAAGGAGTTCTAGACCCTGAGGTAAATTTCAGGATGGGTCAGTCCTATTCACTGTGGAGTGCAAGTACTAAGTTCTGTCTAGTTCAGCCTGAGAGGAGGGTGTTTCATGTCTGAGTACTGTCATTAACCACCAAACAGTGAACAAAAGTTCTCTTGGCTTTGGCATTTTCTGTTGCCCTGGAAGGGTTTCTGACCGTGGGTGGAAGAGAAGACATGAATAATCCAAAATGCGTCAACAGCCCCATCCCATTCGTCCATTCCTCAACCTAAAACCCAGTAGATGGCATAACTGGGTGGCTCCGTCTGTTGAGCGTCTGCCTTTGGCTCAGGTCACGAACCTTGCATCCTGAGATCGAGTCCCCAGGTCAGGTTCCTGCTCTGTGAGGAGTCTGCTTCTCTCTCTCCCAATGACCCTCACCCCTGCTTCTGCCCTCACTCCTGCTCTCTCTCTCTCTTAATAAATAAAATCTTAAAAAAAAATAAAGCCCAGCAGAGGGGAAGCTCTTTGGAAGGGAAGAAGAGGGAAAGTTGGTACAGATGAAGGCTGTGCTACTTCCCAAAGGCCTGATGCTTTAGGCCACACCTAACTAACAGTGCAGAATATGGTCCCACTTTGAAAATGAATGCCAGAAAGAGAAGAGCATCTTGAACTGATGAATCTATCCTGAAATGAATAATGCACGATATGTCAGCTAAGTTGAGTTTAAATAAAACCCCAAAAAGATGCTTTCTAAATATATCTAAAGATATATATGAACATATATATAGCCATCAGAAAGGATGAATACAATCTGCATCGACATAAATGGGACTGGAGGGGATTATGCTGAGTGAAATAAGTCAAGCAGAGAAAGACAATTATACAGTTTCACTCATATGTAGAACATAAGGAATAGCATGGACCACAGGGGAAGGGAGAGAAAACTGAATGGGAAGAAGTCAGAGAGGGAGACAAACCATGAGAGATTCTGGACTCTGGGAAACAAAACAGGGTTACAGAAGGGAGAGGGGTGGGGGGGGGCGGGGTAACTGGGTTACGGGTATTAAGGATGGTATGTATTGTGATGAGCACTGGGTGCTATACACAGCCAATGAATCACTGAACACTACATTAAAAACTAATGATGTACTATATGTTGGCTAACTGAACATAATAAAAAATAAAAACATAATTCTAAAAAACCAAAAAACATATGTATATATAAATGTATTTATAGAGAGAGAGAGTGAGCATCTTGGGAAAATGCGGGATGCTTATTCTGAAATTTTAACTCAAGAATGTAGAAGCCACACAAGTACACAGGTATACTGTCCTCTTAAAAAATCTAGATGGGTATTTAAGGTTTTCAAGTACAAAACCTTTTTTAAAACTTTAATTGCCTAGTATAGTGAACATGTTAGGCAGAGTTTTAGAGACCTACATCTCAAATGGGGTAAGCCGTCATTTATGACCATCTTCATAAAACATGGTTAACTCCGTCTTTCTGGTGATACGGATGAAACATGAAACCAAACTGTTTTACTCACAACAGATAACCAACTAAACTGCATGTACCTGTACAGGTTTATACAAGAGCCATGATGGAACTATATTTGTCATTTTAGATCAGGGTCATAGGCCACCTGCTCACTACGTCTATCCCACCAAACACAAGAGCAGCCATATTTCTATTTAATACAATTATGGTTGGAAATCATATGATGTAAAATAGTTCTTCTGTAAAGTTTAGAAGAAGGGAAGACAAAAAATTACCATGAAGTAAAAAATAATTCCACAGTGGTCCAGGGCTCCATGAAACCCAAGATAAACTAGTCCTCTAAGGCATTTACGTGGATCCAGTTCACCAAGACCCTTCAGTATGCCTCAAACTGGCTCATCATCATTTTCCTGCTATATTCATAAGCCAGAAATAGTGACCCATTGGCAGGGAGCGCTCTAATCATAGTAGCCGTCAGTCCAGAATATAATGCTGCTATTCCTTCATTTTTCACAATACTTACAAGAGTTCCCAGAAACCCAGCCTGTTTTCCAGACATGGAAAGAACCTGAATTCTGGATTTGATACAATCCACTGGGTAGATGACAAGCCAAAGGCAAATTCCAGCAATTCCACCACTTAACATCAAGGGGACAGGGCCGAGTTCATCTTTTGATCTGCCTGAGGCAAAAAACGATCTACTCAGTTCATAGCCCCCGAAGAAGAAGAAATAGCCTGGAACTTCTTGAAGGAGAGTGCTGGAGAGTCCTTGGTAGAAGCCCAACGGGCCTTCCTTTCTGAGGATAACTTTCACGACGGACCAGATTGTATTGTGGCTTTTTGCTATTTTCCCCGACCTCTCCATTTCGTACATGGTCTGTAGTCGGCACTTTACAAGCTCAGTGGGGCACAGGGCCAGCGCAGCAAAGGCGGAGGCGAAGGACCCCGCAGTGGCCCTCTGCAGATCACTCAGCTTCGCCTGCCTGTCCAGTCCAACCACTTTCCTCACGAGCTCTTGGCAGAAGCCATAGCACATGAAGAGGACAGAGTTCTCGGCGACGTAGGCCATCAGCGCAGGGCCGGTTCCCTTGTAGAAGCCCCGCAGGCCCACCTGGGAGTACGTTTGCAGGCAGCAGTCGGCGAGACCCTTGTACAGGCCCGGGAACGTCTGCATCTTCACTTTCACTGTGTCGAAAGGCTGCCCGGTCAGGACACAGGCCGTGCCCCCTACCGCGCCCGCTGTCAGGTCGATGGCGGCCTGGATGGCAGGACTGGACTTCATGTTCCCTCACACTCTCCGGCTGGTCCCTGGGGGAGGCAGCTCTCTGGAGCCCCAGGCAGGTGTCACACCCCCGCCGCCCGTTCTCAACTCTCCCTCCTCGGCGGGAGAAGCCGCTTAACCCCACGCTAGGTCTCGGGCCGCTCTCCCCGCGCCCTGAAATAACTTCCAGCTGGCGGGCTCACGCGGGGCCTCCAGCGCGCCCTGCCGCCCGCCGCCGCTGCCGCCGCCGCCACCCGGCCCTCCCTTTCCAAGGAAGGGAGAAAGGTACCTGGCTGGACACCCGCTGAGTACACACTTTTCTTTTTTCTTTCTTTCTTTCTTTCTTTTTTTCTTTTCTTTTCTTTTTTTTTTTTTTTTTTTTAAATTAAGTTGACTCCACGCTGGAGCCCAACGCCGGTTTGAACTCTTGAACTCACGACAGTGAGATGGAGACTGGAGCTGAGCTCCACAAGAGTCAATTGCTTAACCGACTGAGCCACCCAGGCGCCGCGTAAGTACACACTTTTAATGAATTATAATACAGCGATTGAAAGCTGTTCGCTAAATTCTTGTAATTACAAGAGACACCACTGTTAACAAGCCGGGACAGAAACGCTTTCTTTTTCGGCTAGCCCCCGCCCTCTCCCCAGGTTTCTCACTAGGCAAAACAAAATGGGATAAGCTCCTAGTGGAGCCAGCCTGGGGTCAAAGGTCAAATATACAGCAGCAGATTTAAGACAAGGAAGACAAACTGCTGGGCGGGGAGTGATATTTACATAACAATTGGGGGCTGCTTTTGATCAGAAAACCCTTAAAGTCTCTAGGAGAGCAAGGCCAGTTCTGCAGCGGCTCTTCCCTCGCCCAGCGACGCTGCGGGGTTGGGGGAGGTGCGGGAGAAGAGTGGATCCTGAAAAAAAAAAAAAAAAAAGAGTGGAGCCTGAGACCCTCAGATCCGCTCCGCCCTGCCTGTGGTGCTTGGAGAATGGCTACTTTCGCGGCCACATCGCCAAGGATCTGGAGTTGGAGTCCTGGGAGCTGGTGGCCCGAGCCCTCATCATTTCTAGAGTTAGGACATGGCGTTTTACAATTGGCGTGTAAAACAGGTTATTTTTTTAAGTCTCTAAGGAAAGAGCTGTGTGGCTCCAGCGCCCTCTACTGGCATAAGTTTTGAGGTTCTTGAGAAGTCCTAGAGCCTGAGGCAGCCGCGAAAGATGGGGATATAAATGACAACAGGCCCAGCTTCCAAAGCAAGTTGGGGTTTTGGACATTAGCTTGAGGATACACCTGTCAGGACACACTTTTCCCTTCCAGATATATGCTCATAATCCCAGCGTTAGATCGAATTCTCTTAAGGTTTCCATTCTAAAGCTGCGTCGGTGTTTTACTTTGAGGGTAAAAATAAAACGGAGGGAGCAGGAGGTAGGCTGAAATGATTCTCCCTTCCTAAAGCTTTCCTTGTTTGATTATCTTTGGCTGTCAATTGGTATATAAAAGTGAGGCACTGAAAAGCAGATGGTGCGTGGATAATTTGCCAACAGGTAGACTTCATCGTAGTAGACAGTTACCTGGCCTTTTCCTCGAAGAATGCCCAAATGTCAGTATTTGATTTCTTTTCTCTGCAACGCATGGTTTTTTCAGAGAATAATCTTGAAATCTCAACTCTTTGTGTGTGGTGTAAGGCCTAGATACTGATTTAATGAGATTGAGAATGGGGGAAGAGGGGTGAGATTACTACAGTAAAGTATATAGATTTTCACATAATTTTCTTGTTTGATCCCATACATTTCTTTATCTGTGCCTGCTTTCTCTTAATTTGAGCCTTTGGTTTAATTTACCTAGAAAATAAACATCTTTGGAATGGGGAAGGCAGAGTCATCCTAGGGAGGGCTAGGGATCCTGGACATCCAACAGCTCTGCATGTACTTCAATGAATCCCGTATGTCCAGCCAGGTACCTTTCTCCCTTCCTTGGAAACTTCTAAATGCAAACACTGAGTTTTTCACAGGTTCTATATCAAGTGGGTTTTTCTTTCTTTGGTATACTACTTTTCAGACATTTAGCATGTAACTTTCTCTGATCCTTGAGTTAATTTGTCAGTCATTCCTCTGCTTTGGCCTTCTGAAAATAGGATGACATTCTTCATTCACTGGCTCATCTCTTATTCTTTTTGATTTTGAGATTTTTTTGTTATCTTGGTAAACTTTTTGACAGAAAAAAAGAGCTGTGTGAGAACACTGCCATTTTACACTAGAAAAAGATTTTTAAATTCTTCATGTTGAGGAATAGTTCATAGTTGAGGGATTTTTAAAAAATCATTATACTTTTTTAAAGTAAACTTTACCTCCAATTGGGGTTAGACCTCACCAGCCCAAGATCAGGGGTTGCATGCTCTATGACTGAGCCAGCCAGTTTCCCTGAGAGATTTTGTTTTGTTTTGTTTTGATATTACCCTCAGGAAAGTCAAGAAGAAAAAAAAGTATTTTAATATTTATTGTGGAGGCCCTATCCAGTTATCTAGAAGTGTTTTCAATAGTTCAACAACCACTGATTGTCAATTAGTTACATCTCGTTCATTGTTTATTTAAAAAATACATACTGAGTTTTTACAAACACAAGACATACAGGAAACTGCAATAAATCATAAACTGCTTTTGCATTAAGTTCACACATATGTTTTGGAGAAGCCGAATTAGAGATCTGGGCCAGGGATCACAAGGGCATTAATAGGGAAATGGTCTATACGTTAAATTGCCAGACATAATTGCATAAATAGTAGAGATTAAGATCAAGTTCTATGATTTTAACTAAACTGCTGGACTTGGAGAGAAGAAATTCCAGCATGTATTGTATCACTGCCCTAGATAATAGGTAAGCAGCTGAAATCTTTTTTATTCTAACCAAAATGATAATGCTTCTTGTTTTAAACTGAAGCACGTCTTCTCAAGGCCAGAACACAATGGCAAAGAATTTCCAGATTTTTAAAAAATATTCTATTTGCTTATTCAACAGAGAGAGACACAGTGAGAGAGGGAACACAAGCAGGGGCAATGGGAGAGAGAGAAGCAGGCTTCCTGATGAGCAGGGAGCCAGATGTGGGGCTTGATGAGGGGGGATCCATTGTAGGGGCACCATGCGGGGGGCTCTACGTGGCTCTTGATCTCAGGACCCTGGAATCATGACCTCAGCAGAAGGCAGAGGCCTAATGACTGAGACACCCAAGCGCCTGGAATTTCCAGCTTTTCATTGAAGACCACTACCCTTGACAAGATGAATGCCCAAATCACATGCTCCCTAGCTGTTAGACTGAACGGCCAGATAGGATTACTAGAGAAGTAGGGTGTGAGCTAAGGCCTGAATGATAAAAAAGATAAACAGGAGAATATCTGGAGACTGTTCCAGGAAAAGGGAACTGTACCTGCTAAATGAAGCTCTGAGTTGAGAAAGATTGGCATTTGAGGTGCAGAAAAAAAGTCCAGTATGACTGCTGTGTAGTGAGCAGTCTTCCTAGTCTATATTTTCACATAGAATTCTTACTGGGTAATAAAAGATAACCAGAGTTTAAGACACAGTCCTTCAAAGACATGAGTATCACAATTTGTCCAAATTTTCATCTCAAATAAAAATTTTATCTGCAAATTAAAAACGTCAGGCCTTATGACACTTAGAACTGAACATAAAGATCCCATTTACCTAATCTGTGGATATAACAAAAATTGGATGTGGATAGGGATTTTTCTGCAATATTTGCTATAATAAAAAAATTTTAAAGGGAACAACCTGAGCGATCAGCAATAGGGGAGTGGATAAAATGTTTTTAAAAAATCTGTATCGGGGGTGCCTGGGTGGCTCAATGTTTTTAAAAAATCTGTATCAGGGGGTGCCTGGGTTAAGCCTCTGCCTTTGGCTCAGGTCATGATCTCAGGGTCCTGGGATGGAGTCCCACATCAGCCTCATTGCTCAGCAGGGAGCCTGTTCCCCCCTCTGTCTCTGCCTGCTGCTCTGCCTAGTTGTGATATCTCTCTCTTTGTGTGTCAAATAAATAAAATCTAAAAAAGAAAATCTGTATCATGAAATGACTGGGTGGCTCAGTCAGTTAAGTGTTTGCCTTTGCCTCAGGTCATGATCCGGGGTCCTGGGTTGGAGTCCCAGCATCTGGCTTCTTGCTCAGTGGGGAGCCAGCTTCTCCCTTTCTTTGCTTGCCACTCTCCAGCTGTTGTACTCTCTGACAAATAAAGAAATAAAACCTAAAAAGAATAAAAATAAAAAATTAAAAAAATAAAAATCTGTATCTTGAACAGAAGCAGTAAATGTATATATCCTAATAGGGAAGGATCCTTACATTTTTGAGTGATAAAATTTTTTATTTGTGCCTACAACAAAATCATATATTTTTTTGCTTTTCAAAACTGCATAAACATATATAATTAAATTTATACCAAAGAAAGGCCTGGAATGATAGATCTCAAAATGTTAACAGATTACTTTAGGAAGTTGGTGTGAAAGGGACTTTATTTTTTGTCTTTTTAAAATCTCTGCACTGTTTAACGTTAAAAACTAGCCCAACTACACACCATACTCATTAGCCAAGGAACTGTGAGCAAAATGAGTCCTTTTGGTAACACAGGACTTATTTTAAGGAAAATGGATCCCAATCTTCTTTTTCTCTTTTGATGTTTACATAAGAGATTAATTACTCTTACGGAGTTCTCAGTATTAATACAAAGCCAAACTATTACTAAATCAAGTAAAAAAGTTGTTGTAGTTAGCTGGGTCAGTTTGTTTACAGTATATTTGGAGAAATTGTTTCAGTTGTAATTAGATTCTTTGATTTGAAATCAACCACTTAAAATGGATTTATTTATACTTTTCTTTTTGATCACTTTTGAATTCAAGTAATTATTTCATCCCACGTATGTTCAGACAGTAGTAGTTTGCTTTTATTGTTAATAACACAGGTGCCTGCTTTTATTAACTTACTAAATTTCAGGCATTGTTCTAAGTCCTTTATTTGTACCAACTCAAGAGCCAAGATCCAACAACTCAACAGTCCTATGAGGTATGTAGTGTTATCACCTTCATTTTAGTGATGAGAACAGTAGGAAAAACAGATTAAGTTACTTGGGCAAGAAGCACACAACCAAAGGTCACTAAGCTAGTATATAAACCCATACACTGCACCTCTTGACTTTGAGATCTTCATCTCTTTACTATTCTTTAATAAGTGTCTAACAGCCAAATTGCCTACTTTCAGTGAATTTGCAGCCTAGTGGGGGATGAGCTGTAGGTAGTTTATACTCTAGTATGATAAGTGCATAAGACTATTTATCCCAGCAGGGGAACATAGTGACTCAGTTGGTTAAGCACCTGCCTTCAGCTCAGGTCATGATCCCGAGATCCAGCCTGGCGTCGGGCTCCCTGCTCACTAGGAATCCTGCTTCTCCCTCTCCCCCTGCTTGTGTTCTCTAAGACATAAATAAAATCTAAAAAAAAAAAAAATACTATCCCTAGCATCCACTAGAGTGCATGGGATTATAACAGACACTAAATGTTTAATTCAGTACGTCATATCCAGTGTTTGGTACTGTATAAGCACAGTAAGTATTTGTGGAATAAAAGGGAAACACAGAGTAGAGGTAAACCCGTAACTGAATTGCTCTGGATGGAGATCAAGAAAGCCTTGCTGGAGTTAGTGATATTTTTAAAAAAGATTTTATTTATTTATTTGACAGAGACCACAAGTAGGCAGAGAGGCAAGCAGAGAGAAAGGGAGGGAAGCAGACTCCCCACTCAGCAGAGAGCTCAACGCAGTGCTCCATCCCAGGACCCTGGGATCATGACCTGAGCTGAAGGCAGAGGCTTTAACCCACTGAGCCACCCAGGTGCCCCTGGAGTTAGTGATATTTAGTTTGAGGTCTGAGAGTTAGTAGAATTTGGCCAAATAAAGAGGAAAGTCTTCTAGATGTGGACCGAAATTAAGTGGGAGGATGTGGTGAGATGAGGCTGAACAGGTTAGCTGGAGCCCTCCTAATCTTGTATCTTTTTAAAATTATAAACTGAAAAGCAGTGGTGGTGCTGAAAGCAATGGTGTACCATTCAAGGGTTTTAAGCATGGGAATTACATGATCAAATATATCTTAGGACGATCACTTTGATGACCAGGTCAAAAAACTAAATTACATGGTAAGAAAAAAAAATGTTCATACACACAGCCACACACACACACACACAAAACCAGTTAGAAAGTTATTGCCATTTGCTAGGCAAGAGATAATAATGACTTGAACTAGGGCAGTGGCAGGAGGATGAAGTAGTGATTGAAGAGCTTTTTAGGAAGTAGACTCAGTAGTTCAAGGGTGAGTAGTCAAAGGTTATGGCTTAAGCTTGTAGCTTCATTAATGAGGATGGCTGGTAGGCTGTTTAGTTCACTTAAGTTTTAAAAAGAGGAAGAGCAGGTTTTCAAGGAAAAGGAGTAAGTGAGAGTTCCATTTTTAACATTTGGAGTTGAGTTGCTTGAGGGATACATACAAGGGTTTCCAATACACAGGTGAATACACTAAATCTGAACTCTGAAAGGATCCAGCTTAGAAATAAGGATTTGAGCATCAGCATAGTCCTAGTAACTGAAACTGTGGTCACACAATCACTAGACCATTCTGTTACTGTATGCAGCATCTTTCCTTCCTATTATAGATGGAACTCAGCCATCACTGGTGTTGACACCTTTGTAAGAAAACAGTATTTTGTTAAATGATTCACTGTAAAAGGCAAATTTGTGGAGCTTTTCAGGTATCAAGGCTGTAAGTGTAGCAAAATACATAATGTATTAAAACATAACTTATTATCTACCATACTAATGCAGTAAGAAAACTTATTATTTGCCAAATCAAGAAATAATCCAAAGTTTGACACTCAGAGAAAACTTAAGCCTGTACTATACTGAAATCTTAACAGTCTAAAAACATTTTGGTAAAAATGATTATAGATAATGTGAGAGAAAAATTAGTTTTGTGAGATGTTCAAACATTAGCATGATTTTAGACTTAAGAGGTCTGGACAATTTTAACATTTCACCACTGCTGTTTTCTGTGAAATGCAAAATTAAGGTGGGCTTTAAATGTTTCATGAGGCCAATTTTCAAAACACCTTTAATCCCAAACTGTCCAAAGTGAATTGCATGCAACTGCATTTTGTAAATTTTTTGTTTTCAAAAACAGCTTGTGTAAAGCCATTAGATTAGAATCCTAAGAACACACAAAAATTGTTTAAGAAAATTTGAAATATCCCACTATAGCAATGACTTCTTTTTGAACAACTTTGATTCAATATGGACATATCAACTTGAGTTCTGAGAATAGTATTAAATAATTGCAGTAATTGAAGTTGAAAATATTTAGAAATCCAACTAATCCAAACCATTGGATTGATCCAGTGAACAGTACTTGATATGATAGCCTTTTTTCTACTGTATTAGCCAGATGAGCGTAGTGCTTAAAAAAAAAAACATAGACCTTCATGTACAAAACTTAAGGATGATTTAGGTAGGTTCTGTACCTAGTGTTTAACCTGCAAATGAAACAGGTGGTTTGGAAACTTCAAGGAAGGCACAAAGATGACATTTCCCAATTTCTCTGACCCTACTGTGTTTTCTTAAAACCCAACATAACTGCTTCTTTCTCTAAACAGGATCAAATCAGTCAGTCATTAAACCACACCAAGAAACCACCTCACTGGAGAACCCGAAATCCCCACTACCCATAAAAAAGCAACAAGACACATAGTGAGGTGAAAATTAGTTGCTTTTATTGTGTTAAAACAGCTTTATGAAATGATTTCCAACCCTACATATGTAAGAATGCTTTGAATAGCTGGGAAAATAGCTATCACTTCATGGGAAAACACACAAACTAGCTTCACTGCCTACAGACTAGACTCTGCTTACTGATCTCGGATGGCATCACAGAGAATCAACAGCCAATTATGGCAAATGGAGAAATAGCAGTGAAGTCCTGCCATGAAGCTGTGATTACTAAGGCACTGTTTATTCCACTAATCCTGCAATTTTCCTACAATCATTTATCTGTCTATACATTACTACTTCCTACAGGATAAACAGCAAAGTGGTTCTGACAGAAAATGAGATAGCAATTCACATGTGTATTTGTCTGTAAGACAAATTCGGTAGAAGACAGTGGAGAAAATGAGAACTACTGCACAGTTCTATTTAGTCCAGGTGATGAAGCCAAGATTCTTCTTTCAATGCTGAACACTCTAAGGAATGAAACTAAGTATGAGAGCTCTTTTCACTTCTCTAGGAGTGATTCTAGCTCTTCTTGCAAAGAGCTGAGCTGCTCCTTTTCTCGGTCTTCCTTTTGTTTGAGTTCATCCAGCACAGCCTGAAATCTGTTCTTGAGAGCCAGGTTTTCCACTTTCATGATGAGATCCTCCTGTCGTTTTGCCCTATCCTGTGTCTCTTGGAGTTTGCCTTTCATATTATCAATCTGTTTCTGAATTCCCATAACCAGCTGGTTGGTTCCCTCATTTTCTTGGTGCTGTTCATCTGATTCATTCAGCTTGTCCTGTAGCTGTCTTTCCAGATCTTCCTCAGTGTCGATGATGTTTATATCCTCTTCATCTTGATGCTGCGTCTCATCTTCATCTTCACTGCTGCTGCTGAGGTCGTTGAATATCTCCCGAAGCTCATCATGTTCTAAAGAGTCGTGGCCCTGCCTGTGACCAGACATACCTGGAGAAGAGATATCAAGGCCCTGATTTTCTGTTTCTTTTGTTTCATCTTCAGCAATTATCTCCCAACGAGTACTCACAGCTTCAGCATCTGTACTTAGCAACCTCTTCACTTCCTTCTCCACATCTGGAGATTCAATATACTTCTTTTTTGCTGTCTTCCGGAACCTTCTCTTTCTCACATTTTTTAGAGGCAGAGTAATTCCATGGTTCCATATAAACTTTTTCTCTTTGTCCTTATCCTTTTTCTTGCTTGCTTTGGGATCAGTAGTAGCAACTGGTTCCTCCACAGGAGGATAGAGATCACCATCAACTGTGGAGACAAGCATCTGACATATATCAGCTGTCTTGTAAAAGGTTTTTTTATCAATGGTCTTCAAACTTTCCATAACACAGGGCAGATCTACCAATTTTGAGGCCAGTGGGACCCGGTCCACTCTGACGATTCCATGACGTCCATCAGGGTGTAACTCAATTGTCAATCTGTCCTTCAGGTTGACATGACCAGACTGTACCGCCCGCCTCACAGTAGAGGCATATTCCGGAGGCAGCCGTAAGATAAACTGGCTCTCTAGCTCGTGAGGAGCATCATCTTTGCTCTTACTCATCTTTACTTCTTTGAGGCTCACTTTTCTAACAACCACTTGTTGCACTAAAAGTTGCAGCTACTGCAAGCAGTTAGACCAGTTTGTTACGATTCGAAATCCTTAATTATAAAGTTTTAAGCAGAATAGGGGCAAGGCGTCTATTTTGTCTTAATTTTGAATTAAGGTCCAAATCTTTGGAAATATGTTGTGCCTGAACACCAGTCGTTAGAGACACTAAGCAGTTGGGTCCACTTAAATCTACTGGCTGCAATGCAAGTTCCGACCTCCAGATGTCGCTGCCGGACAATGCAGACCGAGCTAGCTAGCAGGAAAGCAAATGGCGGCTTCTGCGGAATGATTTTCGACACAAAAATGAAAGGCCCAGTAGACTCTCCCAATCCACAATCTCTCCCGGAACAAAGGTATTCAAAAAGCAGGACGCAGTGCGCTTTCTTCGCCTTAGGTACTTACAATCCGGTGACGATTACAAACCCAGCTTCTCCGAACAGAAGCAAGCGGGAAAGGAAACCAAGCAACACGGCCGGGAGCCGAGCGTCTCCTTCTTTATTCCTTTGTTCCGCCCGGATCTCAGGAAAGTGATCCGCTTATCAACGAAACGCCGAGGACGGGCAGTGCGAAATCTCGCCGAGATCTGCAGCTCGCAGCGCCAGTCTCGGCAGCTCAGCAACACCGCCACTCTCACTCCGGAGCTGCAGACCCAGGAAGGAAAGCGATACGTAACACCGCCGGGCAAAAGAAGCGCTGTGACTGACAGCACACCTAAGGCGGAAGTGCGGGCTGCTCCAGCGCGCGCAGGCGCAATTACGCTATCCGGGGACTTGTCCTCTCGCGAGAATTTGACTTAACGCGAGAAAAAGCTAATGCTTCTTAAAGAGCTATCGGTTTTGAAAATATTTAAAGGCAATGCTTGCAGGAAAAACACAGACCTTCAAGCTCACCTTTCCTGCTTTGTTAAGGCAGAACATATACCGGTCGCCGTGGGTCCGGATGGCTCCTAGGCTTCTGTGTGATTGCTGGAGATAGGGCATCCGTGCGGAAAGCGTCTTTGCCTTTGGAAACATCTCGGATGCTCCACACGGTATATCCGAATCTGGAGCAGATACAAAAAATTATACTTAACCATATAGTGGATTGTAAAGTACCCAAATCAGTGGAGTGAGAAGGACATGCTGACCACTATATAATTCTGTGTTTTGTTGATGATGAAAATGCCCTGAGGGGACCCATGACTTAGGGACTGTTACTGTTTTGAAGGACCCCAAGGGAACATGGTGATTCCTCTTTTTAATATGTTTGATGTAGATATAAATGTCAACAGGGAAGTAAGTGTTCTTCTGGAGGCACATATTCGTTTAGGACAGAGCTGTCTAACGAATGGTCTGATTGAAGTAGAATAAAATTGGAAGTATTACTCCCTATCATGCTTTTGCCTGTAATTTTTAAGTTAGGAAATTTTTTTTGTTCCACGTCTACTATTTTAAAACTGTTTATGCTTGTTTCTTCTATGGGTAATGAGGTATTCATTTGCATGTTTTGTAGTATTTAGGCCTAAATATGTAACAGTTCCCACTTGCACTTATTCATTTACATTCATTTTTTAGTAGGATCAGTTTGGTAAGCATCAAGCTCATTAAAATTTTATTTCTATCTTCTAAAATACAAGCTGCATATAAATTTGAAAGAGCTCACCTGAAATGTGATTAATACTTTCAAAATTTGCTTTATTTCTTTAGGCACTTACTATGTCTCTTGCCCCAAATTGGAAGCTCTGTGATAGTCAGGAGTTTGTGGTTTCCCATGTTCATTGTGTCCCAGTGCCTAGTACCAAAACATGGGAGACACACAAGAAATATTGCTAATTGAAGGAAATAATTGATCCATGCCATAAGAGAAAATGGCATAAATATAGTCTAATTCCTATAATGATTTGTGAGAGAAAATGGGTTTTATATTACCTTAGAATGAGATATATCCACTTCATACACATTTTTTCTCTAGCCAAGAACAGTGCCAATTGTGCGTGGAGAGGTTTGGTAAAAGTGTGTGTGAATGTGTCTTCTTTGGTTTAGGTAGACTCTGATACTGTGTGTTATGGGAGGAAATTAAAATGGCCTGACACCAGTTCGTTTTGTTGTTGTTGTTAAGTTTGAAGGAGAAATTACATTCTTTCAGATAACTACATTAGTCCTTCTTGTTCTATAATGTGTTGAAGAATGTTAGCGGATTTAACAAAAATTTCCAAGATCATTTATTTTCTTTTTGAAGGTGAACTTTTTTCACTGTGCTGTCCCTTAATTATACCCGGTTTTACTTATTTTATACATATAACAGGATATCTGCTGGCCTCTGCATAGTACTTTATTTAACCATATAAGATGTAAGGACATGCCTATAAATGAAAATAATCCAAATATTTCTTTGCATTTTAATTGCCAGAGTTTTATGATGCTCAAATAGCCACAGAAAATAGCTTAAGAAAAATTCTATGTAATTCTGACCTGCCAAAATTATGATATATTTTGGTTACTAATCTTTAAATGGAATATTTTTAAACCTTTTAATAAAAAGGATTAACTGAAGTTTCCTCTAAAGTAAATACCTCCTTCAGTCCTGAAACATATTTTCTGCTTATGATCTTAACATATTTTGCAAATGCTGTTTTTTTGAGGGAACATTACATTGATCCTAAAATTAAGGGCTCTGCCACATCACCCATTACCCTAATGTCTATTGAAAAATCCAGGTTTTTAATTTTTTAAATTTTTAAGATTTTATTTATTTATTTGACAGACAGAGATCATAAGCAGGCAGAGAGTTGGGGGTGGAGCAGTCTCCCTGCTGAACAGAGAGCCTGATTCAGGACTTGATCCCAGGACCCTGAGATGATGACCTGAGCTGAAGGCAGAGGTTTAACCCACTGAGCCACTGAGGTGCCCCAATCCAGGTTTGTTTTTTAAATCAAGCCCATTAGGCCTACAGAAACACTATAAATTGATGAAGGAATTATACTTCTGTAGTTGTTCCATGAAATACCTGGGATACTAGCAAACCAAAGATTTGGGGAGAGGAAAAAATTCCCCAGTGAGGTAACAAGTCCTCCAAAGACTTCCTTCCTATAATAAAGGAGTAGCACAATAAGGCTTATGCTGTGTGTTTGGAAATTCCCTTTAATAAACTCTTAAGTTCCTTATGTTGTGGAGATTAAAAAATTACAAGTGATAGGGTGCCTGGGTGACTCAGTGGGTTAAAGCCTCTGCCTTCGGCTCAGGTCATGATCCTGGGGTCCTGGGTTCCAGCGCCGCATGGGGCTCTCTGCTCGGCGGGGAGCCTGCTTCCCCCTCTCTCTGTCTCTGCCTGCCTCTCTGCCTACTTGTGATCTCTGTCAAATTAAAAAAAATCTAAAAAATCACGAGTGACAGAAGTATCCCTTCTTATATTTTAGAGATCAAAAATTATAGGGGTGAGGAAATTGCAGACATCCCAAAAAGGTACACTTATATATTGGCATACCATTATATAAACAGTAAAAAAAAAAAAAAAAAAAAAAGGTTATTAGGGGTGCCTGCCTGGCTTAGTAGGTAAAGCATGTGACTCTTGATCTTGGGGTTGTAAGTTTGAATCCCACATTGTGTAGGGAGATTACTTAAATATAAAAATCTTAGAGGGGCTCCTGGCTGGTTCAGTTGGAGGAGCATCCAACTCTTGATCATGGGGTTATGATTTTGAGCCCCACATTAGGTATAGAGAGAGATTTCTTAAATAAGTAAAACAAGAAAATGAAATCTTGAAAAAAAAATGTAGCAGTTAACTAAAATGTTAACTAAATGTAGCAGTCTCCTGTATCAAGCAGAATGTTTTTTTAAAGATTTCATTTATTGAGAGAGAAATAAGAGGGCAAGCTTAGGTAAAATGTAGCAGTATCCCGTATCAAGTAGATGTTATTTTAGGATTTTATTTATTTATTTGAGAGAGAGAGAGAGAAAGCATGAGCTGGAGGAGGGTTTGGGATCCTGATACAGGGCTTGATCTCAGAGTCCCAGGATCATGACCTGAACCAGAAGCAGACACTTAACCAACTGAGCCTCCGGGACACCCCAATTAGGATGTTTTCTATAGAAAAAAAGATCAACCTAAATTGATACTGATTTAAACAATTAGAAAATCTGTTATCCTAAAAACCAGATAGTCTAGAGCAGCTCTGTACAGTTAGAAATATACTCTGAGCCACAGATTAAAGCCACTGATGTGATCTTAAATAATCTAGTAAGCACATTAAAGTGGTAAAAAGAAACATAAAATTTAAAAAAAGAAAGAAACATAAAATTAATTTCAATAATTTTATTTACCTTAGTCCAAACTATCATTTACACACATAATCAATGTAGTAATTATTAATGATATATTTTACATTCTTACTTTGTACTAAATCTTCAAAACCTTGTGCATATTTTACACTCACAGCACATCTCAATTTGGACTAGCCATATTTCAAATGCTCAGGGGCCACATATAGCTGGTGGTTACTGTATTGAACAGTGCCATTCAAGTATGGCTCCCTCTGGGCATGACAGAATCATGACCTGGCACAAACTGTTTTCCTCTACCTCATTTTGGAGAACGATTATTTATTTATACTTTTTCTGTTATTCTTTTAGCTTTGCCCTCATCTTGAGACTTCTAAAGTCTGTGGTCACAAGAAATCTGCTAGCAGTACCCAGGGGAGTTCCCTCCTTGTCTGTGGTAAGTTCAAAGAGTGGCTCCCCCAACCAAAGTTCATCTTTCAATCTGATTGGACCAATTTAGTTCATGTACCTATGCCTATAATAATAGGCCTAGTAATAGTAATAATCACCAGAATACCCTGAGATATACCATTTTCGGTATGGTGGGGAGGAGGTGACATTTGATAATATATGGAGATTTTTTTTTGGAGATATTTTGATAGTTACAACTATGGGAGTGGGTCTACTGGTATCTGGCGAGTAGAGGCCAGGAATGCTACTAAATATCAGAACAGTTTTCTTCCCCACAACAAAGAGTTATCTGGCCCAAAATAGTGCCATGGTTATTCATCATATTAAGTCTATATTCCTAAGTAAACAATGACAAGAAGAATGATACTATCATTATTGGCTTAGATCTATCAGAACCTATTACAACTATGAATAGGTTTAGCTTATTGTTTCAGAGGATGGGCCTCTAAACTAAAAAAGGAAATGTCAGAAGAGGGCAAGGGGCATGGATAATGTCTTCATCCATTTGAGCTGCTATAACAAAATACCATAAACTGAGTGGCTTGTAAACAAAAGAAATTTATTTCTTAGTTCTGGGGCTTGAGAAGTTGGAGATAAAAGTGCCAGCAGATTTGGTGTCTGGGTGATGGCAAGCTTCTGGCTCCATAAACAGCAGCCTTTTTACTGTAGCCTCACATGGTTCAAGGAGTGAGGGAGTTCTCTGCAGCCTCTTTTACAAAGCACTAATGCCATTCATGAGACTGCACCCTCCTGAGCTAATCACCTCCCCAAAGCCCTACCTCCAAATACTATCACACTGGGAATTGAGTTTCAACATAAAAATTTTGAGGGGACACAAATACCAGTCTATATAAGCTACCAGTAGTATCATTGAAAGAGCTGATCATTTGGGGGTTGTAATGGTATATGTGTCATTCCAAAAAAGATACAAGTGGACAGTAAGCCCATGAAAAGATGCTCAGCATCACTAATGGTTAGGGAAATGCCAATCAAAACAATGAGATACCACCTTACACCCATTATGATGGCTACTATGAAAAAAACAAAATACATAAATGTTAGCAAGTATTAAAATATTTGAAACCTTTGTGCATTGTTGGTGGGAATGTAAAATGGCATAGCCACTGTGAAAAACTGTAGAATTTCCTCAAAAAATTAAAAATAGTATTACCATGTGATCTAGCAATTCTACTTCTCTATATATACCCAAGAGAATTGAAAGCAGAGACTCAAAGGGACATTTGAGATTTTTTTTTTATTTGACAGAGAGAGAGATCACAAGTATGCAGAGGCAGGCAGAGAGAGAGGAGGAAGCAGGCTCCCTGCTGCGCAGAAAGCCTGATGTGGGGGTCAATCCCAGGACCCTGAGATCATGACTCAAGCCGAAAGCAGAGGGCTAACCCACTGAGCCACCCAGGTGCCCCTCAAAGGGACATTCGCACACCCATCCTCATAGCAATATTATTTACAGCAGCTGAAATTTGGAAGTAACGCAATTGTCTATCAGATGAATGGATAAGCAAAGTGTGGTTTGTACATACAGTGGAATATTGTTCAGCCTTAAAAAGGTAGGAACTGGGGCACCTGGGTGGCTCAGTTGGTTAAGCAGCTGCCTTTGGCTCAGGTCATGATCCCAGCGTCCTGGGATCGAGTCCCACATCGGGCTCCTTGCTCGGCGGGGAGCCTGCTTCTCCTTCTGTCTCTGCCTACCACTCTGTCTGCCTATGCTTGCTCGCTCTCCATCTCTCTCTCTCTGACAAAAATAAAATCTTAAAAAAAAAAAAGGTAGGAACTTTTGACAGTTGCTACATCACAGATGAACTTCAAGGATATTATGCTATGGAAATATGCCAGTCATAAGACAATAAATACTGCTTGATCCCACTTGTATGAATGAGGTATTTAGAGTAGCCAAAATCATAGAAAATAGCTGGTGTTTGCCAGGGGCTGGAGAGAAGGGAGAATGAAGAGTTATTAAGTAATGGGTATGGGTTTTAGTTTTACAAGATGAAAAGTGTTCTGGAGATGGATGGTGGTAATGGTTGCACAACATTATGAATGTATTTTAATACCACTGAACTGTGCACTTAAAATTGTTTGAAAAATGATTAAAATGTTAAGTTTTATATTATGTGTATATTACCACAAAACAAAGAAAAAGTATTATGTATTAACAAAGTATGAGTAGTCATCAAATACGATATAATAATTATATAATTACTGGTGATTTTAAATTTTTATCAGTATTTTCTATTTTTGTATAGTAAATATTTTTTATTATAGAATTTACAGTGAGAGTATCTTTTCATAATGAAAAATTCTTTTTACAATGGATAATTTCTTGAGCAAAAATTTTTTTAAGGAAAAGAAGCTTCAGTAGTGTATTGTCCTCATACCAAGAGGGAAAATTCGATATGAATTATTTTAAGTTGATGAATTTTAATAAAAGTGCTTGGTTTAAGTTTTGTGAAAATTCCAGTTTTTAATATTTTGTCAAAAATAAATAACGACTTATAGCCTTTGTCTAAAATAAGCCCTGGAAATAAAGCAAATACAGTCACCTGGTTGAGAAATTACATGCAGTAGATATAGTACCAGGCCTCTGGGTGCCGCTGTCTCCTAATCCGTGGCTAAAGTGAAACAAAGCAATCCGTTAGCATTCTGACCCAGTGATCCCCGCCGACTTGTGAAATGCGTCTGGAGTGGATTCCAAATGTCTTCTCTACCACCATCTTTTCCAAATATCTGGATCAGAAATGCCAGGATGTTTAATGAACCAGAGTGAAGTGCTGCCTTTTCTTTCCAGCACACCTTTGTAATCTGGAAGCCACCATGGCAAGGTGTATTAAGATCTGAGAAGGAGCATCAAGAATAAATAAGAAGATCCCCACCAGGAAGATGCTTGGCGGGCAGGAAGCGGTGTCCCTTACTGGTGTCTTTGTTCTGTCTAGTGAACTACACATCAGATGCGCTGTGAGAGTCCAGAAGAAAAGCCAGTGGTTTAAAAGTGGAGAAACTGGGCAAAGATATGCGTCTTGGTGACTGGAACTACGGGTGAGTGCTGGGAAGCCTCTTTTTACTGCCAGCGCCAGCAAGGACAGCAGGGAGGAACTGGAGAATGACAGGCTAGATCTAGCAGGTATGCCAAAGGAAGTCTTTGGGATCTTGAATCTGAAACCCTCCTTTGGAAATCCCATAAATGCTTTTTATATAAATATATTCGCCCTGGATATAAATAATTTGTGGCTTTTAATACATTTTGTTTTGAAAATTGTAGGAAACATCTTAATAGTAGCATATTCATTCTTAAACCCCAGTATGTTTGGATCCTGCAAGTAATTCTCTATGAATTTATCACATTAATTTCAATACCCATCTCCGTAGTCCCCACAAGTAAAAGAGATGAGTAGGGCAGGAATGGACCAAAGAACAGAGCTGCCACCACTTCATGGTGGGGAGCAGTAGAAGCAGCTCATGACAAGATATAAGAGATGGAGACTAATGCCAGTCCTCCCATACTGAGCCACAAGGAGTACAGCACAGTTCACCTGCCCTCTACCACATCATCTGCATTCGTCAGGTGGTTCCCCACTGACCTAGGTGACACCCTTAAGGTAGAGTTCCCCTACACTTACTACACAGTCTCCCAGGGAATATAGAAAATATCTGCCATCCAGTAATAACAGTGCCATCTTTGACTTTGGAACATGACAATTGCAACATTTAGTAGAAGAGAAGATTGGAGGCAGTTTAAGGGTCCATTTCAGAATCCTGATTGACGTGGAGGTTGAGAACTATAATGCTGTGCAGATGACTTTCAGCTGGCTGTGTAGGCAAGGCAAGAACTCTGGTTGCCCAAGCCAAAACAGTGCAGAGATAAAAGATACTGTAGGAAGTAATAAACAAGCAATTACTTATAAGAATTACCTATAAGAATTACTTTGTAATTCTTTCTAGATACAGGCAGAAGGAATTCTAAACTGGGAGCAGTACTTGAAGTACAGTGTCACCACACGAGCCACCAAGGATAAGCTATTCTCTCCTCCAGCACAAATATCACCCTGCAAATCACCCCCATCAACAAAAATGCTTTTGCTCTCCAGCAGACCTCTTATATGGCCCAAGAGAATGGGAATGCCTGCTCAAAGCCTCCATTGCACACTTTAGTGCTTCTTACCCAGATGTGGGGCCCTATGTGCCTATTTCTTCCTGACCAGCAACCCAGTACCGTGTGCATCATCATCCATTGTGTCTTAGTGCAGAGCACGATGATGTTCACTGCAGGCTCCTTGTGATGGTGGACCACCACAATGAAGATGCACAGGCAGCACTGTGCCAGGAGCTGCAGCCAGAAATCATGCCCTCTTGGATGTGGCACCATGCACAGTGCAACTGGCTACCTGATCACTAAGGTGGACGTCAAGTGAAGAGCCTTGCCTGGCTATTCTATTACATGCTTCAGACTAGCTAATATGAATCTTCAACCTGGGGAGGCACAAGAGTGAGATTAGCACTGTGGTCCTGTGAGCAGCAGAGACGCTGCTCTACAGGGCTTGCTGGTCACTGCACACAATACCAACAGTCATCATCCTACAGCTAGTCTTTGCCTACAGTTTAGAGGAATTGCTGCCAGAACCCAGCAATGGCCCAGTACCTGCTGGCAGGCAGACAGAGCCACAGTTTTACCTGGTTGTGGCCTTGTCCTTTGTATCCATGCTCTTCTCCTCACAGTGACTCTGGCCATCACCCTGGTCCTGTGAGGCTCCTCCAGCCCTACTTTCAGTCCGGTCTTTGGTCCAAGCCTAGATTTGGAGTTGCTTTTACTTCAGCAAGTGAGATTTGCCCTATTTCTGCAGTCCTTTTGTGGCTTTGGATATTTTGTTAAATTTTAATTTTATTTCTTTCACTCAAGAAACATCTTTTAAGTGTATGTTCTCTTTGGTGCTTGCACTGCAACCTTCAGTGTTACATTGGATTCAAATATCTACCTGTGAGTTTTAACACTTTTATTTTGTAAATATCCTGTTCTAAATCAACTCTGCTTGGTTTTTTGCTGTTGTTGGAGGAAGAGAAGCTCTACAAATTCACTTTCTAGTTGCTGTGTGTTTTCAAATTTTTTTCATTTGTCCAGACAGTCATGTTGGTGAAAAGTTTGTGCCTATTAGTGCACATTCTAAAAACTTACATTTTCTGGTAAAAAGTCCTCTCCTTGCATTAGTTAAAGAGGTTCACTGAATATTTAAGTTACTGCCTTTGGACTCCATATGCTTGTTTTGAGAAGCTGAGAAACCATACATTTGGTTATACAGGAATGGATATTCTCTTTCCAAAAACTATTCTTGTGACCTTTGTTTCCTTTATTGCTTTATTTTCTCTACTCTTTTCAGTCACATCCATAGGTTGACTGCCAGTATCTGGCCCAATTTGTTCCTAAAATGTTAACCTCTCGGATGCAGAGAATATTCTTCCCTAACTTTTGGGTAAAGATAAATCACTCAAAGCCTCAAGGCATTTTACTTAGTAAACTTTTACTAATTTTGCAATGAGTAAAAGAAGGAAGGCAATCTAGTTTAAAAATTTTGCTATTGGGAAAAAAAATTTTTGCTATTGGGGCCCCTGGGTGGCTCAGTGGGTTAAAGCCTCTGCCTTCTGCTCGGGTCATGATCCCAGGGTCCTGGGATCGAGCCCTGCGTCAGGCTCTCTGCTCAGTGGAGAGCCTACTTACCATTCTTTCTCTGACTGCCTCTCTGCCTACTTGTGATCTCTGTCTGTCAAATAAATAAATAAAATCTTTAAAAAAAGAAAAAAATTTCTATTAATAAAACCAGTTTCTCTTGGAGAAAATATTAAGTGTGATTTTAGGAGAACACATATTATTTAAGGGCTTGTCTAAAAATAAAGATGTGGCCATTTCCTTCTCAGTTTTGAAGAATAATATCACTATCTCTTGTGTCTCTTAAATTTGAAGTCTAAATTAGATACTCATATGACATTTTCCAGTGAAGTTCTATTCAAAATATATTGCCTTTGAGTGAATTAAAGGTCCTTTAAAATCCACATAGTACATAGACACTTCAGAAACGAGTTTTGAAAAAATAAGAAATGGTTAAAACACATTAAAATTCAATGGTTTCTGATAAATATTCAAAGCACAATGGAAAGAAAATGGACAGTCCAATTTTTAAAAGTCTAGCTTACATTTTAAAAGTTTATTTATCCTCTAGTTTTTATTTGATTCACCAAAGGGTAGTTGCTCTTCTGCGTAGCCTGAGAAACTGTCAAGTGGTCAAGATATACTAGAGAAGTGGAGGTATGATTTTTGTTCCTTGTGATGATATTACCTGAATAGCAAACAGGGAAAACAGATAGCTTAGGTATATTGAGATTCTACTGTATATTGCAATTTAGTAACAGTTAGATATGATTAAATAAACATAATAGTTTCTCATTTTCATTATTATATTATATTATATTATATTATCAATAACTACTTCCTTGACAATAAACCAAGACTTAAGGAAAGATAGATGAGGTTAACAAAGGTAAGTTTCAGTATTATCTATGAGTGTAGTAACTGGTGAGGACTCTGGGCGCCGCTGTTCACCAGTCTGGGAGATACAGGCTGCGCGTGCGCACTCTCACCCCCAAAGGGGGAAAAAAAAAAAAAAAAAAAAAAAGCTTCTTAGAACCTCCATCATCGTCAGATTGAAAACAGCCTCCCTGAAGCTTCCCAGACCCTACTTCTGGACCACTTTCTGCTCTGAAATCTTCTGAAAATTCGGTTAATTTAGGCTCAGAAGAACAGAGAAACAATACTCTCGGTACCGGACTGGGAGTAAACTACGAAGCGAGAGAGCAATGGTGATTCGGGGGAAGCAGCTCAGCTGCAGTGAGCTGTTCCTGCTATGCCTTTTTCTGGGGCTGTCGTGGGAAGCTTGGGCTGGAAAGATCCGATACATGGTGCCAGAAGAGACAGACAAAGCTTTCTTCGTGGGCAACATCGCTGAAGACCTGGGGCTGCAACCTCAGGAGCTCACAGAACGCAGAGTTCGCATCATCTCTAGAGGTAGGTCGCAGCTTTTTGCTCTGAACCCTCGAAGTGGCAGCTTGGTCACAGCGGGCAGGATAGACCGGGAGGAGCTCTGTGCACAGAGTATGCAGTGTCTGGTGAGTTTTAACATCTTGGTAGAGGATAAAATGAAGCTTTTCCCTGTTGAAGTGGAAATAATTGATATTAATGACAACACTCCCCAGTTTCAGTTAGAGGACGTGGAATTTAAAATGAATGAAATAACTACTCCAGGTACCAGGATCCCTCTACCTTTGGGGCAAGATCTTGATGTGGGTATGAATTCACTGCAGAGCTACCAGCTCAGCTCCAATCCTCATTTCTACCTGGATGTGCAACAGGGAGCTGATGGATCCCAACTCCCAGAGATGGTGCTGCAGAGTCCCCTGGATAGGGAAGAAGAAGCTATGCACCACCTCCTCCTCACGGCCTCTGATGGGGGCAACCCAGTCCTTTCAGGAACACTCCGCATTCATGTTCAGGTGGTAGATGCAAATGACAACCCTCCAGCATTTACTCAAGCACAGTACCACACGAGTGTCCCAGAGAATGTGCCACTGGGCACTCGGCTGCTTACAGTAAAAGCTACTGACCCAGATGAAGGAGTCAATGGGGAAGTAGCGTACTCATTTCACAATATAGACCACAAAATAGCCCAGATATTTCAGCTGGATTCTTACACAGGAGAAATATCAAATAAGGAAGCCCTGGATTTTGAAGAATACAAAATTTATTCAATGGAAATTCAGGCTCAGGATGGGGCAGGCCTCATGGCCAGAGCTAAGGTGCTGGTCAAAGTTCTGGACATAAATGATAATGCCCCAGAGGTGACCATGACCTCTGTCACCACTTCAGTCCCTGAAAACTTTCCTCCTGGAGCTATAGTTGCTCTTATCAGTGTGCATGACCAGGACTCTGGAGACAATGGTGATACTACCTGTTCCATTCCTGGAAATCTACCCTTTAAATTAGAAAAGTTGGATGATAATTTTTACCATTTAGTGACAGAAAGAACACTGGACAGAGAACTTACCTCTAGGTACAACATCACAGTAACAGCAACAGATCATGGAACTCCAGCTCTATCTACTGAAACTCACATTTCACTGCAAGTGACAGATATCAATGACAACCCTCCTGTTTTTCCCCAGGACTCCTACTCTACCTTTATTCTAGAAAACAATCCTCAAGGTGCTTCCCTCTTTTCTGCAACAGCCCATGATGCCGACAGCAATGAGAATGCACTAGTCACTTACTCCTTGGTGGAGGACACCATCCAGGGAGTGCCTCTGTCCTCGTATGTTTCCATCAACTCAGACACTGGAGTCTTATATGCCCTGAGATCCTTCGACTATGAACAGTTACAGGACTTTCAACTGAGAGTGGTAGCATGTGACAGTGGCGACCTGCCGCTCAGCAGCAATGTGTCGTTGAGCCTATTCGTACTGGACCAGAATGACAACACACCGGAAATTCTTTATCCCGCTCTCCCCACTGATGATTCCACAGGTGTGGAGCTGGCGCCCCGATCCGCAGAGCCTGGCTACCTGGTCACCAAGGTGGTGGCAGTGGACAGAGACGCTGGCCAGAACGCCTGGCTGTCCTACCGCCTGCTCAAGGCCAGCGAGCCAGGGCTCTTCGCGGTGGGGCTGCACACGGGCGAGGTGCGCACAGCGCGGGCCCTACTGGACAGAGACGCGCTCAAGCAGAGCCTGGTGATGGCGGTGCAGGATCACGGGCAGCCCCCTCTGTCGGCCACCGTCACGCTCACCGTGGCCGTGGCCGACAGCATCCCCGACGTCCTGGCGGACCTGGGCAGCATCGGGACCCCCGCCGACCCAGACGATGCGGACCTTACGCTTTATCTGGTGGTGGCGGTGGCGGCCGTCTCCTGCGTCTTCCTCGCCTTCGTCATCGTGCTGCTGGCGCTCAGGCTGAGGCGCTGGCACGCGTCGCGCGTGCTCCAGGCTTCAGGAGGCGGGCTGGTGGGCGTGCCGGCCTCGCACTTCGTGGGCGTGGACGGGGTGCGGGCTTTCCTGCAGACCTATTCGCACGAGGTGTCCCTCACCGCGGACTCACGCAAGAGTCACGTGATCTTCCCCCAGCCCAACTATGCGGACACGCTCATCAGCCAGGAGAGCTGTGGGAAAAGCGAGCCTCTTCTGGTATCTCAGGATTTACTTGAAGACAAAAAGGAAACATTTTCTCAGGTAAACTTCTACTAAATTTTTCTAGGTAAAAATAATCAGAGTTTATTTACTGTCACTCTTTACTATTAACAGTTCTATTACCCACGTATTTTTGTAGATTTCTATTTACAGATTCTGGGAAATTATTATTAAATGTTTATATCCAGGCGCACCTGAGTGGCTCAGTGGGTTAAGCCTCTGCCTTTGGCTCAGGTCATGATCCCAGAGTCCTGGATCGAGCCCCACCTCGGTTTCTCAGCTCAGCGGGAGGCCTGCTTCCTCCCTCTCTCTGCCTGCCTCTCTGCCTACTTGTGATCTCTCTTTCAAATACATAAATAAAATATTTTTACAATGAAGAGCATTGCATCAGAAACAAGAAAATACAACTTCTAATATTTTCTTGCTTTCCTCTGTTCAAATAATTTAATTTTTCTTGTTTTACCATTCTCTTATCTGGAAAGGATAGGGTTTGACTAGAAAAGATCCACCAATATTTATGTGACTAACAATGCTTTAAATTTCTCTCAGTTATAAATACTAATTTATCCCTAAACTTAGAATAAATGTCATCTGGCAAGGCCTCTTTTATTTGGGGACATTTAAAGAGGTAAAGGTTGTCTAAAATACTATTTTTAGTTGTGTTAGGATTAACTTATAGGAATATATATATATATATATATATATATGTTGGGAATTTTTGTGGAATATCTTAGCCCTTTGTTTCATCTTTTAGTTTGAGATAATTCATGTATTCTGAGGAATATATTAGATGTTTAAGAACTTATGAAATGAGGTAATAAAGTGAATGACAGGAAATTTACTATGCAACTTGAGAAGTTGTTTTGAAGCCTCCTGACTTGTATATTATGCCTATAATGGAAGCGACTAACAACAACCAAGTATATATTCCGTTTTAATGTGTGTGTTAACTCTTCTCAAGAAATGTATCATAGGGGAGTATGTCCGTGCTTTGATAAACTTTCTCTGCGCCAATAAATTAAAGAGCTAAACAAACTATAAAAATAAGAAATCAAAAGCTTGGTAAGGCATAGATAAAAGATAAATATATATATGGGTCAGAGATGGAACAGAAAGTGGTGAGCCACACTAAATGGGAATTCTTGTCTTGGCTTAGATACAGGCATAAGATCAGGAGGTCATTCCAGCACTGTTACAGGGACAGAGTGCTTCAGGTTAAACAAGGAACCTGAGCCAGACTTACTACAGACTTACTACTAGAATCGAAAATAAGCAGTTCGGCCCCTCAACTACCTAAAACAGGGAGAAATTGCATGAAAATGCTGCCTACCAATTCCTGTGGTCATGACTTTTTGCAACCTGCAGACCAAAGGTGGAAAGTGGATACAGGTGCTAGCTTCAGAAGATGAACACCAAGTTTCTTAGACATGAGCTGTAATATTGACACTACTACTGCTGCACACGATTAAAAGACCTACTTATGTCCTGGGACCTGGAATAAAAACAATTTTAAAACTATAAGAGACAAAACCCTGAACCCAGAAGGGAGGGAGAGTGGGAGAGAAAATAGAAGAGAGAGAGCAATTAAGAAACTCTTCCACTTAAAATAAATCTACAAACCAGGGACACCTGGGTGGCTGGGTTGGGCTGCTGCCTTCAGCTCAGGTCATGATCCCAGTGTTCTGGGATCGAGTCCCACATCGGGCTCCTTGCTCAGCAGGAGGCCTGCTTCTCCCTCTGCCTCTGCCTGCCACTCTGTCTGCCTGTGCTCACTCTCTCTGACAATAAATCAATAAATCTACAAACCAAAATGTTGAAACATCGTCTTCTGGAGTTATTGTTGCTTGTGAGATACTTTCAACAAATTGTCGTTAATTTAAGGTATCTCTGTTTTCTGTCTAATGGCTTTTTAAAAAAATTCTCTCATCCTTCTATATGTCTAAGCATTGATTTTTATTTTTATTTTCTGTTTGGAGTACACTCTCAATAACATAAGTTATTTCATGGGGCACCTGGGTGGCTCAATTGGCTAAGTATCTTATTCTTGGTTTCAGCTCAGGTCATGACCTCAGGGTCCTGGGATGGATCCCTCCCATGGGCTCCATGCTCAGCAGGGAGTCAGCTTGACTCTGCTCCTCTGGCCCTCCTCATGTGCACGCACTTTTCTTTCTCTCTCTCAAATAAATAAATCTTTTTAAAAAGTGACATTAAAAGAAGTTACATTAGTTATTTCAATTCTGGATTTTCTCAGCTCCTGTTAATTTAAAATTTTTTATTTTATATATATATAAGTTAGCAAAATTTAGCTATTAAAATACAGAAATTACGAAGCTGGATGATTTTTAAAACCCATCAATATTCTGCCAATAAGATATATGCTTAAAGCAAATTCTACTAAAATAGTGAAAATAAAAATATATATGTGGACACACAAAAGAAAGCAGTCATGTCAGTGTTAATATAACAGCAAGTAGTGTTTAAGACAACAAACATTAATGGTGATTTTTAAAAATATTTTATTTATTTATTTAACAGAGAGAGACACAGCAAGAAAGGGAACACAAGCAGGTGGAGTGGGAGAGGGAGAAGCAGGTTTCCCGCTGAGAAGGAGTCCGATGTGGGGCTTGATCCTAGGACCCTGGAATCATGACCGGAGCGAAGGCAGACACTTAATAACTGAGCCACCCAGGTGCCCCAATGGTGGTTTTTTTTTTTTAATGAACTGCTCATAATTATGAAAAACCAGACAAACCAAAAGATATAAAAAATATAGGCCCCCATCACTGAGCAATATAGCTTTGAAAAGAATACCAAGAGATTTAAACTCAGTGTCATAAGAAATAATATACCCCACAGGGACAAAATTACTAAGCATACAGAAAATTTGAGCAATAGAATCTATAAGCTTGATCTAATAAATCTGTATAGAATCCTATGTACAACAAATACAGAATAGCTGTTCTTTACATGAACACCTGGAATCTACAGCAATTTACTACATAGTCATAAAAAAGAGTAAATTTCAAAGTATCAATAATATATGTGCCTTATAACATGTACTTAATCCATAAGGCTGGGGTGGGGAAAATAGAGACAGGTAGGTAAAAGGGTACAAACTTACAGTTGTAAGATGAATAAGGCCTGGGGCTCCTGGGTGGCTCAGTCCTTAAGCATCTGCCTTCAGCTCAGGTCATGATCCCATGGTACTGGGATCGAGTCCTGCTTCGGTCTTCCTGTGTGGTGAGCCTGCTTCTTCCTCTCCCTTTGCCTGCCGCTCCTCCTTCTTGTGCTCACACACACACTCTCTCTCTGTGTCAAATAAACAAATAAAATCTTTAAAAGTAAAGAATAAGTCCTGAGTATCTATTATATAACATATATAACATTATATCTATTATATATGACTACAGTTGATAATATTAAATTTTGTTGTATAATAGAAATTTTTTCAGAGAGAACTTAAGTGTTCTCACACATATAAAGAAGTAAATATTTGAGGTGATGGATGTGTTAATTAAATCAATAAGGGGAATCCTTTCACGACGTATACATATATGATCTCATCACGTTGTACACTTTAAATATCTTACAATTTTATTTATTAATTGTACCTCAATAAAATTGGAAAATTACAAAGCAAATATTTAACAATAGTAAAAGGGAAACAAAAAAAGTTTGGACACTTAAATCTATACCCCTAAATTACTCTTGGATTTTAAAAAACCACAATGGAAATAAGAACTATTTAGAAAGGAAAAAAAATTAGGGGCGCCTGGGTGGTTCAGATGGTTAAGCATCTGCCTCCAGTTCAGGTCATGATCCCAGGGTCCTGGGATTGAGCCCTGCATGGGGCTTCTCACTCAGCAGGGAGCCTGCTCCCCCTTCCCCCCGCCTGCTTCTCTGCCTACTTGTGATCTCTGTCTGTAAATAAATAAATAAAATCTTTTAAACAAAGGAAAAAAATTAAAATATTATTTAAAACTGTGGAATACAGGGACACCTGGTTGGCTCAATCAGTTGAACATGCATCTTGATCTCAGGGTCATGAGTTTGAGCCCCATGTTGGATGTGGAGCATATTTAAAATTAAATAAAATAAAATTAAATTGTGGAATACAGCTGAAAGAGTACCTAGGGGTAAATTTATAGACAAATAAAATAACTAAAAACAAAACAAATTATTTAAAATAAGTGAGTTTAGCAAGACACTCAAGAAACAAGGCAAACAAGAAACATTGTATCAGCGGGGCACCTGGGTGGCTCAATGGGTTAAGCCTCTGTGAGCTTCGGCTCAGGTCATGATCTCAGGGCCCTGGGATTGAGTCCCCCATCCGGCTCTCTGCTCAGCGGGGAGCCTGCTTCCCTCTCTCTCTCTCTGCCTGCCTCTCCATCTACTTGTGATTTCTCTCTGTCAAATAAATAAATAAGATCTTAAAAAAAAAAGAAACATTGTATCAGCATAAACTTTAAGAAAATAATAGGGAAAAAACAATGCTTAGAGTATAACTTATTAATATACAAACAAGAAAGAATTCTGATGATAAAGCAATAGAAGCAGACAGTAAAAGTCATACGGAGACCAGTGGGGAGAAGTTAAAATTCTGTGAAGTCCAGTGCTAGGACTAATATAGAGTAGGCAGATGGCCTATTAAAAAAATTGTTTTTAAGGATTCTAAAAGAAAACCCCAAATTCTGATTAACAACAAAGACTTGGAAAAGGAGAAAGGAAAGCAGGAGAGACTGGGGGAAAATAAAACAATTTGATTCAAAGCAAGAAGCATGAGTGGGAAATAATATCAGAGTAAAAACAGCTATTGCCAAAGACAAAGAACAGATAATTCCTTTTTTTAAAGATTGTTTAAAATTTATTTATCTGAGAGAGAGAGTGTGAGAGAGGAGAGTGTCAGAGGGAGAAGCAGAGTCCCTGTTGAGCAGGGAGCCTGATTGGGGACTCCATCCAAGGACTCTAGGATCATGACCTGAGCTGAAGGCAGTCGCTTAACCAACTGAGCCACCAAAGCACCTCAAAACAGTAATTCTTTAGAGAACTGCAGTAAGGGATGTTGAACAGTTATTCAATGAGTACCGAAACATCAAAACAATGTTGATGAAAAGATTTTAAAAATCTAAAAAAGTAGAGGCCCTACTAGAAAACAAGGTGAGTCAATATCACTGGTTTCCATTTTTTCCATTCTCAGAGGAATGGATAAAAATAAAAATGAAAAAAGTTCAACAAGGAAGAAACCAAAAGATAAACAGACTGAAGTGAGATCAGAAGTGGGCAATCTCATTTAAGAAGTTGATTCAAAATTTTAATTAAGACAGTATCCAACCCAATCTACCACATACTAAAAAATAATATTATAATTATGACTAAATAGAGTTTATTTTAAGGATGCAAGGATATTCTAATATAAGAAAATCTAATAATGCAAAACTCCATATTAAGAAATTAAAGATAAAAAACCACATATTCATTTAAATAGAGGCATTATAAAGCTCTTGAGAATATTCAACACATGATTAAAATTGTTTAGCAAAATAGGAATTGAAGGAAACATCTTTAACCTGATAGCGTACTTACAAAAACTTAGAGGACTACCCAAAGCAATCTACAGATTCAGTGCAATCCCTATCAAAATCCCAGTGATTTTTTTTTGCAGAAATAGAAAAAAAATCTAAAATTCATACGAAGTAGCAAGGAACCTCAAATAGCCAAAACAATCTTGAAAAAGAACAGGGGCCCCTGGGTGGCTCAGTGAGTTAAGCGTCTGCCTTCGGCTCAGGTTGTGTTCTCAGGGTCCTAGGGTCCCCAGGTCAGGCTTTCCACTCAGTGGGGAGTCTAATTGCCTTCTCCCTCTGACTTTCCCCTTTATTTGTGCTCTCTCTTAAAGAAATCTTTAAAAAAATAAGAAGAACATAGAAAAATCCCCTTCGCTTTCCTTAACATTTCCTTGCGACCTTCCACCTCCAACCATTTGTGCTGAGGGTCTAGAACACTATTCCAGCCTCTTCACCCATTCCTACCTTGCTCCTACCGTTTACGACATCTTCAGTAATGTCTTGGGAAATTTTTGACCCCGAGATCTAGGTTAGATACCCTTCTTATGTACCCCTTTCCATTGCTCAGTGTTTCCCACCTTTGTAGCAGTTAACATATTCTATTAAAATATTCCATTGAGTTTTCTGTATCCTCCCCTATACTGTAAGCTTCCTGAGAGCAAGGACCATGTTAATCAGGTTCATCATTTCTTTTTTTTTTTTTTTTTTTTTTTTTTTTTTTTTTTTTTTTAAAGATTTTATTTATTTATTTGACAGAGAGAAATCACAAGTAGGCAGAGAGGCAGGCAGAGAGAGAGAGAGAGAGAGGAGGAAGCAGGCTCCCTGCTGAGCAGAGAGCCCGACGCGGGACTCGATCCCAGGACCCTGAGATCATGACCTGAGCCGAAGGCAGCGGCCCAATCCACTGAGCCACCCAGGCGCCCAGGTTCATCATTTCTTATGAACAAATGGGGAACAAACAGGCAAATTGCCGGGTATACAATAGTCACCCAATTAAGTGTTGGATAATTCACTTTTTAAAATACAGATGTTGAAGTTTAATTCTAAGGCATCAAGCACAGAAATCCAAAATATATGACCTTAGAAGATAATGTAGCTAATGTTCTAAAGTTGATCTTACAGTCTTTGAATATAAAATAAGAAGTTGGAGATGTTTGGAGCAAGGGCAGAAGCAGCCTTGATGGATGCCTTGAGTGTTCAGTAGTAACACTTCCCTAGCAACTACTATCAAGGTCACATTTGTTTAAACATTCTTATTAATTTTGAGAAAAAGACTCCTGACTTGAAAGAGCTACTTCTAAGGTATCTTAAAACTAAGATTCTTCAAAGCAACTTGAAAGTCACAAAGCTAGCAAGCAAGAAGTAACTTTGGGTTTGCCTTAGAGGGTGCAGAAATTACTTAGGCCTCTGAGCGTCGCTGTTGACCACCTTAGAAGTAAAAGCCTGCAAGACACCCAGTCCAACTTTACTGCTCCCACAACAAAAAGGGCTGGGCGCTTGGCCCCCAAGCTTCCGCACGGGGGAGAAAAATCAGTCCAGCAGCTGAAAGTTCTCTCTACAGTGACCTGGGTCCTGTGATCCTGGTTCCCTCAGACCCTGAGGAATAAAGACTTTCAGAATCTCACACTGGGTGCTGGAAGTTTCGTGGGAGAAAAGATTGCAGCAGAAGAAATGGCGGCTCTGCAAAAATTGCCACAATGTGGAAGGCTTACCCTGCTCTGCTTTCTTTTGGCTGTCTTGTGGGAAGTTGGAGCTAGGCAGATGCACTATTCTGTGCCAGAAGAGACCGACAAAGGCTCCTTTGTGGGTGACATCGCCAAGGACTTGGGGCTGGAGCCCCTGGCACTGGCAGAGCGTGGAGTCCGCATCGTCTCCAGAGGTAGGACACAGCTTTTTGCTCTGAACCCGCGAAGTGGCAGTTTGGTCACCAAGGATAGGATAGACCGAGAGGAGCTCTGTGCTCAGAGTGTGCAGTGTCTGGTGAATTTTAACATACTCCTGGAAGACAAATTAAACATTTATTCAGTAGAAGTGGAAGTAACAGATATTAATGATAATGCCCCTCACTTTGGAGTAGAGGAACTAGAGCTAAAAATAAGTGAAACGACTGCCCCGGGATTCCGAATTCCCCTAAAGAGTGCGCATGATGCAGACGTAGGAGAAAACACACTTCAGAAGTACGAACTGAACCCAAATAACCACTTCTCCCTGGATGTGCGAAGCGGAGTGGATGGGAACAAGCACCCTGAGTTGGTGCTGGAACTTGCCCTGGACCGAGAGGAGAAGGCCGTTCACCACCTCGTCCTTGTGGCTTTGGATGGAGGCAGCCCAGTCCGATCCGGCACCTCCTGCATCCGCGTGACCGTCCTAGATGTGAATGACAATGCGCCTGTATTTACACAGCCCGAGTACCGTGTAAGTGTTCCTGAGAATATTCCCGTGGGCACTCGGATACTCACAGTGACTGCCACTGATACAGATGAGGGATACAATGCTCAAGTGGCATATTATCAAGAGAAAAATCCAGGAGAAACCTCACAGGTATTTGAGCTTGAGTCAACGTCTGGAGAGATAACAATCACAAAGAGTCTAGATTTTGAGGATGCCAAAGTCCATGAAATTGATATTGAAGCTCAGGATGGTCCAGGCCTTCTGACCAGGACAAAGGTTATTGTGACAGTTCTGGATGTGAATGACAATGCCCCAGAATTTTACATGACATCTGTTACTAGCTCAATTCCTGAAGACTCTCCCCCAGGAACCATAATTGCACTTTTCAATGTACATGACAGAGACTCTGGGATGAATGCATTTATCACATGTTCACTTCCTGAGAACCTTCCTTTCAAGTTAGAAAGATCAGTGGACAATTACCACCGACTGGTTACAAACAGAGCCCTTGACAGGGAACAGTTTTCCTTTTACAACATCACTGTGACTGCTAAAGATGGAGGGAAACTATCTCTGTCCTCGGATGCTTACATTTTGCTGCAGGTGGCAGACATCAATGACAACCCACCCACCTTCCCTCACGTGTCCTACTCTGCCTATATTCCTGAAAACAATCCCAGAGGTGCCTCTATCATTTCTGTGTCGGCCCATGACCCTGACAGTGATGACAATGCCCATGTAACTTATTCTTTGACCGAAGACACTCTTCAGGGTACACCCCTCTCCTCTTACATCTCCATCAACTCTGACACCGGCATCGTGTATGCGTTGCGCTCCTTTGACTATGAGCAGGTTAGAGACCTACAGCTATTGGTGACAGCCAGCGACAGTGGGGACCCTCCACTCAGCAGCAATGTGACACTTAGCATATTTGTGCTGGACCAGAACGACAATGTCCCCGAAATCCTGTACCCCGCTCTTCCCACTGACGGTTCCACAGGCGTGGAGCTGGCGCCCCGATCCGCAGAGCCCGGCTACCTGGTCACCAAGGTGGTGGCAGTGGACAGAGACGCTGGCCAGAACGCCTGGCTGTCCTACCGCCTGCTCAAGGCCAGCGAGCCAGGGCTCTTCGCGGTGGGGCTGCACACGGGCGAGGTGCGCACAGCGCGGGCCCTGCTGGACAGAGACGCGCTCAAGCAGAGCCTGGTGGTGGCAGTGCAGGATCACGGGCAGCCCCCTCTGTCGGCCACCGTCACGCTCACCGTGGTCGTGGCCGACAGCATCCCCGACGTCCTGGCGGACCTGGGCAGCATCGGGACCCCCGCCGACCCAGACGATGCGGACCTCACGCTCTATCTGGTGGTGGCGGTGGCGGCCGTCTCCTGCGTCTTCCTCGCCTTCGTCATCGTGCTGCTGGCGCTCAGGCTGAGGCGCTGGCACGAGTCGCGTGTGCTTCAGGCTTCAGGAGGCGGGCTGGTGGGCGTGCCGGCCTCGCACTTCGTGGGCGTGGACGGGGTGCGGGCTTTCCTGCGGACCTATTCGCACGAGGTGTCCCTCACCGCGGACTCGCGCAAGAGTCACCTGATCTTCCCCCAGCCCAACTATGCGGACACGCTCATCAGCCAGGAGAGCTGTGAGAAAAAGGATTTTCTATCAGCACCTCAGGCTTTATTTGAAGATGAAGGAGAAGAAACAGTTCCCCAGGTAAATTCCCTTCACAATATACTTACAAGCTATTGCTAAAATAAACATGTATTTATTTACTTAGCTGCCTCCTTTGTTTACCCCCATCTTTTCTATTTTTCATATTTCCTTGTGAATATATCAGTTCTTATGAAATTAATCTTGGCGAATTATATCTTAGTAGCTCTAAGTGTTCACTAAGGGGAAGGGGGGCTAGAATCATTTATCATGAATATAAGTCAGGAGTTAGTATCAGGTGAATATTATATTTAGGTTATCAAAGAGCATTCCATTAAGAACTGGTATATCTGGCTTTTCATACTTTCTTTCCCATCCCTGGACAAATCATCTCATCTACCTGGGTCAATAATTCTTTCTCTCTTAAAAATATGGAGGTTGAGGGGCCCCTGGCTGGCTCAGTTGGTGAACCATGTGTCTTGATCTGGTGGTCATTAGTTTGAGCCCTATGTTGGCGGTAGAGTTTACTTTAAAAAAAAAATAAAATAAAAAGATAATTTTTAAAAATGAAAGTTGAATTTTATGTTTACGCAAGTGCATTAAAAGTCATGGTTTTTGTTTTATATTTTTTTGTTTTATATTTTGATCTATGAGTAATGGAATGCTGTAGTTTCTTCTCACTCAATTTTAATAATTTTCCTTCAGTTTGGCAGTGAGGTTCTTCATTTTATTTGATTTGTATGACCTTCCCTTTTTAAAAAATGGAAATTTAGAAATATATGCTTCACTGTATTTTAGGAAGGTATGTCATGGTATCTCAGCTTAGTTAAAAATCCTACTATTTTCTAAAGTAGTGGTGGGGGTGCCTGGGTGGCTCAGTAGTTAAGCGTCTACGTTTGGCTCAGATCGTGAATCCTGGGATTGAGCCCCACATTAGGGTTCCATGCTCTGTAGGACACCTGTATTTCCCTCTCCTACTCCCTCTGCTTGTATTCCCTCTCAAATAAATAAATAAATAAATAAAATCTTTTAAAAAATAAAGTAGTTGTTGCTTAACAAAATGATATAATTATTGTTTGCTCTATAATAAATGGGTAGTTTAAGAGTAAATGTGTTTCTCTTTGATGTTTTTATTTTCTCATATCTGGAAACCATATTTACTTTCTATCATTAAAAATAATATGTATCCTCAAGGGATTCAAAGGCCAGATAAAATAATTGCCCCTAAAAAATCCTTCTTATACATTTCTCCTCTCAAAGATTCCTACTCACAGCACTGTTAAAAATATTTCCAGTTCCTCACCTAACCTTAGTTTCCCTCACAACCACTGTCTTTCTTACTCATTCCTCTTTCCATGTCAGCGTTTAGTATGTTTGTTTTGCTTTTAATAATGAAGAACAATGACCACAGTAATATTCTCTGAAACTAAGATCTTTTAAATTTTGATTTGGAAGTAATCATGTACTAACTGAATCTTGTGTTTAATGGTATTATCATCTTTCAAGGTACTGTGATTTTTAATTATACTTAAAGGCATTTGAGGAGAGCTGATCTAAGCCAATGCGCCTCTTGTGTTTTATTACTATTATGTAATTCTCTAGGAGATAAAACTGAAACTTATTGTGGAATAATACATTATAACACCTTTACTTCTAGGTAATAAATAAAGTATAAACTAAGAAAAATTAAAGACAGTTCCTTATAGTGTTTATGTTATCTCTTCACAAGAATTAATGCCTTATGGATAAATTTATAATAGTACATGCTTGAAATGACAAATGTATTTCTATTTCTGTGCTTGGAGAGGTAAACAAATACAGAGAAAGCATGTCTGGAACATAATACAAAAGTTTACTTCTACTAGTTTTAGTTTGGGTCTTTGAAAAACACCCTCACTCTAGATTTAGACAAAGTGAATTACTTCCGGTACCCTGAAGTTCTTTGATTTCTCTCTCACAGCTAGACATTGCCATACTGTTCTCTCTCACATCCAGGCCTTTTTCCTGATCCATGCCTGTTATTTTTGTGTGTGTGTTTTGTTTTGTTTGTTTGTTTTTGGCAGAGAGTTAGCACAAGAGCAGCAGGCAGAGGGAGAGGGAGAAGCAGACTCTCCACTGAACAGGGAGCCTGATGTGGGGCTTGATCCCAGGACCCAAGGATCATGACCTGATCTGTAGGCAGTCACTTATCTGACTGAGCCACCTGGCTCCTGTCATGTTTCTTGAGAGAGTCTTTGCTAATCTCCAAGGCCAGGTTCGAGGCCCTCCCATCACCTTTGGCTTCTTCCATTTTGTTAGTTTTCTCAATGCACTGGAATTCCTTGTTTGATTTTATCTTCATAGCTTTTCAGGGGAGGGAAGTGGTTATGTTCATATCATTTACCTTAAATCCCCACATATCGTCTAACATCCAATTTTATGTTTGTTTAATGAATGTGTTAAATTAAAAATATTGAATCTTAGGTGTCATGCTATCAAGGACAAACTTCAATAAGTATAATTATAAATATGGCTTATTTTTTCTTGTTTTTAAACTTTGAACATTTCAAAACAGTAACTCCAGCGTGTTTGAAGCAATATTTGTGGTGTTAAGGTTAGAGCATGGCTTCCCAAGGAACTTGAAGTTACATACTTTAATTTATAGCAATTCGAGTGTGTGAAATAGAAACCAATCCCATTACCTCTGATAAAGAGGATTGCAGGTGTTGGGGAAACTTAAAAATGACTTACTTGGGTTTGTCTGAGAGGGTGCAGTAAACCAATAGGCCTCTGAGTGTCGCTGTTGACCACTCAAGGAGGAAAACGGAGCTGGAGAGCTAGTCCACCATTTCCTTGTTCATAAAAAGCAAAGAACGAGTCAATCAGACTGCGGAAGATCGGAGGCTGCTACAAAGCTCACTTTGTCAGTCAACCAGCTCTGTGACTCCTAAATTAGGACCATAAAAAGCTTAGTTCTTTGAGAAAAAAATGATATTTGAGTCCATCGTGGGCAATTGGAACCTATTTCACAGAAAATAATTCACCAAAGAGAAAATGATCAAATACCTGACATACAAACACTGCAAAGGACTGACCCTGCTGAGCGTGCTTCTGGGGACGCTGTGCAAGACTGGATCCGGGCAGATCCACTACTCAGTGCAGGAGGAGCTGGACAAAGGCTCCTTTGTGGGCAACATCTCCGAGAACCTGGGACTCGAGCCCTGGGAGCTGGCAGAGCGTGGAGTCCGCATCGTCTCCAGAGGTAGGACGCAGCTCTTTGCTCTGAACCTGCGAAGCGGCACCTTGGTCACAGCAGGTAGGATAGACCGGGAGGAGCTCTGCGCTCAGAGCACGTTGTGTCTGGTGAAATTTAACATCCTGGTTGAAGACAAATTGAAAATTTTTGAAGTAGAAATAGAAATTAAAGACATTAATGATAATGCTCCTGATTTTCTAACAGAGGAATTGGAAATAAAAATTGGTGAACTAACAGTTTCTGGAACTCGATTTCCACTTAAGACTGCATTTGACCCAGATGTGGGCATGAACTCCCTTCAGAACTACCACCTCAGCCCCAATGACTACTTCTCCCTGGCTATGAAGCATGTCTCTGATGGGGCCAAGTACCCAGAGCTGGTACTAGAAAGGGCTCTGGACCGTGAGCAAAAGAAAGTTCACCAGCTTGTCCTCATTGCTTCTGATGGTGGAAACCCTGTCCGCTCTGGCAACTTGTACATCCAAGTGGTAGTTCTGGATGCAAATGACAACCCACCAGTATTTACTCAATCTGAATATCAAGTAAGTATTCCAGAGAACTTGCCATTGGGTACCACACTGCTCACAGTGAATGCCACTGACCCTGATGAAGGATTCAATGCTCAAGTGTCCTATATTCTAGATAAAATGCCTGGGAAAGTCGCTCAGATGTTTGATCTCAATTCAGTGACTGGAGATATATCAATTTTAAAAAGTCTAGATTATGAGGATGCTACATTCTATGAAATTAAAATTGAAGCACAAGATGGACCTGGTCTCCTTTCAAGAGCTAAGATTTTAGTCACAGTCCTGGATGTGAATGACAATGCCCCAGAAATTGCAATCACTTCTCTTACTGGGTCAGTCCCAGAAGAGGCTCCTGCTGGAAGAGAAATTGCCCTGATCAATGTGCACGATCAGGATTCTGGGCAAAATGGGCAAGTCACAGTTTCTGTCCTGGGAAATATTCCATTTAATTTAGAAAAATCAATAGACCAATATTACCGCTTAGTGACATCCAGATCTCTAGACTGTGAACAGGTGTCTGAATATAACATCACTCTCAGAGCCACAGATGGGGGAAATCCCCCACTGTCCATGAGCACTCATATCACTCTGCATGTTGAAGACATCAATGACAACCCACCTGCCTTCAGTCAGTCCTCCTACTCTGCCTACATTCCTGAAAACAACCCCAGAGGAGCTTCCATCTTCTGTGTGATCGCCCAGGATCCCGACAGCATCCACAATGCCCACCTCATTTATGCACTGACTGAGGATACTATCCAGGGAGCACCTCTCTCCACCTATGTCTCCATCAATTCTGACACTGGTGTCGTGTATGCGCTCCGTTCCTTTGACTATGAGCAGGTTAGAGACCTACAGCTATTGGTGACAGCCAGCGACAGTGGGGACCCTCCACTCAGCAGCAATGTGACACTTAGCATATTTGTGCTGGACCAGAACGATAATGTCCCCGAAATCCTGTACCCCGCTCTTCCCACTGACGGTTCCACAGGCGTGGAGCTGGCGCCCCGATCCGCAGAGCCCGGCTACCTGGTCACCAAGGTGGTGGCAGTGGACAGAGACGCTGGCCAGAACGCCTGGCTGTCCTACCGCCTGCTCAAGGCCAGCGAGCCAGGGCTCTTCGCGGTGGGGCTGCACACGGGCGAGGTGCGCACAGCGCGGGCCCTACTGGACAGAGACGCGCTCAAGCAGAGCCTGGTGGTGGCGGTGCAGGATCACGGGCAGCCCCCTCTGTCGGCCACCGTCACGCTCACCGTGGCCGTGGCCGACAGCATCCCGGACGTCCTGGCGGACCTGGGCAGCATCGGGACCCCCGCCGACCCAGGCGATGCGGACCTCACGCTCTATCTGGTGGTGGCGGTGGCGGCCGTCTCCTGCGTCTTCCTCACCTTCGTCATCGTGCTGCTGGCGCTCAGGCTGAGGCGCTGGCACGCATCGCGTGTGCTTCAGGCTTCAGGAGGCGGGCTGGTGGGCGTGCCGGCCTCGCACTTCGTGGGCGTGGACGGGGTGCGGGCTTTCCTGCAGACCTATTCGCACGAGGTGTCCCTCACCGCGGACTCGCGCAAGAGTCACCTGATCTTCCCCCAGCCCAACTATGCGGACACGCTCATCAGCCAGGAGAGCTGTGGGAAAAGCGAGTCCTTCCTGGTATCTCAAGATTTACTAGAAATGAAAGGAGACCCCAACCTACTTCAGGTAAGTTTATTTCTTTCTTGGAACACTATGAAGAACAATTTTGGCCGTGTAGCTAATATATAGATTTAATGCACATTTATTTGAAAATAAAACAATGTGATAGTCCTTATGTTGCCTAAGTATCTGATCTTCCTGACCTGGTTATGACTGAGTGAGCCTAAGTATCGAATTCTGGCCAATATACTGTAAATGGAAGTAATATGTGCCTCTGTCTGGAGGAAGCTCTTGTTGGCATTGTAAGAATTTCTAGATCTCTGTGCTATTTTTTGAAATTGTGACTGTTTCTTCGATTTGAGTGCTTGAGTAACTATACCAAGAGAAGATCTCTGTGGTTGTCATACATTGGTGTGTATACGTGTGATAAATAGACTTTTTTTCATTTTAACTTCCTGTGATTTGAAGTCTGTCTCTCCAACCTACTTAGCTTATCCTGACTGATACAAACAAAAATATAAGTACTAGGTATCTTAGGTGCCTGTAAAATGATGCTTGCTCTTTCCACACCAGGCCACACTCTTTTCATCTCAATGACATAGAAACTGTTGAGTAAAAAAAAATGTACAGCTTGATCAAGTGGTTTTACCTGGCCCGTATTCCTTACTGTGTATACCTAAAGTATGTGTGGGTGTATGTGTGCATTCATATTGATTTCAGCCTTTTGTCTGAAGGTGGGGAGGTCAGTTGCCTAAACCGTTATGAGTCTTGGAGGGACATTTCTTGTCCTTGAGAAGGATCTTTAAAAATGCAAGGATATATGTCTCATCTCAGCAGGACATTTCCAGACCAGCTACTCCAACAATAGAATAGAGTCCTACAACTTTCTTGAGTCAGAAATTTATGAAATTACTTTCACCCATGAAATCACCTCAGAGAGTCATCCAAAATGAGACCAAAATATATTTCTTTAGATTTCAAATAAAAGAACATCTCTCTCCCTCAATATATTAGTATTCAAGAGTGTGAGATTCAGGGCCTAAACAAAATAACTGAGAACAGGGAAAAGTGTATTTTCACTCAAACATACAAATACATCTCAGGGAAAAAAAAAAGGCACGTGATCTTCAAAATGTCTTTTTTAAGGGAAAATATTTATAGTGTGATAAAGTGATATTAGTATGACTTTCCTCATAATGAGAAAAATTACTAAATAGGTAATGCCAAGGGAACTTTAGATGCTCAAAGTGAATTTTCTAAGAATCTTGTATAAAACAAAGCCTACATAAATGTTGTGAAAGTGTACAGAGAGTACAATTTTCATCTATTTTTGTAGGTAATGAAAGGTCTCAGACATTCCATTTCACTAAAAAGGATTTTCTTAAGGAGGGGGAAGAATTCATTATAGTAGAAAAGGGAACAGCAAAAGAAACAGAAAATATAAAGTCACGAAGTAGGGAAAGCAATGAAAATAATGTCCTAGAAAAATAGATAATAGTCTGTTCTGACTGGAGTGTAATGTGAGTGTGTATTAACACTGCAAAACAGTAGAATAAATCACTATATTGGTATCTAATTTGGTAGTGCATTTGAAATAAAGGTATTTGTATTAGTCACCCAAGGTGAGTTCAAGGATTACAGGGTAAGTTTCAAAATGGAGTGTCCAAGGACTCTCAACACCTCTCCAGGATTTACCAGTGATCAGGGTAAATTCATTATACTTATTAATAGTATAAATCAGCTGGAGCTGATTTACCATGGAGTATTGCATTTACATTCATATAGTAAAAATCATTAATTTTATAAAAATAAATATGGCATTCACAAGATTGTGCTGTATAAAAGCATGTGTACTAAATTGGTCACTTAAAATATCAGGCTGTGCTGTACTTAATGTGAAGATTGCCTATGCTTTAAAAAAAATGAGGAATACATTAAAATAAGTCTAAGGCTTGACTCACTCTTTTTTGCGAAGTCTGTATCTTTGGAAAGTATTACTGAATGGTAAAGTATGGAGAGAGTTAAAACACTATATAAAACAGATTATGGATTTTACAAAAACGTAAGGATCATAGTTCACTAAAATGTGGATAAAAAGTCAGTAACTTATTTGGTTAAATCTATACTACTCGTGCCAGTGTTTGTAAATACAGTGAAATAAATAAGTGAAGATATTTTTGCCCCCAAAATCAAAAAAAATGAGTGTAAGCCTTGTGAAATTTTTTAATGAAAAAAAGAATGTAAAATTATAGTATTGCTTATGAAGTGATGAAAACTAGAACATACCAAATTTAGAGGGAAAATATGAATACTTGGTTTTTCCAACAAATAGACAAGGTACATATAGATTCAAGAGCTTACACGTTGAGGGTAAATGGCTGGACAATATGCAGTTCTTCCAGACAACCTCCAGGCGCCGCTGTTGACCAAAGGGAAGAAAGGTTCTCAATTCTGCGGGAGAGTTAGGCAGTGTTTTCTGGCTTTGTCCTGCACACAGAACGCGGAGGCAGCGCCTGTACACCCACCAACTGAAGTCCTACCCTCAAATTACAAAAGTCCAGGTGCTGTCACTGCTTTTTTTTTTAAACATCCCAGAGACATTCTGAAAAGAAGCTTCCCAGGGAGTTCAAAAAATGCAAAGAAGCTCCAGAAAAGCTGAACCAATGAAAATTCAGGTACTGTTTCTCTTCCTGCTGTCTTTGTTGTGGGGGGCTATCTCCCAGCAGATCCAGTACGTTATTCCGGAGGAGCTGGCCAAGGGCTTGCGGGTGGGGAATCTTGCCAAGGACCTGAAGCTCAATGTCCAGGAACTGCCAGCTCGAAAACTGCGGGTTAGTGCAGAGAATTTATTCAGTGTGAATGCAGAGAGTGGGGATTTGTTAGTGAACGGTAGAATAGATAGAGAGGAAATCTGCGGAAGGAAATCCAAGTGTGCACTAGAATTTGAAACGGTTGCTGAAAATCCAATGAATGTTTTCCACGTGATTGTTGCAATCCAAGATATTAACGACAATGCACCACGTTTCACTGCAAAAGGCATTGACTTGGAAATCTGTGAGTCAGTCTTACCAGGTGTAAAATTCCCTCTGGATTCTGCACAAGATGCAGATGTAGAAAGTAACTCACTAAAGATATACACTATCAACTCCAATGAACACTTCTCTGTGACAACGAAGGAAAGTCCTGATGGAAGTAAATACCCAGAATTACTTCTGGAAAAACCTCTGGACAGAGAACAGCAGAGCTCCCACCAGTTAATCCTGACCGCCATGGACGGTGGAGACCCTCCACTAAGCGGCACCACCCAGATCCGGATTCAGGTCACTGATGCCAATGATAATGCTCCAGTGTTCAGCCAGGACACATACAGAGTTAGCCTCCAAGAAAATGTTCCCGCGGGGACCTCTGTGCTCCAAGTGATGGCTGCCGACCAGGACGAGGGTGATAATGCAAAGATCACCTATGCCTTTCTCAGTGCCCCAACAAGTACCAGCCTCCTCTTCAATCTCAATCCAAATACTGGTGACATTACAACCAATGGTACATTGGACTTTGAAAAGACAAGTAGATACATGTTGGTTGTAGAAGCCAAGGATGGAGGGGTGCACACAGCTCACTGTAATGTTCAGATTGAAATTGTTGATGAGAATGACAATGCCCCAGAAGTCACACTGATGTCCTATTCTAACCAGATTCCTGAGGACTCAGACCTTGGAACTGTAGTAGCCCTCTTTAAAGTGAGAGACCGTGACTCTGGGCAAAACGGTCTGGTGAACTGCTATATTCAGGAAGATGTTCCTTTCAAATTAGAATCCACCTCCAAGAATTATTACAAGCTGGTGATTGACAGTGCCCTAGATAGGGAGCAGATGGCCGAGTACAATGTCACTATCGCCGCCACTGACAAGGGCAAACCCTCCCTATTCTCCAGTACAAGCGTCACCCTACATATCAGCGATATCAACGACAACGCGCCAGTTTTCCACCAGGCCTCCTACTTGGTCCACGTGGCAGAGAACAATCCTCCTGGCGCCTCGATTGCACACGTCAGCGCCTTTGACCCGGATCTGGGGCCCAACGGTCGCGTCTCCTACTCCATCATCGCCAGCGACCTGGAGCCACGGGCGCTGGCGTCCTACGTGTCCGTGAGCGCGCAGAGCGGGGTGGTGTTCGCGCAGCGCGCCTTTGACCACGAGCAGCTGCGCGCCTTCGAGCTGACCCTGCAGGCGCGCGACCAGGGCTCGCCCGCACTCAGCGCCAACGTGAGCCTGCGCGTGTTGGTGGGCGACCGCAACGACAACGCGCCGCGGGTGCTGTACCCGGCGCTGGGGCCGGACAGCTCGGCGCTGTTCGACACGGTGCCACGCGCCGCGCAGCTTGGCTACCTGGTCACCAAGGTGGTGGCGGTGGACGCCGACTCGGGACACAATGCCTGGCTGTCGTACCACGTGCTGCAGGCCAGCGAGCCGGGACTCTTCAGCCTGGGGCTGCGCACGGGCGAGGTGCGCACGGCGCGTGCTTTGGGCGACCGGGACGCGGCCCGCCAGCGCCTGCTGGTCGCTGTGCGGGATGGGGGACAGCCGCCGCTCTCGGCCACGGCCACGCTGCTCCTGGTTTTCGCCGACAGCTTGCAGGAGGTGCTGCCGGATGTCAGCGACCGCCCTGAGCCCTCTGACGCCCAGGCTGAGTTGCAGTTTTACCTGGTGGTGGCTTTGGCCTTGATCTCGGTGTTGTTCCTCCTCGCGGTGATTCTGGCGGTTGCTCTGCGCCTACGCCGCGGGAGCCGGGCTGTCTGGAGCTGCTTTCCACAGGATCTCAGTTCCAAGTCCGGACCTGGAGTTCTCCCCAGTTACAGTGAAGGGACTTTGCCTTATTCCTACAATCTGTGCGTGGCCTCACGATTAGCTAAGACAGAGTTTACTTTTTCCAACCTGAAACCAGACATGGTTCCTTCTCGGGATCTCCTTTGTGACGATACTTCTATGGATGTATGTGTCAGCAGTGAAGACCCCCAAATCGTTTCTGACTCGTCTTTTGCGCCTCACGTGAGTTTCTGCAAACCTGCGTTTATTCTCAGTCGTGCATAATTATTTTTATTGTTCATTTTCCTAGTGATGTTAGTAGTAGGAGAGGTGTATTGGATGGGTGGAGATTGGCGTCTTGATTGCTCAGTAGTCTTGGTAGTTAGCTGATTAGAACTTCTCAATTTGTACTGTTGACGATTTTGTATGTTCAGAATATATTGCTAAAGAGAGCTTGTTCTTGGATGCCACTACCTTTAGTAATAACACTGCCTGTGTTAGCTGATGTGTGATACTATTTTTTTCAAGCTTTATTCTTAGTATAGGTGCTACCAAAGGGAGCACTTCAAGCTTTATTCTCTATGAATTTACTGACAGTTCTTTCTGCTTAAGTTAATGTTCATCTTCATCAAATAATAGCTTTTTTCATCTTTTTGCTGCAATATGTATTTTTAATTAAGACTTTAGGAATTAAGTCTCAGCATTTCTTTGCTTACCACATGTAGCAAAGACTGATTTGGATCACTAACTTTGGGTCAGTTTTATTCGCATTCTATTATCTCATTCAAAAATAACCTTCTGGGCATCTGGCTGGCTCAGTCAGTAGAGCATGTGAGTCTTGATCTCCAGGTTGTGGGTTCGAACCCCATGTTGGGTATGAAGATTGCTTAAAAATAAGATCTCTAGGGACACCTGGGTGACTCAGTTGGTTTAGCGTCTGCCTTCTGTTCAGGTCATGATCCCAGAATCCTAGGATCGAGCATGGTGTCCAGCTCTCTGCTGGGTGGTGGGCACCTGCTTCTCCCTCTCCTGTCTACTGCTCCATCTATTTGTGTTCTCTCTCTCTCTCTCTCTGTCAAATAAATACAATATTTACAAAAAATAAAATCTTTGAACAAATAATCTTAACCATTCTGAAATAATTTTTATACTCTTTCTACTTTTTGACTGTAATAATAAGGAATGTATTGAAACTTTTTGTATATAAAGCCTCTTCCATGTTTCTATTTTTTAAGTATAGGTTTCTGAGAAGCAAATCAAATTTTTTCACAACATCTCATTTACCTCCCAGTCCCCAGCAATTTGTGACTCCTTTGAGGATTGTGAAAATTACCTTTTCCTATGCTCTCCAAAGTCTGATGATTTTACAACTCTGAATAAATACTGGGCTTTCTTGTCTGATTAAAATTTATAAGTAACTTCTAGAAGCTAATTATTATGTGAGGAGTAATCTAAAGAACTGGCTACTTTCTGCTTTATATTAAATTTTCTAAGATTAGTTAAGGACTGAAAGTACTCATGTGTAAGAAATCTTAAACATGCAGTAATAATATATATACACCTACTAAAAATTTTCCTTTTAGTTGTTCTTTCTAAAATCACACCTAAAGTAAACTAATAAATGATAATAAAATAATAAATTCAGGATTGTCCTTATATGAAAAGATACTGAATATTGTCTCCTTTTTACAGACAAAGCTTCAGTTTAACTATTCTGTCTTCTTTATTATTTATTTTTAACATCAGAGTTACTTACCCATTGATTTAGGGCTTTGCAGTTATATTAGTAATGCACTCATTAAACACTGAAAAACTGTTTGAGTATCTACTCTATGAAAGATGCTGTTCTAAAGTTTGAGAATACATTGTGAACATAATAATCACAAACATAGCCTGTGACCTAAAATCTTTTGTATACAAAATTATTGAACAAATTAGCTTCCCCAAATCATTATCATATTTGCTAAGTTCATTTGCACAGGAGAAAGACTAGCTCTTGAAAAGTAGATATTTTCTTACAAGAGAATTGAAAAGTTGTCCCAGATTCTAAAGGGTCAACTCATGTGAGGAAACTTGTTTCTGCATAGGTAAGGACCTAGAGTCCTAGATCTCAGACCTCCAACCTCCCTGACCTGACACTGTTTTTTCACCTATTCTTTCATTCTTCAAGTTCATCCTTGCTTCTGGGAAGGATAAATGTGCCCCTCACACAATGCACTGCACTGAAAATGGACTAGGAACAAAAATAATGGAAAAACTTAAAAAGTTTTAAAAGAGAAAAAAATTCTTAGAAAAATCACCATATTTTATTTGAAAATAAATAAATTGGTTTGGAAGATTTATTGTACAGTAAGCTTTGTATCGTGCCTGGATTTTCATTGCAAAAAAACAACAACAACAACAACAACAGGAGCTTGAATTTTACTTTTGGGGGGACAAATAGGTTATGGGAAAGAAATGGTATAAACAGGTAGTGCTTTTCTTCGCCAAGAATAGGTTGTAGTAACAGGTTAGGACTCTGAGTGTCGCTGTTCACCAACCAGGGGAAACAGATAACCAGGAATTTAATCCAAACCAAAAGATCTTTGCATCACAAAGCATTAGCCCTGCGGCTTAAGGAAAGCTAAAGACTGGACCCCCGAACTCCAACGTTCAACGGTGAAAGCACAAAATCTTGGACCTTGAAGATCCTGGGGCTTCTCCGGTCTCCACTGAGGAAACGCCCAAGCGGAAGCTGCTCTGAGGAGGGGCGGTAATGGCGGCTCCTCCTTATCGCCCCAAATGCAGCCGGCTGGTCGGGATCTGCGTTCTTCTGGGGGCCCTGTGGAAAATCCAGGCCGAACAGATCCGCTACTCAGTGCCTGAGGAGGTGGAGGAAGGCTCTTACGTGGGCAGTATCGCCAAGGACCTGGGACTGGAGCCTCTGGAACTGTCAGAGCGCGGAGTCCGCATCATCTCCAGAGGTAAGACACAGCTCTTTGCTCTGAACCCGCGAACCGGCAGCTTGGTCACCGCAGGTAAGATAGACCGGGAAGAGCTGTGTGATAGATCTCCAAAGTGTGTAGTAAGCCTGGAGATTCTTCTGGAGGACAAAGTAAAGATTTTTGGAGTAGAAGTGGAGATCATCGACGTTAATGATAACGCGCCCAACTTTGGGACAGAGCAAAGGGAAATAAAAGTTGCTGAAAATGAAAGTCCTGGGACAAGATTTCCTCTTCCTGAAGCTTTTGATCCAGATATTGGGGTAAACTCCCTGCAGGGTTACCAGCTCAGCTCCAATGTTCACTTCTCCCTAGACGTGCAAAGTGGAGCGGACGGCATTAAGTACCCTGAGCTGGTGCTGGAGCTTGCTCTAGACAGAGAAGAGGAGGCGGTTCACCACCTCCTTCTCACCGCCTTTGACGGGGGTAACCTGGCTCACTCTGGTACTGTCAAGATTCATGTAACGCTTGTGGATACCAACGACAATGCTCCCGTATTCACTCAGCCAGAATACCACGTGAAGGTTCCAGAGAACGTGCCAGTGGGCTACCGGCTACTCACTGTAAAAGCCACTGATCCAGATGAAGGAGCCAATGGAGAAGTAACCTATTCTTTCCGTAAAGTGAGAGATAAAATGTCCCAACTATTCCAGTTGAATTCTTTGACTGGGGACATAACAGTATTGGGGGATCTAGATTATGAAGACTCTGGATTCTATGATATAGATGTAGAAGCCCATGATAGACCTGGTCTCCGAGCCAGAAGTAAGGTACTGGTGACAGTTTTGGATGTAAATGACAATGCTCCAGAAGTCACTGTTACATCTCTCACCAACTCTGTCCAAGAAACTTCTCCGCCAGGTACAGTAATTGCACTTTTCAATGTGCACGATAGTGATTCAGGAGAGAATGGCTTTGTCACATGTTCTATTCTGGATAATCTGCCATTCACACTTGAAAAGACCTATGGAAATTATCATCGGCTATTGACATGCAGAACACTGGATAGAGAAGAAGTTTCAGAATATAATATCACGGTAACTGCCACTGATCATGGAATGCCACCACTTTCTACAGAAACTCACATCTTACTGCAGGTGGCAGACATCAATGACAACCCACCTGCTTTCCCTCATGCTTCCTACTCTGCCTACATTCCTGAAAACAACCCCCGAGGAGCCTCCATTTTATCCATGTCTGCCCAAGACCCTGACAGCATTGAGAATGCCAGAGTCACATACTCCTTGGCTGAAGACACACTCCATGGGCTGTCTCTGTCTTCCTTGGTTTCCATCAACTCTGATACTGGTGTCCTGTATGCACTGTGCTCCTTCGACTTTGAGCAGGTTAGAGACCTGCAACTATTGGTGAGAGCGAGCGACAGTGGGAACCCTCCACTCAGCAGCAATGTGTCCTTGCATATTTTCATTGTGGACCAGAATGACAATGCCCCTGAAATCCTTTACCCCTCTCTCCCCACTGACGGTTCCACAGGTGTGGAGCTGGCGCCCCGATCCGCGGAGCCCGGCTACCTGGTCACCAAGGTGGTGGCAGTGGACAGAGACTCTGGCCAGAATGCCTGGCTGGCCTACCGCCTGCTCAAGGCCAGCGAGCCAGGGCTCTTCGCGGTGGGGCTGCACACGGGCGAGGTGCGCACAGCGCGGGCCCTGCTGGACAGAGACGCGCTCAAGCAGAGCCTGGTGGTGGCGGTGCAGGATCACGGGCAGCCCCCTCTGTCGGCCACCGTCACGCTCACCGTGGCCGTGGCCGACAGCATCCCGGACGTCCTGGCGGACCTGGGCAGCATCGGGACCCCCGCCGACCCAGACGATGCGGACCTCACGCTCTATCTGGTGGTGGCGGTGGCGGCCGTCTCCTGCGTCTTCCTCACCTTCGTCATCGTGCTGCTGGCGCTCAGGCTGAGGCGCTGGCACGCATCGCGTGTGCTCCAGGCTTCAGGAGGCGGGCTGGTGGGCGTGCCGGCCTCGCACTTCGTGGGCGTGGACGGGGTGCGGGCTTTCCTGCAGACCTATTCGCACGAGGTGTCCCTCACCGCGGACTCGCGCAAGAGTCACCTGATCTTCCCCCAGCCCAACTATGCGGACACGCTCATCAGCCAGGAGAGCTGTGGGAAAAGCGAGCCTCTTCTGGTAACTCAGGATTTACTTGAAACAAAAGGAGATCCTAGTCTTCAACAGGTGAGTCAATCTTGCCACACAAAACACAGGCAGAGAGCTATATAAACGTCTCCAGTTGTATAAGGTAATAGACATATTAGGTAATATGTGAAGTAAAGACACTTCTTTTTTAGTATTCTATTACTTTAAAGGGGAGGGGCATGGGGCGCCTGGGTGTCTCAGTTGGTTAAGTCTGCCTTTGGCTCAGGTCATGATCCCAGGGTCTGGGAGGGAGCCCCGCCTCAGGCTCTCACTCCACTGGGAGACTGCTGCTCCCTCTGCCTGTGCATGCTCTCTTTCATCTATAAAAATGAATAAATCAAAATAAAAGGAAGGGGCAGATGATCCCTCAAGAATAATCAATAGTAATTACTACTTAAAGTTCATTACTTAATATTTGTAGTCTTCATTTAGTTACAGTTTCAGGAACAGTATCTTAATTGTATACCTCAGCCTCTCTTCTTTAAGTGCCATTTTTCATTTAGGCATTAGTGAAAGGATAGAATGGAACTGTGAAATGCAGGGCATTTGCTCAGTAGGTAGACCATGGGACTTGATCTTTGGGTCATGAGTTTGAGCCCCCATGTTGGATGGTGAGATTGCTTTTATTTTTTATTTTTTTGAGTAGGTGCCAAACCCAGCGTGAAGCTCAAGGCAGGGCTAGAACTCACAATCCTGAGGACAAGACCAGAGCTGAAGTCAAGAGTCAGATGCTTAACCAACTGAGCCACCCAGGCACCCTAGAGAATGACCTTCAAAAAAGAAAAAAGGAAGAGGGGCGCTTGGGTGGCTCAGTGGGTTAAGCCTCTGCCTTTGGCTCAGGTCATGTTCTCAGGGTCCTGGGATAACCTCCCCCCCCCACTGGGCTCTCTGCTCAGCGGGGAACCTGCTTCCGCCCCACCCTTCCTACTTGTGATCTCTGTCAAATAAATGAATAAAATCTTTTTTAAAAAAAGAACAGAAATGAAAGGCAATCGTGTAAAAGCAAAGTGAAGTATTCTATGAAGCTGTTTATTGATTCTAGACTATTTTAAAATTTACTCTTTTTTACACTTGGGTTTAAGTTTTCTTTTTTTCCTTGAACGGGTATTTTCCATTACAATTAAACAGTGGCAGGGGCGCCTGGGTGGCTCAGTGGGTTAAGCCTCTGCCTTTGGCTGGGGTTGTGGTCTCCAGGCCCTGGGATTGAGCCCCACATCAGGCTCTCTGCTCAGCTCTCTTCCTCATCTCTCTCTTCCTGCCTCTCTGCCTACTTGTGATCTCTCTCTGTCAAATAAATAAGTAAAATCTTAAAAAAATATATAATTAAACAGTGGCAACTTATAAATACTGGAGAAAATATTAACATTTAAATATAATTTTAATGGGGATAGCTGCTCAATTGGATTGACGTATTTCAAGTATTTTGTTGTTGCAGTTTCTGAGATGCATCAGCAGTCACTATGTATGATTCCTTTGTGCATTTCTGTGATTATCAAAAATATTGCCCATTTTATTTCATTGTTCTTCAAGTAGACTGAAGGAGTAATTTTAATAATTTCTAAATTTTCTATTATGGCATCACTATGAGATCCTTGTCAATTTCTAAGGAAAACATAACTTTCAAAACTTTCCTTTTTCATCACGAGAGTCACTTATAAAGTTTAGGTAACTTGGATTCTGAATTGATATGATTTATCCTACTTATTAAGTAGGCTTCATCCCTGTTCCTAAAAATTACTCTCGGTTAGCCCTGAGATAGCTCTGGGATGATCTGATATCGGGGAAATATTTTGTGTGGGAGGGATATGCAACACTTTTCTTCCTTGTGCCTTCCTTAAGTTCTGTGAATTAACTAAGAATTCATGAATGTCTAGGGCCACACAAATTAGTGCTCTTTAGATAGCAGGTAATTATAGCAGTAGATTGTGTTAGATAGCAGGGAATTGTAGCAGTAGATTGTGGACAATGCCTCAATTCATTCAGAAGGAGCATTTTAGTTTCTAAATGCTTTTGTCTTTGTGGGAAACTGTGTTGTGATACATAGAAAAACAGATCATCATGTGATGCAGTTAGCTGGCATGGGGAAAGGAGAGAGGAAATAATATTGAGAAAGATTCTGGGGAGATTATTTAAAATACTGAAGCTTTAAAATAAAATTTGGAAATATCGATTGACCTGAAACTGTGTCAAGCATATTTGGATGCTGGCATTACAAATACATTCCAGAATCAGAGTGAAACATATTTTAAATGTCTAAGAGAGCAGTAGATATTTTTTACCCTAATGTCACATTGAAAATGTATTTTTGTTTGAGTGGGCACTGGGTTTCTTTTAGAAAATAGTATTTCTGGTTAAGTAACTTATTGTACAACAATATAATGGAAGAAATAAATGGAAAAGCTCTTTATCTATTGATACTAAAGAATTTCAAGATATAATGAGTGAAAAAAGCAAGATGCAAAACATATTATATTGTATATTTACATATAGAAGGGAGGATAACATTTGTATAAATCTGCACTGTACAAAACATTTCCGGAATGGTACACACAAATAAACGTAACACTTATTTCTCCTGGGAGAAATGTATTGTTGAAAGCAGAGAGGAGGACAGTATGTTGTAAGTACCTTTTCAGTTTGGAGCTATGTGAATATATACCATTTTAAAAACAAATAGTCTCTGTAAATTCAGAAAAGAAATATATTTGCAAAACGTTTACAAGCAATTGGTACGGTTCCACGGAAAACCTCTGGGTGTCGCTGTAGGTCAAAAAAGTGAGAGAAGAAGCTCTTGGGAGCCTCTTAGAGGGTAACTTCCTGCTCTAACCAGCCACTTAGAGGAGACCAGTAAAGATTCAGATACAGAAAACAAAAGCAGGAAGAGAGACCCTATTTGGGGTTTGCCATCCAAGGAGGACTTATTTCTCCTCCCGACCAAAAGCAGAGCCACCGTGGAGAGAGACAGGATGAGGCAGAGCACAGAGAGGAGCGGCCCAGCGCTGTGGCGGCAGGTATTGTTGGCTTTCCTGCTGTCTTTGTTCCGCGGGGCTCTCCCGAATCAAATCCGGTATTCAGTTCCGGAAGAGCTGGCCCAAAACTCAGTGGTAGGAAACCTCGCCAAGGATCTGGGGCTCAGTGTCCAGGACTTGCCAGCCCGGAAGCTGCGGGTTAGTGCGGAGAAAGAATATTTCACTGTAAACCCTAAGAGTGGGGACTTACTTGTGAGTAACAGAATAGACCGAGAGCAGATATGCGGAAAGAAGCCTCTGTGTATTCTGGATTTCGATACTGTCGCTGAGAACCCACTAAATATTTTCCATATAGCAGTAATAGTGCAGGATATAAATGACAACACCCCACTATTCAAACAGAATAAGATTGAATTAAAAATTGTAGAATCCACCAAGCCAGGTAAAACGTTTCCACTGGATCCGGCCCTGGATTCAGATGTTGGTCCAAATTCACTGCAAAGATACCATCTTAATGACAATGAGCACTTTGATCTCACAGAGAAACAGACTGCAGATGGACGTAAATATCCTGAGTTGGTTCTGAAACATTCTTTAGACAGAGAAGAACAGAATTTCCATCAATTGGTTCTAACAGCTGTGGACGGTGGGGACCCACCCCAAAGCGGCACTGCTCAGATCCAAATCCAAGTGACTGATGCTAATGATAACCCCCCAGTGTTCATCCAGGACATATACAAGGTCAGCTTGCAGGAAGGTGTACCCCAAGGCTTTTCCGTGCTTCAAGTAACAGCTACTGACCAGGACGAGGGTGTCAATGCAGAGATCACCTACTCCTTTCATAATGTGGACGAACTAGTGGAACGGTTCTTTAACTTAGATAAAATAACAGGCGAAATCACGACAAAGGATGATTTTGATTTTGAAATTGCTAATAGTTACACTTTCAGTGTAGAAGCAAAAGATCCTGGAGATCTAGTGGCACACTGCAGTATCCAAGTTGAAATTGTTGATGAGAATGATTGTGCACCTGAAGTGATTATCACTTCAGTGTTTACTCCGCTGCCAGAAGATTCGCCACCAGGAACAGTGATTGCCTTAATAAAAACAAGGGATAGAGACTCTGGAGAAAATGGAGAAGTTTACTGCCAAATCTTGGGAAAGGCCGACTTTATGCTGAAATCTTACTCGAAGAACTATTACAAGCTAGTGACACATGGGCCTCTGGACCGGGAGGAGATTCCAGAATACAACATCATTGTATTGGCCACCGACAGGGGAAAGCCGCCCCTCTCCTCCAGGACTAACATCACCCTGCACATCGCAGATGTCAACGACAACGCGCCAGTTTTCCAACAGCCTTCGTACATCGTTCATGTGGCAGAGAACAATCCTCCTGGCGCCTCGATTGCACACGTCAGCGCCTCCGACCCCGACCTGGGGCCCAACGGTCGCGTCTCCTACTCCATCATCGCCAGCGACCTGGAGCCACGGGCGCTGGCGTCCTACGTGTCCGTGAGCGCGCAGAGCGGGGTGGTGTTCGCGCAGCGCGCCTTCGACCACGAGCAGCTGCGCGCCTTCGAGCTGACCCTGCAGGCGCGCGACCAGGGCTCGCCCGCACTCAGCGCCAACGTGAGCCTGCGCGTGTTGGTGGGCGACCGCAACGACAACGCGCCGCGGGTGCTGTACCCGGCGCTGGGGCCCGACGGCTCAGCGTTGTTCGACACGGTGCCGCGCGCCGCGCAGCCCGGCTACCTGGTCACCAAGGTGGTGGCGGTGGACGCCGACTCGGGACACAATGCCTGGCTGTCGTACCACGTGCTGCAGGCCAGCGAGCCGGGACTCTTCAGCCTGGGGCTGCGCACGGGCGAGGTGCGCACGGCGCGTGCTTTGGGCGACCGGGACGCGGCCCGCCAGCGCCTGCTGGTCGCTGTGCGGGATGGGGGACAGCCGCCGCTCTCGGCCACGGCCACGCTGCTCCTGGTTTTCGCCGACAGCTTGCAGGAGGTGCTGCCGGATGTCAGCGACCGCCCTGAGCCCTCTGACGCCCAGGCTGAGTTGCAGTTTTACCTGGTGGTGGCTTTGGCCTTGATCTCGGTGTTGTTCCTCCTCGCGGTGATTCTGGCAGTTGCCCTGAGCCTGCGCCGCTCCTCCAGCCCTGCCTCTTGGGGCTGCTTTCAGCCTGGTCTGTGTGTCAAGTCAGGACCTGTGGTTCCTCCCACCTACAGTGAAGGGACTTTGCCTTATTCCTACAATCTGTGCGTTGCCTCACAATCAGCTAAGACAGAGTTTAATTTTCTTACTGTCACCCCAGAAGTGACTCCCTCTCAGGATCTCCTCTGTGAAGATGTCTCTTGGGTACCAAACACAAATCATGAAGGCGCTGGTGTCCCGTTTGCATCAGATGTTATTTTAAAGGTGAGCTTTAATTTACTTGACTTATTTTCACTTTGGGTCTCAGTGATTGTTAACAAATCACTGAACTGGGGTTTAAGTCCCAACTTCATATTTTGTCTTGTGGATTCAATAAGCAGTTTTCTGCCTTAATTATCTTAGTTGTATCTAACTAAATCCCTAACATATGTTTTTGTCTGATACAGGAGATTTATCTGTCCATAACTACAGGCCTGTATTACATGAAATACTTATCTTTCTTCCTCATCTTTATATTCCTTTCCTCTGAAATGTCATTACTGTAGGAATTAAGCTATTCCTTTCACCTTTCAGGGTCTTTATTACTCCAGTTTTAGTTTTACTTCCTCTTAGAATTATAGCACTTCATAGTGAAGAGATCTGTGTTGCTAGTTTGGGAAAACTGGGAACCAAAAAAAGAAAAAAAATTTACTCAATGTCATGGCTTGCCATCGTCAGGGCATGGGTAGAAATGAATTGTAGACCAGCATTCTAAGTGTCTTTTCAAGCTAAGTGTCTTGATATCTCAGATCTGTTTTTAAAGGAAGGGCAACTTTTGAGGTCTGCAGTGTCTGTTTTATGAGTGTATTTATTAAATGGGAGAAATCTTTCTCATTCATAGTAACAGATTGCTTTTATGAAAAATTGTACATTGAAAAAATTTTGCAAACTGTACTCACATTGTTTACTTAAAACCTTTTTGGAATTTTCTAATTATAGATATAAAATGTCTTCATTTTCTTTCTTTTCCTATGAAGATGTCATTGGGTAAAAATTGCTTTTCTCACTTAATTGACTCTCTGTAATGTTCTCTTTTCCCAATCATGAGACATTTTTTCTCCTGCTACCATTTGAAGGTGATAACATTAAATATCTTTCTCAATATAGGAAGGCCACTCAGTGCCTTCTCATTAAGTATCTGGACATGTTTCTCTGCATAGGTGATGAACTAAATCCCTTTCCTTCAGTCACTATACTGATTTCCCTAAGAGTTTGTCACTGTAAAATGCCTAACTCCAATTTAGACATGGTAATCGAAAAATGTAGATAATGTGTAGTTAACCCAGTTCAAACTCTTAGTCTGATAGAGTGTAGCTGCCAAATGCTTGGTGTGAAAATCTGGGAACTTTCTCAAAGTCCTCACAAGTAACAAAATGCCCCTTTATTTTTTCTTTTATGACATCTAATACAATTTTCTTGAATCAGTAGGCATTTTTGCAAAACTGCAATGGGAGCTAGGTTTGTTTTCTTGATATTCTTCTGCATAGTGGACACATTTTAATAAATATATCCTAATAAAAAGATGACATTTTAAAACCTACGAAGTTAAGAATTCCAATATCCAGATTTAACAGACTTAATATAGGTAAGAGGTAAGTAAAGGACATGGGCTCAGTGGCACTTAATTAAAACTTTCCTAAGGGAAAAAAAATCTAATAATTATGTTGATCTCAAGGTTTGTTGAATTCTTGCTATTTCAGAATTAAATATAAACAATGTCACTTGATAATGGGTTAAAGATACAGCAAAATTATTAGAAATAAAAAATAATTAAACATGAAATAAAACAGAATTGGTGTAGTAACTGGTTAGGACTCTGGGCGTCGCTGTTCACCAAAGTGGAAAAGCTGGTTGCATTACGACCTGACTCCCTGCTCCTTCCTCACCAAACACAGACCGGAGAAGTTTTAGGAAATAGGCTTGCATTTCTGTCAAGTAACATGTTCCCTTTGGCTTGAACGAAGTAAGGAAACAGCAGGCTGGAATTGGGACTAAGAAAACTGGTCGGAGAGAAAGCAATGGCGGATCCACTGAGGGGTTGGGGCTGCATAGAGCCGCTCCTGCTCTTTCTGCTCCTGGAGACGCTATGGGGAGCCAGAGCTGAGCAGATACACTACTCCGTGCAGGAGGAGCTGGACAAAGGCTCATTCGTGGGAAACATCGCCAAGGACCTGGGACTGGAGCCCCGGGAGCTGGCGGAGCGCAGAGTCCGCATCGTCTCCAGAGGTAGGACGCAGCTTTTTGCTCTGAACCCGCGAAGCGGCAGCTTGGTTACCGCGGACAGGATAGACCGAGAGGAGCTCTGCGCTCAGCGCACGCCTTGTCTGGTGAGTTTTAATATCTTAGTTGAGAATAACATGAAGATGTACGGAGTAGAAATAGAAATAATAGATATTAATGATAACTTCCCACGTTTCCGGGATGAGGAAATAAAAGTAAAAGTTAGTGAAAATGCGGCTCCTGGAACGCGATTAGTGCTTCCCTTCGCTCGAGATGCTGATGTGAGTGTGAACTCCCTCCAGAGTTACCAGCTTAGCCGCAATATGCATTTCTCTCTGGAGGAGAAAAGTGGAGCTGATGGACAAAAATACCCGGAGCTTGTACTGGAACGGCCCTTAGACCGTGAGAAAGTAGCTGTCCACGACCTCCTCCTTACAGCTTTAGATGGCGGAGACCCCATACTCTCTAGTACTATGCACATACATGTGATGGTTCTTGACGCAAATGATAACGCGCCCTTGTTCACTCGATCCGAGTACACAGTGAGTGTACCAGAGAACATACCCGTAGGCACTCAGCTGCTTACTCTAACCGCCACGGATCCAGATGAGGGAATAAATGGGGAATTAACGTACTCTTTTCGCAATGAGGAAGACAAAATTTCAGAGACTTTCAAACTTGACTCAAACCTGGGTGAAATCTCAACTCTGCAATCACTGGATCATGAAGAATCCAGGTTCTACCTCATGGAAGTGGTAGCTCAGGATGGGGGGGCTCTTCTGGCGAGTGCTAAGGTGCTGATCACAGTACAGGACGTGAATGACAATGCTCCAGAAGTGATCCTCACCTCTCTTGCTAGTTCCATCTCTGAAGACTGTCTTCCTGGAACCGTAATTGCACTGTTTAGTGTACACGATGCTGATTCTGGAGAGAATGGTGAGATTCTATGTTCTATCCCCAGGAATTTGCCTTTTAAATTGGAAAAGTCAGTTGATAATTACTATCACTTATTGACAACAAAAGCCTTGGACAGAGAAGAGATCTCAGATTATAACATCACAGTCACTGTCATTGACCTTGGAAACCCACCCTTGTCTACAGAAACCCAGATCTCCCTGACTGTGGCAGACATCAATGACAACCCTCCCATCTTCCCTCACACTTCATACTCCACCTATATCCTGGAAAACAATCCCAGAGGCATCTCAATCTTATCTGTGACTGCGCATGACCCTGATAGTGGCAACAATGCCAAGGTCAGTTACTCTCTGACTGAGGACACCTTTCAAGGAATGCCTGTATCCTCCTATGTCTCCATTAATTCCAACACAGGCATCCTGTATGCTCTTGGCTCCTTTGACTATGAGCAGATTAAAGACCTGCAGCTGCGGGTAATGGCCAGTGACAGTGGAGACCCTCCACTTAGTAGCAACATGTCACTGAGATTGCTTGTCCTGGATCAGAATGACAATGCCCCAGAAATCTTGTACCCCAGCATTCCCACGGATGGCTCCACAGGGGTGGAGCTGGCGCCCCGATACGCAGAGCCCGGCTACCTGGTCACCAAGGTGGTGGCAGTGGACAGAGACTCTGGCCAGAACGCCTGGCTGGCCTACCGCCTGCTCAAGGCCAGCGAGCCAGGACTCTTCGCGGTGGGGCTGCACACGGGCGAGGTGCGCACAGCGCGGGCCCTACTGGACAGAGACGCGCTCAAGCAGAGCCTGGTGGTGGCGGTGCAGGATCACGGGCAGCCCCCTCTGTCGGCCACCGTCACGCTCACCGTGGCCGTGGCCGACAGCATCCCCGACGTCCTGGCGGACCTGGGCAGCATCGGGACCCCCGCCGACCCAGACGATGCGGACCTCACGCTCTATCTGGTGGTGGCGGTGGCGGCCGTCTCCTGCGTCTTCCTCACCTTCGTCATCGTGCTGCTGGCGCTCAGGCTGAGGCGCTGGCACGCGTCGCGTGTGCTTCAGGCTTCAGGAGACGGGCTGGTGGGCGTGCCGGCCTCGCACTTCGTGGGCGTGGACGGGGTGCGGGCTTTCCTGCAGACGTATTCGCATGAGGTGTCCCTCACCGCGGACTCGCGCAAGAGTCACGTGATCTTCCCCCAGCCCAACTATGCGGACACGCTCATCAGCCAGGAGAGCTGTGGGAAAAGTGAGCCTCTTCTGGTATCTGAGAAGATAAATGTAAATGAAAAACTAGGAGTTGTTCAGGTGAGATTTCTTTTGCAGTATGGTTGCTTGTAGCTTTTTTTCATTTGTTTCCTTAATCATTTATCTGCCACATTGAAAATCGGTTAATTATGTAAATACTGAATCATTGTGCGTTTCATTTAGATACGGACTTAATTGGATGATCCTGTCTCCATTTGTTTTCAAGTTATATTTTGTGTTTAATATCTTTTTTCAGTACGTGGATTTCAAGACAGTCTAGTTGATATCCATAGGCTTAAAAGAAAGTAATCATAATCACTTTAGTCAAAATTTTCTTATACTAGAACTGTTACTTTGTTAATAGAAGAGTTGTTTGATTAATCCAAGTTGTTAGATATAATGTTCTCTTTTGGATATTTGTGTGAACACCAATAGTGAATATGTTTTGGAAAGGATAGTATACAACACTGATATTTTAGTATACCTGCTGTTTGCATAAGGAAATAATTTAGACAATTTTAATAAGTCAATGGAAGAATATAGAAAACTTCAACATGGTAAAAAATCAGAAAACAGATTAAATTTATAATCTGTGGCATTCTCAAGTCTGGGAATTTGGGGTTAACCTGTGTAATTACTATAATTACATGTATATTTGTTGAGATAAGAGATCAGTGAGAAGGAACCTTAAAACTGTACTTTATTTGGGGCACCCGGTGGCTCAGTCAGTTAAGTGTGGGACTTTTGATTTATGCTCAGGTCATGGACCTTGGGGTCATGGGATCTGAGTCCTGCGTGGGTCTTCTGGCTCAACAGGGAGTCTGCTTGAGATTTCTCTCTCTATCTGTCTGCTCCTCACACCCTCGCCCCTACAAGCTCTCTCTAAAAATAAATAAATTTTAAAAACTCCACTTTATTCTGTGATAGTTTAAAATCTCCAAAGAATTAGATTCTGCTATATTCATTAAATGCCCTACACCTGGCACTTCTGGTTAGAGATAACCTCTTCATTTTTCAGAATCAGTATCTACTTGAATGTTTGCATCTATGCATGTGTCGGTACAATTCTGCTTTATTAGTAGAGTCTTAAGATTTGTACTTGGAAAATCAATTCACATTAAAAATTGAAATTTTAAAATTCATTTCTCAGGGATAGGCTCTTCTTAAATAATTTTTCTTAATGAAATGCAGGTCTATGGGTCTCAAATTCTTGAGTGTTTGTTGTGTAATGGAGCAACTGCCCTGTTCATTTTCATATCTGATTTTACTGAAGATGATTTTCAGATGTTTCTCCTTAAGATTTTTAATCTTTCAAATATTGTGCTTTCAACAACCTTATCAGCTGCAAAGTGGACTAAATGGAAGAAATAGCAATAAAATACTATGGTGGGATGGTAGACTACATTACCTGACCAAACAAGGGTTTGTTGTTAGATGTGGGAACCTATGAGCACCTAATTTTTGTTTTTTAAATAATTACTTCAAGGGGATCCAATATTTACATACTGAAGGAGATCCAGTTATATTTATATATGGATATATCTGATTAAAATGTGCAGTTTCACTGAATGGTGAATGCATCCAAAGAGTAATGAGAATCTGTATGATGGAGACTGAGATCATTCCCTCCTACGTGAAAATTCACTTTTCCGTTATATTTTATAACAAATGGTTTTTTCATTACAGTTTAAGGAAAAGGTTATACATTTTGGATATGTGTCCTATGTTAACTTTTTCATGCAATGGAAAATGCCTCTTAAACCTCTATAAACTTCAATAGACTTTAGGTAATAAAATGCTTGCTATAACTCTCTGAGCATATATGCTATATATACTATATAATTGTTTACATATTTGAATCTTTAGTTTCATATGTGCTCTGAAAAGATAGCTCTCCTTCAAGTGTTCATAACATGCTGGAAAGACACTTCTTCAGTCATGTTTTGGAGCAAAGTCTTGAGTCTATATTTTTTATGTTTGTATGAAGTAGATATGTGGGTGAGTTTCTGCCTAGAATCCTGAATACAATGAGTAGTTTAAGATGTCTAATGCTATTCCACTATGAGTTCAACATTGCTACCTACTGCTAAGTTGTAGAATTACAATGTATAGGTTTAAAAAATGTCTTTATGAAGATTCTAGTTTAGAAATTGAATTAAAACAGTAAGGCCTCAGGAAACCTGGGTGGCTCAGTCGGTTAAGCATCTGCCTTCAGCTCTTATCATGATCCCAGTCCTGTATCTGGTTCCATGCTCAGTGGGGCATCTGCTTCTCCTTCTCTCTGTTGCTCCCTCTGTTTGTGTGCTCTCTGTCTGTTTCTCTATGACAAATCAAATCTTAAAAAAAAAAAAAAAAGCTGTAAGACACCTATCAGGAACATGAAAATTGACATGGAAAGAATGTCAGTACAAAGAGTTAGGATGATCTGATTGTGATCTGGGGACAACATAGATTCTTTCTTTAGAATATATAATTATAAGGACTCATACTTCATTCCCAAATTTCAAATAGCTCACCATTGCTAAGTGACTTGAGAAGAAACAGTACAGTTAAAGACAATGGTAGTGTAGTGTGCAAAAAATAAAATCGGTGGATAGTTTTAAAATCATGGTGAGTTAAACATAGACACTTGGAAAAGAGTTTCTTGCTTCTTACCACACTTGTATTTTGTAAGGACAACCAATCTCTGCTTACCTGTCTAGTTTGGGGGTAACGTGGTAATGATAATATAGAAGGAAGTGAAACATAGGCTAAAACTAAAAGCTATGAGATTTGTAACGTTTGCAAGTTAGAAGAAAAGAAACAAGTGGAATAATCTTACTATCAAGCTGATATTTCAAGAATTTTCATATTACACTTTCTGCCCTCGCCACCACCAGTACTTTCATTTGTGTCATTTTCTGCATATCATTTCATTTGGTCTTCAGTTTTACTAAGGAACACAGGGAAGAAGTTATTATGACCATTTTATGAAAACGGAAACAAAAACCACGACGATGTCAGTAAACATCTTCAAGCAAGTTGCCTCTGCTCTTTGAAGAGTAAAACTCACTTGATTTAGATGGGTAAAGTTCAAATTCAAATAAAATGACCGCCAGATCGGAGATATAGTAAATATTTAAGATGTTAAAAATCCTTGTAAAATTGGAAGAATGAGTATCTGTATAAGGATACAGTAGAATTTTCTTTTAACCCACTCCTGATTTGGGGCTCATTTAGTAACCACTACTGCAGTTCTGCAGCCGGGACGCGGGGTGCCGCTGTTGGCTAGTACTGAGCGTAGTATCAGCTTCTCCCGACACAAAGCAATCGCCTCCCCAAGGCGGAACCGCGGTAACTGGACACTCACTCTCTGGTTCTCTGCCGCCGAGATATCTGTCAGAGAGTCCGCCTGCCAAGACAAATCAAGGAGTTACTCCTGCTCAGAGAGTTCTTGGGATCATTTAGCGATCGTAGCTCTTCGGAATCAGAAAGGCAACGTCGCAGAAATTGGGATGGGAGACCGCTTGGGACAGAAGGGCCCAGCTGGGCGGAGACGAATGCCATTTCTCTTTTTGCTGTCTTTGTTCTGTCCGGTGCTCCCAGAGCAGGTCCGCTACACTGTTCCCGAGGAGCTGGCCATGGGCTCACTGGTGGGGAACCTCGCCAAGGATCTGGGGCTTGGCATGCGAGATCTGCCTACCCGAAACCTGCGGATTATTGCACAGAAGAAATTCTTTACAGTGAGTACTGAGAACGGGGACTTACTTGTGAGCGACCGTATAGACCGAGAGCAGATTTGTGGCAAGAAGTCAACATGTGTTCTAGAATTCGAAATGGTCGCGGAAAAGCCTTTGAACTTCTTTCATATAAGTGTGGTAATTCAGGATATCAATGATAACCCACCGACCTTTAGCCAAAATATCACTGAACTGGAAATCAGTGAACTGGCCCTAACTGGAGCCACTTTTTCCCTGGAATCCGCTCAAGATTTTGATGTAGGTGTCAATTCCCTGCAGCAGTACTACCTCAGTCCCAATCCGCACTTCTCTTTGATTCAGAAGGAGAACCCAGATGGCAGTAGGTACCCAGAACTGGTAGTGAAGACTCCCCTGGACAGGGAAGAGCAGTCCTGCCACCACCTGGTCCTCACTGCTGTGGATGGGGGGGACCCAGCAAGAAGCTGCACTACCCAGGTAATTGTGGTTGTGGCAGATGCAAATGACAACCCACCAGTGTTCACCCAGGATGTATATAGGGCCACTGTTCAAGAGAACCTGCCCACGGGCTCCTCTGTACTAAGTGTGATGGCCACTGACTTGGATGAGGGGGTCAATGCTGAGATCACATATGCTTTCATCAACACTGGCAATGTAGTGAGACAGCTGTTCAAGCTGGATAGTAAAACAGGGGAACTCACCACTGGTGGAGAACTGGACTTTGAAGAGAGAGAGAGCTACACAATTGGGGTGGAAGCAAAGGATGGTGGACGACACACTGCACACTGTAAAATTCAAATAGATATTTTGGATGAAAATGACAATGCTCCTGAGGTAACCTTGGATTCTGAATCTAAACATATTCAAGAAGATGCTGAGCTGGGGACTGTTGTTGCCCTGATCAAAATACGTGACCTGGATTCTGGATTTAATGGGGAAGTTTTCTGCCAACTAAAAGGAAAATTCCCATTTAAGATAGTTCAAGATACACAAAATACATACAAGTTGGTCACAGATGGAGCCCTAGATCGAGAACAGACTCCAGAATACAATATCACCATCACAGTCACAGACAGGGGGAAGCCGCCTCTCTCCTCCAACAGAAGTGTCACCTTGAACATAATTGATGTCAACGACAATGCACCAGTTTTCCAACAGCCTTTCTATTTGGTTCACATTGCCGAGAACAACCTTCCTGGAGCCTCCATCGCCCAAGTCAGCGCCTTTGACCCAGATCTGGGGCCCAACGGTCGCGTCTCCTACTCCATCATCGCCAGCGACCTGGAGCCACGGGCGCTGGAATCCTACGTGTCCGTGAGCGCGCAGAGCGGGGTGGTGTTCGCGCAGCGCGCCTTTGACCACGAGCAGCTGCGCGCCTTCGAGCTGACCCTGCAGGCGCGCGACCAGGGCTCGCCCACACTCAGCGCCAACGTGAGCCTGCGCGTGTTGGTGGGCGACCGCAACGACAACGCGCCGCGGGTGCTGTACCCGGCGCTGGGGCCCGACGGCTCGGCGTTGTTCGACACGGTGCCACGCGCCGCGCAGCCCGGCTACCTGGTCACCAAGGTGGTGGCGGTGGACGCCGACTCGGGACACAATGCCTGGCTGTCGTACCACGTGCTGCATGCCAGCGAGCCGGGACTCTTCAGCCTGGGGCTGCGCACGGGCGAGGTGCGCACGGCGCGTGCTTTGGGCGACCGGGACGCGGCCCGCCAGCGCCTGCTGGTCGCTGTGCGGGATGGGGGACAGCCGCCGCTCTCGGCCACGGCCACGCTGCTCCTGGTTTTCGCCGACAGCTTGCAGGAGGTGCTGCCGGATGTCAGCGACCGCCCTGAGCCCTCTGATCCCCAGGCGGAGCTGCAGTTTTACCTGGTGGTGGCTTTGGCCTTGATCTCGGTGTTGTTCCTCCTCGCGGTGATTCTGGCAGTTGCCCTGAACCTGCGCCACTCCTCCAGCCCTGCCTCCTGGGGCTGCTTTCAGACTAATGTCTGCTCCAAGACCGAATCTGGGGTTCTCCCCAACTTCAGTGAAGGGACTTTGCCTTATTCTTACAATTTATGTGCTGCCTCACATTCCTCAAAGACCGAGTTTAAATTTCTCAATATAAAGCCTGAAAATATTCCACCACAAGATCTTCTGTGTAATGAAGCCTCTTGGTTTGAAAGTACCAGTAATGCAGATACCCAAATGAATTCTAATTCAGTCAGTCTGCAACAGGTGAGTTGCTTCAAAACCCTTTCTTTCCATAATTGTAACTGTAGATCAATAATTAGGATAGAAGTAAAATGTATACAGGTTAAGTATGCCCTGATTTTATTGTGTTTTATTGGTTTTTCTGGGAATCACATGGGATTGTTAGAATTTTTTGTTCATTTATCTGTGTTGCAGTCTTTCATGGGAAGTGGCCTTGTGATGGTCTTGAAATTTTTATTAAATATAAAGCCATATATCCTTAAACATTTTTGATACCTTAGTATCATACTGTCATTGGGAAACATATTATAAATATATAATTAAACACAAATGTAGGTAATTAAGTGGTTTACTTAGTCTCAGTGCAGTTAATCCTAAACTGTTTTGTATATAATATATAAATTTTTGTCATTGTAATCAATATATTTTCACATTCTTTTCATGTTTTTATTTTTTAAACTTTTAAAAATTCATTTAAGTCCTCTCTACACCCAACAGGAAGCTCAGACTCACAACCCCAAGATCAAGAGTTGCAGTCTCTGGGGCACCTGGGTGAATCAGTTGGTTAAGCATCTGCCTTCAGCTCAACTCATGATCTCTGGGTCCTGGGATTGAGCCCTGGGTTATGCTTCCTGCTCAGTGAGGAGTCTGTTTCTCCCTCTGCCCTTCCCCTCTTTCATGCTCCCTCTCAAGTGAATAAATAATATAGTTAGAAAAAAATAAGATTAGTTGCAATCTCCTCCAACTGCGCCAGCCAAGCACCCCCTTTCATTTTTTAAAAGGTATACAGAAATATTGCCTAAGGTTATTTATTCTACGTGTTAATAAAATAGTGACATCTAAAAATGGCAATACTTGTAACTGGCAGTAGGTGGATTGGTTCTAAGTGTGTTGTTGCTGGTGCCCTTATTGGAAATGGGACAAATAAGAAAGACTTTTAACTGTAGAGGACCAATTGAGGGTTGCTGGAGGGGAGATGGCCAGGGGGATGGACTAAATGGATGCTGGGTATTAAGGAGGGCATTTGTGATGAGCACTGGGTGTTATATGTAAGTGATGAATCACTGAATTTTATTCCTGAAACTAATATTACACTATATGTTAAATAATTAGAATTTAAATAATAACTTAAATCATAAAAAATGCAAATGGGGCAAATACAAATGATAGTGGAATGTGAAAATTCAAGATTTACATAAAAGTGTAATCTTATTTCCGTTCTCCAAGGCCCTAAAAGCTATAACACAAAAATGAGTGGCAAATTCCAGGGAACATCTAAAATTATTCAAAATATTCTCTTTTATTCTTTTGGGGAGAGAAGTATTACCAGTGACACCTAAGCAAGATTTAGCCAAAATAAGATTCTCTGTATGACGGTTTCACAAAGACGGTGCAGTATTAAGTTAGGACTCTAAGTGTCGCTGTTCACTAACCCGGGCAAGGAAAACAACGAGAACTGGGGTTATACCCCCAGCAAAAAAGCAGATCAGACAGGATAGCTCTCCAGCTACGCAGAAATTCTAATTTAAAACGCTTCTCAACTGATCTGCTTGTTTACGGAGCTTGACTTCCAATTCTGAGAAGCACAAAAGTGATTGCAAACCTGTTCTCGCTACTCATAATCCCAAGGAAGTCCTTAAGGAGACAGTAATGGCTGCTCTGCAAAAGCGCCGGCACCGCAGCGGGATGGTGGTGCTCTTCATTCTTCTGGGGACTCTGTGGGAGGTCGGTGCCAGGCAGATCCGATATTCCATTCCTGAGGAGCTGGACAAAGGTTCCTTCGTGGGAAACATAGCCCACGATCTGGGGCTGGAGCCCCAGGAGCTGGCGCAGCGTGGGGTCCGCATCGTCTCCAGAGGTAGGTCGCAGCTTTTCACTCTGAACCTGCGAAGCGGCAGCTTGGTCACCGCGGGCAGGATAGACCGGGAGGAGCTCTGTGCCCAGACTGCACCGTGTCTGGTGAGTTTTAACATCCTTATTGAGGATAAACTGAATCTTTATCCCATAGAAGTGGAAATAGTGGATATTAATGACAATACACCCCGATTCTTCAGGGAAGAATTAGAAGTGAAAATTCTGGAAAATGCAGTCCCATCCTCTCGTTTTCCACTAATGGAGGTCTATGACCTGGATGTGGGAATGAACTCTCTTCAGGGATTCAGACTCAGCGAGACCAGTCACTTCTCAGTGGATGTGTGGAGCGAAGCCAATAGGCCCAAATATCCAGAGCTGGTGCTGGAGCGCGCCCTGGATCGGGAGGGAGAAGCCATTCACCACCTGGTCCTTACTGCTGTGGATGGGGGTAACCCTGTTCGCTCAGGCACTGCACGAATTCTCGTGATTGTCCTAGACGTGAATGACAATGCTCCAGTGTTTACTCAGCCTATCTACAGTGTGAGTCTTCCTGAAAATCTGCCAGTAGGTACACCAGTATTGTCGGTAAATGCTACTGACCAGGATGAAGGAGTCCACGCAGAAGTAACATACTCCTTCCTAAGGGTAACAGAAAAGATCTCAAAGATTTTCTGCTTGAATGTTTCCACTGGAGAAATAGCAACTTCTGCAAATCTAGACTATGAGGACTCAAGCTTTTATGAGCTGGATGTTGAAGCCAGGGATCGGCCAGGTCTAGTCGACAGAGCAAAAGTCGTAATAACTATCTTGGATGTAAATGATAATGTACCAGAAGTGGTAGTTACATCTGGAAGTAGATCAGTTGCTGAAAGTACGCCTCCAGGAACAGTAATTGCTCTTTTTCAAGTATATGATCGAGACTCTGGCCTGAATGGCCTGGTAACCTGTTCCATCTCAAGAAGTCTGCCATTTGAACTGGAAAAATCAGTAGACAATTATTATCAATTAGTGACCAATACAGTACTAGATCGAGAACAGATACCCTTGTACAACATCACTATAAGAGCTACAGACAAAGGAATTCCACCTTTGTCTACAGAAACACTTATCTACCTAAATGTGGCAGATATCAACGACAATCCGCCTGCCTTCCCTCAGTCCTTCTATTCTGTCTACATCCCTGAAAACAACCCCAGAGGTGCCTCCATCTTCTCTGTGACTGCATCCGACCCGGACAGCCAGGAGAATGCTCGAGTCACTTACTCCCTGTCTGAAGACACTCTCCAGGGGGCTTCCCTCTCCTCCTATGTGTCCATCAACTCTGACACAGGCATCCTGTATGCCTTGCACTCCTTCGACTATGAGCAGTTCCGTGACCTGCAGTTGAGCGTGACTGCGCAGGACAGCGGAGACCCACCACTCAGCAGCAATGTGTCCTTGAGTATATTCATTGTGGACCAGAATGACAACATACCAGAGATCCTGTACCCCACCCTCCCCACTGACGGTTCCACAGGCGTGGAGCTGGCTCCTCGCTCCGCAGAGCCTGGCTACCTGGTCACCAAGGTGGTGGCGGTGGACAGAGACTCTGGCCAGAACGCCTGGCTGGCCTACCGCCTGCTCAAGGCCAGCGAGCCAGGACTCTTCGCGGTGGGGCTGCACACGGGCGAGGTGCGCACAGCGCGGGCCCTGCTGGACAGAGACGCGCTCAAGCAGAGCCTGGTGGTGGCAGTGCAGGATCACGGGCAGCCCCCTCTGTCGGCCACCGTCACGCTCACCGTGGCCGTGGCCGACAGCATCCCCGACGTCCTGGCGGACCTGGGCAGCATCGGGACCCCCGCCGACCCAGACGATGGGGACCTCACGCTCTATCTGGTGGTGGCGGTGGCGGCCGTCTCCTGCGTCTTCCTCACCTTCGTCATCGTGCTGCTAGCGCTCAGGCTGAGGCGCTGGCACGCGTCGCGCGTGCTCCAGGCTTCAGGAGGCGGGCTGGTGGGCGTGCCGGCCTCGCACTTCGTGGGCGTGGACGGGGTGCGGGCTTTCCTGCAGACCTATTCGCACGAGGTGTCCCTCACTGCGGACTCACGCAAGAGTCACGTGATCTTCCCCCAGCCCAACTACGCGCACACACTCATCAGCCAGGAGAGCTGTGGGAAAAGCGAGCCTCTTTTGATTCAGGAAGATTCAGGTTTTTGTAAAGAGGAAGACTCCCTTGTTCAGGTGAGATTATTCCTTTTATTAGTTTTATTTGAACAGGAAAGTTTAAAATTTTCTTTGATAACTGCTTAGTTTTCTTAGTCTTTGCATTGAGCCAATTTTCAGAAGTTTCTTTTTTTTAATTAGTAGGGCTCTATTAAATCTTAGTACTCTTAGTACTCTAATTTCGTGAAAAAAAATTCTTAATTATGTATACTGTAGATTTTCCTTGCTGGCAAGATCTTCATGCTTTGGGTTACATACATCTCTTATGTTGGTTTTTTCCCCCCTGAATTGTGACATCTGTAAGATTCTTTTCCTAATGGGAGTACCTGGTGGCCCAGTGGGTTAAACTCAGATTTAGACTTAGGTCATAATCTCAGGGCCCTCATCTCAGGGTCCTGAGAATGAGCCCAGGGTTCTGCACACTGCCGGGAGTCTGCTTAAGATTCTCCCTCTCTCTCCCCCTGCCAGTTCCTGAAACCTGTGCTCTGTCTCTTCTCTCTCTCCAAAATAAACTCTTTTATAAAAAGGATACACTTTCTAATGTAAAAAAAAAAATTGCAGCCTCTGTTAAAGATCAAGATCTCAGTTTTTCACCAATGTTAACTAAAAGCAAGTGTTTTCTAAAATAATGGAGATCTGTGATCTTTACTACTTAGGAATCAAAAATTATTTTTATGGAAGATAAAAGTAATTGATGTCTGTAGCAGAGAAGACCTAATCTTTGGTGTTAGAAAACCTGAATAATATTCCTGGAATTATCTGTTATTCATCTTGGGGAGTCACAGTTTTTAAATTAACATGTAAATTAAAAAGACTTACCTACCTCACACAAATTCTGAGAAAATATAATAAAATGATTTTATTAATGTTTTTTCAACTGTAAAGCCGTAAACAAGTATTTGTTGACATCACCAGTATTATAATTTTGATTTTTAACAAATGTAAGCACCTGGTGCTGCTTGCCTACTACAATGTCTTCTGCAATCTATGTGCTTGATAATATTTAAAAATGAAAGTGAATTTTTAAATATGCTTATTACTGTCGACTTACAAGACCATACCCCTAAAAAATAGAGGACTGAATAGTGAATGGGAGAATGCAGGATCACAGTGTTCAAATGAGAATTTAAATAATTTAGCATATTTAACCCAGATAAAAATAAGGCTTCTGTCATGTAGAAACTCTATTCAAATATTTAAGGAAAGGAGGGTTGTTGTTATAAGAATACTTAGTTTAATTCATCATGGCTCAAAGGTGTGGATGAAACTGGCTTGGTGAGTAGAAAAAAACCAAAATTTTGAGTTGTTCTTTTTTTGTAGTTGTTGCTGAAGTTGTTCTAATGGAAAATGGATTGCCTAGGAAGTGGGAGGTTCTATTATTAGCCTTTTCCAAAAGTAAGTTGATGGCCCTGGAGTTAACAGAATACAGAGGATAATAGAATTTGATGAGTTGTTGAAGTACATGATAGCCAAGGTCTTTGCCAGTCCTGAGGTGGAGGTCTATGACCTGATAATGCAAAAGCCACTTATGCTTCTGAATTTGCTATGCACATGTAGCATAAAGAGTTGATAAAGATCTCTTGAAAATAAATGAGAACCTCTTCTGTAACCTGAAATTATCAGTCTTTTTTAAGGTAATATTGAGTTGATGTGCTTAAATTAGTTGCTAAAGGTAATATATATTTCTCTAAATCAATATCGGGATATTTACATAAGCAGTTATTGTAGAATTATTTATTTCAAGATTCTGAATGTATATGACTAGGAGGTTCCAGTCATACACATTTTCAAATCTGATTTGTTTGTATGTATCTGATTTGTGAAACTATCCTTTGATGGTTTTAATCAAAATTTAATAGTGAATAAGATATTTGAGTGTCACAGGTGCAGTCAGTTAAGCATCTGACTCTTGGTTTCAGCTCAGGCAGAGATCTCAGGGTCTTGAGGCCAATCCCCAAGTTGAACCCCACACTTATTGCAGAGTCTGCTGAAGACTCTCTCCCCCCATCCCTTTGTCCCTTACCCCTATGTGTGCACACACACTCTCAAATAAATAAATAAATTGAATCTTTTCAAAAAAGAACTTAATAGGGGTGCCTGGGTGGCTCAGAGGGTTAAGCCTCTGCTTTCGGCACAGGTCATGATCTCAGGGTCCTGGGATCGAGCCCCACATCGGGCTCTCTGCTCAGTGAGAGTCTGCTTCCTCCTCTCTCTCTCTGCCTGCCTCTCTGCCTACTTGTGATCTCTGTCTATCAAATAAATAAATAAAATCTTTAAAAAAAGAACTTAATAGTAAATAATTTGCAAGAACTTGAATATTGAATATTAGTCATGGGAGTCATTTTCTCATACACGTATTAAGCTTTGTTTCATATGATCTGAGAATGTAAATGCTATTTTTTATATCAACAATTCTGGATTATTTAAAACATCTTTAAAAAGGAAACAAAACAAACTATATCCATTTATAAGCAAAGCTCACTGATTGTTTTATGGATAGTAGGCTGGTTTATTTTATTCTCTTAACTGCTCACATCACTAACTGGGGTAGTATAGGATGGTTTATTTTATTCTTTTATCTGAATTACCTATGACCATTTCATTTAAATAAATATTTTATTGGGGAAGCTATCAGATTTTACTCTCAGTAATAATCATTCATTCATGCAGATTGACCAAGTGTTAAATCCTAGCAGTCATGGAATTTGCTAAATTCTGGCTAACTGAGGCTCTCTGACTTTCATACCATACAGATCATTGTTAATAAGATAAACAGTCTGAGATTTTGAGTTTATACTGAATTTTGAAGCATCAGGGGGAAAAGCCTACCAAATTATTAGGCTAGTTTATCATTGTGGAAACAACCCATCTGATCAAACTTCTGTTGAGGTAGCAGCTGTCAAAGGGAAGGAGTAAAATTTAAGAGAGAAATATAAAATAATACCTGCATATTTGCCTGGGAATAGAAACCCAAACAGAACTCTAAACAAATGTTTTCTCATTAGAAAAAAGTTCCATAAAGAAAGGAGAGAAGATTGGGGCACGTGGGTGGGTCATTCGGTTAAGCAGTTAAACAGCTGCCTTTAGCTCAGGATCCTGGGATAGAGTCCCTTGTCTGACTCTATGCTCAGCAGGGGAGCCTGCTTCTTCCTCACCCTCTGCCTGCCACTCCCCCTGCTTGTGCTCGCTCTCTCTCTCTCCCTCTCTCTCAAATAAATAAATAAAATCTTTAAAAAAAAAAAAAAAAGAAAGAAGAGGGGCGCCTGGGTGGCTCAGTCGTTAAGCCTCTGCTTTTGGCTCAGGTCATGCTCCCAGGGTTCTGGGATCAAGCCCCACATCAGGCTCCCCACTCTGCCGGAAGTCTGCTTTTCCTTCACCCTCTCCCCGTGCTTGTTTTCCCTCTCTCGCTGTGTCTCTCTGTCAAATAAATAACTAAAACCTTTAAAGAGAAAAAGAAATGGAAGATGAGTAACTTAATGTCTGAGAAGTCAATTACTTTCCACAGAATTTTTTCCATAGAATTTTTTAATGCAAGTATAAAAATGAAGGTCGATTCTTAAGGTTAATTCTTCCCAGTAACTCAATCAGTAATAACATACTTCTTTTAAAACTGTAAACTTATTTCCATTGTATATAGTAGGCTTATGTTATATTTAATGTATCTTAGTGGTCTAGCAGAATCTTTAATATTTAAATTTATGTTGTAGAGTAACTTAAGGAAATTTGATTACTAGAGATAATACAGCCAAGGTACTTCCTGAAGTATGCTTTATGTTCAGAGTATGTTCATAATCTTATTTATCTAGATCTCAGTTAATTAGCTCCAAAGAAGTTATCCAGAAGTAAAGTTAACTGAGATTTTTAAAAAAATAGTAGAATAGGAAACAAATGTGAGATGACCCTATGAATTTTGAAGTGTTAGGTAGAAAAAGATCAGAACATTGGGAACCATAACATCTAGACTCCAAATTTTGTTGGAAAATGTCTGCAGTACTCATGATCTTTTTTTTTTTTTTTTTTTTTTTTTTTTTTTTTTTTTTTTTTAAAGATTTTATTTATTTTATTTGACAGACAGAAATTACAAGTAGGCAGAGAGGCAGGCAGAGAGAGAGGGGAGGAAGCAGGCTCACTGCTGAGCAAAGAGCCCGATGTGGGGCTCGATCCCAGGAACTGGGATCATGACCTGAGCCGAAGGCAGAGGCTTTAACCCACTGAGCCACCCAGGCGCCCCAGTACTCATGATCTTTAATGACTTTGTTTATGTCAACAGAAAATTCAAAATTACTACTAAACAAATAGTGTTTAATTTCTACTTATGGAATTAATTGTAATGCTCATATTGGCTCCTTTGAACAAAAAGTTATTTTATCTACTTGGTGAAAGCAAATATGGCTATAAATTGATAGATAGATTGAAACAGCTGTTCATTCAAAGTATTGCCTATATTTTGGAACAGTGCCATCAAAGAACAGAAATAGATTACTTACTTAGGAAATCCTCAGCAACTAAGCTAGGAAGCATTTTCTCTCTTTTTAAGATTATTTATTTATTTATTTATTTGACAGACAAAGATCACAAGTAGTCGGTGAGGCAGACTGACAGAGAGAAGAGGAAGCAGGCTCTCTGCTGAGTCGAGAGCCCAATGCAGGGCTTGATCCCAAGACCCTGCTTTCATGACCTGAGCCAAAGGGTAGAAGCTTTAACCCACTGAGCCACCCAGCTGCCCTGCTAAGAAGCATTTTCAAAGTTACTTCTGATTTCTCCTCCTCCTTGTACTGTTATCTGTTCCCCTAGGGGTTAAAATAATTTACAAAGCAAGGTTACTTCTTTCTTTTAAATTTTATTTATTTATTTACATAAGTAATCTTTACACCAAACATGGGGCCTGAACTTACAACCCTGAACTCAAGAGCTGTGTGCTCTTCTGACTAAGTCAGCCAGGCACCCCATAAGGTAAATTTATTTTTTGTCAGGTCGTCATTTCAGGACTGGTAACTCTTTTCTCCTGCAGCTCTGTAGAAAGAATTTTATTTTTGTCAGCTAAGAGTAGCCTCATATCTATCAACAGTTCAGTTTTACTTAATTAACATCATTGGAACAATTGGTACCTCTAAGGAGCTTCTCAGGACAGTGTATGCTCAAAGGCCCGCCTTTTTTCAGTTACTCTAGAATTGGGTAGGATGGCTGTTTGAATTGCACAATGAAAGAAGCAGTCAACACCCACTTTCTTATGGATCCATGGGCAGTAGAATCTGCAAATTCCTGCCTTCTATGCAAAACGAGTTGCATCTATAGCTGATCCGTTGCTGCTAGGGTTCTTACCTCCCCTCTAAAGGCACATTTTGAGCATAAAGCATCAGCCAAGGCAAATGATTTTCCTTTTTCTTCTCAGAACACTGGAAGTGAGAATATTTGTATTCCAACAATGGTTTTACTATTATATAGTCAAGGACAGGGCAATTCTCTCTCATTTTTAAAATTATTAAAATGAAGGTAATGGACTAAATCATCTCTAAGAGTCCCTCCAATCAAAAACTTTATTAAATTACCTCTCTGTATTCTAAAGAAAATTTTGACTCTCTGAGTTTTACATGGTGGTGTGTAGAACACAGTTGGTGTTCAGTATTATTGAGTTAATTTATTACACTGATGTAAACTGTTTCTATATAACATTTTTCTTATATATATATATATGTATATATATACATACCTTTTCAAAATAAATCACACTTTTTTTACCTGTAAACACTGATTTCACTGGGTTCTATGAAGTCTGAGGCAGTACCCGACATCATTTCAAAGTTGAAATGCAAAACAAAAAAAACTTTAAAAATTAGCTCGAATTAGTAAGCACCCATCATGAACATTGTTGCATTAATTCATCTTCTTGAAATATATTTTTAAATAATATCAAAGATATATAGATCAAAGAAATATAAATGGAAGGATTTTGAAGGATAGAACAACTTTATGAAAAATCAGTTATTTTGCTTCAATATGGTGCAGTAACTTAGTAAGGACTCTGAGCGCCGCTGTTCACCAACCAGGGGGGAAATGGTGCGAGAGATCTGCCAGAACCACTGAGCTTTATAATACAAAGAAACACCAGATTGAGACAAACTCTCTTCCAAGCTTCATCAAACTCAGGTCTCTTATATTAGATACTGCGCTTCTTTTACGAATACAAAAGATTCCACGCTGACACACTGGAATCCAGAAGCACAACAGGAGATAGCCCAGCGTCTAAACAATATTCGCACAACAATGGCGGCTCCGCAGAGGGGTGGGGAATACAGAAGATTCATCCTGCTCTCCATCCTCCTGGGAACCCAGAAGGAAGCTTGGGCAGGACATATTCTCTACTCTGTGCCAGAGGAGACAGACAAAGGATCTTTTGTGGGTAATATCGCTAAGGATTTGGGTCTGGAGCCCGGAGAACTGGAGGAGCGTGGAGTCCGCATCGTCTCCAGAGGTAGGACGCAGCTTTTCACTCTGAATCCGCGAAGTGGCAGCTTGGTCACCGCGGACAGGATAGACCGGGAGGAGCTCTGCGCTCAGAGCGCGCGGTGCCTAGTGAACTTTAACATCCTGATGGATAAAATGAATCTTCACCCAGTAGAAGTGGAAATAATAGATGTTAATGACAACGCTCCCAGATTCTTGACGGAAGAAATGACTGTGAAAATAACGGAGAACACAGCTCCTGGGGTGCGGTTTCCGTTAAATGAGGCTCGGGATCCAGATGTGGGCACGAACTCTCTCCAGAGCTACCAGCTCAACCCTAATCATCACTTCTCCCTGGTAGTGCAGACTGGAGACGATGGGGGTAAATATCCAGAATTAGTGCTGGAAAGGGTGCTGGATCGAGAGGAAGAGGCAGTTCACCACCTACTCCTTACAGCCTCTGACGGTGGCGACCCACCCCGATCCCAGACCGCCCACATCCAAGTAACAGTGGTAGATGTGAACGATCACGCTCCAGTCTTCTCTTTGCCTCAGTACCAAGCAACTGTCCCTGAGAATGTGCCGGTGGGTACGAGATTGCTAATGGTGCATGCCGTTGACCTGGATGAGGGAGTCAATGGGGAAGTGACATATTCTTTCCGGAAAATAACTCAGAAGATTCTGCAGATATTCCAGCTGAACCCTCATACAGGAGAATTATCAACTTTAGAAAGCCTAGATTATGAAGAGTCCAGCTACTATGAAATGGAAGTTCAGGCTCAGGACGGTCCTGGTAGTATAACAAGGGCTAAAGTAATGATCACAATTTTAGATGTGAATGACAATGCCCCAGAAGTGACTGTAACATCTGTAAGCAACTCAGTCCCTGAAGACACTCCTCCTGGAACTGTAGTTGCTCTTTTCTACCTTCAAGATAGAGATTCTGGCAAGAATGGTGAGGTAACCTGCACTATTTCAGAAAATCTGCCTTTTAAATTAGAAAGATCAATAGACAATTACTATAGGTTAATGACAGCAAAAAACCTGGACCGGGAAAAATGCTCTGTGTATAACATCACACTGATAGCCACAGATGGTGGAACCCCACCCTTGTCCTCAGAAACTCACATCTCCATGAACGTGGCAGATACCAACGACAATCCGCCTGCCTTCCCTCAGTCCTCCTATTCTGTCTACATCCCTGAAAACAACCCCAGAGGTGCCTCCATCTTCTCTGTGACTGCATCCGACCCGGACAGCCAGGAGAATGCTCGAGTCACTTACTCCCTGTCTGAAGACACTCTCCAGGGGGCTTCCCTCTCCTCCTATGTGTCCATCAACTCTGACACAGGCATCCTGTATGCCTTGCACTCCTTCGACTATGAGCAGTTCCGTGACCTGCAGTTGAGCGTGACTGCGCAGGACAGCGGAGACCCACCACTCAGCAGCAATGTGTCCTTGAGTATATTCATTGTGGACCAGAATGACAACATACCAGAGATCCTGTACCCCACCCTCCCCACTGACGGTTCCACAGGCGTGGAGCTGGCTCCTCGCTCCGCAGAGCCTGGCTACCTGGTCACCAAGGTGGTGGCGGTGGACAGAGACTCTGGCCAGAACGCCTGGCTGGCCTACCGCCTGCTCAAGGCCAGCGAGCCAGGGCTCTTCGCGGTGGGGCTGCACACGGGCGAGGTGCGCACAGCGCGGGCCCTGCTGGACAGAGACGCGCTCAAGCAGAGCCTGGTGGTGGCGGTGCAGGATCACGGGCAGCCCCCTCTGTCGGCCACCGTCACGCTCACCGTGGCCGTGGCCGACAGCATCCCCGACGTCCTGGCGGACCTGGGCAGCATCGGGACCCCCGCCGACCCAGACGATGCGGACCTCACGCTCTATCTGGTGGTGGCGGTGGCGGCCGTCTCCTGCGTCTTCCTCGCCTTCGTCATCGTGCTGCTGGCGCTCAGGCTGAGGCGCTGGCACGCGTCGCGTGTGCTCCAGGCTTCAGGAGGCGGGCTGGTGGGCGTGCCGGCCTCGCACTTCGTGGGCGTGGACGGGGTGCGGGCTTTCCTGCAGACCTATTCGCACGAGGTGTCCCTCACTGCGGACTCGCGCAAGAGTCACGTGATCTTCCCCCAGCCCAACTATGCGGATATGCTCCTCAGTTTGGAGAGCTGTGAGAAAAAAGATCCCTTATTAACCTCCACAGATTTTCGTGAATGTAAGGATGAAGCCGAAAATATTCAGGTGAGTTCACTAATTATTTTATATCCTCAAGAAATTATTTTGTGTAATTTTCTTGATTGTTTTGTGAAACGGGTGTTTTGAAGGTGTAGTGAAAAACCTTTAAAGAGGTAAACCAAGGTCAACGATTTATTTCAGTGGTGATACTTTAATACAGAATACTTGTTGGTATAGGTTTTGGTGTCCTTTCCATAGTGAAAACCTGTGGACAAGATTGTGAATAAGTGGACTACCACATTTTTATACATCCATCTATTTTCCACTCAGTGTTCTTAATTCATGTGTTCCAAAAATGAGAATGAATTGTTATATCTTTCCCATTGCCCTAGGTTATCAAGAGGTTACCCACTAGGTTATCCACCTCCACTCTGGTAACCATCAGTTTGTTCTTAATAGTTAAGAGTCCATTTCTTGAGAGGACTTGGGTACCTCAGTGGGTACAGCAACCAACTGTTGGTCTCAACTCAGCTTCTTGAACTCAATGTGGTTAGTTGAAGTCCTGCCCTGAGCTGGGCTTCATGTGGGCCTGGAGCCAACTTTAAAAAGAAAAAATAGTCTGTTTCTTGGCTTGTTTCTCTCTTTTTCCTTGCTCATTTGTTCATTTCTTAAATTCACATATGAGTGATATCATATGGAATTTGTCTTTCTCTGATCTATTTCACCTAGTATTAGAAACTCTAGCTCCATCCATGTCATTGCAAATGGCAAGATTTCATTCTTTTATGGCTGAATAATATTCCATTGTATATAGTCACACATTTTCTTTATCTGTTTATTAGTCAATGGATACTTAGGCTGTTTCCATAATTTGGCTTAAATAATGATTTTAAATAATGTTTAAATAATGATGTTTAGATAATGATGCTATAAACATAGGGGTGGGTGTATCCTTTTAAATTAGTGTTTTTGTATCTTGGTAAATACCCATTAGCACCATTACTGGACCATAGGATGGTTCCATTTTTAACTTTTTGAGGCACCTCCATATTGTTTTCCACAGTGACTGCACCAGTTTACATTCCCACCAATAGTGTAAGAGGGCTGCTTTTTCTCCACATCCTCACCAACACTTGTCATTTCTTGTGTTTTTTATTTTAGCCATTCTGACAGGTGGGAAGTGATATTTCACTTCCTGATGTATTTAAAGCGTAATAGTGTATTAAAGTTGGCTTCTACTAGAAGACTAGACTAATGCCTAAATAATGAAATCTGTGGGGCACCTAGGTGGCTCAGTCCCTTTGGCTCAGGTCATGATCCCAGAGTACTGGGATGGAGCCCTGAGTGGGGCCTCATGTTCAGCAGGGAGTCTGCTTTTCCCTCTCCCTCTGCCCCTGCCCTTCCACCTCCCCACCATGCTTTATTTCTCTCTTGCTTTTTCAAAAAAATAAAATCTTAAAAGAATGAAATGTATGCATCAAGCTTTACTGAGATCTATATCAATGATATGGATCTAATGCAACAATAAAGGTTATTGTCTGAAACCAAAAATATGACATAAAATATCATTTCAAGTGGCACTTGTGAAGTAAGCAGTTCGATGTTTTAAAACAAAACTCTATTGCACTATTTTAGTGGTACAGCCATGTGAAGTGTGCTTGTCTCTCCTAGTGGGAGATTGGGGATGCTTGCTTTAGAAACAACCAAATACTCAGGTCCTAGACCAAAAATTGGTTCAATTTATTGGATCTGCTGAAAAATTCAGTTACTAATAATCCAGTCTGGGGTTAACTACTTTTATATTTGTTATATGCCATTTCAGTGAAGGCCAGCATTTCAGTTGACTAGCAGCAGCTAGAAGTGGTTGATGACAAGTAATCTTGTTTACTTGGATTTACTTCTTTACTAGGAACTATGCAAAATATTATTCCCCTTGTAACTTTGAAGATTTATGTTACATTTTGCAACTGGGAAAATAACTGTGCAATAGGAAGGAGGATGATAGGCTAAGTTTTCCTGGCTATGTTTACACTTTCCAGTTAAATAGAAGGATTTTTTTTTTTTTTGGAACATAGCATTGGTGGTATTTTGGATAAAAGGGGATGTGCAACAGTGTGGAAGTGGGTTTTGTATATTTTATAGGGTTCAGATGTATAAAAAGCTTGGGGAGAAGAAAGTATTACTGACACTTTGTGGGGCAGAAATATGATTATCAGGTATTTTGAAAAGGAGACTCCCCCAGCCAGATTCATTGGATACTTAAAAACATTTTTAAACAAAGGAGAGAAGCAACTGTTAAACCCAGTATGCTATTGCAAATGAATATTCTAAGGATTGTTTCATCAACTGAGGTCATCATGGGATATTGTATTTCAGCACAAAAGTGGGAACCAGTACCTCATTGCGATAGACCAAGGTTAGCTACTTTGTGTTTGAAGGCAAAATATATCTCTCTGTTATCTTTGAAGGTTGATGTTATATTTTATAACCAGGAAAATAATTGTGCAATGCAAAGGAGAGGGAATAGGCTAAAGTTTTTTCTGGCTATCATTTCCTTCACTGATAGAAGTGTACATCAGATAATATTACTATAAAGAAATTATTGAAACTATTTTGAAATAAAGGTTTAGAGGTAAGTATAAATTGTGCCCTTTTAAAGTCAATTTCAGCATTACTGATGCTTTCTGAAAAGTTGAAATGAATCAACATAGAGATACCCAAAAAGGAAAGAAATCAAGAAAAACAGAAACAAGGAAAGAAGAAAAAACTTTATTCATATACTGCTAATTGGTAAGTATTCAAAACTACTGTACTCTGAAAACCTTTAGGCCTACTCTGTGGGATAGTCATCTATTAAAGTGTGGATTTGAAGATGGAGGAATAATTATGTCAACATATGGATTACCCTGAAAACCTAGAAATTTGGTATGTTTCTGTATCTAAGAATATTAATCAATCGTCATTAAATATATAGATATATAAAAATAATTTGTTCAGTAATGCTCAGGGTTGTCATTATTGTAGCTGGTTAAACTGAAGCAGCAGAGGCTGCAGTGTCCTAGTGCGGACTGTGGGCGCCGCTGTTGGCCAAAATGGAGAGCTTGGGCACTGGCGATCTCTTCGCGCAGCCGCAGCGCACTTTCCCTAGCCGACTCGTTAGCCCGAGCCTTTACACCACTTCCTCCTGTAGAAAAGAAGAAACCCTGACCCTCACACAGGACTTACAGGCCGTTCGGAGCTCTGGACATCTGCAGCGCAGAGATTATTTGTGATCCGGCGTCTCCAGGCCGGTGAGCAACCTGAAGGGAGCAAGAGGGATGGGGAGCGGCGCTGCGGAGAGGGGCTGGGCTGAGAGGCGGCCGGTGCTCTTTCCCTTCCTGCTGTCTTTGTTCTGGCCGGCGCTGTCTGAGCAGATCCGCTACGGGATTCCCGAGGAAATGCCCGAGGGCTCGGTGGTGGGGAACCTCGCCAAGGATTTGGGACTGAGCGTGCATGAGTTACCGACTCGACAACTGCGCATCAGTTCGGAGAAGGCTTACTTCACCGTGAGCGCCAAGAGCGGGGAGCTACTTGTGGGCAGCAGGCTAGACCGGGAGCAGATATGTGGGAAGAAGACAGCCTGTACTCTGGAATTTGAGGCTGTTGCCGAAAATCCGTTGAACTTTTATCACGTGAGTGTGGACATCGAAGATATTAATGACCATACCCCTAAGTTCACCCAAACTTCCTTTGACCTGCAAATAAGTGAGTCTACAAAGCCCGGGGCACGATTTATTTTAGGATCTGCCCATGATGCAGATATTGGTACCAACTCACTACAGAATTACCATCTCAGCCCCAATGATCATTTCTCACTCGTGAATAAAGAAAAATTAGATGGCAGTAAATACCCTGAGCTGGTACTAAAGGTGCCTTTAGACCGGGAAGAGCAGAAATCCTACCAGTTGATCTTGACGGCATTGGACGGCGGGGATCCACCCCTTAGTAGTACTGCCAAGATACAGGTACTAGTGACTGATGCCAATGATAACCCTCCAGTGTTTAGCCAAGAGCTATACAGGGTGGCTGTTCCGGAAAACGTTCTTCCGGGCACCCTTGTGCTTCAAGTGATGGCCACTGACCAGGACGAGGGTGTCAATGCCCAGATCACTTTCTCTTTCACAGAAGCAGGCCAGATCACCCAGTTTGACCTAAATTCTATTACGGGGGAAATTACTATTCTGCATACGTTAGACTTTGAGGAGGTCAAAGAATATTCCATAGTTTTGGAAGCAAGGGATGGTGGAGGAATGATTGCCCAATGTACTGTGGAGATAGAGGTCCAAGACATAAATGACAATTTCCCAGAAGTGGTATTCCAATCTCTGCGGGATATCGTTATGGAGGACACCAAGCTGGGAACACACGTTGCTTTGCTTAAAATCCGTGACAAGGATTCTGGACACAACGGAGAAGTTTTTTGTAAATTAGAAGGCGATGTTCCGTTTAAAATAGTCTCTTCTTCGATAAACACCTATAAATTAGTGACAGATGGAGTTCTAGACCGTGAGCAGACTCCTGAGTATAATGTCACTATCACAGCCACCGACAGGGGCAAGCCCCCCCTTTCCTCTAGCTCAAGCATCACCCTACACATTGGCGATGTCAACGACAATGCGCCAGTTTTCCAACAGCCTTCGTACATCGTTCATGTGGCAGAGAACAATCCTCCTGGCGCCTCGATTGCACACGTCAGCGCCTCCGACCCCGACCTGGGGCCCAACGGTCGCGTCTCCTACTCCATCATCGCCAGCGACCTGGAGCCACGGGCGCTGGCGTCCTACGTGTCCGTGAGCGCGCAGAGCGGGGTGGTGTTCGCGCAGCGCGCCTTCGACCACGAGCAGCTGCGCGCCTTCGAGCTGACCCTGCAGGCGCGCGACCAGGGCTCGCCCGCACTCAGCGCCAACGTGAGCCTGCGCGTGTTGGTGGGCGACCGCAACGACAACGCGCCGCGGGTGCTGTACCCGGCGCTGGGACCTGACGGCTCGGCGCTGTTCGACACGGTGCCGCGCGCCGCGCAGCCCGGCTACCTGGTCACCAAGGTGGTGGCGGTGGACGCCGACTCCGGACACAATGCCTGGCTGTCGTACCACGTGCTGCAGGCTAGCGAGCCGGGACTCTTCAGCCTGGGGCTGCGCACGGGCGAGGTGCGCACGGCGCGTGCTTTGGGCGACCGGGACGCGGCCCGCCAGCGCCTGCTGGTCGCTGTGCGGGATGGGGGACAGCCGCCGCTCTCGGCCACGGCCACGCTGCTCCTGGTTTTCGCCGACAGCTTGCAGGAGGTGCTGCCGGATGTCAGCGACCACCCGGAGCCCTCTGACCCCCAGGCAGAGTTGCAGTTTTACCTGGTCGTAGCGCTGGCCTTGATCTCAGTACTTTTCCTCCTGGCTGTGACTCTGGCCATCGCCTTACACCTTCGTCGCTCCTCCAGCCTCACCACCTGGGGCTGCTTTCAGCCTGGTCTGTGTGTCAAATCAGGACCTGTGGTTCCTCCCATCTACAGTGAAGGGACTTTGCCTTATTCTTACAATTTGTGCGTTGCCCACACTGGAAAGCCGGAGTTTAATTTTCTAAAGTGCAACGAGCAGTTGAGTTCAGAACAAGACATACTTTGCGGGGATTCATCTGGGGCCTTATTTCCACTTTGCAAATCCAGTGAGTCAACATCCCATCTGGTGAGTTTCTTTTAAGCATAACCTGCTTCTTATGATCTACCCAATTATTTATTTTTCATGGAAAAATATACACTTTGTAGATCTAAAAGTTTCTCTAAAAAGTGAAACTATCATGCCATTCTTCAAGGGAAATTAAAGTCGGAGCAGTTATGTTTCTTTTAGGGATGTCTTGACAGGCTCAGATCTATGGAGCAGTGAGATTGTAATTTTATCTAGGAAGGGAATCAGTATTATAGGCCATCTCCTAAAAGCTAATGAGATTTTTTCCTAAGTTTTTCTTCCTATTACCTAATACACTTTTTAAGCTGGATATAGTATAAATGTAAAAGTGGGCAATCATTTAAAAAAAACTTTAAAACAAAAACAAAAAGCTAAAATTAGATATTTTTCATAACTGAATTTACCATTTTATTTCTTCTATTTACTTCCTTTTGTTTCAAAGCCTCCTAGAATAAAGTGTCTTAACCTGGATTTTAATGTAGATGGCATTATGTATTCAATGAATTGTGTGGGTGTTTAAAAGCATTTTACTTACCAGTAAGACCAGTAGGCTCACCAGAAGACAAAAGCATTTTCTTTATCTTGCAGCATAGGTTTTTCACACATACCTGTATAATTTTAAATTGTCTTTTTTTGCAGCCCACATATAGCCAGAAAACTTCTATCATTCTACTATCTCTAGGAGAAAAATGGAGTCTTGAATTCTTCAAATTTTAGACAAAATTGCCAATCTGATGTACATACTAGTATATATGTATATATCTATATAGATATGATAATACATTTTTCATCTTTCGCTAGATGTTTTAGCAGATGTTCAGTCACTGACCACTTTACAAACTGAAGAAAAGAGACATAATTTTTTTGTAGTGACACTTTTTGATTGCTTGATGATAATTATGTGTTCCCTCTTTGTGGTTCTCTTGATCAAAATACTACTTAAGGGGGCGCCTGGGTGGCTTAGTCAGTTAAGCATCTGATTCTTGGTTTTGACTCAGGTTATGATCTCAGGATCCTGAGATTGAGCTCCACACTCAGCAGAGATTCTCTATAGGAAAAAAAATACTAATTAAGGCAAAATTAACTTTAGAATACTTGTCTTTTTCGCAAAGTTAATTGAGTCTGCTTTAAAATGCAATCATCTCTCATTTGTGGAAGAGTAGGATGGAAATTTGCTTTTCATTTTGTATTCATTTGTATTTTAAAAAATATTTTCTATTCAAATAGAAAAAATACAGAATTTAAATGAAGTAGCAAATCAAGGTTGCCTGGGACACCTGGGTGACTCAGTTGGTTAAGGGTCTGCCTTCAACTCAGGTTGTGATCTCAGGGTCTTGGGATCAAACTGCACATTGGTCTCCATGCATATCAGGGAGTCTGCTTGTCCCTCTCCTTCCTCCTCTACTCCTCCAGCCACTCGCATTCTCTCTAAAATAAAATAAAATAAAATCTTAGAACATAACAAAACAAGAGTGCCTGGCTGTCTCAGTTGGTAAAACATAGAATTCTGGATCTTGGGGTTGTGAGTTTAAGCCCCACCTGGGTGTAGAGATTACTTAAATAAGTGAAATAGCAAAATAATATAATCTCTGATGAAACTTAAAAGTGAAAGCATTAATCCTGTTAACATTTAACAATATTTGTCAACATATCAATATGTAATTAAAATAGCATTTAAAAAAGAAAATTTAAAAAAAGCAACAACTCTACTGAAGGCTTACTATAATGATTAATTGGTTTACATCAAATACAACACCTTCTGAGTGAATCATGTTCAGTAGTTCTACTTTAGTCTAAAAATGAATTTATTGCCAGTGACAACTAGAAGCCTTATTTATTTGATAACAGATTTACAATAAAGCTCAGTGCATAGTAAGAAATGAAATGTTAATGATTTATATTTTAAGAGTAAACATATTCCAGAAATTTGAGTAATGTGAGACAATCCCATAAATCTTTGGGGATCATTTAATAATCCTTTGTAAAACTTTAACCCTACTTAATCCCATGCTTCTTGGCAACAACTTTTAAAAAATATGAATTCAGAGACAAATAAATTCAAAACATGCTATAAACGGCAAGTATTTTTTTTTTCCTCCCTCAATAATCCAACATACACTAGTACATATCTAAGTGGGTGCAGTAACTGCTTAGGACTCTAAGCGCCGCTGTTCACCTATTTGGAGATAAATGTAACCAAATGCCATCCGGTTACTAAAGGCTCAGATCTCAGAAAGACCGGCAGATCCCACAAACCAGCTGCAGGGCTGCAGCGGAACTCTGTCCTTACATCTGAGACACTCCAGTTTTCTAGAAGATGATCTCCACAGCTGCAGCAAAAAGGTAAACAAGACGCAAATGCCCAATGAGGATGCTGAGTGGATTCCGTAGTGAAAGAACAATGGCCGCTCCAAAGAATTACCGGAAACGCGGCAGGCTGGTCCTGCTGTGCGTGTTGATGGGCACGCTGTGGGAAATCGGGAGAGGACAGATCCACTATTCGGTGCCAGAAGAGAGCGACAAAGGATCCTTTGTGGGTAATATCTCCAAGGACCTGCATCTGGAGTCACAAGAACTGGCGAAGCACGGAGTCCGCATCGTCTCCAGAGGTAGGACGCAGCTTTTTGCTCTGAACCGGAAAACTGGCAGCTTGCTCACCGCGGGCAGGATAGATCGGGAGGAGCTTTGTGCTCAGAGCACACAGTGTCTAGTAAATATCAACATCCTGGCTGAGGGCAGAGGAAAACTTTTTGGGATAGAAGTAGAAATCACCGATATCAATGATAATAACCCAAAATTCCAGACTGAGAATCTGGAAATGAAAATTAATGAAATCGCTGCGCCTGGAACACGTTATCCTCTCCCAGAGGCTGTTGACCCCGACGTGGGCATGAATTCCCTACAGAGCTACCAGCTCAGCCCCAGTCACCACTTCTCCCTGGACGTGCAAACTGGAGATGACAGAACTCTACACCCAGAGCTGGTGCTGGAGCAGGCCCTGGACCGCGAGGAAGAGGCTGCTCACCACCTGGTCCTCATCGCCTCAGATGGCGGCGACCCGCGTCGCTCCAGCACAGTGCACATCCACGTAACAGTGCTGGATACAAACGACAATGCCCCGGTTTTTGCTCTACCAATTTACCGAGTGCAAGTCCCAGAGAACGTGCCCCCGGGCACCCGGCTGCTTACTGTGAGTGCTAGCGACCCGGATGAGGGAGCCAACGGAGAGGTAGCCTATAGATTCTGGAAAATTAGTGAAAAACAATCCCCATTATTCCAGCTTAATGAAAATACTGGGGAAATATCGACAGCAGAGAGTCTAGACTATGAAGAATGTGCATTTTATGAAATGGAAATACAAGCTGAAGATGTGGGGGCACTTTTGGGGAGGACCAAAGTGCTCATTTCAGTGGAAGATGTGAATGACAATAGACCGGAAGTGATCATTACCTCTCTGTTTAGCCCAGTCTTGGAAAATACTCTTCCTGGAACAGTAGTTGCCTTCTTGAATGTGCATGACCGAGATTCCGGGAAGAATGGTCAAGTTGTCTGTAACACACCTCATAATTTGCCTTTTCAACTAGAAAAATCAATAGATAATTATTATAGATTGGTGACATATAACTATCTGGACCGAGAAAAGATCTCTATGTACAATATCACAGTGATGGCCTCAGATCTGGGCACTCCTTCTCTATCTACTGAAACTCATATCACCCTGTATGTGGCTGATATCAATGACAATCCACCCACTTTTCCTCACGTCTCCTATTCAGCCTATATCCCAGAGAACAACCCTAGAGGTGCCTCTGTCTTCACTGTGATGGCTCACGACCCCGATAGTGGCAAAAATGCCCAGGTGACTTACTCTGTGACCGAGGACATAATCATGGGGAGCCCTCTCTCCTCCTACGTCTCCATCAACTCAGACACAGGCATCCTATATGCTCTGTGCTCCTTTGACTATGAGCATATACAAGACTTGCAGTTACTGGTGACTGCTAGCGATGGCGGGGACCCTTCACTCAGCAGTAACGTATCACTGATCTTGTTTGTGCTGGATCAGAACGACAACACACCAGAAATTCTGTACCCCACCTTCCCCACCGATGGTTCCACAGGCGTGGAGCTGGCACCCCGCTCCGCAGAGCCCGGCTACCTGGTCACCAAAGTGGTGGCAGTGGACAGAGACTCTGGCCAGAACGCCTGGCTGTCCTACCGCCTGCTCAAGGCCAGCGAGCCAGGACTCTTCGCGGTGGGGCTGCACACGGGCGAGGTGCGCACAGCGCGGGCCCTGCTGGACAGAGACGCGCTCAAGCAGAGCCTGGTGGTGGCGGTGCAGGATCACGGGCAGCCCCCTCTGTCGGCCACCGTCACGCTCACCGTGGCCGTGGCGGACAGCATCCCCGACGTCCTGGCGGACCTGGGCAGCATCGGGACCCCCGCCGACCCAGACGATGCGGACCTCACGCTCTATCTGGTGGTGGCAGTGGCGGCCGTCTCCTGCGTCTTCCTCGCCTTCGTCATCGTGCTGCTGGCGCTCAGGCTGAGGCGCTGGCACGCGTCGCGTGTGCTCCAGGCTTCAGGAGGCGGGCTGGTGGGCGTGCCGGCCTCGCACTTCGTGGGCGTGGACGGGGTGCGGGCTTTCCTGCAGACGTATTCGCACGAGGTGTCCCTCACCGCGGACTCACGCAAGAGTCACCTGATCTTCCCCCAGCCCAACTACGTGGACACGCTAATCAGTCTGGAGAGCTGTGAGAAAAATGATTCCTTGTTAACATCGGTAGATTTTCGTCAATGTAAGGATGAAGCTGCTTCTGTTCAGGTGAGTTCAGTTCTTCACGTTTAATTCTGAGAGGAATTATATTTTTTTATAAATTTATGTTTTAAAAACACACATTGTGGAGGTAGTTTAAAAAGGTTTTTAAAAGTGAAACACAAAGTTTTTGGTTTTAGTTCTGGTACTATAAAATTGATCTCTAATCGTGATCATTTGCTTCATTTGCTTTCCAAAGGCTTGGACAAGATTGTTTAAATGTCAGCTCTCAATCTTTTAACAATTTTCCATATGTGGAGCACCTGGCTGGCTCAGTCAATAAAGCATGGGATTTTTTATCTCAGAGTAGTGAATTCCACTTTGGGTGTAGAGATTACTTAAAAATATATTTATATTATATATATTTATATATATATATATCGACAGATCTATATAGATGCCTAAATGGCTCAGTCTGTTAAGTGTCTGCCTTCAGCTTGGTCATGATCCCAGCTTCCTGGAATCGAGTTTGGTTGGGGTTCCTTGCTTAGTGGGGAGCCTGATTCTCCCTCTGCCTGCTTTGCCTGCAGTTCCCCCCTGCTTATGTTCTCTCTCTCTCTCTTTCTGACAAGTAAATAAAATCTTTAAAAAATATACAAAAAATTAGAGTACCTGGGTGGCTTGGTTGGTTGGCCTCTGACTCTTGGTTTCTGCTTGGGTAGTGATCTCAGGGGTTGTAAAGATCAAGCAGGGATGGGGCTTTTGGATCAGTGGAGACTCTGCTTGACGATTCTCTCCCTGTGCACCTCTCTCTGCTCATGCTCACACTTTCTCAAATAAATAATCTTTTTTAAAATTAGAAAAACATAATAATAAGTTTTTATTTTCCATATGTTACTATAATTATCACTTAATCACTCATTCACTTAAGAATTAGTTACTCTGGGGCACGTGGGTCGCTTAGTGGGTTAAAGCCTCTGCCTTTGGCTCAGGCCATGATCTCAGGGTCCTGTGATGGAGCCTACCACCAGGCTCTCTGCTCAGTGGGGAGGGGAGCCTGCTTCCTTTCCTCTCTCTCTGCCTGCCTCTCTGCCTACTTGTGATCGGTCTGTCAAATAAATAAAAATCTTTTTAAAAAGAATTAGTTACCCAACCACATATGGTAAGTTTGTTTTCTATTTGGGAAATAGATATTCCTAATTAGAGTTGAGATAAAAATAAGTGAGACTTTTAAATCCTTGTATTAGCTTAGTAAACTTAAAATACATCTTACAATTTTGGGATTCTTTTAGGGTTAGGGTCTTGAAGATCTGAAGTTTTCTAGGCTTTTGGAGATTTTTCACTTTAAACCCCTTTTATGAGCTTTGTATTTGCATCAGTACCCTTCAAAACTGTGATACTTCTTATTATATTTCAGAACATAAATACAGGAGCGGCTGGGTGGCTCAGTGGGTTAAAGCCTCTGCCTTCCCCTCAGGTCGTGATCCCAGGGTCTGGGATCAAGCTCCACAGTGGGCTCTCTGCTCAGCAGGAAGCCTGCTTCCTCCTCTCTCTCTCTCTCTCTCTCTCTCTCTGCCTGCCTCTCTGCCTACTTGTAATCTCTGTCTGTCAAATAAATAAAATCTTTTTTAAAAAAAGAACGTAAATACATTTGAAAGTGTGGAACTTAGTAGTAGGTGAAACTAGTTCCCTTATGTGTCAGTTGTCTCCAAGAGCTCATACTAAAGAAGACATAGAATCTAAAATCTAAAATTTCCATCACCCCCCCCAAAATAGACAACAAGATCGTATTTGAAATAAAATGTCATTTTGTAAAATACAAAAGATGTTTTCCGTAAGTTCCAATGAATTGTTCTGTTGAACAGCCATGTGAAATGTGCTGTGTTCACATGGTGAGAGAGTTTGAGAATGTTGATTTTAAGAAGTTTCATTTATAAATAGATTCTAAACAAGCTGATCAGTTTAATTAAAAATGATTCCACCTGGATTATATAACTTCTGTATTCCTTGTTATAGCATTTTAACAGTGCTAACTCTTGATTTGTCATTACATGAGAATGAAGAACACAATAAAGCATTTGTTAGTTATAAAATGGGCATTTCCCAAGGGCTCTGTAGTGTTTCCTCCTATTTTGTACATACTGTGGGTGGGATTTAACTTCATATTTTCTGTAGTGTTTGGATGCACAGACATTTGAGGGGAGAACTATATTATTCATACTTCACAATTTTTAAAAGTGTTTGGAAACTTGTCCTGACAAAAGTACTTATTCAAAACATTCTCTGATTATTAAAAAAAAAAAAAACTTCAACACATGGAGTAAAGTCAAATGTCATTTTCCCGGGAAATTTATATGAATAAACTTACCATAAGTTCAATTCTAAAGTCATTACTTCAGTATAACATAGATACATAGATAAGAGAGTAATGTGATCTACTGAAATATCCTTTTGTGACTGTGTATTGAAGAATAGAAAAACAGTTCCCCAGTGACTTTTAAGAATGAATTAATATACTATATTGGGTATGACATAATCCATGTAATTTTTAGACATGAAGAAGAAGGTAGAGTAAATCATCTCTTGGCTACATCATAGGGAGAGAGGTTTTTTTTTTCTTTGAATGACTACTTCCTTAGATAGTCAAAAGAGTAAAGAGAAATTCTTAATACTTTTTAAAAAGATTTTATTTATTTATTTAACACAGAGAGAGAGAGAGAGAGAGAGATATCACAAGTAGGCAGAGAGGCAGAGAGAGAGAGAGGAGGAAGCAGGCTCCCCGCCAAGCAGAGAGCCTGATTCAGGCCTCGATCTCAGGACCCTGAGATCAGGACATGAGCCTAAGGCAGAGGCTCAACCCACTGAGCCATCCAGGCGCCCCGAGAAATTATTTCTAAAAGAGAGTGTTAATATTATCAAAAGATGTTTGAGGATGTATGAAATTGCACAGCATTACAGAATAATTTCCAACAGTGTTAGTATTCTCTAATATATGTAACATGAAACCACATCAATAATGTACAAATGTTGGGGGAAGACATTTAGGTATCAATGAAAGAAGATTAAAATTGTTTCACATATTATATCTAATAAAATAATTCTGTGAAGTCAGTAGGTGATAAGCTCTCTGAAGTCAAGACCTCTGTTTTACTCATTTTTATATTGCTACTGACAAGGGCAATACTTAGCACAAGGCAACAGTTCAATGTATGTATGTAATAGGGTGAAATGGATGGACCAGTATCTGTAGGTTTCTATAAAAACTCAACATATTTCTAATAAATTGGAAACAAGAGAAAAAACACCTTTAAAAGGCTTTGTAATTTAAGATATTAAATATATTAACATAAAAACGTGGCTTGTTGAGTTATGCTCAGGGTTGTCATTATTGTAGCTGGTTAAACTGAAGCAGCAGAGGCTGCAGTGTCCTAGTGCGGACTGTGGGCGCCGCTGTTGGCCAAAATGGAGAGCTTGGGCACTGGCGATCTCTTCGCGCAGCCGCAGCGCACTTTCCCTAGCCGACTCGTTAGCCCGAGCCTTTACACCACTTCCTCCTGTAGAAAAGAAGAAACCCTGACCCTCACACAGGACTTACAGGCCGTTCGGAGCTCTGGACATCTGCAGCGCAGAGATTATTTGTGATCCGGCGTCTCCAGGCCGGTGAGCAACCTGAAGGGAGCAAGAGGGATGGGGAGCGGCGCTGCGGAGAGGGGCTGGGCTGAGAGGCGGCCGGTGCTCTTTCCCTTCCTGCTGTCTTTGTTCTGGCCGGCGCTGTCTGAGCAGATCCGCTACGGGATTCCCGAGGAAATGCCCGAGGGCTCGGTGGTGGGGAACCTCGCCAAGGATTTGGGACTGAGCGTGCATGAGTTACCGACTCGACAACTGCGCATCAGTTCGGAGAAGGCTTACTTCACCGTGAGCGCCAAGAGCGGGGAGCTACTTGTGGGCAGCAGGCTAGACCGGGAGCAGATATGTGGGAAGAAGACAGCCTGTACTCTGGAATTTGAGGCTGTTGCCGAAAATCCGTTGAACTTTTATCACGTGAGTGTGGACATCGAAGATATTAATGACCATACCCCTAAGTTCACCCAAACTTCCTTTGACCTGCAAATAAGTGAGTCTACTGTGCCAGGCACTCGGTTTATATTAGAAACAGCGGAAGATGCAGATATTGGCTTAAATGCCCTTCAGATTTATAAACTCTCTCATAACCCTATTTTCTCATTGATAAGTAAGGAGAAACAAGATGGTAGTAAATACCCAGAACTGGCATTGGAGAAACGTTTAGACCGAGAACAACAGAGTTACTATCGTTTAGTTCTGACTGCCTTGGATGGTGGAGATCCGCCACTCAGCGGTACCACTGAGCTCCGGATACAGGTCACTGATGCCAATGATAACTCCCCTGTATTCAAGCAGGACATATACAGAGTAAGCCTTCGAGAAAACGTGCCCCCAGGCACCGCAGTGATACAGGTGTCAGCCACTGACCAAGACGAGGGCATCAACTCTGAAATCACTTACTCGTTCTACAGGACCGGGCAAGTTTTCAGTCTGAATTCAAAGAGCGGGGAAATTACAACTCTAAAGATGCTGGATTTCGAAGAAATCAAGGAATATTCTATAGTGGTGGAAGGGAGGGATGGTGGAGGACTGGCTGCACAATGTACAGTTGAAATTAACATTCAAGATGAAAATGATAACAGTCCAGAAATTACATTCCATTCTCTAGCGGAAATGATTCTGGAAAACGCACCGCCAGGAACACTAATTGCTTTGATCAAAATATATGACCGAGATTCCGGGGAAAATGGGGAGGTTAATTGTCGATTAGAGGGTGAAGTTCCTTTTCAGATAATCTCTTCATCCAGAAATTCATATAAGTTAGTAATAGACGGGGCTCTGGACCGAGAACAGACCCCAGAATACAATGTCACCATAACAGCCACTGACAGGGGCAGGCCGCCCCTCTCAGTGACCACAAGTGTCGCTTTGATCATCACTGACGTCAATGACAACGCTCCAGTTTTTCACCAGGCCTCCTACGTGGTTCACGTGATGGAGAACAACTCTCCTGGAGCCTCTATTGCCCAAGTCAGCGCCTCTGACCCCGACCTGGGGCCCAACGGTCACGTCTCCTACTCCATCGTCGCCAGCGACCTGGAGCCACGGGCGCTGGCGTCCTACGTGTCCGTGAGCGCGCAGAGCGGGGTGGTGTTCGCGCAGCGCGCCTTCGACCACGAGCAGCTGCGCGCCTTCGAGCTGACCCTGCAGGCGCGCGACCAGGGCTCGCCCGCACTCAGCGCCAACGTGAGCCTGCGCGTGTTGGTGGGCGACCGCAACGACAACGCGCCGCGGGTGCTGTACCCGGCGCTGGGACCTGACGGCTCGGCGCTGTTCGACACGGTGCCGCGCGCCGCGCAGCCCGGCTACCTGGTCACCAAGGTGGTGGCGGTGGACGCCGACTCCGGACACAATGCCTGGCTGTCGTACCACGTGCTGCAGGCCAGCGAGCCGGGACTCTTCAGCCTGGGGCTGCGCACGGGCGAGGTGCGCACGGCGCGTGCTTTGGGCGACCGGGACGCGGCCCGCCAGCGCCTGCTGGTCGCTGTGCGGGATGGGGGACAGCCGCCGCTCTCGGCCACGGCCACGCTGCTCCTGGTTTTCGCCGACAGCTTGCAGGAGGTGCTGCCGGATGTCAGCGACCGCCCTGAGTCCTCTGACCCCCAGGCGGAGTTGCAGTTTTACCTGGTGGTGGCTTTGGCCTTGATTTCGGTGTTGTTCCTCCTCGCGGTGATTCTGGCGGTTGCTCTGCGCCTGCGAAGCTCCTCCAGCTCTGCCTCCTGGGGCTGTTTTCAACCTGGTCTGTGTGTCAAGTCAGGACCTGTGGTCCCTCCCAACTACAGTGAAGGGACTTTGCCTTATTCCTACAATTTGTGCGTTGCCCATACTGGAAAGACAGAGTTTAATTTTCTAAAGTGCAATGAGCAGTTGAGTTCAGGACGAGATATACTACTTTGCAGTGATTCATCTGGGGCCTTATTTCCACTTTGTAATTCCAGTGAGTCGACTTCCCATCCTGAAAGTCTAAAGCCGGTGAGTTCTATTTAAGTATCTACTCCTTTTCCTCATCTATCCAATTTTTCATATTTATATGAAAATATATTACATTTCTAAGAGTAATAAGTTGTCTTAAGGACATCATAGCCCATCAGAAAGCTATACTTCCATTTTTTAAGTAGAGTGGTGAGCCGGGAGTAGTTATGTCACATATAATAACATTATGACACCACGTTCAGGTTTATGAAGTAGTGAGTTTCCTCCTTGCTTCACCGAAAAAGTAGTATATCTGTTTCTTATATCTTTTTTCATAGTTAATGAAATTTACCCAGTTTACCTCATTTTGAGTTTTTTTTACATGTAAGTTAACATTAAATTTAACATAGGCAATCGTTTGTCATCCTTTAAAACAAAGAAACTGCTACTAGCCTTCTTTCTTCACTGATTTCAGTAGTAGAGTTTCCATCCTTTTAAATGTTTATTCCTCATGTCTAGTTCCTTGTATGTACTTAGTCATGACTATTTGAATACTTGAAAATTGTAAGAAAAACAGTGTGGAAGGGAGGAGAGGGGGAGAGAGACTCATTGAATTCATCAGAAATTCCAATCATTATCTAAATTCCTTCCAGTTTTTTTGAAAGCAAAATCCTTGTCTTCCTCCCATAGTTAATAGAAGACACTTGACACAAGAAAAGGAAATGCTATTGTTTCTATCACTTGCTGTCATTCCTTACCTATATTTTTTGAAGAAAGAGGGGAAAGTCACTGGATTTTCTTACTGTTTGGAACTCTAAACATTAGTGATTACAGGTTTTCTGATCATTCTTGTATCTATAGGAGGAAAGGAGAATCCTGAATTTTTTATTTTACGGCAAAAATTACTAATTTTATGCTCAAAAGGTTGCCATTTCTTAAGAATCAGCCTTTTGCTTGGTCTTTCTTGGTAACTGCTTCAGTAAATGGTATCTTTTCAAATTGCTGAAAGAATTTTTTTTAACATAAGTTTGTCCAGTGTGGGGCTTGAGTCATTACACTGAGATCTAGAGTCACGTGCTTACCTGATGGAGTCAGCCAGGTTCCACTGAAAGAATTTGTTGTAATGGTACTTTTTGTTTTTTAATGACAATAATTTGTTCTACAACTTGTATTCTTTTTCTGTAATTATCACAGAGGTTTAAGTGACCTTTACAATATGAAGTTTGACTACTTTAAAACTGCATAATTTCTTTTTTTTTAATAAACTTTTTATTAATATACTCTTTCTATATTCCTAGGAAGTTCTTTTTTTTAAGATTTTATTTATTTATTTGACAGAGAGAGATTACAAGTAGTCAGAGAGGCAGGCAGAGAGAGAGAGGGAAGCAGGCTCCCTGCCGAGCAGAGAGCCCAATGCGGGACTCGATCCCAGGACCCTGAGATCATGACCTGAGCCGAAGGCAGCGGCTTAACCCACTGAGCCACCCAGGCGCCCCAAAACTGCATAATTTCTTTATGAAAGGATTGAAATGGAAACTTGCTTTTCATTGTGTGTTTATTTCAATATTCCAAATGCCATAATCAGTGTATGCATAGAAAATGTTAAAGAATTGAAATAACATTAAAGTGTAGCATTCACAAATATGCAACTTTAGGAAACCAATCCTTTCAAAATTAGCAATATTAGGTGAGAAAATCTATTACTGTTGCCTAATTAAAATTATTTTTGTGAATAAATTTTAAGAGCATCTTACTCCAGCAAATTTACTATCTGCATAAATTAACCTTATAAAATAATTTCAAAGTGAATAATCCATATATTCACTCAATGTAATTATGTAATATATATAATGTATAAAATTAAGAAAAATATGAATGTATTTCCAAATAGGATTATACATTGTAGTTACATCAGAAAATAATATAGAAAAGTTTTGAAACATTATAAAAAGGGAACTAGAATAATTTACATGTGTAGATGGAGAGCAAGATTTCACCAGGAATAAGTTAATTTTATTAAGAAAAAATGGTAAGGGACATGCGGGTGGCTTAGTCAGTTAAGCATATGACTCTTGATCTTAGCTCATTTCTTGATCTCAGGGTGGTAAGTTCAAGCCCCATGTTGAGCTCTGTGCTGGGTGTGGAGCCTACTTAAAAAAAAGAAAAAGGGGGTGCCTGGGTAGCTCAGTGGGTTTAAAGCCTCTGCCTTCAGCTTGGGTCATGATCCCAGGGTCCTGGGATCGAGCCCTGCGTTGGGCTCTCTGCTCGGCGGGGAGCCTGCTTCTCCCTTTCTCTCTGCCTGCCCCTCTGCCTACTTGTGATCTCTGTCTGTCAAATAAATAAAATCTTAAAAAGAAAAAAATGTTAAATGTCAATTTAACAGTACACTTAATAGAAGTTTCATTCCACTTCATTTTCAACTAACACATCCAGCAATGGTTATTGCTTTTGAAATGAGAATGCAAGAAGCAGTGAGACAAGTCTTCATAAGTCATGGTTCAAAGAGTGTTTTCTTTTTAACCCTCTGTAATCAAGTATTATCTCAGTGGGTGTAGTGACAGATTAGGACTCTAAGAGCGCTGTTCGCCAGCTCTAAGAAAAGCTCAGTCAGCGCTCTATCTCATCCCAACATTAGGATCTGCAACTTCACAAAGCCTCACAGATCCCACAAACTGCAGCAAAAGCTGCAACAAAACTCACCCTTTAAACCTGGGGCACCTCGGTTTCTCCTAAGGAAAAAGATCATCATAATTTGCTGGAGGAAAAAAAGAACCTAAGGAGTCAATTTGCATAGAAGCATCCTGGAAAAAAAATAAGTATCCGCAGCGAAGCAACGATAGCCATTCCATGGAACCTCGCACTGCGAAGGACTGGTTCTGCTGTGCCTTTTCCTGGGCAGGCTGTGCAAGCCCAGGGCCAGCCAGATACACTGTTCCCTATTTGGTGCCTGAAGAGACAGAAAAGGACTGTATGTAGGAGAATATCTATCTCCAAGGATCTGTGGCTGGAGCCGAGGGAGCTGGCAGAGGGTGGAGGCCGCATCGTCTCCAGAGGTAAGATGCAGCTTTTTGCTCTAAATCCGCTAAGTGGTAGTTTGATCACCAAGGACAGGATAGACCGAGAGGAACTCTGTGCTTAGAGCACACAGTGTCTCTTTAAATTTGAAGTCCTGTTGAATGGAAGTAGAAGTAACTTATATAAACAACAGTACTCCAGAATTCCACACTGAGAATCCGGAAATTAAAAGTAATGAAATCGCTGCGCCTGGAACACATTATCTGCTCCCAGAGACTGTTGACCCCATCGTGGGCATGAATTCCCTGCAGAGCTACCAGCTCAGCCCCAATCACCACTTCTCTCTGGAAGTGCAAACTGGAGACGACAGAACTCTACACCCAGAGCTGGTGCTGGAGCAGGCCCTGGACCACGAGGAAGAGGCTGCTCACCACCTGGTCCTCATCGCCTTAGATGGCGGTGATCTGCATCACTCCAGCACAGTGCACATCCACAGTGCTGGATACAAACGACAATGCCCCGGTTTTTGCTCTACCGATTTACCAAGTGCAAGTCCCAGAGAACGTGCCCCTGGGCACCCGGCTACTTACTGCAAGCGCTAGCGACCCGGATGAGGGAGCCAACGGAGAGGTAGCCTATAGATTCTGGAAAATTAGTGAAAAACAATCCCCATTATTCCAGCTTAATGAAAATACTGGGGAAATATCGACAGCAGAGAGTCTAGACTATGAAGAATGTGCATTTTATGAAATGGAAATACAAGCTGAAGATGTGAGGGCACTTTTGGGGAGGACCAAAGTGCTCATTTCAGTGGAAGATGTGAATGACAATAGACCGGAAGTGATCATTACCTCTCTGTTTAGCCCAGTCTTGGAAAATACTCTTCCTGGAACAGTAGTTGCCTTCTTGAATGTGCATGACCGAGATTCCGGGAAGAATGGTCAAGTTGTCTTTAACACACCTCATAATTTACCTTTTCAATTAGAAAAATCAGTAGGTAATTATTAGAGTTGTTGACAGTCCAAATTCTTGACAGAGAAGAAAACCTCTGAATATAACATCACAGTGACAGCAACAGAGGAATGCACCCCCCACACACATACAGAAATTTACATCAACCTACACCAGAGACATCAATGATAACCCAGCTTCTCTGGAAAAGTCCTACTCAGTCTACCTCCCTGAGAACAACCGCAGAGGCATCTCCATCTTCTTAGTGTCAGTCCATGACCCCAACAGCGACTAGAACACCCAGGTGTTGTTTACACCTTGGTTGAAGACACTGTCCAAGGGTTGCCTCTTTCCTATGTCTCCATCAACTTTGACACTGGTGTGGTATACATGCTGTGCTCCTTCAAATTTGAGCAGTTTCATGATCTTCATATGCAGATGAGGGCTAGTGGCAGTGGGAACTAACCATGCAGCAACAATGTGTCGCTGAACTTGTTTGGGCTGGACCAGAAGCACAGTGCATCAGAAATCCTGTACCCCACTCTCCCCCACTAATGTTTCCATCGGTGTGCACTCCACAGAGCCTGGCTACTTGGTAACCAAGCCGGTGGCTATAGACACTCAGGTCAGAATACCTGGCTGTCCTACCACCTGCTCAAGGCCAGTGAGCCTGGGCCCTTCTCAGTGCAGACCCTGCAGACATAGACATGCTCCAGCAGAGCCTGGTGATGGTGGTGGTCCAGGACCACAGCCAGCCGTCTCTCTTGTCCACTGTCACACTCACCATGGCCTTGGCTGACATCATTCCAGATGTGCTGGCTGACTTCAACAGTCTGGAGGTCCCCACATACCCAGAGACCTCAGACCTCACCTTAGACTTAGTGGTAGCAGTAACTACAGTCTTCTGCATCTTCCTCACCTTTGTCATTGTGTTGCTGGTGCTCATGTTACGGTGCTGGCACACCTCACATCTACTCCAGGCTGTGGGGGTTGGATTAGCTGGTGTGCCTACTTCTCACTCTGTGGGCATTATGGGGTGGTGTTTTTTCTGCAGTCTTCTTCCCAGGAAACCTCACTCATGACTGACTCCTGGGAGAGTAGTGTGATCTTTCCCCAGCCCAACTATGACAACATGCTGATTAGCCAGGAGCACTGTCAGAAAAATGACCCTTTGTGTGTTTAAGATGATTCTAGGTTTCCTATAAAAAACACCTCTTTGGTTCCAGTGAGTTCCATTTTTCCTTTATTTTCTATCATAATTGTTTTTTTCTCTAAGTTTTGCACTTAAGGTATGATACGCGGATGGTAACATATTTCACACCATTCAAGTTTTCACTTGGCCTAATTTTTGCTCTAACATATATAGGAGGCATTTATTGGTTACATAACTGATACAATTTTCACTTTCTCTTAATTAAATTAACCTAGGGTCAATGGAAATCATGGGGCTGGTCTCATTATTGATCGTTGATATGGACTATTTGGGTGTGTTTGCTTGGTTGGTTATCAGTTCACCACTAATTCTTAGGGGTGGTTTTCCATTTCTGAAATTTATTATTGTTGTTATCATCTATGGCCCCATTGTGAATTTCTTACATATCTTTGAACTTCTTACATACTGCTGAAACATAACTACATCTGATACAGATTTTGTAAGGTAAATTAATGATAAAACACATATGTTCTTCCTGAAGAAACTAAAAGCCTAGACTTTTCTGCTTCTGCTTTCCTGCTTCTATGATAGGACAATACCCATTTGAAGTTACGGTTTTCAGATCACATGTTTGTAGACATAGTTTGAATTTAAAGATCACTTTTGAAGAAGAATGACACTTCACCTAGAGGGGTTTCTGAGAATGAACACCAAGAGAGGACAAAACAAGGGAGATAAACATTATTCCTCAACTGTCTGTTATTTATGGCTCAATTCTTCAATCTACAGGCTCAAAATAAATCTGGGTAAAGGAGACAAGTTAGGAAAATATTCCCAGGAACTGCTGGAGAAGTTTCTAAAAATATTTTACTGACTTTTAGCTATAAGAAAAACTTTTATTTTATTTTATTTTATTTTATTTTATTTTAAACAAAGCATCTTTTCAAGTAACAATGACATTCTCGGAGACTTTATTTTTTTATTATTTAGTTTTTGAGAGAGAGAGTGAAAGGGGAAGGGCAGCGGGGGGGGGGGGGAGTAGAGAATCTTAAGCAGACTCTGCTCAGTGCAGAGCCTGAAGGGGGGCTGGATATCATGATGCTGAGATCATGACCTGAGCCTGGAGGCTTAACTGACACCCAGGCACTCCTCTAGGAGACTTTAAAAATGAGCTTTGAAGTCGATTCAAACTTCTATTCTAAATGCGCTGGTTATAGGGTTAACAGGTCTGAAAGCCATTATGACATACAGACATTATAATTATTTCAAGTTCTCTATTTCTAAGCTACTAAGAAAAAATTAAAGCATCCTTCAGGGTCATATTTTTTAATTAAATTTATTTATTTTCAGCATAACAGTATTCATTATTTTTTCACCGCACCCAGTGCTCCATGCAATCCGTGCCCTCTATAATACCCACCACCTGCTACCCCAACCTCCCACCCCCCTGCCACTTCAAACCCCTCAGATTGTTTTTCAGAGTCCATAGTCTCTCATGATTCACCTCTTCAGGGTCATATTTTTAACTGTGCAACAGGGAAACTGTTACTTGAAGTTTCTGTCCTGGGAAGTAACCATTGGTACTTGGTATTCAAAAATACTAAATATGCGTTAATTTGGGAAAAAATAGCATAGATATTGATGAAGGCTGGTATATAATGATAGCTTACTACTGTTCTCTACCATTAATAATATCACTTGCAAGCTCACTGCGTGGATAACTGGGCAGAGTGGGGAAAATGTTGAATTCTACTTTTCGCAAACAAGATAGGACTTCTACATTGGTAACATTTTATTATAACAAAGTAGGCTAAAATCTTTATCTTAATGTTTCATCTTAAGAGAAGAGTTAAAATATCTTGGATATGCTTCAAAATAATGAGGGAGTACAATATATATTGAATGAAGATGGACTTGTGTTGATCATTATTGCCATTGGGTGAGGATTATATGATGATTCAATAATAATACTCTCTGCTTTTTTATAAGTTTGAAATTTTTCTGTAATGAATTTCTTTAAAACACGAAGTACATACAACTGTAATACTTTAGAAAAACTAAAATTTTGGGCTCTTATATAAGTGCATTTTCAAATTGGGGCGCCTGGGTGGCTCAGTGGGTTAAGTCTCTGCCTTTGGCTCAGGTCATGATCTCAGGATCCTGGGATCGAGTCCCGCATCTGGATCTCTGCTCAGCAGGGAGCCTGCTTCCTCCTGTCTCTCTGCCTACTTGTTATCTCTCTCTGTCAAATAAATAAATAAATCTTTTAAAAAATTTAAGAATCAAAGAGCAATGTACACATATTCTATGTATATAGAGAAAAATATATCATAAATACATATCTTTCTCTATATATTTCCCTTATACATATTTCTCTCTATATATATTTCTATATATATACAATTGGCCCCAGGTCCTCTCTGTTGCCTAGGACGAAGGGGTCAATGCAGAAGCAAACTAACTACTACTTCGGGAGCACTTCCCAGAGTACAGAGAATTTATAGAAATATGTACATAAGTTTCAAAGAGCAATATTTATATTCTAGAGATACTCTAGAGAAAAAGTGGATTGAAGAAGAAAATGTCAGGCTGCGGTACCACACAGGGCCTCTGGGCGCCGCTGTCGGCCAGTACAGGGCAAGCGCAGTCGCCCGGGATTCCTCAGCCTCCAGTCGTGGCTTTCCTGCGCAGTCACCAACACAAACGGAAGGAAAACCTGTTCTCACACTGAGGCTCCTGGCCGCGCAGACTTTGCCAACAGACACGGATACCCAGCTCCGTCTGTCATGGTCGAAATGTTCTTCCAGTGACCCCGTAGATTGCAGTTTCTTCAGCTTTCCGGAAAGACTAGGACCCCGCGAGAACTAGAGAGAGCGATGGGAGGGAGCTGTTTTCAGAGGCGCCCAGCCGGCAGGCTGCAGGTACTGTTTCCCTTTCTGCTACCTTTCCTCTTCCCCGTGCTCTGCGAGCAGATCCGCTACTCCATTCCCGAGGAACTGGCCAAGGGCTCGGTGGTGGGGAACCTCGCCAAGGATCTCGGGCTCAGCGTCTTGGACGTGTCGGCTCGGAAGCTGCGAGTTAGCACGGAGAAGCTGCTTTTCAGGGTAGACCCAGAGAGCGGGGACTTACTCGTGAACGACCGAATAGACCGTGAGCAGATATGCAAAGAGAGAAGAAGATGCGAGTGGCAGGTGGAAGCCGTGGTGGAAAATCCTCTAAATATTTTTCATATCATTGTGGCTATTGAGGATATTAATGACCATGCCCCTCAGTTCCATAAGGATGAAATAAATTTGGAAATCAGTGAATCTTTATCCGAAGGTACACGAATATCCCTTGACCCTGCCACTGACCCTGATACAAATATGAACTCAGTTAAAGATTATCAGATAAATCCAAACCCTTATTTCTCATTAATGATGAGAATTAATTCTGATGGTTGTAAATATCCAGAGTTATCTTTGGAGAAACTCCTAGACCGGGAAGAGCAACGTTCTCATCGCTTGATATTAACTGCCTTGGACGGGGGAGACCCACCACGAAGTGCCACCGCTCAAATAGAAATATTTGTCAGGGATGCCAATGACAACTTCCCAGTGTTCAGCAAAGAAGAATATAGAGTCAGTGTTAGTGAAAATCTGCCCACCGGATCCTCCGTGCTGCAGGTGACAGCCACTGACAAAGATGAGGGGGTCAATTCAGAAGTAAACTACTACTTCAGGAGCACTGCTCAGAATACAAGGCACATGTTCTCACTAGATGAGAAAACAGGTATGATTAAGAATAACCAGTCACTGGATTTTGAGGATACAGAAAGATACAGCATGGAAGTGGAAGCAAAGGATGGAGGTGGTCTCTCTACTCAATGCAAAGTCATCATAGAAATCCTAGATGAAAACGACAACAACCCTGAAATAACCATCACTTCTCTCTCTGATGAAATTTTGGAGGACACTCTTCCAGGAATGGTGGTGGCACTCTTCAAAACACGGGACAAAGATTCTGGAGATAATGGAGAAGTTGTGTGTAACATAGGAAGGGATATTCCTTTCAAGATTTATTCCTCTTCTAAGAATTACTACAAGCTGGTGACAGATGGAGCCCTAGACCGAGAACAGACTCCAGAATACAATGTCACCATAACAGCCACTGACAGGGGAAAGCCGCCTCTCTCTTCCAGTACTACCATCACTCTGCACATTACCGATGTCAACGACAACGCGCCGGTTTTCCACCAGGCCTCCTACGTGGTCCACGTGGCAGAGAACAATCCTCCAGGCGCCTCTATTGCCCAAGTCAGCGCCTCCGACCCCGACCTGGGGCCCAACGGTCGCGTCTCCTACTCCATCGTCGCCAGCGACCTGGAGCCACGGGCGCTGGCGTCCTACGTGTCCGTGAGCGCGCAGAGCGGGGTGGTGTTCGCGCAGCGCGCCTTCGACCACGAGCAGCTGCGCGCCTTCGAGCTGACCCTGCAGGCGCGCGACCAGGGCTCGCCCGCACTCAGCGCCAACGTGAGCCTGCGCGTGTTGGTGGGCGACCGCAACGACAACGCGCCGCGGGTGCTGTACCCGGCGCTGGGGCCCGACGGCTCGGTGCTGATCGACACGGTGCCACGCGCCGCGCAGCCTGGCTACCTGGTCACCAAGGTGGTGGCGGTGGACGCCGACTCCGGACACAATGCCTGGCTGTCGTACCACGTGCTGCAGGCCAGCGAGCCGGGACTCTTCAGCCTGGGGCTGCGCACGGGCGAGGTGCGCACGGCGCGTGCTTTGGGCGACCGGGACGCGGCCCGCCAGCGCCTGCTGGTCGCTGTGCGGGATGGGGGACAGCCGCCGCTCTCGGCCACGGCCACGCTGCTCCTGGTTTTCGCCGACAGCTTGCAGGAGGTGCTGCCGGATGTCAGCGACCGCCCTGAGCCCTCTGACCCCCAGGCGGAGTTGCAGTTTTACCTGGTGGTGGCTTTGGCCTTGATCTCGGTGTTGTTCCTCCTCGCGGTGATTCTGGCGGTTGCCCTGCGCCTGCGAAGCTCCTCCAGCTCTGCCTCCTGGGGCTGTTTTCAACCTGGTCTGTGTGTCAAGTCAGGACCTGTGGTCCCTCCCAACTACAGTGAAGGGACTTTGCCTTATTCCTACAATTTGTGCGTTGCCCATACTGGAAAGACAGAGTTTAATTTTCTAAAGTGCAATGAGCAGTTGAGTTCAGGACAAGATATACTACTTTGCGGTGATTCATCTGGGGCCTTAATTCCACCTCCGGGTGGGCATGATTTGATTGCACATCCTGAGACTCTCACACCGGTGAGTTCTACTTTTGTGTCTTCTGAAATATTCTACTAGTTTCTCTTTCAGGCATAGTAGTGCATTTTTATATATAAAATCTTACTTTAAAAATCCATAACTAATAACCCTTTTGTCTTCTCAGTGTTTACTCTTTGCTGATTATATTTTTCAAGATTTGCTTGGTTCATAAGTTGCTCTATAATTCAGAAATAATGTCACTAATTTGGAGAAATCTAGTCAAGTTCAGATTTAGCAAAACAGGCAGTGTTTTGCCAAATAAATTAATAGGTAATTATTCAAATCTGGTAAGATTTAGGATGAATTTTCCATATCCTACTTATATGTTTTGAGTTTAATAATATTAAGCTATTCATTAAGTATCAAAGCAAGTGCTTGTTTCAATGAAACATTTATTGCAAATAATATCCTGGGTACATTTAGGTATCTTTCTTCATTTATGTTAATAGTTTAAAAAACTAAACATTTGAGTGGATTTGATGAGCAGGTCCACAAGTCTCTGAAATTCTGTGGAAGTTACAGATATATGTATTTTCCTTGGATAATGAGTCAGAACTTGTTTTCTATTGCCAAGGTTTTTACAATCCCCAGAACTTAATACTAACTACCTTAGAAGAAATTTTCTCTTCTACTCTTGGTTTTTCTAGTTGTTTTCTTATATTTATCTTTTCTTGGAGTTAAATTGCACTCTTCCCTAATTTTTTTTCTTCTATATTGCAAGATAACAAATTTCCAAGAAAGCAAATGAAACGTCATTGCCTTTTGTACTCAGTCTCTATCTCTGATTGTCTGATATAAAACCTTCGAAGACAAAATATAAAATCTTTGAAGAGTAGTTACATAAACAGTTCTGAACTTGTTCTCTGAATAAAAGATGTGAATCTGTAGGCACCTGGGTGGCTCAGTAGGTTAAGCATCTGCCTTCAGCTCAGGTCATGATCCCAGTATCCTGCGATTGAGCGGGGGAGTCAGGTTCCCTTCTCAGCGGGGAGTCTGCTAGTCTCCCTCTCCCTCTGCTCCTTCCCTGCTCATGCTCTTGCTTGCTTGCTCATTCACTCTCTCTCAAATAAGTAAATGAAATCTTTTAAAAAAAGATGTGAATCTCTCAAGTCCTCACCATTGTGGAGAGAACTGCTGCTGGGTTGACTGGCACATACCATTGAAGAAGTGTGAACCACTTTACTTTGGGCTTCCATACAAAATGCTGAAAGAAGAGATTGTTTATGTTGGCATCAGTGCTCTGGTGAAAACAGGTCATTTGAGTAAATATTTATTTTTTTTAAACATACATCACAATTCCAACTTTGTAATTGTAGCTTGATATTCTTATGGATATTTTTCTTTGCATTACAACCTAGGCATGTTATTTTTTTTTTAGTTTGTGGTTACTTGCTCAATTCATTTAAATAGGGCAAATTGACTTCTAATTTTATATGCCTACAGTAGACTTTTTTTCAGAAAAATTCACAAAGGCTCAATAAAACTATTTTAGAAAGAATATTTTAGAAGAATATGTTGAAAACATTTTCCACAATATTCTTGCTAAACGAATTTAATTGTTGATTAGTTAAAGCTAAAATAAAAGCTATAAGTGAGCTATAAGGGATGCATCTCATATAGTTTCTAAATGAATGCCTATTAAACATAATGGAACCATTTCAATCAAAATTTCAAAAAATATTGTAAAACTTTTGTGAATTTAGTTAGAAGCTTATATGAAATAGAAGAGGTATTACTTAACCTTTTAAAGTGGGTACATTTCTGCTGAGAAAATAAGTGTTACAAGTGTACACTTGACCAGTTATTTTCATTTAATATTTTATAGTACTTTCATGCCATTTATCCTACTCAGTAAGAAACCTACAAATAGTAGTTTGCTTAAGGGATATCACTTGAGAAACCAAAGAAGTATGGTAAAATAAAATAAAATGTCCAACAAAGAATATGGTTTGTTGTCCACTGCATACATAGCGGGTGCAGTAACTTCTGAGGACTCTGAGCGCCGCTGTTCGCCTACTGGGAGAGAAATGCAGCCTGCGCTCAAACCGGATTCTCAGGGCTCCGACCATACAAAGCTCCTCAGTTCCTACCAACTGGCTGCAGAGCTGCAGCAAAACTCATTCCAGAATTTAAGGTGCCTAGGCTACAGAGGTCCCTGAAGCCAGAGGAAGAAAAAGGAATCGGCCCAAACACACAAAGCGCGCAATGAGTACTTGGCGAGAATTCCTTGTTTAGACAACAATGGCTGCTAAAAGGACCAGCTCCAACCGCACAGCGCTGGTTCTGCTCGGTCTTTTTCTCGGTCTATCATGGGAGGCTGAAGCACGGCAGATCCGCTACTCCGTTCCTGAGGAGCTGGAGAAAGGCTCCTTCGTGGGCAACATCTCCAAGGACCTGGGGCTGGAGCCCCGCGAGCTGGCGGAGCGCGGAGTCCGCATTGTCTCCAGAGGTAGGTCGCAGCTTTTTGCTCTGAACCCGCGAAGCGGCAGTTTGGTCACTGCGGGCAGAATAGACCGGGAGGAGCTCTGCGCTCAGAGTGCGCGGTGTCTGGTGAATTTTAACATTCTTGTAGAAGATAGGGTGAAACTTTTTGGGGTAGAAATAGAAGTAACTGATATCAACGATAATGCCCCAAAATTCCAAGCAGAAAATGTAGACGTAAAAATTAATGAAAACGTGGCTACAGGAATGCGATTTCCTCTTGTGGAGGCGGTTGATCCGGATGTGGGTGTGAACTCCCTCCAAAGTTACCAGCTTAGCTCCAATAAGCACTTCTCCTTAGCGGTTCAGAGTCATGGCAATGGAGTCAAATACCCGGAGCTGGTGCTGGAGCATGCCCTGGATAGGGAGGAAGAGACAGTGCACCACCTTGTCCTCACTGCCTGGGATGGGGGTGACCCCCTCCTATCTGGTACGGTTCTTATCAGTGTGACTGTCTTCGATACAAATGACAACGCGCCAGTCTTCACATTGCCAGAATACCGAGTGAGTGTTCTGGAGAACTTGCCTGTGGGCACACAGCTGCTGACAGTAACTGCCACAGACAAGGATGAAGGAGCCAATGGAGAAGTAACATATTCATTCCGAAAATCACCTGACATGCAATTGTTGAAATTCCAACTAAACAAAAATACTGGGGAAATAAAATTATCAGAAAATCTAGATTATGAAGAAACAGATTTCTATGAATTAGAAATACAAGCAGAAGATGGAGGAGCATATCTTGCAATGGCAAAAGTATTGATTACAGTAGAAGATGTAAATGACAACAGTCCAGAGGTGACCATAACATCTCTGTTTAGTCCCCTGATGGAAGACTCGCCTCTAGGAACTGTTATAGCCCTTTTAAACGTTCATGATCCAGACTCTGGGCAGAATGGACAGGTCACCTGTTCCATATCAGAGAATCTACCATTTAAATTGGAAAAATCCATCGATGGTTATTATAGACTGGTGACACACAGAACCCTTGATAGGGAACAGGTATCCTCTTACAATATTACAGTGACGGCCACAGATGGGGGAAATCCACCCCTGTTAACGGAAACTCACTTTACCCTGCAAGTGGCAGATATTAATGATAACCCACCCACCTTTTCCCACATCTCCTACTTCACCTATATCCTGGAGAACAATCCTAGAGGTGCCTCCATCTTCTCTGTGACTGCACTAGACCCAGACAGCAAAGAGAATGCTCAGATTATTTACTCCTTAGCTGAAGACACTTTCCAGGAAGCACCTCTATCCTCCTACATCTCCATAAACTCTGACACAGGAGTCCTGTATGCACTTCGATCCTTTGACTATGAACAGTTTCGTGATTTACAGATTCAGGTGATTGCCACTGACAGTGGGGACCCACCACTCAGCAGCAATGTGTCACTGAGTATATTCGTGCTGGACCAGAATGACAATGCACCAGAGATCCTGTACCCAACCCTCCCCACTGATGGCTCAACAGGCGTGGAACTGGCCCCTCGTTCTGCGGAGCCCGGCTACCTGGTCACCAAGGTGGTAGCGGTGGACAGAGACTCTGGCCAGAACGCCTGGCTGTCCTACCGCCTGCTCAAGGCCAGCGAGCCAGGGCTCTTCGCAGTGGGGCTGCACACGGGCGAGGTGCGGACAGCGCGGGCCCTGCTGGACAGAGACGCGCTCAAGCAGAGTCTAGTGGTGACCATCCAGGACCACGGGCAGCCCCCGCTATCGGCCACCGTCACACTCACTGTAGCCATTGCAGATAGCATTCCAGATGTATTGGCTGACCTGGGCAGCCTGGATGTCCCCCTTGACTCCCAAGCTTCAAGCCTCACGCTGTACTTGGTGGTAGCGGTGGCCGCAGTCTCCTGCGTCTTCCTCGCCTTTGTCATCGTGCTGCTGGCGCTCAGGCTGAGGCGCTGGCACGCATCGCGCGTGCTCCAGGCTTCAGGAGGCGGGCTGGTGGGCGTGCCGGCCTCGCACTTCGTGGGCGTGGACGGGGTGCGGGCTTTCCTGCAGACCTATTCGCACGAGGTGTCCCTCACGGCGGACTCACGCAAGAGTCACCTGATCTTCCCCCAGCCCAACTATGCGGACACGCTCATCAGTCAAGAGAGCTGTGAGAAAAAGGATCCTTTGTCTTTGTTAGATGATTCGAAGTTTCCTGTAGAAGATACCCCTTTGGTTCCAGTGAGTTCTAGTTTTACTCTCCTTTAAAGAATTATAATTGGCATTACTTTTAGGTTTAGCATAATTATTATAATATATTATTATAATATCATATTATAATTATTTTTAGCATAATGATAGAAATTTCCGATCTTTATTTTTTCACTTTTTTTATTCAGTTTAATGATATTTATCTCTTGCTAAAATAACGAGGAGTAGAACTTAGTGGTTATTGAGGTTGGTATATTTTTACTTTCTGGTCAGTATTCACCTAATCCCAATGAAGGCCTGCGGTCATAGGCTATTATGATTTGCCTTGGAGAACCTTCTATTTTACATATTTGTTGAATACAATATGACAGTTCCTGAGAGTATTTCAATACAGAAGTGTCTTTCAATTTATGTGCACTTCTCTTGGCCACGTGCTGAAACCTGGCCCCTTAGGCAACTCTAGTTCTTGTTTTCAAGGCAGTCCCGCATTAGCTTCACTGTAAACAATGCCAAAACAAGTCCTCTCAATGTTGTTCTTCCCAAGAAGAGCAACACCACTTCTCAGTACTTTTGTGGTTATATTTTTCAAACTATACCGTGTAGTGACAGTCACAGTTGAATATGCTTCCTAGAGAAATTTGAATTTTTCATTAATATTTTCTTAACAATTGATAACAATATGTGCTTAAATTTTTCCAAGTGTAATCATAACTGGTAACAATGAAGCATCCTTTTTGCTTGTGATTCTAATTTCAAACTGTTATGTGGAAGACATAGCATTTTAATTTGACTTTCCTTGCCTGGTAGGCATTCTATAGAACCTACAGAAGGTTAAATGAAAGCAAAAGCAAAAGATGTGTACCAACAGTATTTCAGTGGCTCTTTAATGTAGAAGGACGGAGACCCACATGAATATCTGAAAACTTGAAATTAAGAGTCACAATAAACTTAAGTCAAGAAAGAAAGATCGCTTCTTTGGGAGATCTGAAATAAGCAGAGAAATACACAAAATTATTCTAGAAGTCCAATATGCCATCCATTGTGCAACAGAGTTATCTGTCACAGAATTATTCTAAACAAGTGATCAGTGGAGTTACTGATGAACCCATTTACTTTAGTGAAAATGGTGATGTATTTGGTTTGGTACTAACATTCTTCTGGACTAATTTGGTAGAGGAAAGTCAAAGAATGCCCTAATGTGTCTCAAAATACTTATACACCATGACTTTTCTCATGTCATTCAACAGTTGTTGAACAGTAGGTCTGTGGAAGGAGAGCACATCCTTTTGGGTCATAGTTATTAGCTTAAATCATGGAAAGAGACATTTTAAATTTCTGACTTTGGGAGTCAAAATTATTATGCATCTATCTGAAATAATTGTTCTGAAAAATACAGATTTTTTTTCATTTTTATTTTTTTTAAGATTTATTTATTTATTTATTCGACAGAGAGAGATTACAAGTAGGCAGAGAGAGAGGAGGAAGCAGGCTCCCTGCTGAGCAGAGAGCCCGATGCGGGACTGGATCCCAGGACCCTGAGATCATGACCTGAGCTGAAGGCAGCAGCTTAACCGACTGAGCCACCCAGGCGCCCCTGAAAAATACAGATTTTTAAAACAAAGTCTTTTGACATGGTAGTTATTGTAACCAAGTGTTTTAAAATACTATTATTTAAACGCAGTACAGAACACTCTAGATGATTGTAATGAGTAAGGGAATGACTGCCTTCTAGTTCCTAAATATGGGGAATGGGTTAATACTTTCTAGCTAAATATAAGCTAGGATTGAAGATGAAAAAGGTTTTTTGCTTATCTTCAGTACTTGCCTTTGTGGATAATTACTTTTAAAAGGAACCACAGTGATTACCTCTGGATGGAAGAATTGGAGAGCAATGAGCCATGAGATAGAAGACCTACTTTCCACTCTATATTCCTCTGTGCTTTTTGTTTTTGAATTTTGAAAAATCCTTTTACTTGTTCAAAGTTTATGTAAATTTTTAACATATAAAACATATGGCAGTTTTGACCATGTGAAACATGTTTCATGATGAAAATGAAATCAATCAGAAATAAGATTCAATATTTTTAGTTATCACCTTACATTTTAAAAAGATTTCCTGGGGCGCCTCGCTGGCTCAGTCGGTAGACCATGCAACTTTTGACCCTGGGGTTGTGGGTTCGGATGCACCCACGTCGGGTGAAGAGATTACTGAAAATAAAATATTTTTAAAAATTAAAAAATGAAAAATAAGAAGATTTCTCAAATACCGAAAAACTAGATTGCGGTTCCACACAAAGCCTCTGGGCGCCGCTGTCGGCCAGTACAGGGCAAGCGCAGTCGCCCGGGATTCTTCCTCAAGATTGTAGCCTGGGTTTTCCTGTGCAGGCAACAACATAAAGAAAAAGAACCCGCTTCCACACCGGGTTAAGTGCTGCGCAGACTCTCTCCAGTACACAAAGATTCCCAAACTGGAGGCTCTGTATGTTCTAAGGCCGAAAGCTACCAGTGCGATAGCGTGCACTCTCTCCAGCTGGAGAGACTGGGACTCAGCGAGAACCAGAGCGAGCGATGGGAGGGAGCTGTTTTCAGAGGCGCCCAGCCGGCAGGCTGCAGGTACTGTTTCCCTTTCTGCTACCTTTGCTCTACCCCGCGCTCTGCGAGCAGATCCGCTACTCCATTCCCGAGGAACTGGCCAAGGGCTCGGTGGTGGGGAACCTCGCCAAGGATCTCGGGCTCAGCATCTTGGACGTGTCGGCTCGGAAGCTGCGAGTTAGCACGGAGAAGCTGCTTTTCAGGGTAGACCCAGAGAGCGGGGACTTACTCGTGAACGACCGAATAGACCGTGAGCAGATATGCAAAGAGAGAAGAAGATGTGAGTTGCAGGTGGAAGCTGTGGTGGAAAATCCTCTAAATATTTTTCATATCATTGTGGCTATTGAGGATATTAATGACCATGCCCCTCAGTTCCATAAGGATGAAATAAATTTAGAAATCAGTGAATCTGTTCCCCTGGGGACTGGAGCAATTCTTGAGTCTGCAGAAGATCCTGATAATAGTATGAATTCACTGAGCAAATACCAGTTAAGTCCTAATGAGTATTTCTCCTTGGTGGTGAAAGACAGTCCTGATGGTAGCAAATATCCAGAATTAGTACTGAAGAAGACCCTGGACCGAGAAACACAAAGCTCTCATCATCTGGTGCTGACAGCCTTCGACAGTGGGGATCCACCAAGATTCAGCACGGCTCAAATCCAAATCCTGGTGGTAGATGCCAATGATAACCCCCCAGTGTTCAGCCAAGATATATACAGGGTCGGTCTTCCTGAAGGTGTACCCCCAGGCACTTTGGTGGTGAAGGTGAGCGCCACTGACCAAGATGAAGGCTTCAATGCTGAGATCAGGTACTCATTCCTTGGTGTAGCTAATAAAGCCCAGCACGTGTTCTTTCTGGATTCTGCTACAGGAGACATTATAACTCATCAACCCTTGGATTTTGAAGAAGTAGAAAGATATACCATGGATGTAGAAGCCAAGGACCGAGGATCCCTCTCTACGCGGTGTAAAGTAATTGTAGAAGTTCTGGACGAAAATGACAACAACCCTGAAATAGTCATTACTTCTTTCTCTGATCAGATTTTGGAGGATTCCCTTCCAGGAATGATTGTGGCTCTCTTCAAAACACAGGACCAGGATTCTGAGGAAAATGGAGAAGTTACATGTAGTTTAAGTAGAGATACTCCATTTAAGATTCATTCTTCATCTAATAATTACTACAAGCTGGTGACAGATGGAGCCCTAGACCGAGAACAGACTCCAGAATACAATGTCACCATAACAGCCACTGACAGGGGAAAGCCGCCTCTCTCTTCCAGTACTACCATCACTCTGCACATTACCGATGTCAACGACAACGCGCCGGTTTTCCACCAGGCCTCCTACGTGGTCCACGTGGCAGAGAACAATCCTCCAGGCGCCTCTATTGCCCAAGTCAGCGCCTCCGACCCGGACGTGGGGCCCAACGGTCGCGTCTCCTACTCCATCGTCGCCAGCGACCTGGAGCCACGGGCGCTGGCGTCCTACGTGTCCGTGAGCGCGCAGAGCGGGGTGGTGTTCGCGCAGCGCGCCTTTGACCACGAGCAGCTGCGCGCCTTCGAGCTGACCCTGCAGGCGCGCGACCAGGGCTCGCCCACACTCAGCGCCAACGTGAGCCTGCGCGTGTTGGTGGGCGACCGCAACGACAACGCGCCGCGGGTGCTGTACCCGGCGCTGGGACCCGACGGCTCGGCGCTGTTCGACACGGTGCCACGCGCCGCGCAGCCTGGCTACCTGGTCACCAAGGTGGTGGCGGTGGACGCCGACTCGGGACACAATGCCTGGCTGTCGTACCACGTGCTGCAGGCCAGCGAGCCGGGACTCTTCAGCCTGGGGCTGCGCACGGGCGAGGTGCGCACGGCGCGTGCTTTGGGCGACCGGGACGCGGCCCGCCAGCGCCTGCTGGTCGCTGTGCGGGATGGGGGACAGCCGCCGCTCTCGGCCACGGCCACGCTGCTCCTGGTTTTCGCCGACAGCTTGCAGGAGGTGCTGCCGGATGTCAGCGACCACCCGGAGCCTTCTGACCCCCAGGCGGAGCTGCAGTTTTACCTGGTGGTGGCTTTGGCCTTGATCTCGGTGCTCTTCCTTCTCGCATTGACTCTGGCCATTGCCCTTCGCCTTCGAAGCTCCTCCAGTCCCGCTGCAAGGGGTTTCTTTGGGTCTGCTCTCTGCTCCAACTCTGGCCCTGAGATCATTCCCAACTACAGTGAGGGAACATTGCCCTATGCCTATAATTTATGTGTGCCAGGGGATCAGACTAATCCAGAATTTAAATTTCTCACATCTGCTGATCATTTTCCAGCCACACAAGATACTCTTAACAAAGATAGCCCTGCAGGGCTGTTGGCTAACATTTTAATACCTAACGTTGAAGCGGATAAGACGACTTTTGAACAGGTAAGTATTTAAAATAATGCTTTTTATATTATAATATGCCAAAATATTCCAATGTAGTATTGGTATTTTTAAAATATTTTATTTATTAGAGAGAGACGCCACTAGTGAGAGAGTGAGAGTGCATGGGGGGGAGCAGAGGGAGAAGCAGACTTCCTGCTGAGGAGGGAGTGCAGATTCGGGGGCTCCATCCCAGGACCCCCAGCTGGAGACCAGAGGGGAAGGCAGACACTTAACAGCATTAGTGCAGTAGGGGACTGAGCCACCCAGGCACCCCTATAGCATTGTTTAAAGATTTCTAGATTCAGGGGTGCCTGGGTGGATCAGTTGATGGAGCATGTGACTGTTGATCTCAGGGTTATGAGTCAAGCCCCACTTCGGCATAGAGCTTACTTAAAAATAAATATATAAAAATAATGATTCTAGATTCGATCTCTTGATAAAGTTCCTTAAAGTAAACCTAGGTCAAACCTAATGATATAACAGTTTATTATTTTTTTTAAGATTTTATTTATTTATTTGACAGAGAGAGATCACAAGTAGGCATAGAGGCAGGCAGAGAGAGAGAGGGGGGGGAAGCAGGCTCCCTGCTGAGCAGAGAGCCCGATGCGGGACTCGATCCCAGGACCCTGAGATCATGACCTGAGCCGAAGGCAGCGGCTTAACCCACTGAGCCACCCAGGCGCCCGATATAACAGTTTAGATTGAAGTTTACAATGCTGCAGCCCTTCTGTTATGAAATTTAAAGTAAAAAATATATAGAAATCTCTGGCAAATTTTTCATGAAATAGAATAATTCTTTTTTTTAAAAAAAACCGATTTTATTTATTTGACAGAGAGAGAGATCACAAGTAGGCAGAGAGATGGGGAAGCAGGCTTCCATCCCAAGACTCTGGGTTCATGACCTGAACTGAAGGCAGAGGTTTAACCCACTGAGCCACCCAGGAGCCCCAAAATAGAATGCTTCTTGACCTAAGAATATGGAACACAATTTTAGTTCTATGTCATGGTATTTTAAATAATAACCTTATTCCCATCCAAATTTTCTCAAATGTTTCATCTTTATGTTATTCAATAAAGAAATATTGGTGGGAATTATAGTCATGAGCTCATAGTTTTTCTAACCATGCTAGTTCCACATCCACAAATGCTATTCCCTTCAGTCAGTAAAAATCAATAGGAAGCAAATCTAACCTGCAAGTTTTCAGTTCCAGTAGTATTTGAAAATATTTTTTAAATTAAACAAGCCCTTTTAATAGCCTTTTATTAAGTGATCTTGATAAACCTTTAATATCACATTATACAATTCTTTATTGTGTGCAATTTTCAGTGTTATAAATATGTGTAATTCTTGAAGTGTGTAATAACGTCTGGAAAAAAACACATCAGTTGGGTTTCTTACTCCTTGCAATAATAAGATTCGGCTCTAGGCGCCGCTCTTCACCAATCGGGGAATGGGAAGCTGCAAGCGGCAGTCCCTCCCTCCCCCATCTCTACAACACAAAGCCGAGTAATACGGATACTCACAGATTCTGATGCTGGAAACTTAAATAGTTCGCTCCCTAATATATTTTGGATGCAGTCATTCCGGAACTTCGTAGATACATAAGCTGATTCAGAACAAAACAGTTCAAGAAATCAGGGAATATAGGCTCAGCTTACTGCTATGGGGAATCCGCCACTGCGCCTGGACCGCAGCGGGCTGGTCCTCCTACACCTTTTCCTGAGGACGCTACAGGAGTCTGGGGCAGGACATATCCAATACTCGGTGCCCGAAGAGACAGACAAAGGCTTCTTCGTGGGCAATATTTCCAAGGACCTGGAGCTGGAACCCTGGGAGCTGTCGGAACGTGGAGTCCGCATCATCTCCAGAGATAGGATGCAGCTTTTCGCTCTGAATCTGAGAAGTGGCAGCTTGATCACCGCAGGTAGGTTAGACCGGGAGGAGCTCTGTGAGACACTGTCATCCTGTTTTTTAAATATAGAGATACTTGTGGAAGATACCCTGAAGATTTACGGAGTGGAGGTGGAAATAATGGATGTTAATGATAATGCTCCCAGCTTCCAGGAGGCGGAAATAGAGATAAAAGTCAGTGAGCACTCAACTCCGGGATCCAGATTTCCCCTTCCTAGCGCTAGGGATCCAGATGTGGGAATGAACTCCCTCCAGCGCTATGAGCTCAATCCTAATAGTTACTTTTCATTACAAATGAGAGGCGGAACGGATGGGACCAAGAATCCTGAACTAGTGCTGGAGGGGAGTCTGGACCGAGAGAAGGAGTCTGCTCACCACCTCCTCCTCACAGCCTTCGATGGAGGAGATCCCATCCACCAGGGTGCTGTTGCCATTCGTGTGGTGGTCCTCGACGTAAATGACCATGTACCAAAGTTTACACAGTCTGTATATCGAGTGAGTATTCCTGAGAATCTCAGGTCTGGAACTCGGGTGCTCATAGTAAATGCAACTGATCCTGATGAGGGAATCAATGGGGAAGTGGTCTATTCATTCCAGAATACAGAAAGCAAAACTTCTGAAATATTCCAGTTGGATTCTCAAACTGGAGAAGTCTTAATACGAGGGTCTCTGGATTTTGAGAAACATAGATTCTATGAGATGGATATTCAAGCCCAAGATGGTGGTGGTCTCTCCACTACTGCTAAGATATTGATCACTGTTGTGGATGTGAATGATAATGCTCCAGAAATAACTATCACATCTTCCACTAATTCAGTTCTGGAAAACTCTCCTCCAGGTACGGTTATTGCTCTTCTAAATGTGCAAGATCAAGATTCTGGAGAAAATGGTCGAGTTTCATGTTTTGTTCCTAACAGTCTGCCTTTTAAGTTGGAAAAGACTTACGGAAATTATTACAAGTTGATAACAACCAGAATGCTGGACAGGGAGCAGGTCCACAGCTATAATATAACCCTGATAGCCACAGATCAGGGATTTCCACCCTTGTCTACAAAAACTCATATTTCACTAAACATAGCAGATGACAATGATAACCCGCCCACATTTGCTGACTCATCTTATTCCATCTACATTCCTGAAAACAATGCCAGAGGAGCCTCCTTCTTCTCAGTGATGGCAGTGGATCTGGACAGCAGTGAGAACTCCCAGATCACTTATTCCTTGGTGGAAGATACCCTCCAGGGAGCACCTTTATCCACCTACATCTCCATCAACTCCAACACTGGCACCTTATATGCACTGCGCTCCTTTGACTATGAACAGTTCCGTGACCTGCAACTGTGGGTGACAGCGCAGGACAGTGGAAAGCCGCCACTCAGCAGCAATGTATCTGTTAACATATTTGTTCTGGACCAGAATGACAATGCCCCTGAAATCCTATACCCCACTCTCCCCACTGATGGTTCCACAGGCGTGGAGCTGGCTCCTCGCTCCGCAGAGCCTGGCTACCTGGTCACCAAGGTGGTGGCAGTGGACAGAGACTCTGGCCAGAACGCCTGGCTGTCCTACCGCCTGCTCAAGGCCAGCGAGCCAGGGCTCTTCGCGGTTGGGCTGCACACGGGCGAGGTGCGCACAGCGCGGGCCCTGCTGGACAGAGACGCGCTCAAGCAGAGCCTGGTGGTGGCAGTGCAGGATCACGGGCAGCCCCCTCTGTCGGCCACCGTCACGCTCACCGTGGCCGTGGCCGACAGCATCCCCGACGTCCTGGCGGACCTGGGCAGCATCGGGACCCCCGCCGACCCAGACGATGCGGACCTCACGCTCTATCTGGTGGTGGCAGTGGCGGCCGTCTCCTGCGTCTTCCTCGCCTTCGTCATCGTGCTGCTGGCGCTCAGGCTGAGGCGCTGGCACGCGTCGCGTGTGCTCCAGGCTTCAGGAGGCGGGCTGGTGGGCGTGCCGGCCTCGCACTTCGTGGGCGTGGACGGGGTGCGGGCTTTCCTGCAGACCTATTCGCACGAGGTGTCCCTCACGGCGGACTCGCGCAAGAGTCACCTGATCTTCCCCCAGCCCAACTATGCGGACACGCTCATCAGCCAGGAGAGCTGTGGGAAAAGCGAGCCACTGTTGATAACTGAAGATTCAGCTGCTGGTTTAGGTAATCTTGACTCCACGAACAATCAGGTGAGATTTATTACCTGCCTCCGAGTTGCTAGTATCTCTGCACAAGTCTTTAAAATGGCTTTTTCAAAACAAAACCAAAAACCAAAATCAATACTTTTTTGGAGGGGCACATATTCATTGTGTATATATTTAGAGCAATACATGTAAGTTCCTGTACTTTATCTTTCAACAAATTAACATCATTTTTCAAGAAAGTTTTTTTTTCTCTCCCCCCTGGCATATTCTCTTTTGATTCTAAAGGTCTAGTTCAGCTATTATGGCTTGCTTTATAATAAGTTAAATTTTAGTAATATTTTTCTATCATCAGTGTCTGTGACTATCAATGTAAACTGGTTAGGATTCAAATTATGATTCACAGTTTTTATTTCTCTATTACAACGTCACATTGCCTCCCCTAATTTATAATTATATTCTACCATTATTTGTTTTATTTCTAATGTTCAAATTTGACCCTCTTGGTTCAGTGGGATACACTCTGTAGCTCTTTTCCTTATCTATACACACATAAACACACACATGTAGGAGTTTACAAATGTAAGCTTTTCTCTAAGCATGAAACAATTCTATTTTGGTCTTTGATGGGTGGTGATATGTTTAAATTATGTTAATTATTTTAAGTTTCCCTTTTTTATTTTTACTACCAAAACAGATATATTGACTGCCTTTTTACTCCTAGAATCTCTTGGGAGAGGAAATGTAGAGTACACTTTTTTCCCTCTCAAGTTCTAGACCTCTTATCTGTTTCTACAGTGGAGTCATTTGATTGTTCTGAGTAGTTGAATTGTTGAATGGGTATTATTTCCTTTTATTCTTTTACTGGCACTTTAGTGTGTGTGTGTTCAAGATTTTTTGATGTGGTCATTTCATCTGCAGAAATAATTTTGATCCAGTGCTTCTCAAAGTTACTTACAAATTCGCTAAACATGCTTACATTTTTCAGATTTACTGATGTGGACCAGTTTGTAAATATAAGAGATGCAGGACTTTATGAGACTGATTTAGCTGGTATTACTATTTGGTATTTCCTTTTTTTTGTTGTTGTGTTTTTTTTTTTTTCAATATGCCCATGAGCCATGGATTCCTTTATTTCCCTTGAAAATTCATTTCATATCATATGTAAGTATATTCAATCCTTATATTCAGAACCAACTTGTTATTGAAGCCCTGGTAGTTACCTAATGACCTCTATGTTATCTGAAACAATGTCAAAGAAAGTCAAGTGAGGAAAGGAGACTTTTTGAGGATATTTGATCACAGGAATCATCTCCATAATCAGTTCAGCTTAGCACTCTTCATACCTCTTTGAAATGTTTGGCCCAGATTGTTTACATATTCAGTTTCCCTTCAAATTTTTCTCTCTTGTTTAGGTACTGACCTTAATATATTTAGCTATAATTGAGTGTCTGATGTTTGGGCAAAAAGAATTTCAACTGTAGGAAAGGGAAGTCCTGCAACAGGTGCCTAAATTTGTCCCGAAGTCAAGAAAAATTTCAGAGTGTCTTGACCATGTAGGGATAAATTTTGTGCTTATGGAATTCCAAACAAAAAAAAATGCATTTTACTTGAATTGAAATTATATGAATAAAAAGGATATGAGGTATTGCTGGGAGAAGGAGGTTGTTCCATATATATTTGTATGTATTTATTTATATCTTATATATCATAATGTATATATTATGTAATATATATATTAGATATATATATTTAAAACATCGTCTGAACACTTAGCTGGCAACCAAAATATTGGAGAAAAAAATGAAAAATTAACTTAAAAAAAAAAACTTTATTTATTTATCCTTTGACAGACAGAGATCGCAAGTAGGCGGGGTGGGGGGTGGGATGTGCGGGAAAGCAGGCTCCCTCCTGAGCAGAGAGCCTGATGTGGGGCTCCATCCCAGGACCCTGGGATCATGACCTGAGCTGAAGGCAGAGGCTTTAACTGAAGGCAGAGGCTTTAACAATCTTTCAGGCACCCCGAAAGATTAGCTCTAAAACTTGAGGTTCAGGTAGTTATTTTTGACTCAGAGGTAGTGATAAAGTTCTGTTATGGTACAACATGTGGTCCAGTTAAAGAGAAGGATAGGGGCACCTGGGTGGCTCAGTCGTTAAGCATCTGCCTTCCGCTCAAGGTCATGATCCCAGGGTCCTGGGATTGAGCCCCACATCCAACTCTCTGTTCAGCAGGAAGCCTGCTTTTCCCTCTCCCGCTCCCCTTGCTTGTGTTACTTCTCTCTGTGTCTGTCAAATAAATAAAACCTTTTAAAAAGAGAGAGAAGGATAAAAATAAAACACCCTCACATTTTTGCATGTCAATAAATTCCTATGGTAACCTACTAGGGTATTGTTTGTGGTGAAAGTGTACAATAGTTGATAATCCTTTTCATAAATCTTTTATAAATTTCATAAATATCTTTAAGAGATTTTACTTGATCTTAGACAAAAGACAGAACAGATCTTTTTAAAAAAGATTTTATGTCAGAGAGAGTGTGCGCACACAAACAAGGGAAGTGGCAGTCATAGGGAGAAACAGGCTCCCCCACTGAGCTAGGAGCCCGATGTGGGACTAGTTCCCAAGACCCTGGGATGGGGCCTAAGCCAAAGGCAGCTGCTTAACTGACTGAGCCACCAGGTATCCCATAATTCTTTTTCATAAGTAGCAAGGAAGACTATATGCCATTGGTCATCTTTATCCTGAGTATGCATCTGAGCCCCCCCCCCCCCCCCCCGCCCATTGCTCTGGAAGAAGGAGAAGGAAAGTTATCTGCACATAAGATTGAAGATAATACTGGCTATTATTTCATGGCTGTAAAATTTTCCCCCTATCACTTGGTGAGGCTACTTTACCATGTGGTCTTTGTTCTAAGTCTGGAGAGAAGTTTGCTTTGTTCCTTCAGTAGGTGCACTGCCTCTCATTAGAAAAAGATAAACTTTTCTCATACTGGGTTAATGACTCTTCTGTGGAATCAGATCTTTAAAGAACTTCCTTTGGTAGTAAACACTAGAAAACAGACACATCCCAAACTTGTTTATTGCCTCATTCCCTATACGTCAGTCCAACAAATCTGTCAGAATAGCTGATGTCATTATTTGCAAGGCTTTCGACTGCAGTTTTCTAAGTAGACTCCGAGCGCCGCTGTTGGCCAATGCGCTCGCTGGAAGAGCTGGCGTCCACCGTCTACCTAAGTGACTTTCTGCGCAATCACGGAAGCGATTCTGAAAGGAGATAAAGCCCAGATACGGGCACTCTTCTCAGCACATGATTCTGGAATACGGAATGGGATACCTTGAAACAGCGTTGAGTTTTCTACGCATTAGCAGTAAATATTTAAAACACAATTTGTAAAGCATCTTCTCATAACATCTGAAGCTGTAGCCGCGAAGAAAGGATGGGAACTAGGGCGAAGCAGAGGAGCCTTACCGGGCAGCGGCAAGTACTCTTTCCCTTCCTGCTGCCTTTGTTCTGTGGGGGGCTCTCTGAGCAGATCCGCTACTCTATTCCTGAAGAAATGGCCAGGGGCTCAGTGGTAGGAAATCTTGCTGAAGACCTGGGGCTGCATGTACAGGATTTACTGAACCGCAACCTGAGAGTTAGTGCAGAGAAGCAATACTTTACAATAAACACAGAGAATGGCAACATACTTGTCAGTGACAGAATAGATAGGGAGTCACTCTGTTCCCAAAGCACCCTGTGTGTGGTGCCCCTAGAGATCGTGGCAGAGAATCCTTTAAATGTTTTTCACATAACAGTGAGGATAGAAGATATAAATGATAATCCACCGTATTTCCCCCAAAATAGCATTGTCTTACAAATCAATGAACTTGCAATTCTAGGAACTCGGTTTGGTCTGGAATCTGCTATAGATGCAGATGTAGGACCTAATTCACTCCAGAGTTACCAACTCAGCTATAATGAGTATTTCTCTCTGATGGTGAAGGATAAGACTGAAGGCAAGAATGCCCCAGAATTAATTTTGGAGAAGCCCCTGGACCGGGAACACCAGAGCTCCCATCTTCTGGTTCTGACTGCACTGGATGGGGGTGACCCAGTCCGAAGTGGCACCATTCAAATCAGGATTGAGATCACTGATGCCAACGATAATCCCCCAGTGTTCAGTCAGGATGTGTACAAAGTTAGCCTTCCAGAGAACTTGCCCTTGGGCACCTCTGTGCTAAAGGTGACAGCCATTGATCAGGATGAGGGCATCAATGCGGAGATCACCTACTCCTTCAAAACACTAAGAGATTTTGGAAATATGTTTATGCTAGACCATCAAAATGGAGAAATTAAATCCAAAGGTCCTATAGACTTCGAAATCAGTAGTAGCTATACCATGAGCATAGAAGCCAAGGATGGTGGAGGCATGGCCACTGAATGTAAAATTATAATAGAAATTTTAGATGAGAATGACAATGCCCCAGAGGTTATTTTCACTTCAGTGTCTAATTCCATAACCGAGGACGCAGAATACGGGATGGTGATTGCTCTGTTCAAAACACATGACAAAGATTCAGGCGAAAATGAAGAAGTCACATGCCTCATAAAAGAAAAAGTTCCTTTCAGAATTGAATCTTCTGCCAATAATTACTACAAGCTTTTAACAGATGGGTCTCTGGACCGGGAGAAGACTCCTTCATACAATGTCACCATCACAGCCACAGACAGGGGAAAGCCACCTCTTTCCTCCAGTTCTAGTATCATTCTGCACATCGCAGATGTCAACGACAATGCACCAATTTTCGAACAGGCTTTCTATTTGGTCCACATTGCCGAGAACAACCCTCCTGGAACCTCTATCACCCAAGTCCGCGCCTCCGACCCGGACGTGGGGCCCAACGGTCGCGTCTCCTACTCCATCGTCGCCAGCGACCTGGAGCCACGGGCGCTGGCGTCCTACGTGTCCGTGAGCGCGCAGAGCGGGGTGGTGTTCGCGCAGCGCGCCTTCGACCACGAGCAGCTGCGCGCCTTCGAGCTGACCCTGCAGGCGCGCGACCAGGGCTCGCCCGCACTCAGCGCCAACGTGAGCCTGCGCGTGTTGGTGGGCGACCGCAACGACAACGCGCCGCGGGTGCTGTACCCGGCGCTGGGACCCGACGGCTCGGCGCTGTTCGACACGGTGCCACGCGCCGCGCAGCCCGGCTACCTGGTCACCAAGGTGGTGGCGGTGGACGCCGACTCCGGACACAATGCCTGGCTGTCGTACCACGTGCTGCAGGCCAGCGAGCCGGGACTCTTCAGCCTGGGGCTGCGCACGGGCGAGGTGCGCACGGCGCGTGCTTTGGGCGACCGGGACGCGGCCCGCCAGCGCCTGCTGGTCGCTGTGCGGGATGGGGGACAGCCGCCGCTCTCGGCCACGGCCACGCTGCTCCTAGTTTTCGCCGACAGCTTGCAGGAGGTGCTGCCGGATGTCAGCGACCGCCCTGAGTCCTCTGACCCCCAGGCGGAGTTGCAGTTTTACCTGGTGGTGGCTTTGGCCTTGATTTCAGTGTTGTTCCTCCTCGCGGTGATTCTGGCGGTTGCCCTGCGCCTGCGAAGCTCCTCCAGCTCTGTCTCCTGGGGCTATTTTCAGCCTGGTCTGTGTGTCAAGTCAGGACCTATGGTTCCTCCCAACTACAGTGAAGGGACTTTGCCTTATTCCTACAATATGTACGTTGCCTCGGATTCCCAGAAAGCAAGGCTTAATTTACTCACTATGACGTCAGAAATGGGACCCTTACAAGATCTCTCTACTGATGCTTCGTTTGTAATAAGTGCCACTGAAGAGAATAACAAATTAAACTCTTACACTGATGCTTCTGCTCACGTGAGTGTCAATAAACAGGTTTGGTTTAATTTTCAAATAATATTTTGGCAAAAAATCTTTTTTTTTTTTCTTTTCAAGATTTTATTTATTTATTTGACAGAGAGAAATCACAAGTAGACGGAGAGGCAGGCAGAGAGAGAGGGAAGCAGGCTCCTTGTTGAGCAAAGCCCGATGCGGGGCTCGATCCCAGGACCCTGAGATCACGACCCGAGCCGAAGGCAGTGGCTCAACCCACTGAGCCACCCAGGCGCCCCTTGGCAAAAAATCTTAAACAGATCATATCTACTATCACTTTGTTTGCTTACCCACTCTCAATATTTTCTTTTCCTTTCTGTGTTAGCCAGTGACTTCATTATTAGCCCTCAAGTATTTTGAAATACTTTGACAATTTCACCTGAGATGGTCTTTATCCACCTACATGCTCTATCTCCTTTACTGTGACAAATGGCAATAGCATCATAATATCCATTTGTCACAGTAAAGCATAAATGTTTTCTTTCTGTGGGTGTTTCTCTTTCTCAGAACATCAATATTTTGACTATATAAGCCTTTTTCTTCATAATTACAAAGTGAGTAAAATGCATAAGAAAAGTTTAAAAAAATCTTTTAAAGATTTTATTTATTCAAGAGACAGAGCACTAGCTAGGGAGAGGCAGAAGCAGAGGTAGAAACAGACTCCCTGTTGATCAGGGAGCCAGACTCAGGCCTCCATCTCAGAACTCTGAGATAATGACCTGATTTGAAGGCAGATGCTTAACAGACAGCAGAGGCTTAACTGACTGAGCCACCCAGGCATCATGAAAGGCTTTTTTTCCCTAAAGGACAGAGTAGTATTTTAATAACAGTCCATTACATTTGCTAAGGATTCTTTGAATCCCACTGAATAGGCCAGTTTTATTCCCAATATTTTCTCAGAACTATCTGTAGATTTCCTTCCAGCTTTAAAGATATGTTGTGGTAGGCCTGCCAAATATGCTTATCCTCAGAATCCAAACATTTACATTCATGAAAGCAGAATAGTGGGATTTTTTCCCTTAATTTTGACGGGCTTTCAAATGTATTACCAGTCATTTTCAGTAAATGGAATTGGGTTTGTTACTCAGAAAAAGGTAAGTTTTTACTATTCTTTGGATTGCTAATTTTCTCAAACATGGTTTTGAAATAAAATGTGTTAGTACATTGTAAAGTACTACTCTTACTTCCAGTAAATGCAAGTTGAAATGCTTCCATTCTGTCCTAAAAATGTTAATGTGTCTTATTCACTCGACTTCTTGTCCATGTGCTTCTGATAATATATACAATTGCATTTCCTATTTTTAGGTCTCCATATTGTGTAATTTTTATTTCTAAATATTAAATATTGGCAACCTTTTAAAATAGCTTCTCTAAGTATATTTAATACCTGTAAAAATCTGCCCCTTATCACAGCCGAGTGAGAAAGTTTAATTTATTCTATGATTTCTCAAAACAGGAAACACCTAGGAAGATGTCCCATAATAGGTGTTTTTTGGGAGTGGTGATATCAAACTAGGTGCACTAAAGTTATACGGTTAAAATTACTTTGTATAGAAACTTCAAATTCATTTGAAAGGTTATTGGAAAAACAATACAACTACAGAAAATAATCTCAAGAAAGCAGCTCTATATGAAAAATTTTAGAGAACTACAAAGAAGTTGACTGAAATTCCTAGTAAAAGGAGGACTGTAATTTTTTAGTTGGCTCCACTTACATCCCTACTTGAGGAACAGTAGGTGGAGCTATTTGAGGTACAAAAACCAAAGATCCTTCCTGGAGTTGAAGATTGTGCAGTAATTGGTTAGGACTCTGAGCACCACTGTTCACCAATCTGGGAGAGAAAAACAGAGATCCTGCTTGCCTCCTGCTTGCCCTGCAGGCACCTGTAGCACAAAGCCCAGATAGAAACTAATCATCTCTGGGACTATGAAGAAAATGTTGGATTCTGAAGATGGGAAAAACTGGTCCTGACTTGGGTGGTCTAGGGACAAATTGGAACTAATAACCTCCAGGAAAGCGATAATGATTTCTGAGTGGCTGCATCAGGACTGAAAATGGCTTGTCCTGCTGGGAGTTCTCCTGGGGAATCTATGGGAAACTGGGTGTGCCCAAATTCACTATTCACTTCCTGAGGAGCTGGAGAAAGGCTCTAGGATGGGAACCATTGCCAAGGACCTGGGGTTGGAGCCCCAGGAACTAGAGGAGCGCGGAGTCGGTATAGCCTCCAGAGGTACAACTCAAGTTTTCACTCCAAACCTTCAAGCGGCAGCCTTATCTTCGCAGGCAGGGTAGACTGGGAAGAACTCTGCTTGGGGGTCTTAAAGTGTCAATTAAATCTGGAGGTTTTGCTGGAGGATAAAGTAAAAATATATGGGGTTGTGGTAGAAGTGAGAGACATTAACAGTAATGTCCCCTATTTCTGGGAAGATGAATTAGAAATAAAACTGAGTGAAAACGCAGCCACTGGGTTGCGGTTCCCTCTTCCCCATGCTTGGGATCTGGATATCGGGAAGAACTGTCTCCAGAGCTACTGACTCAGTAGTAATACTGACATCTTTCTGGACGTGCAAAGTGGAGCAGATAGTAACACGTACCCAGAATTGGTTTTGGAGCATGCCTTGGACCGGGAGCAGAAGGCTATTCATTACCTTGTTCTCATCGCCTCTGGTGGGGGTGACCCAATCTGCACAGGCACTGTGCGCATCCGTTTCATGGTAGTTGATGTGAATGACAACGTACCAGTATTTGCACAGTCTGAACCACATGAGTGTTCCAGAGAATGCGTCATAGGCACTAAGCTGCTTTGTGTAAGCACCATGATGGAGGACCATGATGAAGGAGCCAATGCTGATGACCCTGATGAAGGAGCCAATGCTGAAGTGATGTATTCCTTCTGTTATGTGGACAAGAAGGCAGCACAAGTTTTCAAACTAGATGCTAATTTAGGGACGATTTCAACAATAGGGGAGCTGAACCACAAGGAATTGAGGATTCTGTGAGATGGAAGTGCAAGCTGTGGATAATGCAGGATATTCTGCACAAGCCAGAGTCTTGATCACAGTATTGGATGTGAATGATAACGCCCCTGAAGTAGTTGTCACCTCTCTCTCCAGCTCTATTTTGGAAAACTCTCCCAGAGGGACACTAATTGTCCTTTTAAATGTAAATGATGAAGAATCTGGGGAAAATGGACAAGTGATCTGTTTCATCTGAGAGAATATGCCATTTAAATGAGAAAAGTCTTATGGAAATTACTACAGTTTAGTGACAGACACACTCCTAGATCCAGAACAGGTTCCTAGCTACATCATCACCATGACTGCCAGTGACACAGGAAGTCTGTCCCTGTCCACAGAAACTCACATCTCACTGAAAGTAGCAGACACCAATGACAACTCTGATGCTTTCTACACTGCCTATATCATGAAGAACAACCCTAGAGGAGCCTGCATAGTGTCTGTGACTATCTATGACTCCTGACTATGGAAAGAACGCCCAGGTCACTCACTTACTCACTGGTGGAGGACACACTTCTCGGAACACCCATATCCTCCTACATCTCCATCAACTCTGACACTGGCATTCTATATGCCCTGTGTTCCTTCGACTATGAACGATTCCAAGACTTGCATCTACAAGTGATGGCGCATGACAGCAGTGACCCTCCGCTCAGCAGCAACGTATCTCTGAGCCTGTTGGTGCTGGACCAAAACGACAACGTGCCAGAGATTCTGTATCCCACCCTCCCCACCGATGGCTCAACAGATGTGGAGTTGGCACCCCGCGCTGCAGAGCCCGGGTACCTGGTCACCAAGGTGGTGGCGGTGGACAGAGACTCTGGCCAGAACGCCTGGCTGGCCTACCGCCTGCTCAAGGCCAGCGAGCCAGGGCTCTTCGCGGTTGGGCTGCACACGGGCGAGGTGCGCACAGCGCGGGCCCTGCTGGACAGAGACGCGCTCAAGCAGAGCCTGGTGGTGGCGGTGCAGGATCACGGGCAGCCCCCTCTGTCGGCCACCGTCACGCTCACCGTGGCCGTGGCCGACAGAATCCCGGACGTCCTGGCGGACCTGGGCAGCATCGGGACCCCCGCCAACCCAGACGATGCGGACCTCGCGCTCTATCTGGTGGTGGCGGTGGCGGCCGTCTCCTGCGTCTTCCTCGCCTTCGTCATCGTGCTGCTGGCGCTCAGGCTGAGGCGCTGGCACGCGTCGCGTGTGCTTCAGGCTTCAGGAGGCGGGCTGGTGGGCGTGCCGGCCTCGCACTTCGTGGGCGTGGACGGGGTGCGGGCTTTCCTGCGGACCTATTCTCGCGAAGTGTCCCTCACCGCGGACTCACCAGGGGGTCACCTGATCTTCCCCCAGCCCAACTATGCGGACACGCTCATCAGCCAGGAGAGCTGTGGGAAAAGCGAGCCTCTTTTGCTGTCAGGTAGTTCAGCGTTTTCTAAAGACAGTAATGCATTAATTCAGGAGAGTACCTATCAAATATTCTGTGGGTTCTGAACAAAATATCTCTTAGTGTGGATAGTGTGTGTATTTCGAATTTAGAAAGTAGACACCAAAAAATTTATATATGCGTGGTGGATACCAAGGATAACTTGGAGGCCTTCTCTGAGGTCTTCCTTCATGCCTTCTCGTGCCTTATTTATAACAGTGTTCATGTATTATTTATCTATATATGTATAAATTTATAACCACCTTGGTACATTTTAAATACTCAATTTTTTTCTAATTTAATTAACCAGCTATACCTTCTTTTAACTGGTCTTTTTATTTGCCTTTGGACGTGTAGCATTTTTATGTTGAACATCTGATGCCAATTTATCCGTTAAAAACCCAAATTCTTGTAGAGGGAGTCATTCTAATTTGTGAAAAGTACAAATGCAATTTGAAATAAACTTTTATGAGTAGAGGGGTTTCTTTTCTTTTTTTTTTTTTTTAAGATTTTATTTATTTATTTGACAGATAGAGCTCACAAGTAGGCAGAGAGGCGGGGGGAAGCAGGCTCCCAGCTGAGCAGAGAGCCCCATGCGGGGCTCGATCCCAGGACCCTGGGATCATGACCTCGGCCAAAGGCGGAGGCTTAACCCACTGAGCCACCCAGGCGCCCCGAGTAGAGGGGTTTCTAAGTACACATGAAGTTGCTAACAAATTCATAAGCTGCATTTAATTTATTTTAAAGTGAAGTAGTTCTGGTCATTAGGGATGCATGCGATTATACTTTCTTAGGTGCTAAATCATTTCATGGTTTCATACAATTCTTGAGCTTCCAGATATACTCAGTTTATTTCCTACATACTTAAAACTTTGTCATTGTATTATCCAAACGGAGATAGCCACTGGCATAGTAGAGCATGCTACTCTTGATCTGGGGGTGTGAGTTCAAGCCCCATGTTGGGTGTAGAGATTGCCTAAACGTAAAATCTTAAAAAAATATATGCAAACAGTGTAAGTGTTGTCCTGAAGAAAAACTGAAGAGATTATTTTTCATCCCAATTGCAGATTTTGGGAATGCAATGTATGTATGTGTTTCCAGGCAAGATATTTCCTTAGTTTATCCACACTGATGATCTTGATGATGACTTTGTGAAGCAGTCAAGTTAACAAATTGTGTTTTGAGTGCATTGTTGGTAATGTGGTGCATTTTCAGTAGTCTTCTTTTGTAAGTTTCCATAACTTTGACACGTGGAAAAAATTCTGGAAAGTTCTCAGATTCTAAGTGTTTTTTGAGAACCTAACACTTATTGTATAACGTTGAACCTAAATTGAATACTAATACATATTATTCTTGGGAAAGCATTGCTGGAACCTGTAAGAAGTCTGGATCTTTGGGGGCGCCTGAGTGGCTCAGTGGGTTAAAGCTTCTGCCTTCGGCTCAGGTCATGATCTCAGGGTCCTGGGATCGAGTCCCACATTGGGCTCTGCTCAGCAGGGAGCCTGCTTCCTCCTCTCTCTCTGCCTGCCTCTCTGCCTACTTGTGATCTCTCTCTCTGTCAAATAAATAATTAAATTTTTTAAAAAAAGATGTCTGGATCTTTGGGTGAGTTCTGTAAAGGAGTAGGGAATCATAGCATCCTTATTAGTTTCTCTTTGTTATCTGTCTCCTTTCAAAAATACAAAAGTTAGTATCTAGAATTGTAAAAGAGATTAGAAATCATTTGGGAAAGAAAGGTAATTAAATGGCCCTAAAATGTGACAGTTACTGTTAATGAATTGGCATGTCACTTTATGCTTTGTGACAACCAGTACAAAAAAAAAAAAAAAAAAGGGAAACATAGTATGGTTCTGTTTGTCTGATATATTTAAAAGGAAGTTTTGAGTCTACCTGAAAATGCAAATTTTGTATTGACATGTAGTTCCAAATGGAACGTAATAAGTAGAGCTTTCTAAATGATGTCAGTGGAATTGGAGGGCAATTTGACCTCCTGGTTTGTTTGGGTTTTTTTAAAGATTTTATTTATTTATTTTGACAGAGAGATACCACAAGCAGATGGAGAGGCAGGCAGAGAGAGAGAGAGGGAAGCAGGCTCCGTGCTGAGCAGAGAGCCCGATGCAGGACTTGATCCCAGGACCCTGAGATCATGACCTGAGCCGAAGGCAGCGGCTTAACCCACTGAGCCACCCAGGCGCCCTGACCTCCTTTTTTGTAAAAGCTATCAAAATGTTCATCAGAAGACCAGTTCACACATGGTGGTCAATTCAAAATGAAAGACATAATGTACAATAGAAATTATTTGGGTAACCTGCTGACTTCTGTTCACTTTACCTGATTTAGAGACAAATCATTGAAAGTTAGGGCAATGAATGATCATGACCCTTAAGCTGAATCTCAAGAATCCGTGATCACAACTAATGCTTCTAGGTGGGCTAAATTTGCTTCACTCATTTGTTGAGTGAGTGAAAGAACAAATGTGTGTGCTCTAGGGATTACCTGCTATTGGTATTCTAAGATGTAGTTTGATAGAAAAGTAGCAGCTTCAAAATGAGGTAGTACTAATTTTGTGACCTTTGACAAGTTATTTCATGTCTGTTAGGTTCAGCAAAATTGGGAAAATAATGCATAATTTGAAAGATTGTGGTGAGGGACTAGTGGTAACATATAAACCACCGGGTTCATAATAGGTACTTAATGGTAGCCATTTTTTTACACTGTTGCTATAAAAAGCTTTTAGTGTCAGCACACTTGACATTCTGTTGGGAAAAGTATTACTTTGTGTGTTCTCCTGGTTGTCTTATGGGTTGATCTGTGAGTGGAAATAAAACTATTCTAAAGTTTTTGGGGGGCCTGGGTGGCTCAGTTGGTTGAGCAACTGCCTTCAGCTCAGGTCTTGATCCTGGAGTCCTGGGATCGAGTCCCGCATCGGGCTCCTTGCTCGGCGGGGAGTCTGCTCTTCCTCTGACCTCTCCACTCTCACACACTCTCTCTCTCAAATAAAAAAATAAAATTTAAAAAAAACTATTCTAAAGTTTTTATGAAAGCTAATTTTAAAAGCTTAGGGGTGCCTGGGTGGCTTATGTTCAGGTTATGGTCCTGCAGTCCTGGGGTCAAGCCCCATGAGCCGAGTGTTGGGATCCCTTTCCAGTAGGAGAGTCTGCCTCTCCCTCACCCTCTGCCCCTGCTTATGTACTCTTTCTTTTGCTCATTGTTTCTCTTATGTAAATAATCTTTTAAAAAGTCCTTAGGTACATTCTTTTTTAAACTTGTTTAAAAATTGAATTATAATCGAAACAATATTATGTTAGCTTCAGGTGCATGACATAGTGATTCAGTATTTTTTAAAAAGTTTTTTTTAGGGGCACCTGGGTGGCTCGGTGGGTTAAAGCCTCTGCCTTCAGCTCAGGTCATGATCCCAGGGTCCTGGGATGGAGCCCCGCATCAGACTCTCTGCTTGTCAGGGAGCCTGCTTCCTTTCCTCTCTCTCTGCCTGCCTCTCTGCCTACTTGTGATCTCTTTCTGTCAAATAAATAAATAAAATCTTTAAAAAAAATTTTTTAAAGCTTTTTTTTTTTTAATTTTAGAGAGAGAGCACGTGATCGAGGGAGGAGCAGAGGGAGAGGGAAGTAATTTCTAGTGGACTCTGCTTAGTGCAAAACCCATGACTCCGAGATCATGACCTGAGCCACCCAGGCACCCCTCATTATTTTTATACATTATGAAACGATCACCTCGATAGATCTAGTTACTGTCTGTCACCACACAGAGTCATTACAGTATTATTGACTGTATTCCCTTTTCTGTGTATTACATCCCCATGACTTATTTTGTAACTGGTTTGTATCAGTTGATTCCCCTCACCTAGGGGGATTAGGTGATAGGTAATTTATAAACAGCAGAAATGTATTGCTTACTGTTTGGAAGGCTGGAATTCTGAGATAAAGGTGCCAGGGTGGTCAAATGAGGGCTTTCTTGTAGATCACAGATTTTTGGCTGTGTCCTCACATGGCAGAAGGAGAGAAGATCTTCCTAGGCACATTATTGATTGAGAAGCCCGTTTGGGGTCTTAAAAGATGGGAGAACCATTGTTTTGATGGGACAGTTATATGAGTGTTAACTTTTCTTTCTTTTTTTTAATGGCTTAAAATGACGTGGGAAAGTTTTAAACAGGATTTTATGTATTTGAGAGAGAGAGACTGCACATGAGTGGGGTGAGGGGAAGAAGGAGAGCAGGGAGCCTTATACAGGGCTCTATCTTGGAACTCCGGGACTATGACCTGAGCCGAAGACAGACATTTAACCACCTGAGCCACCCAGGCACCCCTCTTTTTCTCTTTCTGAACCATAGTGAAACCTAAACAAGAGTCCTATGAAATTTCTTATTTAAATGACCTATTTGCTCCATTAGGATTGATAGAATGATTTAACTGGAGAATGGAGCATCAAAAGTTGAAAGCTGGAGTTACTTAATTTTGGCCACATGAGAGTTTAAGTTAATATCATGTATTATTTTTAAGATATTTATTTATTAGAGAGAGAGAGTGTGTGTGTGTACAAGCAGGGGGAGAGGAAGAAGACAACACCCCATTGAGCAGGGAGACCAAAGCAGGTCTCAACCCAGGACCCCAGGATCATTACCTGAGTCACCCAGGCACCCCTAACATAATGTATTTAATGATATTTGTTGATAACTTAGGATTGATAATTAGGATCTTTGTTGATTTTTTTTAGAGTAGGCAGTGGTTTTGGTTGTTTATTTTTGTGCTGGTTCCAGTGATGAAATTACATTGAGAACTGGGCTTATCTTCCTATATGTTAAGAATCATGGGTTTACATTCACTTAATCTAATAAGTTAAAGTGTTCAGGTATAATTTAAAAGTTGCATCTTTGCTATTTCATAGCATCTAAAGTTGAAATGTAATATTTCAACACATATTCTTCCCCCATATTCATTCTAGAAGAGATATTGTGCTGTTTGAAGCAGAAATAGACTAGGATCCTTGGTGAGACTGCACAACTTGTTGAGACTGTGCAATCCATAGATCATTTTAAAATGAATTAGAAGGCTAAAGATAAATGAGAGGACTCTGTCAGTTTTCTCAGTTACATGTAACAGTATAGCTGTGATCATGAATTGAATTTTTCTGGTGAAAAACCTGCTTTTTTTCATGCAAGATACCAAGTTCTAAAAATTAAACACCTCCACATTAAATATGTATAGTTCTTTGTGTATCAGCTATACCTCAATAAAGCTACTTTAAAATTTTTTTAAGCAAACTGTGAAGATATATTGATCAAAGTAGTAAGTATATATATTAGGAAAGAGATTGACTCTCCTGAGTTAAACGTAAGAGTTCATTTTTAGGAAACCATGTATGATGAAAAGTTATCAATAAAAGAATATATTGTTTAAGGGGTGCCTGGTGGCTCAGTGGGTTAAATCTCTGCCTTCGGCTCAGGTCATGATCTCAGGGTCCTGGAATCCACCCCTGCATCAGTCTCTCTGCCTGCTTCCCCCTGTCTCTCTGCCTGCTGCTCTGCCTACTTGTGATCTCTCTCTCTGTCCAATAATTAAAAAATCTTTTAAAAAAGAATATATTGTTTGGGATTCTTTTTTTTTTTAAAGATTTTATTTATTTATTTGACAGACAGAGATTACAAGTAGGCAGAGAGGCAGTCAGAAAGAGGAGGAAGCAGGCTCCCTGCTGAGCAGAGAGCCCGATGTGGGGCTCAATCCCAGGACCCTAGGATCATGACCTGAGCCGAAGTCAGAGGCTTTAACCCACTGAGCCACCCAGGTGCCCCTATTGTTTGGGACTCTTAAAATATTAATAAGAATAGATAGCCTATGGCAAAGCTGATTGAAAAAGATCTTTGACAGAGGAAGAATTTCCTTAATACAAAATGGGAAGAGTTCTGGTTCGCGAAGGTGTGAAGAAATTGTCATCAGATAAATCACTGACTCAATACTTCTGCAATTTCTGTTAGAGAAGCCATAAAAAAATCTATGTATGTCATTAATGACAAACATAATTTCTTTGTTCATCTTTTTCATTTAATTTTTTATTTTTTATTAACATATAATGTATTATTAGCCCCAGGGGTACAGGTCTATGAATTGTCAGGTTTACACACTTCACAGCACTCACCATAGCATATCCTCTCCCCATTGCCCTTAACCCATCTTAGTTTATCTTTAAGTCTCTGAAGCATTTCACACAATGATTTATACCTCTTCTAAATATTCACTAAAAGGCTTCAGTTCAGTGATTAGAAAGTGGTCTCTAACATAGATCAGTGGAGTGGAATAGCAAACCCAGAAATGGACCCACAACCAAATGGTCATCTTTGACAAAGCAGGAAAGAATATCCAATGGAAAAAAGCCAAGTCTCTTCAACAAATGGTATTGGGAAAACTGGACAACAACATGCAAGAGAATGAAACTGGACCGCTTTCTTACACCATACACAAAAATAAATTCAAAATGGATGAAAGACCTACATTTGACAGGAAACCATCAAAATCCTAGAGGAGAACACAGGCAGCAACCTCTTTGACCTTGGCTGCAGCAGCTTCTTACTAGACATGTTGCCAGAGGCAAGGGAAATAAAAGCAAATGAACTATTGGACTTCATCAAGATAAAAAGCTTTCCTTCCAGCGAAGGAAACCATTTATGAAACTAAAAGACAACCAATGTAATGGGAGAAGATATTTGCACTGACATATCAGATCAAGGGCTAGTATCCAGGGGCGCCTAGGTGGCTTAGTTGGTTAAGCCTCTGCCTTCAGCTCAGGTCATGGTCCTGGAGTCCTGGGATTGGGTCTTTCATCTGGCTCCCAGCTCTGGGGGGGTGTGCTTCTCCCTCTGGCCCCTCCCCTCTCATGTTCTCTCTCTCTCTCTCAAATAAATAAATAAAATATTAAAGAAATATAAATAAATATTTTTTAAAAGGGGGGTGGTTATCCAAAATCTTTAAAGAACTTATTATCAAGTTCTTTGCCTCCAAAACAAATAATCCAGTTAAGAAATGGGCAGAAGACATGAACAGACATCCAGAAAGAATACATCCAGATGTGCTAACAGGCACATGAAAAGTTGTTCATTACTCATCATCAGGGAAATACAAATCAAAACCACAATGAGATATCATCTCACACCTGGCAGAATGGCTAAAATTAATACAGGAAACAACAGATGTTGGTGAGGATGCAGAGAAAGGGGAACCCTCTTATATTGTTGGTAGGAATGCAAACTGGTGCAGCCATTCTGGAAAACAGTATGGAGGATCATCAAAAAGTTAAAAATAGAACTTCTCTATGGTCCAGCAATGGCAGTACTGGGTATTTACAAAGAATACAAAAATAATTAATTGCCTTAATATATAAGCTTTTCATATTGTGTAACTTATTTTTTTATTGTGTAACTTCTTAGAAGCTTCCTATATATTTGCAGCTGAAGATCCAGCCAGTAGTTCATCCAGAATCTGTTATATGAAAAAAATAAAGCTTCTGTACAAAACAATTTTTTAAAGGGATAGCCTAAAAATTATCTTAAGTATCAAGAAAATATAAAAAGCAGTCATAATTTTGACCTCATATGGTGGAATTACTAAGAATATGAATTCCCAGGAATATTTAATTGGAAGAATAAGCCTGTACAGTATACTACCTTTCAGCCTGCAAATTCCATTGAGAAACATCTTTCTCTTTGTTTCAACTCTCCAAAACACTGAGCTCTCCTTACTTCAGGCTGTAGTCCTAAGGCAGGGACTCAGAGCACTACTGTGAGTCATTATGAAAATAGGGATTAACAAGGAGATCTTTAAAGGCTCTTGCTGGATGACTTTCCTCATGGGACCTTGTCAAAGATATGGGGCCTGGGTGTCCAGGACTTGCTGTTCAAAAGCTGTGGATTAATGTGGAAAAGGAATAGTTCACTCTGAGTGAAGAAAGTAGACACTTGTAACAGAATGGACCTGGAACATATAAAGCCATATACCATAGTTTGTATCAAATGTTTGGAAGTGGTAGTTGAAAATCTTTTAAATTTTTTCCACCTTAATATAGATGTGCAAGGTGCCAATGATAATACTCAATACTCAAATATCTGAATTGACCCAGCTTGGGGCAAGATTTATAATAGAACCTACAGAAGATACTGATGTTGGAAACAATTACTTTACAAAATTGCCAGCTTAGCAGCAGCACTTTGTTTTTCAAGTAACAGAGACCAAAGTGGAAACAAATATGTTAAGCCTGTGTTAGAGAAGCCACTAGACTAGGAAAAGCCAAACTCATGTGGTTTAGTCCTGATAGCCTTAGATGGCAAAGATGGCCCTGAAGCAGTACTGCTCAGGTCCCCACCCTTGTAGTTGATGCAGCTATACATGCCTCCTGGACATCTCCATGGTAACGATGAAGGTCACTGACCCATATGAAAGTAGCAGTGTGGATATCATATATGTCTTTATAGCCCTTTATAGTGTCCAGTTTAATCTTGATCACAGTTGTGGTGAGATAAAAACTTCAAGTACAATGGACTTTGATGAGATTAAAAAATGTTCTGTGGTTTGGTAAGGAAGGAATGATGGAAGTGGGGGAGAACTGGTTGCCTAGTATAGTTGAGGTCAAAATTCTGGATGATAATTACAAAGTCCCAGAGCTGATTTTTACTTCGTGGGTTTTTTTTTTTTTTGAAGATTTTATCTATTTGACAGAGAGAGATCCCAGGTAGGCAGAGAGGCAGGCAGAGAGAGAGAGGAGGAAGCAGGCTCCCTGCCAAGCAGAGAGTGCGATTCGGGTCTCCATCCCAGGACCCTGAGATCATGACCTGAGCTGAAGGCAGAGGCTTAACCCACTGAGCCACCAGACACCCCTGATTTTTACTTCTTTTTCCACAATGATTCCTGAAGATTCTGCACCTTCAATGGTAATGACTCTGTTTAAAACACAGGATCCAGATTTGGCAGAAAAAGGAAGGTCTCATGTCTGGTATAGATTCAGAATTGAATCTTCTACTGATAATAACTACATATTTGCAACAGATGGGGCCCTGGACTTGGAGCATACCGATGTTACCATCATGGCCACAGAAAAACAAGTCACCTCTCTCCTCCAGTAGAAATGCCACCCTGCATGTTGGTGACATCAACAGGCCAGTTTTCTACCAGGCCTCCTGGGGGTCCAAATGGCCAAGAGTAGCCTCCATTGCCCAAGTCTGCACCTCAGATCCTGACCTGGACCCAAGAGCAGTATCTCTTACTCCCTTGTGGCCAATTTGGGTACTTTAAGTGAATTTGAGCTGGAGCAGAATGCTGGGTAGGGACAGTTGCATGTAGTCAGGTGGATCTGAATAATGTTAGCATGGCTTTCACTCAACTTATAGTTTACAAACACTTGAAAAATTATAGAATAACATTTGCATATAAAATTCCCTATTATATATCACTGTCAGTGGCTTGGAAGATTACAGTCTAAAATATAACAAGGAAATATAAATATATAAAGTTACATAAATATAAAATATAAAAGGAAAAGGAAATATCTGTTGGAAAGTACATATAGGAAAAGTGGGTAATGAGGAAGCTGAAAAGAGTGAAAAGAAAATTACTGGTAAGTCAAGATAAAGAAAACTAGTAAGATGTATAAAATTGCGTCTGATTGGTTAGTTGTGGTAGGATTCCTTATTGGTGTGGATTCTGTTGTCTAAGCTATGTTAACTTGTGTAGTATTTTCTCTACCAGTGTGTTAGGGAAGGCCCTGAATTTTCCTGGTGAGCAAAGGGCACTTGATATCTGTTGACTCTTCTATTTGCCTTGTTTTGAACTGATTTTGAGATGTGGTATGAGGTAGCAACTCATTGAGGTAGGAATCAAGGTTTTTTCCCATATGATGCCCTGATTTTCCAGTATCATTTGTTGAAAGGATGTCATTTTCCTATTGAATTGCTTTGGCATCCTTGTTGAAAATCATTTGATACAAATGGGTTTATTTCTCGACTCCTTGCCATGGATCTCTTTGTTTTTTTGCCACAACCACATTGTCTAGATTATGGTAGCTTTATAGTAAGTCTTGAAGTCAGGTAGGTAGTCAGGTTGTTTTTCCATGTTGTTTTGACTACTCATGATCCTTTCTCTTTCCAAATAAAAGTCATTTTCTTACTTTCTGGAGAAAGAAAAAGCTTGCAAGGGGTTCATATGGGATTGCACTGAATCGATAGACCTTTTGGGAGAGAGGTCATCTGAACAACATTGAGACTTGGAACCTATGAGAATGGTATTGTATTTCCATCTATTTAGATCTTTACCTTCTCTTAGCAGTGTTTCCGAATTTTAAGTATAGAGGTATTATATATCTTTCATTAGATTATTCCTATGTATTTTATGGTTTTGGATGTTATTATAAAATATATTTTAATTTCATTTTCTGATTTTTGATGGCTTACAGAAAAACATGAATTTTGAATACTTCCTATGGTTTTGAAAAACAAGAAGTGCAATGTACTCTATTCTCATACTGTGTGAGAGTATAATGTAAAAGAGTATAGTATAATCTTTTTTTTTTAGGAAGAGAATCTTTTTTTCTAAGATTTTATTTACTTATTTGACAGAGAGAGAGAGAGATCATGAGCAGGTAGAGAAGCAGGCAGAGAGAGAGAGGTGGAAGCAAGCTCCCCACGGAGCAGAGAGCCCAATGTGGGGCTCAATCCCAGGACCCTGAGACCATGACCTGCGCTGAGGCCCAACCCACTGAGCCATGCAGGTGCCCCAAGAGTATAGTATAATCTTAAACCACCTCTACTTAAGCTCAGGCATCCATTCTCTGAAATATATAGGTTGGAAGAGCCCGTCCAAAAACAAAGTAAACACTAGTGTCTTCCCCAAGTCTAGCAGTGGTTGAATCATTCATTCATTTATTAACAAATATTTATTAAGTGCCTGCTACATGCAAAACACTGTCCTAGGTTCCAAGGATGCACCAATGAACAAGGCAAATGCTATTCTTGACTTAATGGGTTCCTTTCTAAGGTATGGTCTTTAATAAGTCTGATAAATGCCAGAGAGAAAAATAAGGATGCTAAGAGAGCTTATAATAGGGATCTTCCCCTCGTCTGGGAGGATCAGGGAGAGGTTCTTTCAGGAAGTTATAAAGTTCGCATGAGATGTGAAAGATGAGTAGAAGTGAGGTAGGTAACAAAGAGATTAAAGGAGAAATTGGCAGAGCAAATCATGGGTGTAAAGATCCTTTAAAAAAAAAAGGTGAGCAATTGGAAAAGTCTAGGGAGGCAAAAAAGGTTAAATAAGTAGACATGAGGTACATTATAAGGCAGAGTTCTATAAACCATGTTAAAGATTCTTTTTAAAAAAAAAAGATTTTATTTATTTGACAGAGATCACAAATAGACAGACAGGCAGGCAGAGAGAGAGAGAGAGAGAGAGAGAGAGGAGGAAGCAGGTTCCCTGCTGAGCAGAGAACCTGATGCGGGGCTTGATCCCAGGACGCTGGGATCATGACCTGAGCCGAAGGCAGAGGCTTTAACCCACTGAGCCACCCAGGCGCCCCCATGTTAAAGATTCTGCATTTTATTCTAAGTACTTTTATACTTAGGAGCTTTTTTTTTTTTTAAGATTTTATTTATTTATCAGTGAGAGAGAGAGGGAGAGCGAGCAAGCACAGGCAGACAGAATGTCAGGCAGAGGCAGAGGGAGAAGCAGGCTCCCCGCTGAGCAAGGAGCCCGATGTGGGACTCGATCCCAGGACGCTGGGATCATGACCTGAGCCAAAGGCAGCTGCTTAACCAACTGAGCCACCCAGGCGTCCCTATACTTAGGAGCTTTTGAATGGTTTTTAAACAAGGCAGTGACAAGATATGATTTGAATTTTTAAAAAGATTCTTTGGTTTGCTGTGTGGCAGATTGATTTATGAGGGTAATAAATGGAAGTAGGGAGAACAGATGGGAGACTATGGCAGTGTTCTGTTAAGAAATGGTGCCGAATTGGATTAAAGGAAGGCAGTGGATGTAGAAACAAATGGATGGTTTGGAGATATATTTAGGAAATAGATACAACAAGACAGTAGTAGAATGGTGGAATGTAAACTCCTTAAGGTCAGGGACTATTTTCTTTATTACTCAAAATCTGGAAAGATCATTGCCTGGCCACTGGTAGATTCACAATTAGATATTGTTGACTGCGTAAATACAGTGATGAAAGGGGGGATTAAGAGTCATTTCCAGGGGCGCCTGGGTGGCTCAGTGGGTTAAAGCCTCTGCCTTCGGCTCAGGTCATGATCTCAGGGTTCTTGGATGGAGCCCTGCATCGGGCTCTCTGCTCAGCAGGGAGCCTGCTTCCCCCTCTCTCTCTGTCTGCCTTTCTGCCTACCTGTGATCTCTGTCTGTCAAATAAATAAATAAAATCTTTAAAAAAAAAAAAAAGAATCATTTCCAGATTTGTGAACTAAGGAACTGGATGGACAAAGGTACCATTTGTGAGTTGTGGAAGACTAGTGAAGGGTAGATTACAGAGAAATTAGGAGTTGTAAACAAGTTATTTGAGATTATGTGAAATATCCAAGTGCAGATATTAAAAGTGTGGTTGGACATACTGTAAGCATTCTTTTACATTGATTCCTTCCATTGTGATAATCCATTCAGGGGAGTAGATCCTTACCAGGTTGAGCATGGTAAGATTCCTGATAGTTCTACACTGGTATGTTTTGGGGCTCATCACAATATTAGCCCTGTGCTTTATTTTTCTTCCTGATCACTTTTTCATTATTAGAGACTTCTGTTACCCAGAGAACCTCAGTATTTAATTCATGCTCACCCTACTTTTCAGACTAGTTCTGGTGTCCAGTTCTTTTCTGCCTCTGGAATTGTGTTTGGATTATAATTTACCAGGCTGTTTTAATTTGTTGTTGCCTAATTTTTTTCACTTGATTGTATATTTTTCATGCGAATTTTTAAGCCTAGTATCTTTTCACCATCTATTGCTGGCTTACAAACAGCAAAATTTTGTATAAGGAATGTTTAGGAAAAGGATACATAGCAATAATAATATAATTGTTGGATTTTAATATTACTAATACACTTGGAAGATATATCAGCACATACCTTAGGCACTCTTTACAGTCCTTAGTAACCATGATTGAAAGATAATTTTGTTCTGTTACTTTCATCTGACATATATTTGCTTCTTCCTCACTGTGTTCTCTTTCTCTCCCTAACAAGAATATAAGCTCCTACATGGCAAGGGTTTATTTTTTTTTTTCATGATGTATTTTTAAGGCCTGTAACAGTGCTTGACATTGTTAAACTCTAAAGGAATATTTCATGAATAAATTAATGGTAATTTATCATTTTAAGTTGAAACCAACAGTCTTAATGATGGTAGAACAACTTCTTCCCTTAAGGTGATAGAAATTTTCTATTTTGATAGAGGTGTGGATTATATGGGTGTATACATTTGCCCAAATTCACTGAACTCAAGATACTTGCTCTTCACTGTATATAAACCATGCTTCAATTTAAAAAGAGATAAATAAAACATCACATTCCCCCCACCCACTGTTGCTTCAAGACTCACCCCCAAGAGGTCATTGCTGTTAATATTTGATTATGTGTACTTCCGGGCATTTTTTGGGTATATGTAGGTATGTGTGTGTGCTTTTGCATAACAGGGATCATTTTATATACTAAGTATACTGTTCTGCAACTTGCTTTTCCCAGTTAATAATATTTCCAACACCTTTTCATTTGAGTCCTTTTAGGTTTGCCATCTACCTCAATCTGAGTAATTTTCGTTTATTTTGTGATAAGAAACACATTTACATGGTTCAAAAATCAAAAGGATGTATAATAGGTGTATATTGTCTTATTCTGATTCTGGACTACTTCTTCTACTGCTGTTTCCTCTTACTCCCATGTATTTTATTAGTTTCTTAAATATCCTTTCAGCATTTCTTTATACAGATAGGGGCAAGTATGGATATATATTTTTTCTAGGTTTCTTGCAAAAAAGTTATACTGTTTTCTATCTTGAGTTCATGACTCCACAATGTATCCTTTAAAAATCTTTCCATATTAATATATAGGAGAGGTTTTAAAAAAAAAAACAGATTCTTGGTATTCCATTGTGCTATTTATTATTATCCTGGTAAATAAATTAATACTTGGGATGTTTCTAGTCTTTGAGTATCACAGACAACTTCATTGAATAGTCTTGTACTTATATTATTTTGTGCATGTGCAGTATATATGTGGGGTGAATTCCCAAAGGTAGAATTGCTGAGTCAAAGAGTAAATAGGTGTATAATGTTGATAGGTGCCTTCAGAGTAAGTTTTCTTTTCTTTTTTGTATTTTTTATTATTACCATATAATGTATTGTTTTAAGGGTACAGGTCTGTGATTTATCAGTCTTACACAATTCACAGCACCCTCCATAACACATACCCTCCCCAATGCCCATCATCCAGCCACCCCATCCCTCCCACTCCCCTCCACTCTAGCAACTGAGGAGTTTGTTTCCTGAGATTAAGAGTATCTCATGATTTGTCTCACTCTCTGGTTTCATCTTGTTTCATTTTTTCCTCTCTTCCCCTGTGATCCTCTGCCTTGTTTCTCAAATTCCACATAACAATGAGATCATATGATAATTGTCTTTCTCTGATTGACTTATTTCGCTTAGCATAATACCCCCTAGTTCCATTCATGTCATTGCAATGGCAAGATATCATTTTTTGATGGCCGCATAATATTCCTGTGTGCGTGCGTGTGTGTGTGTGTGTGTGTGTGCACATGTGCACACACATACATACATACCACATCTTCTTTATCCATTCATCTGTTGATGGACATCTGTAGGGTAGCTCTATTTTTGACTTCTTGAGGAACCTACATATTTTCTAGAGTGGCTTCACCAGCTTGCATTCCCACCAACAGTGTAGGAGGGTTTCCCTTTATCCGCATCCTCGCTAACACCTGTCATTTCCTGACTTGTTAATTTTAGCTATTCTGACTGGTGTGAGGTGGTGTCTCACTGTGGTTTTGATTTGTATTTCCCTGATGCCGAGTGATGTGGAGCACTTTTTTGTGTGTCTGTTAGTCATTTGAATGTCTTCTTTGCTGAAATGTCTGTTAATTTCTTCTGCCCATTTTTTGATATGATTGTTTGTTCTTTGGGTATTGAGTTTGATAAGTTCTTTATCGATTTTATTTTTTTTTTAAGATTCTATCCATTTATTTGACAGAGAGAGATCACAGTAGACAGAGAGGCAGGCAGAGAGAGGGAAGCAGGCTCCCCGCTGAGCAGAGAGCCCGACGCGGGACTTGATCCCAGGACCCTGAGATCATGACCTGAGCCGAAGGCAGTGGCTCAATCCACTGAGCCACCCAGGCACCCCTCTTTATCGATTTTAGATACTAGCCCTTTATCTGATATGTTATTTGCAAATATCTTCTCCCATTCTGTCGGTGGTCTTTTGGTTTCGTTGACTATTTCCTTTGCTGTGCAAAAGCTTTTTATCTTAAGGAAGTCCCAATAGTTCATTTTTGCCCTTGCTTCCTTTGCCTTTGGCAGTGTTTCTAGGAAGAAGTTGCTGCAGCTGAGGTCGAAGAGGTTGCTGCATGTGTTCTTCTCAGGGATTTTGATGGATTCCTGTCTCATATTGAGGTCTTTCATCCACTTTGAGTCTATTTTTGTGTATAGTGTAAGGAAACGGTCCAGTTTCATTCTTCTGTGTATGGCTGTCCAAGACCAATTGTTGAAGAGACTGTCTTTTTTTCCATTGGACATTGTTTCCTGCTTTGTCGAAGATTACTTGACCATAGAGTTGAGGGTCCATTTTTGGGCTCTCTGTTCTGTTTCATTGATCTATGTGTCTGTTTTTGTGCAAGTACCATACTGTCTTGATGATTACAGCTTTGTAATAGAACTTAAAGCCCAGAATTGTGATGATGCCAGCTTTGGTTTTCTTTTTCAACATTCCTCTGGCTATTTGGGTTCTTTTCTGGTTCCATATAAATTTTAGGATTATTTGTTCCATTTATTTGAAAAAAAAAACTGTTGTTGAAGAGGATTGCATTGGATGTGTAGATTGCTCTAGGTAACATAGTCATTTTCACAATATTTGTTCTTCCAATCCATGAGCATGGAACATTTTTCCATTTCTTTGTGTCTTCCTCAATTTCTTTCATGAGTATTCTGTAGTTTTCTGAGTACAGATTCTTTGTCTCTTTGGTTAGGTTTGTTCCTAGATATCTTATGGTTTTGGGTGCAGTTGTAAATGGAATTGACTCCTTGATTTCTCTTTCTTCTGTCTCGTTGTTGGCGTATAGAAATGCAACTGATTTCTGTGCATTGATTTTATATCCTGACACTTTGCTGAATTCCTGAATGAGTTCAGTTTTGGAATGGAGTCTTTTGGGTTTTCTTTTTTTTTTTAAGATTTTATTTATTTATTTATTTGACAGACAGAGATCACAAGTAGGCAGAGAGGCAGGCAGAGAGAGAGGAGGAAGCAGACTCCCCGCTGAGCAGAGAGCCCGATGCGGGGCTCGATCCCAAAACCCTGGGATCATGACCTGAGCCGAAGGCAGAGGTTTTAACCCACTGAGCCACCCAGGTGCCCCTCTTTTGGGTTTTCCACATGAAGTATCATATCTACAAAGAATGAGAGTTTGACTTCTTCTTTGCTGATTTGGATGCCTTTTATTTCTTTTTGTTGTCTGATTGCTAGGACTTCTAGTACTGTGTAGAATAGCACTAGTGATAGGGGACTTCCCTGCCATGTTCCTGACCTTACGGGAAAAGCTCTCAGTTTTTCACCATGGAGAATAATACTCACTGTGACTCTTTTACAGATGGCTTTTATGGTATTGAGGTATGTACCCTTTATCCCTACACTGCAAAGAGTTTTGTTCAAAAAAGGATTCTGTACTTTGTCAAATGCTTTTTCTGCATCTCTTGAGAGGATCATATGGTTATTCTTTATTTTATTAATGTAGTGTATCACACTGATGGATTTGCAGATGTTGAACCAACCTTGCACTTCCTTCCTTTCAATCCAGGAATAAATCCCACTTGGTTGTGGTGAATGCTGCTTTTAATGTACTGTTGGATCCTATTAGCTAATATTTTGGTGAGAATTTTTGCATCCATGTTCACCAAGGATATTTGTCTGTAATTTTCCTTTTTGATGGGGTCTCGGTCTACTTTCGGGATCAAGGTAATGCTGGCCTCGTAAAGTGAGTTAGGAAGTTTTCCTTCCATTTCTGTTTTTTTTGGAACAGTTTCAGAAGAATAGGTATTAGTTCTTCTTTAAATGTTTGGTAGTATTCCCCTGTGAAGCCACCTGGCCCTAAACTCTTGTTTTTTTTGGGAGATTTTTGATTACTGTGTCAATTTCCTTGCTGGTTATGGATCTATTCAGGTTTTTAAAAATTTCTACCTGATTCAGTTTTGGTAGTTTATACATCCCTAGAAACATATCCATTTCTTCCAGATTGTCTAATTTGCTGGCATGTAGTTGCTCATAATATGTTCTTGTAATTGTTTGCATTTCTTCCATTTTGGTTGTGATCTTTCCTCTTTCATTCCTGATTTTATTAATTTGGGTCCTTTCTCTTTTCTTTTTGATAAGTCTGGTCAGGGATTTATAAATCTTATTAATTCTTTCAGAGAACTAGGTCCTAGTTTCATTGATCTGTTCTACTGTTCTTTTGGTTTCTATTTCATTGATTTCTGCTCTGATCTTTATTATTTCTCTTCTCCTACTGGGTTTAGGCTTTATTTGGTGTTCTTTCTCCAGCTCCTTTAGGTGTAGGGTTAGGTTGTGTACTTGAGACCTTCCTTGTTTCTTGAGAAAGGCTTGTCTTTCTATATACTTTTCTCTTAGGACCGCCTTTGCTGCACCCCAGATTCTGAGCAGTTGTGTTTTGATTTTCATTTGTTCCCATGAATTTTTTCAATTCAATTCTTCTTTGATTCCCTGGTTGACCAATTAATTCTTTAGTAGGATGCTCTTTAGCCTCCATGTATTTGAGTTCTTTCCAACTCAACTCGTGGTTGAGTTCCAGTTTCAAACCACTGTGGTCCAAAAATGGTTGAGACCTGATTTGTGACCCAGGATATGATCTATCCTGTAGAATGTTCCATGTGTGTTAGAGAAGAATGTGTATTCTGTGGCTTTGGGATGGAATATTCTGAATATATCTGTGAAGTCCATCTGTCCAGTGTGTCATTTAGAGCCCTTATTTCCTTGTAGATCTTTTGCTTAGATGATCTATCCATTTCAGTGAGGGGAATGTTAAAGTCCCCTACTATTACTGTATTAATTGTCAATGTGTTTCTTTGATTTTGTTATTAATTGGTTTATATGATTGGCTGCTCCCATGTTAGGGGCATAAATACTTAAAATTGTTAGATCTTGTTGTACAGACCCTTTAAGTTGATATAGAGTCCTTCCTCATCTCTTATAATAGTCTTTTTTAAAGATTTTATTTACTTATTTGAGAGAGAGAGAGCGCGCGCATGAGAGGGGAGAAGGTCAGAGGGAGAAGCAGACTCCCTGTGGAGCTTGGAGCCCAATGTGGGACTCAATTTGGGGACTCTGGGATTATAACCTGAGCTGAAGGCAGTCGCCCAACCAACTGAGCCACCCAGATGCCCTTTTATTATAGTCTTTGGTTTAAAATCTGATTTGTCTGATATAAGGATTATCACCCCAGCTTTCTTTTGATGTCCCTTAATATGGTAAATTGTCTTCCACCCTCTCACTTTAAATCTGGAGGCATCTTTGGGTCTAAAGAGAGTTTCCTGCAGACAGCATATCAATGAGTCTTGCTTTTTTATCCAAAATGATACCCTGTGTCTCTTGATTGGGTCATTTAACCCATTTACATTCAGGGTAACTATTGAAAGATAGGAATTTAGTGCCATAGAATTGCCTGTTAGGTGACTGTTACTGTATGTTGTCTCTTTTCCTTTCTGGTCTTTAGTTACCTTTGGACTCTCTATTTGCTTAGAGGACCCCTTTCAGTATTTCCTGTAGGGTTGGTTTGGTGTTTGCAAATTCTTTTAGTTTCTGTTTGTCCTGGAAGCTTTTTGTCACTCCTATTTTCAGTGACAGCCTAGCTGGATATGGTATTCTTGGCTCTATATCTTTTTCGTTTAGTGCTCTGAATATATCATGCCAGTTTTTTCTGGCCTGTCAGGTCTCTGTGGGTAGGTCTGCTACCAGTCTAATGCTTCTGCTATTGTATGTTACAGTCCTCTGTCCCAAGCTGCTTTCAGTATTTTCTCTTTGTCTTGGAGACTTGTAGGTTTTACTATATATGTCGTAGTGTTCACCTATTTTAATTGATTTTGTGGGGATATTTTCTGTGCCTTCTGGGTTTTGATGACTGTTTCCTTCCCCAAATTAAGGAAGCTCTCCCCTATAATTTTCTCCAATGTACCTTCTGCCCCTCCTCTCTTCTCCAGGGTTTCCAGTTATTCTAACATTGTTTCATTTTATGGTATCACTTATTTCTTGAATTATCCCCCTTGTTATCCAGTAGTTGTTTATCTTTTTTTCTCAGTTTCTTTATTCTCCATCATTTGGTCTTCTATATCACTAATTCTCTCTTTTGCCTCATTTATCCTAGCAGTTAGAGCCTCCGTTTTTTTTTTTTAAATATGTTATTTATTTATTTGACAGAGAGAGATCACAAGTAGGCAGAGAGGCAGGCAGAAAGAGAGAGGGAGAAGCAGGTTCCCTGATGAGCAGAGAGCCTGATGTGGGGCTTGAACCCAGGACCCTGAGATCATGACCTGAACCAAAGGTAGAGGCTTAAACCACTGAGCCACCCAGGTGCCCTGAGCCTCCGTTTTTTAGTGCACCTTACTAATAGCCTTTTTTATTTCAACTTGGTTAGATTTTGTTTCTCCATAAAGGAATTCTCTGGTGTCTTCTATGCTTTATTCTGTGCATTGATTCTATATTTTTTTTCAAGCCCAGCTAGTATCTTATAATCATTATTGTGAACTCTAGTTCTGACATCTTACTAATGTCATATTGATTGGGTACCTGGCAATCAGTACTGCCTCTTGTTCTTTTTTTCAAAGTGAGTTTTTCTGTTTTGTTATTCTGTTCAGAGAGTAATAGATGAACAAGGGAACAGAATGCTAAAAGGTAACAATGACCCCAGAGAAATATAAACTAAACAAATCAGAATAGACATGATAAGACTTGTGAATAGAACAGAATATATATATTAAGATTAAATACAGTGAAACGATAGAATATGACTATAAAAATGAAAATTTAAAAAGATTTTAAAAAATGGAATTGAGGGAAATTGGAAGGGGAGGTGAACCATGAGAGACTATGGGCTCTGAAAAACAATCTGAGGGTTTTGAAGGGGCAGGGGGTGGGAGGTTGGGGGAACCAGGTGGTGGGTATTGGAGAGGGCACGGATTGCATGGAGCACTGGGTGTGGTGCAAAAACAATGAATACTGTTATGCTGAAAAAATAATAATAATAAAAAAAGGAATTGATAAGAAGTTGGTTGAAAAAAGAAAGGAAAAAGAGTGTGATCAGGCAGGTGAATAGAATAGAGCCATTCACTAGATTTTGGATAAATTTTGGTCTGTTAGAAGAAACTTCATCCCAGAATTTTAAAGAAAGAAGGAAAAAAATATATATACACAGAAAGTAAGGTTAGAGGCAATGAATGGATAGACTATAACTGTAAAAATTAAAATTAAAAAAGATTTTTTAAAAAGATTTTATTTATTTAACAGGGAGAGAGAGATCACAAGTAGGCAGAGAGACAGGCAGAGGGAGAGGGGGAAGCAGGCTCCCCGCCAAGCAGAGACTTGATTGCAGGACCCTGAGATCATGATCTTGATTCCAGGACCCTGAGATCATGACCTGAGCTGAAGGCAGAGTCTTAACCCACTGAGCCACCCAGGTGTCCCAAAATTTAAAAAGATTTTAAGAAAGGAGTTGGTAAAATAAGAAGTTGGTTGAAAAAGGAAAGAAGAAAAATTAAAAGGAAAATAAATAAGAAAGAAAATTTAAAAATTAAAGTTGAAAGACTAAATTGTGGGAAAAAAACCCCATGAATTCTGTGTGTTGTATTTCCCTAGTGCTAGAGTTTTGCAGGTCTTGCAAGTTTTCTTTTTAACTATATTGAAATAACTTCAGATTTTTGAAGTGTTTCAAGAATTGCACAAAGAACTGTAAACCCTTTACCCAGACTAACCTATTAATTTATATTTTGCTACATTTCCTTTATTCTTTCTTTTTTATTCCATCATTCTCCCATATATTTTTATGTTTGTACACATAGGTGTGTATGTATTTTATATGTGTGTACACACTGTACACAAACTGTTTTTTATGAACCACTTGAAAGTAAGTTGTAGACATCATGTTTCTTTATTCCTAAATACTTCATTGTGTATTTCCTAAGAACAAAGACATCCTTCTGTATAACTGAATTTTAATATATGAAAATAAGAGTTTAACAGTGATAGAAGGTTTATCTATAGACTACAGTCAAACTTTACCAATACTTAACAGTAATTTTTCATTTAGTTTTCATGTCTCCTTGGTTTATTTTTTTAAGATTTTATTATTTGATAAAGAGATAGAGAACACAAGCAGGTGGCAGGTAGAGGGAGAAGGAGGCTCCCCGCTGACCAGGGAGCCCGATGTTGGGCTCCATCCCGGGACTCTTGGGATCATAACCTCAGCCCAAGGCAGATGCTTAACAAACTGAGCCATCCAGGCACCTCTCCTTAGTTCACTTTAACCTGGAAGAGTAAAGTTTAACACCAAGGAAGTAAAAACAGTCATCAGAAGTTAATAGCAACAGTTATATGCCAATAAGCTAAGCAACCTAGATGAAATGGATGCATTCCTGGAAAACTATAAACTCCCAAAATTGAACCAGGAAGAAATTGACAACTTGAATAGACCGATATCTAGTAACGAGATTGAAGCAGTGATCAAAAACCTTCCAAAAAACAAGAGCCCAGGACCTGACGGATTCCCTGGGGAATTCTACCAAACTTTCAAAGAAGAAATAACACCTATACTCCTGAAGCTGTTTCAAAAAATTGAAGCAGAAGGAAAACTTCCAGACTCTTTCTATGAAGCCAGCATTACCCTGATTCCCAAACCAGGCAAAGACCCTACCAAAAAGGAGAATTTCAGACCAATATCACTGATGAATATGGATGCTAAGATTCTCAACAAGATCCTAGCAACAGGATCCAATAGCATATTAAAAAGATTATCCACCATGACCAGGTGGGATTCATCCCTGGGCTACAAGGATGGTTCAACATTCGCAAATCAATCAATGTGATAGAACGAATTAATAAGCAAAGAGAGAAGAACCACATGGTCCTCTCAATCGATGCAGAAAAAGCATTTGACAAAATCCAGCATCTGTTCCTGATTAAAACGCTTCAAAGTATAGGGATAGAGGAAATATTCCTGAACTTCATAAAATCTATCTATGAAAGACCCATAGCAAATATCATCCTCAATGGGAAAAAGCTTGCAGCCTTCCCGTTGAGATCAGGAATACGACAAGGATGCCCACTCTCACCACTCTTGTTCAACATAATATTAGAAGTCCTAGCAACAGCAATCAGACAACAAAGAGAAATAAAAGGTATCCAAATTGGCAATGAAGAAGTCAAACTCTCTCTCTTCGCAGATGACATGATTCTTTATATGGAAAACCCAAAAGACTCCACTCCCAAACTACTAGAACTCTTACAGCAATTCAGCAACGTGGCAGGATACAAAGTCAATGTACAGAAATTAGTGGCTTTCTTATACACAATGAAAATACAGAAAGGGAAATTAGAGAATCGATTCCATTTACTATAGCACCAAGAACCATAAGATACCTGGGAATAAACCTAACAAAAGAGGTAAAGGATCTGTACTTGAGGAACTACAGAACACTGATGAAAGAAATTGAAGAAGACACAAAAAGATGGAAGATCATTCCATGCTCTTGGATCGGAAGAATAAACATTGTTAAAATGTCTATACTGCCTAGAGCAATCTATACTTTTAATGCCATTCCGATCAAAATTTCACCAGTATTCTTCAAAGAGCTGGAGCAAATAATCCAAAAATTTGTATGGAATCAGAAGAGACCCCGAATCGCTAAGGAAATGTTGAAAAACAAAAATAAAACTGGGGGCATCACGTTACCTGATTTCAAGCTTTATTAGAAAGCTGTGATCAACAAGACAGCATGTTACTGGCATAAAAATAGACACATAAACCAGTGGAACAGAGTAGAGAGCCCAGATATGGACCCTCAACTCTATGGGCAAATAATCTTCGACAAAACAGGAAAAAATGTACAGTCTCTTCAATAAATGGTGCTGGGAAAACTGGGCAGCTATATGTAGAAGAATGAAACTCGACCATTCTCTTACACCGTACACAAAGATAAAATGGATAAAAGACCTCAACGTGAAACAGGAATCCATCAGAATCCTAGAGAACATAGGCAGTAATCTCTTCGATATCAGCCACAGCAACTTCTTTCAAGATATGTCTCCAAAGGCAAAGGAAACAAAAGCGAAAATAAACTTTTGGGGCTTCATCAAAATCAAAAGCTTCTGCACAGCAAAAGAAACAGTCAAAAAAAAAAAAAAAAAAAACAAAACAAAGAGGCAACCCACGGAATGGGAGAAGATATTTGCAAATGACAGTTTGATATCCAGGATCTATTATGAACTCCTCAAACTCAACACACATAAAACAGACAAGCATATCAAAAAATGGGCAGAAGATATGAACAGAGACTTCTCCAATGAAGACATACAAATGGCTATCAGACACATGAAAAAATGTTCATCATCACTAGCCATCAGGGAGATTCAAATTAAAAGCACATTGAGATATCACCCTGTATCAGTTAGAATGGCCAAAATTAACAAGACAGGAAACAACATGTGTTGGAGGGGATGTGGAGAAAGGGGAATTGTCTTACACTGTTGGTGGGAATGCAAGTTGGTGCAGCCTCTTTGGAGAACAGTGTGGAGATTCCTCAAGAAATTAAAAATAGAACTTTTCTATGACCCTGCAATTGCACTCCTGGGTATTTACCCCAAGGATACAGATGTAGTAAAAAGAAGGGCCATCTGTACCCCAATGTTTATAGCACCAATGGCCATGGTCGCCAAACTGTGGAAAGAACCAAGATGCCCTTCAACAGACGAATGGATAAAGAAGATGTGGTCCATATATACTATGGAGTATTATGCCTCCATCAGAAAGGATGAATACCCAACTTTTGTAGCAACATGGACAGGACTGGAAGAGATTATGCTGAGTGAAATAAGTCAAGCAGAGAGAGTCAATTATCATATGGTTTCACTTATTTGTGGAGCATAACAAATAGCATGGAGGACATGGGGAGTTAGAGAGGAGAAGGGAGTTGGGGGAAATTGGAAGGGGAGGTGAACCATGAGAGACTATGGACTCTAAAAAACAATCTGAGGGGTTTGAATTGGCGGGGGAGGGGTGGGAGTTTGGGGTACCAGGTGGTGGGTATTATAGAGGGCACGGATTGCATGGAGCACTGGGTGTGGTGAAAAAATAATGAATACTGTTATGCCAAAATTAAATAAAAAATAAATTTTTAAAAATAGGACACAACTGGAAAAAAAAGTTTAGCCTTGCTTTCTCTTCTTTTTTTTTTTTAAGATTTTATTTATTTATTTGACAGAAAGAGACACAGTGAGAGGGGGAACACAAACAGGGGGAGTGTGAAAGGGAGAAAGAGGCTTCCCGCTGAGCAGGGAGCCCAGTGCAGGGCTCCATCCTAGGACCCTGGAATCATGACCTGAGCCGAAGGCAGAAACCCAACGACTGAGCCACCCAGACGCCCCTTGCTTTGTCTTCTTATAACACTGATACATTTAAGAGTCTGTAAGTCATTTATTTTGTAGAATACCCTTAATTTTGGTTTGTTTTATGGTTCCTCATGATTATATTTAAAACATTTTTTGTAATTTTCCTTTGCTGTGTCAAAAATTAACTCAAGATTTAGTGACAACAGACTTTTATTATCTCATGTTGTGTGGATCTGGATTCTGGGTATGGCTTTGTTGGGTGCTTCTGTTCAAAGTTTCTCATAAGGCTACAAATAAGGTGTCAGCCTTCTTATCTGAAGGTTCAGCGAAGGTAGGATCCACTTCTAATCTCTCTTACATAGTTATTAGAGAGAATTCTGTTCCTCATGGATCATTGGACTGAGGGCCCCATTGTTTTGCTCACTATCTGCTAGAGTCTTACCTCTGCTCTTTGCCATGTGGAATTCACCATAGGGCAGCTTAAAATATAACATGTGGCTTCTGTCAGAGCAAGTAATGGAGAGGGCCAGAGAGGGCAAACATGATAGAGGTCACAACGTTTTTGTAAACCTAATTTTGAAAATGACATACCATAACTTTTGCTATATTCACTTCATTAGATGCAGGTTTCTTGGGGTGCCTGGGTGGCTCAGTTGGGTAAGCATCTGACTCTTGATTTTGGCTTAGGTCATGTTCTCATGGTTGGGAGATTGAGGCCCTCCTGGAGTCTGCACTGGGAATGGAGGCTGCTTAAGATTCTCTCCCTCTCCTTCTGCGCCTCCCCCCTCTAAAAAAAAAAAAAAAAAAGCAAGTGTGTCGATATGTGCAGCCCACTCTCAAGGGGTATAATTTTTTAACTGCTTTTATAATAATTTCTTCTACATTTATTAGTTGGCATTAGACTATAAGGAAGAGCTTTCCCTTCTGTTTTATTTTTCAAGTTATGGTTCATGGTTACTTTTTCAGTGAGTTATATTGCATTATTACCATTATTGATTTTGATCCCAAGTCGTTCTGGATTTATTTTATTTTAGATTGTGGTTTATTTTGATCCCAGATTATTTTGCCAGCAACGACTTTTCAAGCTGGATTTTGTGTCTTTTCACCATATCCCTATCATTTTTTTTTTAAAAGATTTTATTTATTTGACAGAGATCACAAGTAGGCAGAGAGAGGGGGAGGCAGGCTCCCTGCTGAGCAGAGAATCAGACGTGGGGCTCCATCCTAGGACCCTGGGATCATGACCTGAGCTGAAAGCAGAGGCTTTAACCCACTGATCCATCCAGGCTCCCCACCCCTATCATCTTCTTAAGCACTTTCTTACTTTCTGACACAAGAAGATGTTATAGAATTATTTTGCACACTTTCTCTGTTCCAGTCACGAGATGAACCATTTATCCCTGCTTCTTTTTTATTAGAAAGTATTAATTAAAAATTAAGATCTAGTGGTAGGTGTGCTTATTGCTAATGGGCTGTCTCTATTTCAAGACTTTTTTAGCAGATAGAGAAAGGAAACACACATACGCCACACATGCAAACATACAGCTAGATACACATACCTTCAAAATCATGAATTCTTATTAATTCCTGCAGTTCAAAGTCTTCTTAGCCTTCCCCCTTTCTATTTTCATATTTTTCTTTTCCAAAAGTGAGAACTCTGGTTCTTAAAATTATGAATATATTTACTTAATTCTAAAGTGCACAAAAAGTAGCTTCAGAATTATTACACCCATACCAAAGAGAAAAACCTGTGGAGTTCAAGATTTGCCTGGCATATTAAACTCAGGTTATATAGTCAAAAGTATTGTATTCAGGGGTGCCTGGGTGGCTCAGTGGGTTAAGGCCTCTGCCTTCAGCTCAGGTCATGATCCCGGAGTCCTGGGATCTAGCCCCAAATCGAATCGGGCTCTCTGCTCAGCGGGGAGCCTGCTTCCCCAGCGTGCTCTCTCTGCCTGCCTCTCTGCCAACTTGTGATCTCTGTCTGTCAAATAAATAAATAAAATCTTTTTAAAAAGTATTGTGTTCAAAGCTACTTTTAGTATAGTTAACTTTATTCATTTCTTTTGTATGTAATTTTGGAATTTTTCCACACTCTGAAATTGATTAGAGTGTTGATAGTATGCTTTCTTTAAAAGGTATATTTATTTGAGAGCTAGAGCAAGATGGGGAAGGGGGTGGGCAATGGGGAGGGGCAGAGGGACAAGCATGCTCTCTGCTGAGCGGGGAGCCCAACTTGGGGCTCAGTCCCAGGACCCTGAGATCATGACCTGAGCCTTAGACACTTAACCGACTGAGTTAGGCGGGTGCCCCGTGTTGATGGTATTCTTTTTGAATGTATAAAACGTTAACATAATTAAAGTTAAAACTGCTTTTAAGAAGTATACACGGAGGGGCGCCTGGGTGGCTCAGTGGGTTAAAGCCTCTGACTTCGGCTTGGGTCATGGTCCCAGGGTCCTGGGATTGAGCTCCGCATTGGGCTCTCTGTTCAGCGGGGAGCTGCTTCCCCTCTCTCTGTCTGCCTCTCTGCCTACATGTGATCTCTTTCTATCAAGTGAATAAATAAAATCTTTAAAAAGAAAAAAAAGAAGTATACATAGAAAGTAGTCACTCCTTGCCTATCCCTTTTGTCTTATTCACCCCACGCACTGTAGATAATCAATTTTATCAGTTTCTAGTTTATCCTTCCTGTGTTTTCTTTTGCAAAAAGTAACTACATATATTTCTATTATCTTACTTGTTCTTTCTTACACATGGAAGCAGTCTTACTATGGAGACAGTCCTTTCTTTGAAAGGTTACAGTATACATGCATTTAGTTACCACAGTTTAAATAATACCAGTCCCCTAAAAACAGTTCAAAATTCAGTTATGATAGCATTTTCATTGAGTAATTGCTTAAAGTATAAATGTCTCTGTTAGCCCTGTAGTCCACAAACTGTTTTGCATGTGACAGTTATGTGCCATGATTTGTAACCAATCACATGACCTCTTTCCATCAGTTAGAGGTTAGTTACAGTACAGTTACTTAGTTATGCACAGATACAGAGCATGTAGTTGTGTTCCTTTCTTATCTCCCAGAGATAAACCCACATATCATTTTACAAAAATTTATAGAGGGAGCCAACCATCAAAGATGTAAGTGCAGCAAAGAAAAGTGATAATGCAGTCAGTGAAATTCAGATGAAATAAAAGTGGAATTAGAGGGATAGGTGGGAGCTTCAGACAGTAGAGCATGAGACTCCATCTCAGAATTGTGAGTTTGAGCCCTACATTGGGTGTAGAGGTTACTTAAAAATAAAATCTTTTTTAAAATGGAATTATGGGGGCACCTGGGTAGCTCAGTGGGTTAAGCCTCTCCCTTTGCCTCAGGTCATGATCTCAGGGTCCTGGGATCAAGCCCTGCATTGCCCACTGGGCTCTCTGCTCAGCAGGAAGCCTGCTTCCCCTTCTCTCTCTCCCTGCCTCTCTGCCTACTTGTGATCTCTCTCTGTCAAATAAATGAATAAAATCTTTAAAAAAAATTTTTTAAAATTTTAAAAATGGAATTATGTACTGTATGTTGACTAAAAAAATAAAATAAAAGATATAATGGATTTTAAAAAGTAATGGAATTATAGGAAAAATAGCTGACACTAGGAATGTTAACACTGCTGCCTTCGAGAGTTTCTAGACTGTAGCCTAAGGAGCTTTGTGAAGGAAAACTTACTGGCGTAAGTTAGGAAAGTTGTGGTGAAAAGGATAAAGATGTCCCAGTAAAAATGACACCAGCAGAAATGCTTCACATTAGAGGAACTCTCAGAGATACCTCGGGATGTTGAAAGTCAAAGGGTACATAATATATTGGAAGTTGATCCAAACTTACAAAAGGGTATGACAATTTTCCAAGGCACAGAAAAGATGTTTGCTCTGTATTGTAAGTTACAGGATGAGAAGAAGCCTATCCTTTAATTCTCAGCTGTTCTAATTTCTCACATTATAGTTTTACTATTTTTGTACTTCCATGTAAGAATGCTTAATGTTTTCATAAACTCTTTTAAAGGTCGCAGAACAATTCTAATTTACCCCATTGATTGTTAAGATCACTTTGCACAGCTTCAGTTTGCATAGTCGTTTTTACAGTCCTGCACTACTGTGCTAAGTAAGGAATGCCTGTATATGCTTTTTTGCATTTTTTAAAAATAATTTTAATCAGTTTTGCTATGGTAAAATTTATATGCAATAAGATGCATCTTTAAATGTTAAACAATTAAAAAAAGACAAATATTTGTACCTTGTAACCATTTCTGCAGTCAAAATATAAAATAAATTTGTGACTTTCAAAAGCTTTTTCATGCCCCTTTAAAATCACTTCCTCATATCCCTGGCTCTAGGCAACTACAGTCTACTTTCTGTCACCATAAATTAGTTTGTCTTTTCCAGAATCCTGAATCCTACAACACTACTCTTTTGTATGTGTTTTCTTTTGTTCTACATGGTTTTGAACTTGATTCACCTTGTTGCACATAGTAGCTTGTTAAATTGCTGAGTGGTAATGCATTGTATAGGTATGTCCTAATTGTTTTTTAAAAATATTTTATTTATTTGACAGAGAGAGAGAGAGATCACAAGTAGGCAGAGAGGTAGGCAGTGGGTGGGTGGGGAAGCAGGCCCCCCGCTGAGCAGAGAGCCCCATGCGGGGCACGATCCTAGGACCTTGAGACCATGACCTGAGCCAAAGGCAGAGGCTTAACCCACTGAGCCACCCAGGCACCCCTGTCCCAATTTTTTTTTATATGTTCAGCTGTTAATGGACATTTGAGTTCCCAGTTTGGTGTTATTCTTCATTAAGATGGTATGAACAGGGACTCCTGGGTGGCTTAGTCAGTTAAGCGTCTGCCTTTGGCTCAGGTCATGATTCCAGGGTCCTGGGATTGAGTCTCACATCAGCCTCCTTGTTCAGTGGGGAGCCTGTTTCTCTCTCTGCCTGCCACTCCCCCTGCTTGTGCTTGTACTTCCCCCTCAACAAATAAATAAGTCTTAAAAAAAAAAAAAAGATGTGAACCTACATGTATGAATCTTTTTGTGAGCATACTTTTAGTTTCTCAGGGAAATACTTAGAAAGCATGATTGCTGGATCATATAATACGGGAAGTGTATGTTTAGCTTTATAAGAAGCTGCAGAACTGTTTTTCAAAGTGGTAATGCCACTTTACATTCCCATCAGCATTGTACGATGATTCGACTCCATATTCTCACCAGTGCTTCTTGTTGTTTACCTTTTTAATTTTAGCCGTTCTGTGGAGTATGTAGTACTATCTCATTGTGTTTTTAATTTGTGTCTTCCTGATTGAACGTTTTCATGTGTGTATTGGCTGTCTGTGTGTCTTCTTGCAGTGTGCATTCAAGTCTTTTATTCATCTTTAGCTGAGTTATTTGTCTTCCTAAAATTGAGTTAGAGTTTAAAAAATATATTCTGGATGTGACTTGTCACATACATGTTTTGTGTAAATTATGACTTGTCTTAAAAGACTGACTTGATTTTTCATTTTCTTGGTAGTTTCTTTAAAAGAGCAGAAGCTATAATTTTGATAAGCCCAATTTATTCATTTTTTTCTTCTATAGTTTTTTTTTTTATCCAACTTAAGAGTCAGTAAGGGTGGGGTGCCTGGGTGGTTCAGTCGTTAAGTGTCAGCCTTTGGCTCAGGTCATGATCCCAGGGTCCTAGGAACGAGCCCTGCATTGGGCTCCCTGCTCAGTGAAGCCTGCTTCTCTCTCTCCCACTCCCCGTGCTTCTGTTCCCTCTCTCTGTCAAAAAAAAAAAAATCTTAAAAAAAAAAAGAGTTGGTAAGTCAGTTAAGTGTCCAACTCTTGATTTTGGCTCGGGTCATGATCTCAGGGTTGTGAGATTGAGCCCTGTGTTAGGCGCTGTGCTGGGTGTGGAGCCTGCTTAAGATTCACTCTCTTTCTCGATCTCAAAAAAAAAAAAAAAAAGGATTCTGTTGCCTATTGCAAAGTTCTGATGATTTTATCCTATATTTTATAGAAGTTTTGTTGTTTTTTATTTCTTTGGTTTTATATGGTTTTGGTAAGAGCTTTTGGTTTCATTGGTTTTTCTTTATTTATCCATTTTTTAAAAAAAGATTTAATTTATTTATTTAACAGACAGAGATTATAAGTAGGCAGAGAGGCAGGCAGAGAGAGAGGGGGAAGCAGGCTCCCTGCTAAGCAGAGAGCCCAATGTGGAGCTCAATCCCAGGACCCTGGGATCATGACCTGAGCTGAAGACAGAGGCTTAACCCACTTGAGCCACCCAGGTGCCCCTATTTGTCCATTTTTTAAAAAGATATATTTATTTTAGAGAGAGTGTGAGCACATGGGCATATGGCGGTGCTTGGGGAGGAGGGGGCAGAGGGAGAGAGAATGTCAAGCAGACTCCCTGCTCAATGGAGAGCCCCATATGGAGCTTAGTCCCAGGATCCAGAGATCATGACCTGAGCCAAAATCAAGATTTGGTTGCTTAACCACCTGAGCCACCTAGGCACTACTGTCCATTTTTCATCTCATTAGTTTCCACTCTTATCTTTATCATTTCCTTCCACCTACTCTGGGTTTTACTCTTCTTTTTCTAAATTTTCATGGTTATAGCTTAGATTATTGATTTTATACCTTTATCTTATTTTCTGATATAAGTAGTTAAATCAATTTTTCTCTGAGCTTCAGACACATTGTACTAATTTCTGATATTATGTTTCCATTAAAATTATTAAAATAAAATAAAATTGAAAACATTAAAAATAAAGACAGTACAAAATGTTTCCTTATACACCTTGCAATTTCTTCCTTGACCTATGAATTATGGATTATTTTAAAAGTATGTTGGGGGGTGCCTGGGTGGCTCAGTGGGCTAAGCTGCTGCCTTCGGCTCGGGTCGTGATCCCAGGTCCTGGAATCGAGCCCTGCGTCAGGCTCTCTGCTCAGCGGGGAGCCTGCTTCCTCCTCTCTCTCTGCCTGCCTCTCTGCCTGCTTGTCATCTCTCTCTGTCAAATAAATATACAAATAATCTTAAAAAAAAGGTATGTTGGTTATTTTCCACATATTTGAGATTTACCCAAATTTTTTTAGTCATTGATTATTTTTTAAAAGATTTTATTTATTTATTTGACAGAGAGAGATCACAAGTAGGCAGAGGCAGGCAGAGAGAGAGAGGAGGAAGCAGGCTCCCCGCTGAGCAGAGAGCCCGATGAGGGACTCGATCCCAGGACCCTGAGATCATGACCTGAGCCGAAGGCAGCGGCTTAACCCACTGAGCCACCCAGGCGCCCCTAGTCATTGATTATTAATTCAATTTTTTTTGCAGTACAAAAGCATACTTTGTATTGTTTCTTTTTCTTTTAAATTTGTTAAAATTTGTTTTATGGCACAGGATATGGTCTGTCTTGGCTAATGTTCCTTGCATACCTGAAAACAGTTTTTATTGTTAGTGATTGTTGTGTTTAATAATTGTAAACTAGGTCTCGTTGGTTGATAGTGTTGTTGAGGCCTTGGTATCTTAACTTATGCTTTGTCTACTCGTTTTTTCACTCACTGACAGAGCAGAGTTGAAATTTCTAACTACAAATATGGATTTTTCTTTCTACCTTTAGCCATTCATCATACCAATTTTTGTATCATATATTTATAATATATATATTGTTTCATATATTAAGTTGTATTTAGAAAGTACATGTACTTCCTTTTTAAATTTTCATTTTAAAATCATTATAGATACACTGAAAGTTGTTAAAAACAAAACAGAAAGGTCCCACGTATCCATCACCAGCTTCTCCCCAATAATAAGATCTTACATAAATGTAGTATAAGATCAAAATCAGGAAATTGACATTGCTACAATCCAAAGATCTCACCTTACTCAAATTTCAACAGTTTATACATGCACTCACTTGTGTGTATGACTAGTGCTGTACAACTTTATCATCTGCATAGATTTGTATAAACCTCACCATAGTTAAATACAGAACTATTTCATCACCACAAAAAACTTCCTCTTATGGCCCTAGACCCTGGCAACCACCTATCTGTCCACCATTGCTATAGTTTTGTCATTTTGGAAAAGTTGTATGTATGGTACCCTACACTTCATAATATTTCATTATGGCCATTTTTTTTTTCATTCAGCATAATGCTCTTGAGATCCATCAGAGTTGTTGTTGGTATCAAGAATTTGTTCCTTTTTGGGGCCCCTGGCTGGCTCATTCAGTTAAGCATCTGTCTTCAGCTCAGGTCATGATCTCAGGGTTGGGGGATTGAGCCCTGCATTTGGCTCCCTGCTCAGTGGGGAGTCTGTTTCTCTCTCTCCTGCTCCTCATGCTTGTGTGAGGACTCTCTCACTCTCTGTTAAGTAAATAAAATCGTTTTAAAAAAGATTTAATTACTTATAAATAAATAAAATATTTTAAAAAGAGGGGTTTTTTATTACTGAAAGTAGTATTTTATTTTATGAATATATAAGAGTTAGTTTAGCCATTCACCTCTTGGAAGACTTTTGGGTTGCTTCTGATTTGGGACTATTATACATAAAGTTGCTGTGAACATCATGTAGAAGTTTCTGTGATTTAAATTTACATTTTTCTGGCATATATATCCAGGAATATAATTTCTGTATCATATGGCAAGTGTGTTTTTATTTTTATAAGAAACTACCAAACTTTTCCAAAGGACTCTATCATTTTGTATTCTCAGCAGCAGTTTATGAGAGATCCAGTTTTTCCATATTCTCACCAGTATTTGATACTGTCATGATTTCTTATTTCACCTATTCTAATAGTTCTATGATAACTCGTTTTTGTTTTAATTTGCAGTTCTGTAATGACTAATGATGTTGAATGTACTTTCACATGCTTATTTGCCATTCATATACCTCTTTCAGTGAGAGAAATTTAGTGTTTTGCCCATTTTCTAAATGGATTTTTAATTACTTTCGCATTTTGAGAGTTCTTTATATATTTTAGGCAGGTGTCCTTTGTCGGACACGTAGTTTGGAAATACTGTCTTTAGTCTGCCGTTTGTCTTTTTTTAAAGATTTTCTGTATTTATTTGACAGAGAGGGATCACAAGTAGGCAGAGAGGCAGGCAGAGAGAGAGAGAGAGAGAGGAGGAAGCAGGCTCCCTGCCGAGCAGAGAGCCCTATGTGGAACTCAATCCTAGGACCCTGAGATCCTGACCTGAGCTGAAGCTCACAGAGGCTTAACCCACCGAGCCACCCAGGCACCCTGCCATTTTTATTTTTATCCTCTGTACACGATATTCTTAAAAGCTTTTAATTTTCAGTGAAGTACAATTTATGAATTTTTTCTTTTATGGATCATGGTTTGGAATCATATCTAAGAACTGTCCACATGCCCTAAATCCTGAAGATTTTTCTCCTCTATCTTCTAAAAGTTTTTTTGCTTTAAGTTTTATGTTGGCATCTGTGGTTCATTTTGAGTTAATTTTTCTATAAGGTGTAGGGATTAGGTTGAGAATCAATTTTTTGTCTATGGATGACCAGTGGTTTCAGTACCATTTGTTGAAAAAGGCTAACCTTCCTCTGCTGAATTATATTTGTACCTTTGTCAAAAATCAGTTAGCAAACAAAGCTGTGGGAAAGGGTGTATTGGAGATTTGAGGAAAATACTTTTGTATTCTACAGGGCATGGAAATATGTAGGAGTTGGTGCCAGTCATGGTGAGACCATAAGAGGAGGAAGTTTGCCTTAGCATGAAGTTATACCATGACGAATACAATTTTTTTTGAGGGAGGGGGAGAGTCGGAGGGAGAGAGAGAGTCTTAGGCATGTTGTATTTTTCTCCTTTTGTGTGTTTGTGCTATTGTCTCCTCACATTTTACTTCTGCAATATTTTTAGCCTCACATTATGTTGTTATTTTTGCTTTAAACAATCAATTATCTTTTAAAGAGACTAGAAGGTGAGAAGTTTTTCATATATAACCTATGTATTTATAATTTCTGTCACTTTACATAGATCTAGGTTTCCATCTGGTGTCATTTTCCTTCAGACTGAAGAACATCCTTTAATGTTTCTTGCAGTACAGATCTTCTGGTTACATTGTTTTTTGTTTGAAAAAAATATTATTTTACCTTCATTGTTGAAAGGTACTTTTGCTGGATATAGAATTCTAGACTTATATACTCTTTTCTTTCAGTTCTTTGAAGTTGTTACTCCTCGCTGTTCTGCCCTGTGTTGTTTCTAATGAGAATTTTATAGTCTTTCTTTTTTGTTCCTCGGTATTTAATGTTTCTTTTCCTCTTACTGTTTCTGAATTTTTCTCTTTATCTATGAAACTTGACTATGATGGACCATAGTGCATTTTTCTTGATATTTATCCTTCTTGGGCCTTGTTGAGTGTCTTGAGTTTGTGGATCTAAAAGTATAGTAAGTTTTTAGAAAGTCTTTAGAAAGTTTTGAGCTATATTCAAATATTATTACATGCACATACACAATTATGGAGCTCCAGTTTTACTTATGTTAGACAAATTGATATTTTCCCACATTTCTTCTCTGTGTGTTTCTGGATAGTTTCTGTTACTATGTTTTCAAGTTGAGTGATCTTCTTTAGTGTCTAGGCTGCTGTTAAAACTACTGAAGTTTTCATTTCATATATGTTCTTTTTCATTTCTAGAAATTCCGTTTCATTCTTTCCTTCCTCTCATTGTCTCCATGTTTTCCTTTAAATCCTTGAGAGTATTTACAATAGATGTTTTAAAGTCATTGTCTGCTAATTTAATTACCTTTGTTATTTCTTGCGATGATTTTCTCCCTGGTTTTAAGTCACAATTTGCTGATTACTTGCATGCCTAGTAATGTTTTCATTGGGTGGTCGATATTGTAAATGCTACATTGTTGCATGTTTGGGGTTTGTTGTCTTTCTTTTAAAAGTATTGAAATTAGTTTGGGAAGGCAGTTATTTGCTGATTTGGTTGATCTTTTTATGACTTGTTTTTAAATTTTGTTAGGACAGGTCTTTAGAAAACTTTGCATTGGACTAATTAGTGCTGCTACTAAGTTGTGATCTTTTTTTGGCTGTTCATAATGATTTTTATATTCTGGCTAAATGGAACCCAAATATTTACCATCCCTGTGTGAGCTTCAGAATTCTTTAGCTTATAGCTCCCTTGTTCTTTGTTCAGCTTCTGGAGAGTTATCAGTCTATATGTGCTCAACTAGAGACTTGGGATCGTTATCCAGACTTCTGGAATTCTTTACGTATTTCCATTCTCTGTTCCACAAATTCTAGCTGCTTCGGTCTCCCCAAACTCCTCGTTTCTACTCCTGAATTCAGCAAGATCACTTTTTTGTTCTTGGGTGTCTCCTTTTTTGCCCCATAGTCTGAAAATTACCTCCAGGCAAAATACTAGAGATCCTAGAACTCACCTTATTTGTTTCCCTTCTCTTGGTCTCACACTCCTTTTAAACCAGTGTTTAAGAGTATTTTCCACATATTTTCATCAGTGTTCAAGGTTGCTTATAATGGTACGGTTCCTTCCACTTGAGCAGAAGTAAAAGTTATCCCTTTGCTTTTTGTACTAACATTGTGTCCTATGAATCATTGTATATTAATTTATAGAGATGTTTATTTTTTATAGCTTTCTAAAACTCTATTATATCATAGTTTATTCAGTCAATCTATAGTTTGACATTTGGGTAGTTTCTAATCTTTTTGCAATAATAAATAATGCTGTAATGAATAATCTGGTACATAGGTATTTTCATAATTTTTGAGGTGTGTCTTAAGCATATATTCCTAAAAATGTAGTTACTTACACCATAGACAAAGATAAACTCGAAATGGATAAAAGACCTCAACATGAGGTAGGAATCCTTCGGAATCCTAGAGGAGAACATAGGCAGTAACCTCTTCGACACTGGCCACAGCAACTTCTTTCAAGATATATCTCCAAAGGCAAAGGAAACAAAAAGTGAAAATGAATTTTTGGGACTTCATTAAGATAAAAACTTCTGCACAGCAAAGGAAACAGTCAAAAAAACAAAGAGGCAACCCACAGAATGGGAGAAGATATTCACAAATGACAATACAGACAAAGGGCTGATATCCAGAATCTATAAAGAACTCCTCAAACTCAACACACACAAAACAGATAATCATGTCAAAAAATGGGCAGAAGACATGAGCAGACACTTCTCCAGTGAAGACATACAAATGGCTAACAGACATGATGAAAAAATGTGCATTATCATTAGCTATCAGGGAGATTCAAATCAAAACCACATTGAGATACCACCTGACACCAGTTAGAATGGCCAAAATTAACAAGACCATAAACAACATGTGTTGGAGTGAATGTAGAGAAAGGGGAACCTTCTTACACTGTTGGTGGGAATGCAAGTTGGTGCAGCCACTTTGGAAAACAGTGTGGAGATTCCTTAAGAAATTAAAAATAGAGTTTCCCTGTGACCCTGCAATTGCACTACTGGGTACTTACTCCAAAGATACAGATGTAGTGAAAAGAAGGGCCATCTGTACCCCAATGTTCATAGCAGCAATGGACACAGTCACCAAACTGTGGAAAGAACCAAAATGCCCTTCAATGGATGAATGGATAAGGAAGATATGGTCCATATACCTGATCAAGTAGTATGCCTCCATCAGAAAGGATGAATACCCAACTTTTGTATCAACGTGGATGGGACTGGAAGAGTTTATGCTGAGTGAAATAAGTCAAGCAGAGAGAGTCAATTATATGGTTTCACTTATTTGTGGAGCATAAGACATAACATGGAGGACATGGGGAGATGGAGAAGAGAAGGGAGTTGGGGGAAACTGGAGCAGGAGACAAACCATGAGAGACTGTAGACTCTGACAAACAATCTGAGGATTTTGGAGGGGTAGGGGGTGGGAGGTTGGGTGAGCCTGGCGGTAGTATTATGGAGGGCACATATTGCATGGAGTACTGGGTGTGGTGCATAAACAAATGAATTCTGGAACACTGAAAAGAAATTTTTAAAATAAATTTAAAAATTTTTAAAAGTGTGATTACTAAGTCATAGGGCAAATGCATATATAGGTTTGTTAGATATAACTGTTTCCCTCCATATAAATTGTACTGTTTTACATTCCTACCAGTAGATGAGAAAGCTTATTTTCCCAGAGCCTCCTCTATAGAGTATGTTGTCAAGATTTTTAATTTTTGCTAATGTGATTATTTTAAAAAATTGAAAATAGTTTTTTTCAAAGATTTTATTTATTTATTTTACAGACAGAGATCACAAGCAGGCAGAGAGGCAGGCAGAGAGAGAGAGGGAGAATCAGGCTCCCCCGCCGAGCAGAGAGCCTGATGCAGGGCTTGATCCCAGGATCCTGAAGGCAGAGACTCTAACCCACTGAGCCACCCAGGTGCCCCTCAAAATAGTTTTGATTAGAGCTTCTCTCACTGTGATTAAATTTAAAGATCTTTTCACATATTTGAGCCTGTTTGTATCTTCTTAAAAATTGTTCATGTCTTATGTTCATTTTACTGTATGATTTTTTAGTGTCTTGACCTAAAATTTAAAAAAAGTTATTCATTTATTTAGAGATATTAAGTCATTGCCCAAGATGTAAGTTACAAATATTTTTTCTCAGTATATCATTTGTCTTTCAGCTTTGTTTAGAGTGTTTTTTGCAGTTCAATCTTTTTTCTTTATGTTTTTATGTAATCAAATTAATATTTTTTTTCTTATATTACATTTAGGTTTTGAGTCATGCTTAGAAAGCCTTGCCCCACACTGAGGTTACAGAAATATTCATCAGTTTTCTTCTAGTTCTTATATGATTTTTTTTTTTTACATTTGGATCCTTAATCTGTATGGGTTTTATTCTTCTGTGTGCTGAGGTATGGATCTAATTTTATATTCCCCCCCCCCCGTCCAGTTGTCTCAGTACTGTTCATTAAAAACTTAATCTTTGTCTCAGTGATTTAAGATAGCATCATTATATTGATAGAAGGCTTAAAGATCAGAAAGTTACACTTTCTTCTCACTCAAACTTATCAACATATTATGAAGTGCATTATTTGATTAAAAAATAAATAATTTAACCAGACATGGTTATTCATTTGGTGAGAACTGATAATTTAGATAAAAATATAATAGTATGCTGGGGGAAATTGAACAAATTTAATCTAAGGAGAATTTAGATCTCTTGGAAGATTTTCAAGTGGGAAATTAGTATTTTTCAGGTAGTATCCTGGCATATTTGAGTTTCTGATTTAATAAATAGTAAGAGAGTACTAATGTGATCAGGACTAGATGAGAATATCATTCAAATAGGTGAAGAGGTAAACATCTTTTTTCTTAAAATTTTGATCTTTATTTTTTTTTTTAAGATTTTATTTGTTTATTTGACAGAGATGACAAGTAGGCAGAGAGGCAGGTAGCGGGGTGGGGGAAGCATGCTCACTGCTGAGCAGAGAGCCTGATGTGGGGCTTGACCCCAGGACCTCAGGATCATGACCAGTGCTGAAGGCAGAGGCTTAGCCCACTGAGCCACCCAGGTGCCCCAAACTTTTGATCTTCAAAATCACTGATTTGTTTCAAAATATTTTTTAAATATTTATTTATTTTAGAGAGAGAGAGGATACACATATGCAAGAGCAGGAGAAAGAGGAGGGTTGGAGGGAGAGGGAGGGAGAAAGAATCTTAAACAGACTCTGCTGAACACAGAGCCCAACGCAGGGCTCAGTCTCATGACCCTGAGATCAAGACCTGATGCAAAACCAAAAGTCAGACACTCAGCTCAACTGACTGAGCCACCCAGGTGCCCCTGTAGTTTCAAAATATTTTTTAAGTTTAAATTCAGTTAATTAGTATATATTGTATTAGTTTCAGAGGTGGAATTCAGTGATTCGTCTGTTGTATAAAACACTCAGTGCTCATTCCATCAAGTGCCCTCCTAATGCCCATCACCCAGTTACCCATCCTCCTACCCACCTCCCCTTCAGCAACCCTCAGTTTCTTATAGTTAAGAATCTCTCTCTTTTTTTTAAAAAAGATTTTATTTATTTATGTGACAGACAGAGATCACAAGTAGGCAGAGACACAGGCAGAGAGGAGGCAGAGAGGAGAAAGCAGGCCCCCTGCTGAGCAGAGAGCCTGATGTGGGTGGGGCTCGATCCCAGGACCCTGAGATCATGACCTGAGCCGAAGGCAGAGGATTAACCCACTGAGCCACCCAGGCGCCCCTAGTTAAGAATCTCTTATGTTTTGTCTCCCTCTCTGATTTCATCTTACTTAATTTTCCCCTCCCTTCTCCTATAATCCTCTATTTTGTTTCTTATTGATGAGGTAATTTCTTCTGTTCTGAGGGGAGAGGGAATGGGTATAAAACTTATTTTTAAGATTCATAGGTCTTTTCTTTTTTTTTAAGATTTTATTTATTTTTTTTGACAGAGAGATCACAAGTAGGCAGAGAGACAAGCAGAGAGAGAGGAGAAAGCAAGCTCCCTGCTGAGCAGAGAGCCTGATGCGGGGCTCGATCCCAGGACCCTGGGATCACGACCTGAGCCAAAGGCAGAGGCCTTAACCCACTGAGCCACCCAGGCACCCCATTCATAGGTCTTTTCAAATAGATCTTTTTCCCAAAAAAAAGTATGCAAGATATTTTTTCATGTAAATATTAAGACTAAACTCTAAACTTCAAATCCTTGAATCTCCCACCAGTGTAAAAATTGTGGTATATGTTTGATTAATCTCTTGTTCATCTGTTTTTATATTAGTTCTCCTTAAATGATCTCTTAATTTGACCTTGGAATATTTCTCAAATAGGCAAATTAGGTTAATTGGAAGATTAATAGATGATATTTTGGGCTTTAAAGAGGTAATACATATACTTTTTCCTTGAATGTAATAATATAACAGTACCATGAGCAGGATTTTCTGATATTACTGGATACCCTGAGAATAAATAATTTTATGATATAGTCCCCTAATATATGAAAATGATATTAGGACATATTTTTGGAGAGGTTCCTCTGTGCCAGCAAGGACAGCTTCATGAGCATGTGATCTGTACAGTCACATGGGTCCCCTTTCTTAGAAGGGCCCTGAATTTGGGCTAATGCCCTGCTATTATTATCTTGAAATTCTTAATTTTTAAACAAGAAGCCCCCTATTTTTATTGGCCATACAAATTGGGTAGCCAGTCATAAGATAACATTTGACTCAGGAAGTGGCAGTAGAGAGGGAAAGTAATTGATAGATTCAAAATACATATTGGAGGTAGTAAGCATTCGCATGTACTGGGAATTAATTGAATGTGGAAATGTAGAAAAAGATGTTAAGAATGACTTGGGAATTTTTTTTAAAGATTTTATTTGTAAGTAATCTCTAAGCTTGGTGTGGGTGCTCGAACTCAAAACCCGGATTCAAGAGTTGCATGTTCTACTGACAGAGCCAGCCAGGCACGGTGGACTTGGGAGTTTTAACTCAGTGGTTGCCTTAGGCTGGGGTTAGGAGCAAGGATTGACAGCAGACAGGATTACGGGACTTTTGGGATGATGGAATATAGTAAAACTGGATTATGGTGTTGGTTGCATAAATATAAATTTACTAAAAATGCTTGATTGTCTAGGTGAACTCTGTGGTGAGTATAAAGCTGTTAAAAAATAACAGATTGAGATGCTTGGTTAAATCAAAGGGTGCAATAATTATTCTCATTTTAAAAATAAAGAAAATGAAAGAGAAGTTAAAAATAAACTTTATGGTTACATAGCTACTAAGTGTAATACTCAGTACGGGAGCTCACGTCTTTCTGACCCTAAGGCTTCACGCTGGACACCTGTAACACATTTACTCTCTATGTCAAAATTGTCTTTGCTATATCTCATTGATGAGAGGCTCTCTTGAAATTACAGAACAGAGGGGTGCCTGGGTGGCTCAGTGGGTTAAAGCCTCTGCCTTCAGCTCGGGTCATGGTTTCAGGGTCCTGGGATCGAGCCCCATATCAGGGTCTCTGCTCAGCAGGGAGCCTGCTTCCTCCATCTCTCTCTGCCTGCCTCTCTGCCTCCTTGTGATCTCTCTGTCAAATAAATAAATAAAATCTTTAAAGGAAAAAAAAGAAATTACAGAACAGAAAGGAAAGTCTCTATCTTCATAGAGACCGAAAAATTGTGCTGTTCCTGTAACACTGGTGTTTCCATTTCCTCCCACTTCCCTCACAGTGTAAGTTGTATTACCACACCTCCTTTGCCTCTTTAGCAAACTGTATTTTTCAAATCATTAGGTTAAGGAATAGTTTCATTAGGTCCACTGGTAGCTTGAAAGAGTGACCGTATCTTCCAAAATTCTTACACATAGGGAAAATGGAAACATATAATTGACTCTATATAATCCTTAGTGCATTTTATGATTACTAGGCCATTGGCACAAAGATTGCTATATTAATAATCATTAAATGTAGAGAGATGTTGGTCAAAGGGTACAAACTTACAGTTACAAAATGAATACATTTTAGGACTCTAATGTGCAGTATGTTGACTGTAGTTAACAGTACTGTAGGATATACTTGAAATTTGCTGAGAGACTGTATCTTAATTGTTCTCACCACACATATGTGCATGCACACACACATACATGCATATTGGTAACTAACAGACGTGATGGATGTGTTAACTATGTTGTAATTATTTTATAGTATAGTAAATCATCATGTTTATACCTTTAATTTTTACAATTTTATTTGCCAATTATACTTTTTTAAAAATTTTACTTATTTATTAGAGAGAGGAGAGAGAACATGAATGGGAGTGGGGCAGAGGGACAGGGAGAATCAGACTCTCCTGCTCATTAGGGAGCTCAACACAGGGCTTTATCTCAGGACCCTGGGATCACGACCTGAGCCGAGGGCAGGCATTTAATGACTGAACTACCCAGGCTCCCTGATCTAATTAAAATTTTAAGATGATCAAAGGTGCCTGGGTGGCTCAGTAGCTTAGTGTCCAACTCTTGGTTTCAGCTCAGGTCATGACCTTGGGGTTGAGGGATAAAGCCCCGAGTTGGGCTCCATGTTCAGCACAGAATTTGCTTGAGATTCTCTCCCTTTGTACCTCCCCCTGCTTGTGTAGTATCTCTCAATAAATAAAATATTTAAAAAAATTTTTTAAAGAAATCATTGTGGCTACTATGGAAAATGGATCCAAGAGGGTGCTGCTGGCTTATGAAGATGTCTTAAGAAAACTATGGGAAAACCATCTCAGCTTTTAGAAGCTAGTTTTCAAAAGCCATGTTGTAATTAAGTGATGGTGAATGGAAAATAAAAAGATTGATAAATCATTATTTTTGAATAAACCATGGATCAGTATTTCTCAAACCCTAATATTCATTCAAATCACACAGATATTTTGTTAAATCAGTATCTCATCAGGAGGTACAAAGTAGAGGATTTCTGCATTTCTAACAAGCTGCTAGGTGATGCCTAATGCCATTGGTTCTTGGCTCACACTTTGAGTAGCAAGTGACTAGGCTATATTCTATATTCTAAATATACTCTATAGAATATTTTCAGTGTTTAAATACCCACCAGCCTTCTCAGTGGTCTGATCTGTTGTCAAACAGTATTTAAAACTAGGGGGTTTCAGGGCGCCTGGGTGGCTCAGTGGGTTAAAGCCTCTGCTTTTGGCTCAGGTCATGATCCCAGGGTCCTGTGATCAAGCCCCCCACATCATCAGACTCTCTGCTCGGCAGGGAGCCTGCTTCCCTACCTCTCCCTCTGCCTGTCTCTCTGCCTGCTTGTGATCTCTGTCTTTCAAATAAATAAATAAAATCTTAAAAAAATTAAAACTATGGGGTTTACATCCTCGCCAACATTTGTTGTTCCCTGTCTTGTTAATTTTAGCCATTTTGACTGGTGTAAGGTGGTATCTCATTGTGGTTTTGATTTGTATTTCCCTGATGGCAGGTGATGTAGAACATTTTTTCATGTGACTGTTGGCCATTTGGCTGTCTTCTTTGGAGAAGTGTCTGCTCATGTCCAGTTCATGTGCAGCTCTCTCTTCAGGCTAACTGCTCTAACATCTGGACAGTATACTTGAGCTTTAATAAACTTTCCCACTTGTGTCACTCATAAGAAAAAAACCTAGGGGATTTAAAATGAAGTATTGAGGACATGGAGAAACAGGTCCAAAAGGGATTTTCATCTCTTCAGTAAATATCCTCTTTATGCTTACATACTTATCTACTTATTTAACCTGTTTGACTATCTCTCTGCTTCAGAGTTCATTTACACTCCAGAAAGTACTGTATGCAGTCAAAGTGATGTCCAAGACAAGTATACAGAAATAGTTGAGGCTCTGAAACTTTATGTCTCATATTTAATAGGGTGATTTGCATCAGTAATTGAGGCTTACTCTATGCCAGGCATTTTACCTGCCTGGCATTTTATAAGATAAGGAAACCAGAAGCCCTGTGAAGATAGTTTCTTGCCCAAGGTGTACAACTTAGCCAGTTTATTTCATACCTGATTGTCTAATTCATTATCCCAATCATTACCATTTTGTTTGTTTCTTGAATTATAATCTTAAATGCAGAAAACCTGAGGATCTTTCTTCTATGGGTTAAAGGCTTTGTATTCTCTAAAGACTATGGGGCTTTGCTGCATTTCTCAGTCATGTTATAAAGGTGATAAATAGGCCTGGATTTTTCTGTTTTGGAGGGGGGAGGGATATTATCCTTTTTTAGCAATGCATCTTCTCTTTGCAGCATATGAACACAAGATCTTGGGAAATGGATTGACAGTGTAAAAGGAAGTATATGAGATTATGCCTTATGATTGAGGTTATGTTGGGAAAGATGGGGTAAGGAAATGTCACATTGCTCTCTGGTTCTTAAGAAATGAGAGCTGGGGCGCCTGGGAGGCTCAGTGGGTTAAGCCTCTGTGAGCTTCGGCTCAGGTCATGATCTCAGGGTCCTGGGATTGAGCCCCGCATCGGGCTCTCTGCTCAGCAGGAAGCCTGCTTCCTCCTCTCTCTCTCTCTCTGCCTGTCTCTCTGCCTACTTGTGATCTCTGTCTGTAGGATAAATAAATAAAATCTTTAAAAAAAAAAAAAAAGAAACGAGAGCTAAAGAACAACACCAGTTTTAAAAGAAACCTGAATTTTAAATTTCATAAAACACAGTTAAACCAGAGTGTGGCTCCTGTTGATTTACTCTACTGAGGAAGTAATAAAATTGTACATTCTCATTTGGTAAGAGATAAAGCTGAAATTATTCACATTTCCACGGAAATGCTAAATGCCCCCTTACATGTAGAGTCCAGCTGGATAGGATTTACTCAGCCCTCCAACAAACCAGTTTTGTGTTTTTCCAGGCAGTGTTGTATGGTTCTCAGTTTGGTTTGATTCTCCCTTCTTGTGATTACTAAAGACAGTGATTAAAATATACAATAGGCTTTGGTTTGGTTTGAAAACTTGCAGAACAGCCAGCTTCATCGCTGTGCAGTTGGCTTTCCAGGCTAAGGTGGGTTTCCGAGGTACAGATAACTGCCAAGGCGCTTTGGCCCTAAACTCTGGAAAGATGCCAAAGGAAAGTGAAGTTCCTGTCTGTAGTGTTTGTCCCGCTCAGAGAGCCCGGCGCTAGCGCATTCTTCGTGCAGTTATTGGCTGGGACTCTGCGTGCCGCTGTCGGCCAATGAAGACGCTGGAGATCGGGCCCGGCCCGTCCCCTCTCGGACGGAGCCCCGGGATGAGGCAGAGACTGAACAGCCGGCGAGCAAATCAGCGGCATCCAGAAAGCCATGTCTGACTCCGCGCCCAGCGCTCAAGCGCTAACCCGCTGAAAGTTTCTCAGCGAAATTGCCGGAAAAATCTGGACCCCGCTAAGGAGAACTGCCTTTGAGTGAGATGGTCCCAGAGGCCTGGAGGAGTGGACTGGTAAGCACCGGGAGAGTGGTGGGAGTTTTGTTTCTGCTTGGTGCTTTGCACAAGGCTTCTGCCGTGGTTCGCTATGAGATCCTGGAGGAAAGAGAGAGAGGTTTTGCGGTGGGCAACGTGGTCACGGACCTTGGCTTGGATCTCGGCAGCCTTTCAGCCCGAAGGCTGCGGGTGTTGTCCGGGACTAGCCGAAGGTTCTTTGAGGTGAATCGGGAGTCAGGAGAGATGTTCGTGAATGACCGCCTGGATAGAGAGGAGCTTTGTGGGACACTGCCCTCCTGCACCGTAACTCTGGAGCTGGTAGTGGAAACCCCACTAGAGCTGTTCAGCGCAGAGGTGGTGATCCAGGATATCAACGACAACAATCCCTCTTTCCCTACCCGGGAAATGAAATTGGAGATTAGCGAGGCCGTGGCGCCAGGCACGCGCTTCCCGCTGGAGAGCGCGCACGATCCCGATGTAGGAAGCAACTCTTTACAAACCTATGAGCTGAGCCTTAATGAGTACTTTGCGCTTCGCGTTCAGACGCGGGAGGACAGCACCAAGTACGCGGAGCTGGTGCTGGAGCGCGCCCTTGATTGGGAGCGAGAGCCAAGTCTCCAGCTGGTGCTGACGGCTTTGGATGGAGGAACTCCAGCTCGTTCGGCCACCCTTCCCATTCGCATCACGGTGCTGGACGCGAATGACAATGCACCCACCTTCAATCAGTCTTTGTACCGTGCGCGTGTCCTGGAGGATGCACCCCCTGGCACTCTCGTTGTGCAAGTTCATGCAACTGATCTGGATGAAGGCCCCAATGGTGAAATCATTTACGCTTTTGGCAGCCACAACCGTGCCAGTATGCGAGATCTCTTCTCCTTAGATCCTGTTACTGGGGTGTTGACAATCAAGGGTCGCCTGGACTTCGAAGACACAAAACTCCACGAGATTTACATACAGGCCAAAGACAAAGGTGCCACTCCGGAAGGAGCACATTGCAAAGTTTTGGTAGAGGTTCTGGACGTGAATGACAATGCCCCAGAGATCACAGTCACCTCCGTATACAGCCCAGTCCCTGAGGATGCTCCTCTTGGAACTGTCATTGCTTTGCTCAGCGTGATCGATCTGGATGCTGGGGAGAATGGATTGGTGACTTGTGAGATTCCTCCAGGTCTCCCATTCAGCCTAACTTCTTCCCTCAAGAATTACTTTACTTTGAAAACCAGTGCAGCCCTGGATCGTGAGACTGTCCCAGAATACAACCTCAGCATCACTGCTCAAGACTCGGGAGTCCCTTCCCTCTCAGCTCTTACAGTTGTGCAAGTACAAGTCTCTGATATCAACGACAACCCTCCACAGTCTTCCCAGTCCTCCTATGATGTTTATGTTGAGGAAAATAACATCCCTGGGGTTCCAATACTAAATCTAAGTGTCTGGGACCCAGATGCCCCACAGAATTCTCACCTTTCCTTCTTCCTCTTGGAGCAAGGAGCTGAAACTGGGCTAGTGGGCCGCTATTTCACAATAAATCGTGACAGTGGCATCGTGTCTTCCTTAGTGTCCCTGGATTATGAAGATCGGCGAGAGTTCGAAATAACAGCTCATGTCAGTGATGGGGGCATTCCGGTCCTGACCACCAACATCAGCGTCAATATATTTGTTACTGACCGTAATGACAATGCCCCACAGGTCTTATACCCTCGGCCTGGCAGGAGCTCAGTGGAGATGCTACCCAGAGCTACCGCTCCTGGCCATGTGGTCACACGGGTGGTAGGCTGGGACCCTGATGCAGGGCACAATGCCTGGCTCTCCTACAGCCTTTTGGGGGCCTCCAACCAGAGCCTTTTTGCTGTGGGGCTTCACACAGGTCAAGTCAGCACTTCACGTGCTGTCCAAGACACAGATGTGCCCAGGCAGACTCTTATGGTCTTGATCAAAGACAATGGGGAGCCATCACTGTCTACCACAGCAACCCTGACTGTGTCAGTAACTGAGGATTCTCCTGAAGCCCGGGCTGAGTTCCCCTCTGGCTCTGCCCCTCGGGAGCAGAATAAAAATCTCACCTTTTATCTACTCCTCTCTCTAATCCTGGTTTCTGTGGGGTTCGCAGTCACAGTACTGGGAATGATTATATTCAAAGTTTACAAGTGGAAGCAGTCCAGGGACCTCTACCGAGCCCCAGTGAGCTCCCTGTACAGAACACCAGGGTCCTCTCTGCATGCAGACGCTGTGCGGGGCGGCCTGATGCCACCGCACCTTTACCATCAGGTGTACCTCACCACCGACTCACGCCGCAGCGACCTGCTGCTGAAGAAAACTGGTGCTGCCAGCCCACTGGCCAGCCGCCAGAACACGCTGCGGAGCTGTGATCCAGTGTTCTATAGGCAAGTGTTGGGCGCAGAGAGCTCCCCTCCTGGACAGGTAAGGGTTAGCATCCCAGAACGATATTAATACTTTTTGATGCCTACACCAGGTTCAGGAAGGAATGGAGTGTTTTTTGAATGATGAGCATGATTTCCTAATGATACATCCATATTTTCACCTTGCCCTGCCTAGATCAAGCATCATGCCTTTGTGAAAGGGATGGCCTGACTAGAGCGTGGTTTGTGAACCCACACAATGTGGATTTGATTGACTCATGTGTGGCCCCAATTCCCACACTCAGCACTCACTTGCCATCACAACTAACCAGTCTTGCTAAGGGGGCATTAAATTATAAGCCAAGATCTCAGCACTCAGAACTTAGCTTGGTGTCATTTGCATTAAGAACAAGCTGCTAGGGCGCCTGGGTGGCTCAGTGGGTTAAGCCGCTGCCTTCAGCTCAGGTCATGATCTCAGGGTCCTGGGATAAAGTCCCGCATCAGGCTCTCTGCTCGGCAGGGAGCCTGCTTCCTCCTCTCTCTCTGCCTGCCTCTCTGCCTACTTGTGATCTCTCTCTGTCAAATAAATAAATAAAATCTTCAAAAAAAAAAAAAAAAGAACAAGCTGCTTGATATCTCTAACCAGTGGCAGATGCTTGGAATATAGCAAATATTCCATTTGTCCATCTTTCATTTGATTGCTGCATCTTCATTAAAACTAATGATGTACTGATAATGTTCCTTTTTTTCTTTAAGATTATTTATTTATTTATTTATTTTATTTATTTGACAGAGATCACTAGTAGGCAGAGAGAGGGGGGAAGCAGGCTCCCCGCTGAGCAGAGAGCCTGATGCAGGGTCCTGGGATCATGACCTGAGCCAAAGGCAGATGCTTAACCCTCTGAGCCATCGAGGCACCCCTGATAATGTTCCTTTGCCTACACAGATCCTGGACCTTGTTCTCAGCTGATTTTCTATGAAAGAAAGAAAATTCTAGGCATCCTTCAAGTTTTAATTCAAGTACACTGCTGGAAATAATGTGTATATTACTTACAAAATATTTTAGTGGCATAGTAGTAATGCATGTGTATTATAGAAAATTTAGAAAATAGAGAAAAATATGGAGAAATAATTGTAACTAACATGAATCCCCAAATTTAAAGATGTAGCGACCATAATTATAGAAGTAAAAGTAATCATTTACCTTATAAATAAATCCAGACAATCCAAAAGAACATATGGTACAAATTGAAAGTTCTTTTGTACCCCCAGGGTTATTCCCTTCCAGCATTATTTTTCTTAAGTATGCACACAATGTAAGAGGTAGGGAATTTATAACTTGAGAAAGGTAAAGATTTTATTTATTCAGGCTGGTATACAGGTAACTATGAGGCTTTTGTCTTGTAGTGAAGCCTATACACACTTCCAGTTGTAGGAGAACCACTTATTTTATGATCAATAAAGTATATTAGTATACTAATAAGTATATTATTGTTACTAACCCTTGGATTTGTCAGTTAGACAGATGAGGCTTCACTACTTATCACCTGTGAGTCCTTGGCCAAGATAGTCTCAGAGCCTGGTGTATCCTAAGTGTTAAAAAATTCTGTTATTATTATTATCATATTTATTCTTTACCCACCCCAATCTTTTTTTTTTAAGATTTTATTCATTTGAGAGAGAGAGATCACAAGTAGGCAGAGAGGCAGGCAGAGAGAGAGGGGAAAGCAGGCTCCCTGCTGAGCATAGAGCTCTATTCGGGGCTTGATGCAGGGTTCGATCCCAGGACCCTGGGATCATGACCAAGCCAAAGGCAGAGGCTTAACCCACTGAGCCACCCAGTCGCCCCTACCCACCCCCAATCTTAAACACACCTTGGAAATGAGAAAATCTGGAGGCAGCCAAAAATGACATAGTAGAGACATAAATGGAAAGGCGCTAAGGAAAGATGACAGCTGTCAGACTTGGTTGCATACCAGCATTACCTGGGGACCCCTTAAAAATTCTGAAGCCTGAGCCACACCCAAGCCAAATAAAGCACAGTGTTTGGGGGTGAGACACAGGGATCAGTATTTTTTGAAGGTCCCCAAGTGATTTTTTGAAGATCCCAAGTGATTGTAATGTACAGACTAGTTTGAAAACTACTGCTCTAAAATCTATCAGTCTATCAATTAACACATTTATGAAGCCAGGTGTTATTTTGGTGTTCATAGAACCAGACTTACTGGGCCAGGCTGAACTTAGAAAATTCTGTTAGTTCCAGCCTTAAAATATTCTATAGAATAGCTCTATAAACTTGTTGAATTGCTGTGTTGTACACATGAAACTAATGTAACAGTGTGTGTCAAGTATACCCAAATACAGAAATAATTGTGTTTTAAAAATACATATGTATTTGGAATAGCTCTAGAGGAGCAATGTAGGGAAGACAAAAGAGGATGCTTTAGTAATCTAAAGAGAAAATCTTCCTAAACCACTAGCATCTGGCCAGCTGTTCTTAAAAAGTCTAGAGCTGGTCAGTATGGAACTGAGGTATGCAACCTCTTTGAGGGATGACAGAAATATTCTATGATTAGATTGTGGTGATGGTTGTATCCTTTTAACATATGTGAATATACTTAAAAACCATCAAATTGTGGATTTTATTTTTTAAAGATTTTATTTATTTATTTGACAGACAGAGATCACAAGTAGGCAGAGAGGCAGGCAGAGAGAGAGGAGGAAGCAGGCTCCCTGCTGAGCAGAGAGCCTGATGCAGGGCTCGATCCCAGGACCCTGGGATCATGACCTGAGCCAAAGGCAGAGGCTTTAACCCACTGGGCCACCCAGGTGCCCCAAATTGTGGATTTTAAATGAATGAATTGTATAAAATATTCATGGTGGGTTGTTGGTGGTGCCATTCACCTGTGCTAGTGAATCCCACCCCAAACACCTCATAGGTCAGACTGATTGAAACCTTCTGATTGATACCTCCATTACTCCTATGTGAGGAGGTTTAGCTGTTTTATGGTAAAAGAACACAGAAAGCCAGATCCCTCTGTTTGAGACCAGAATGTAGGTTTTTGGCTTCACCATAGTCAAAAGGATATTCCTGAGGATGACAGGTTTGGTTAAAAATCTGGAGAGGATAAGAAATCGGTGTTTTGCTGGTGGTTTTTGCAGCCTGTGGTGACCTAGGTGAGGATTCAGATGAGTTAAGAAATCTTATGTCCAGATCAGGCTGGATTTGTCTCTCTGTGCTCCGATGTGTCACTAGGATTATAGTTTGCAGGTAACTACAGTGTGGGATGATCTGTGTTTCTGTGTGTGAGAAGTGGTAGCCAGGCTCCCGGGAGGGTCTAGATCAGGGTGGGAGTAAAGTGAATCCAGTCTCCAGCTCCAAGAGGCCCCATGGCACCAAGTGAAAAGCTTGGTCATTTGAAACTGTCTCTCTTGGTAATTAACAAATCAAGCATGCCACGGTGTCAAATAAAGGGGATTTGTAGGCACAGTGCTGTTAGTGGCTGATCTCAGTCATTCAAGGAAACTATTAAATCTGTGAACATTAGCATTCTGCCAGGTAATGAGATCTAGTCCTTAGCGCCTCACAGGCACACTGATTCTTTACTGATTTGGAACCTCTCCCTCTACCTTGCTTCATCTCCTTCTATACTGTCCTTGAAATCAATGAATGGTAATTCTAGCTAGTGTCTGAATAAGAGAGATTCGGTTTCTGCTGCACCTCCTGTTACAACAAAAACGTGCACTGCATAAATTTAATTGGCTACATTAATGTGTAATTCTTTCTGCAAAGAGATGGATATGTTTCTGAATAATCTGCAGAGGGGCAGAGTTTTGAGTCTATGGCCCTGCTTCTAATTAGTTGTTGCTCTAATACATCAGACTGAGGCAGAAACTACCCATTTAGAATATTGGTGGATGACAACACGGGCTTGAACAAAGTGACCAGTCTCAAATGGCTACTTCTCTCTGGGCTGCAGGTTGCTAGGGCTCTGGCTCTCTGTCCCCCACTCCCCGCCTCCCCGCTGAAAAGGGGCGGGGGAAGTTGGTGTGTTGGTAGGGGGGAAAGAACATCTATACATGTTGTCTGTCTCTCCTGGAGATAATAAACCTATAGAAAGATAATAAACCTATAGAAAGAAATGCTGTGGAGTGGGAGGAAGGCGAAAAGATAGGTGGTTTTTGTTTTGGGGTTTTTTTTTTTTCCTCCAGTGCTGCGACGCATTAACCCTGCTGCTATTGGGATGTTCTCGGCTCAGCCTATTGGCTGAGCCCAAGAGCTGCCTTCTGCCAATCGGGTGGCGGAAGGCAGACAAATCTACCCCGCCACCAGCAAAAAAACGGCGCGTAACCCTTGCGGCGCCGGCCCAGCCGCGCTAGAGCTGGCGCCACGAAAGAGAGATAGGTGTCTCCAGCTGCTGTTGCCGTTTGGGGCGGGTCGGCTTCTTCTGCTTCTCAGGACCAGGTAGAGGACTATTGGGAAGCAGCAATGCTCCGCAAGGTGGGAAGCTGGGTAGAAATCTGCTGGGGGGCTACCCTTTTGTTCCTCATTTGCCACCTGGGTTACGTTTGTGGGCAGATCCGCTACCCGGTCCCAGAGGAGTCACAGGAGGGGACTTTTGTAGGGAATGTCGCCCAAGATTTCCTGCTGGATACAGAGAGTCTGTCAGCTCGTAGGCTGCAGGTTGCTGGAGAGGTGAACCAAAGACACTTCCGTGTGGATTTGGACAGCGGAGCCCTGCTCATCAAGAATCCAATTGATCGGGAGGCACTGTGTGGACTCAGTGCCAGCTGCATCGTGCCCCTGGAGTTTGTAACCGAAGGGCCTTTGGAAATGTACCGAGCGGAGGTAGAAATTGTGGATGTGAATGATCACGCCCCCCGATTTCCTCGGCAGCAGCTGGACTTGGAAATTGGGGAGGCAGCTCCTCCAGGACAGCGTTTCCCCTTGGAAAAGGCTCAGGACGCAGATGTGGGAAGCAATTCTATCAGCAGCTATAGACTAAGCTCCAATGAACACTTTGCACTTGATGTCAAGAAGCGCAGCGATGGCAGCCTGGTCCCAGAGCTGCTCCTAGAGAAGCCTTTGGATCGGGAGAAGCAATCAGACTACCGCCTGGTGCTGACTGCTGTGGATGGAGGGAACCCCCCGAGATCTGGCACCGCAGAGCTCCGAGTATCTGTGCTGGACGTGAATGACAACGCCCCAGCCTTCCAGCAATCCAGCTATAGGATTAGCGTGTTGGAGAGTGCCCCAGCCGGCATGCTGCTCATCCAGCTCAATGCCTCTGACCCAGACTTGGGTCCCAGTGGTAACGTCACCTTTTCTTTCAGTGGTCACACCCCTGATCGTGTGAGAAACCTCTTTAGCCTTCACCCAACTACTGGAAAGCTTACCCTTCAGGGGCCCCTAGACTTTGAGAGCGAGAATTACTATGAATTTGATATTCGGGCTCGCGATGGGGGTTCTCCAGCCATGGAGCAACATTGCAGCCTTCGGGTGGATCTCCTAGATGTAAATGACAATGCCCCACACATCACAGTGACCTCGGAGCTTGGGACTCTTCCAGAGAGCGCAGAACCTGGCACTGTAGTGGCACTCATCAGTGTGCAGGACCCTGACTCAGGGTCGAATGGAGATGTGAGCCTCCGTATTCCTGACCACCTGCCATTTGCCCTCAAGTCTGCCTTCAGGAACCAGTTCTCCCTGGTGACTGCTGGGCCCTTGGACCGAGAGGCCAAATCCAGCTATGACATCATGGTCACTGCTTCTGATGCTGGGAATCCTCCTCTGAGTACCCAGAGGACTATTTTCCTCAATATTTCAGATGTGAATGATAACCCACCCTCTTTCTTCCAGAGGTCACATGAGGTGTTTGTTCCTGAGAACAATCGCCCAGGGGACCTGCTTTGTTCCCTTGCAGCCTCTGATCCAGACTCTGGCTTGAATGCACTTATCTCCTACTCTCTCCTGGAGCCCAGAAATCGAGATGTTTCAGCTTCTTCCTTTATTTCTCTGAATCCCCAGACAGGAGCTGTTCATGCTACTCGATCCTTTGATTATGAGCAAACACAGACATTGCAGTTTGAGGTGCAGGCCCGGGATCGGGGCAACCCACCTCTCAGCAGCACTGTGACAGTTCGTCTGTTTGTGCTGGACCTCAATGACAATGCCCCAGCTGTGCTCCGCCCTAGGGCGCGGCCTGGTTCCTTGTGTCCTCAAGCACTGCCTCCATCAGTTGGTGCTGGCCACCTAGTCACAAAGGTGACTGCTGTGGACTTGGATTCAGGTTACAATGCTTGGGTTTCCTATCAGCTCCTGGAGGCCCCAGACCCCAGCCTGTTTGCAGTCTCTCGCTATGCTGGGGAGGTACGGACGGCAGTTCCCATCCCAGCTGATCTCCCACCACAGAAGCTGGTCATTGTGGTAAAGGATAGTGGTAGCCCTCCACTGTCTACCTCTGTCACTTTACTAGTGTCTTTGGAGGAAGATACTCATCCAGTTGTCCCTGATCTTCGAGAATCTTCAGCTCCAAGGGAAGGAGAATCCCGCCTGACCCTCTATTTGGCTGTATCGCTAGTGGCAATTTGCTTTGTGTCCTTTGGCTCATTCGTGGCACTGCTCTCAAAGTGTCTGCGTGGGGCTGCCTGTGGAGTGACCTGCTTTCCTGCTGGCACCTGTGCCTGTCTCACCCGATCTCGAAGGAGGGAGGGGCTTCCTCCTTCCAATGGGATCCTGCGTATCCAGCTAGGGTCAGATGATCCTATCAAGTTTGTTGATGTGGGCGGCCACTCTCATGGCTGTACACCTTTGGCTTCTGCACCCACTCGGAGTGATAGCTTCATGATGGTGAAGTCACCCAGTGCACCCATGGCAGGGGAGCCTGTTCGCCCAAGCTGCCCACCCTCTGATCTTCTGTATGGGCTAGAGGTGAGACCTTTGCAGGCTCAGCCAATGCTTGAGGTTATGCTGATGCAGGCATATGGCTGGGTCACATCCCATCGACTGTTGGTCTCTCTGCAAGAGCCCATAGTGCATGGTAACTATGTGGTAGATGGCGTGCTTTAGAAGTGTTTTGTGAATAATGGATGAGTACTTGGGGTGGGTTATGCCCTTATCTGAGGGTAAGAAATGAAGGTAATGGTCAAGAGTCAGGGTTTTGTAGAAGCCTGCTGTCAGAATATGGGAGCATAGAAGACTCTGCTGCACAAGGGTCTACCTTACCCTTGCTTTCTCTTCTTGATTGGGGAGGCCAGATTCTGGACTACCTTAACTCTAGGCTACCATTTCCCAGTGAATTGAGGGGGCTAATATATATTTGCCCCATGGTATGGGGTACTCCCTAACCCACCATAGAGAGAATTCTCTGCTTGAGAACTGAAGGGTCAGGGAGGCATCAAAGTGGACGCAGAGATCTTTCAGTCCAAATCTTCAGGAATCCTGGTCAGGGGCCCATTGAGGTTTGAGCTGGATGCAGGAGAATGGGGGCAGGGGAGCATCATTTATTTGGCGGGAAGAGCAGTGTTAGTGAAATCACTTAATGTCAGAAAACTGGTTTACAGCTGAGGAACTCAGAGACAGCCACTCTGGGAGTCTTTAAGTAGAGTTCTGAATTGGTGAAGCCATAAATCCTAGAAACCATGCCTAGTTTCTAGTTTCTAGTCACTCTCCTGGGGGACGTGGATCAGTCGCAGGAACGTTCCCCCTACCACAAGCTGTTGTGCTCATTCCACAGCTCAAGTCAGGGATCTCAGAAAAGCAGAGCCCTAGAACCATCAGCTGACATTGAGATTCCTCAAAGCATTGATGGCTACTCAGAGCAAGGCTTTACAGGATCCTAACAGAACTTTTCTCTCACCTTAGCAGCCTTTGGCAGGATGGGGGAGGAGGGGTTCACAGGGGCTTTGCCTCCCCTGAAAGGACACAATTTTGTTGGTTGAAGAAAAGTAGTGGGAGCTTCTAAAGTCCTGAGGGAAGTTGCTGGGATAGAACCCTGAGAAGTTTTGTACCACTTTGTCTTCCCCGTTGAGCACCATCTGAGCTGTCAAACTTTGCTGCCAAGGGGGCTGAATCAACCTGCAGCCTGAAATGAGTGGGTAGGTAGGAGGCTTCATTGACACAGATTTGCCTGTTCCTAAGGTTTCCAGGACTGAGGAGACTTCATAATTGGTTGAGAGCAGACAGACTTTTTGGCCAATCAGACTCAGAGCAGAGGTGGGGGATCTGCTCTTCCTGCCCACCTCTCCTCCCCCTGTTCCCCAGCTCCACTCAGATTCAGTTCCCATCCCCCCTCCACCCACCCCCGCCATTTGGTGACTAAGAAGAACTGCTGCAGGCAGACAGACCTCGGAGCAGTTTTTAAGAGGCTGGAAGGAGACAGAAGAGATTTCAGCTGCTACATTGCAAGACCTGGGTCTACCTTGGAGACAGGACAGCACAGAGTCAGTGTCCAGGAAGGGCCTTCTGGGTCATGGGGCCCGAGACACACTCACAGCTCGCTGGGAAATGGCAGGTGCTCTGCATGTTGTCCTTGTGCTGCTGGGGCTGGGCATCTGGGCAGCTTCGGTACTCAGTGGTGGAGGAGTCAGAGCCGGGGACGCTGGTGGGGAATGTTGCTCAGGATCTTGGCTTAAAGGTGACAGATCTGATGAGCCGCCGACTACGGTTGGGGTCTGAGGAGAATGGCCACTATTTTTCCCTGAGCTTGATGAGTGGTGCTCTGGCAGTGAATAAGAAGATTGACCGAGAGAGCCTGTGTGGAGCCAGTACGAGCTGCCTGCTGCCCGTGCAGGTGGTGACTGAACATCCCTTGGAATTAATGCGCGTAGAGGTAGAGATCCTGGATCTCAATGACAACTCTCCTAGCTTTGCCACTTCAGAGCGGGAGATACGCATCTCAGAATCAGCTGCACTTGGGGCACGATTCCCACTGGATAGTGCCCAGGATCCGGATGTGGGCACCAATACTGTGAGCTTCTACACTCTAAGCCCCAGCAGCCACTTCTCTCTGAAGGTGAAGACCCTAAAAGATGGGAAGCTATTCCCAGAGCTGGTGCTGGAGCAGCAGCTGGACCGTGAAGCCCAGGCGAGACATCAGCTCGTGCTCACTGCTGTGGACGGGGGTGTCCCAGCCCGCTCAGGGACCACCCTTATCTCTGTCACTGTGCTGGACGTCAATGATAATGCCCCCACCTTCCAGTCCTCAGTTCTTCGCGTGGGGCTCCCTGAGAATGCACCTGTGGGTACACTGCTGCTTCGCCTCAATGCCACTGACCCAGACGAGGGCACCAATGGCCAACTAGACTATTCTTTCGGGGACCATACATCTGATGTAGTGCGTAATCTTTTTGGCCTAGACCCTAGCAGTGGAGCAATCCATGTGTTGGGTCCCATAGACTTTGAGGAGTCGAGTTTCTATGAAATTCATGCGAGAGCCCGTGACCAGGGACAGCCAGCCATGGAAGGCCACTGTATGATTCAAGTGGATGTGGGAGATGCCAATGACAATGCCCCAGAGGTACTCCTGGCCTCTTTGGTCAACCCTATCCTGGAGAGCACACCAGTGGGCACAGTAGTGGGCTTGTTCAATGTGCGGGACCGAGACTCAGGTAGAAATGGTGAAGTGAGCCTTGATATCTCCCCAGACCTGCCATTTCAGATTAAGCCTTCTGAGAACCACTACTCACTGCTGACCAGCCAGCCTTTGGACCGGGAGACCATATCCCACTATACCATTGAGCTTTTGGCCAGTGATGCAGGCTCACCTCCCCTGCACGCCCATCTCACCATCAGGCTCAACATTTCAGATGTTAACGACAACGCCCCCTACTTTACTCAGCAGCTCTATACCGCTTACATCCCAGAAAATCGGCCTCCAGGTTCCCTTCTCTGCATTGTGGCTGCTTTGGATCCAGATACTGGGGATAATGCTCACCTCACCTACTCCATCGTAGGGAATCAGATTCAGGGAGCCCCAGCTTCCTCCTTCGTATATGTCAACCCTGAGGACGGGCGAGTCTTTGCCCAGCGCACCTTTGATTATGAATTGCTGCAAATGCTGCAGATCATGGTGGGGGTTCGAGACTCTGGCTCTCCCCCATTGCATTCTAACACATCTCTGCATGTATTTGTCCTGGACCAGAATGATAATGCGCCGACTGTGCTGCACCCAAGGCCCGGGTGGGAACTCTCAGTCCCCCAACGCCTCCCTCGTTCTGCTCCTCCTGGCTCCTTGGTCACCAAAGTGACAGCTGTGGATGCTGATGCAGGCCACAACGCGTGGCTTTCCTATTCGCTGTTGCCACAGTCCACGGCTCCGGGACTGTTCCTGGTGTCTTCACATACTGGCGAGGTGCGCACAGCCCGGGCCTTACGGGAGGATGACTCTGACACCCAGCAGGTTGTGGTCCTAGTGAGGGACAACGGTGACCCTTCACTCTCCTCTACAGCTACGGTGCTGCTGGTTCTGGAGGATGAGGATCCTGAGGAGATGCCCAAGTCCAGTGATTTCCTCTCAAACCCTCCTGAGCATGCAGACCTTACCCTTTACCTCATTGTGGCTCTTGCAGCCATCAGTCTCTTATCCTTAGTCACCTTCACCTTCCTGTCAGTTAAGTGCCTTTGGGGGCACAGAGATGCAGATGGGGGTGGGAGCCAGTGCTGCAGGCGCCAGGACTCCCCCTCTCGGGACTTCTATAAGCAGTCTAGTCCCAACCTGCAGGTGAGCTCAGACGGCACACTCAAGTACATGGAGGTGACGCTGCGGCCTTCGGACTCGCAGAGCCACTGCTACAGGACGTGCTTCTCACCAGCCTCGGATGGCAGTGACTTCACTTTTCTAAGGCCGCTCAGTGTCCACCAGCCCTCAGCTCTGGTGCTGGAGCCTGATGCCTACCGGTCCCGCTCTAATACACTGCGGGAGCGGAGCCAGGTGAGGGGCTCCCTACTGCTCAGGGCGACTGACCCCCATGGGCTGCAGTGGAGAAGTAGCCCGGCCACAAAAGGGACTTTCTGCATTTACTCCTCTTGGGGAGAGGGTGGGGTGTGGGGGTGGAGGAGGGCATGGAGCTCAGTGTACTCTGCCTGACTTTGGGGGCCATTTGGACTGATTGTGTGGAACACTAAGGTGGGGATAGGACTCGGAGTACCAGGAGGTGGTGGTGGTTGTAGGTGAGGGGAAGTAGAACCAATCCCTGCCGCCCACATACAGGAAAGGCTGGGGTCCAGTCATCTTTTATGGCTGGGGTTGGGTGGGGGCCTGCTCCTGGGTAGAATCAGTTATGAATCTACACCAGCACCCAGCCTCCTTAAATCCTGAGCCAGCTTGCTCTGCCAGTCTTTAGGTTTCCACTTTCCACTCCCTTGGTGGGTGACTTCACTATTAATCTCAACTCTCCCTATCCCCCCATCAAACAAACACATCTGTAGACAGGGTAGGGGTACACCCAGGCTTCACACATATCATCCCTGCAGAACACAGCCACTGGCCACATAGACCAGTGGGCTTGCCTCACCTCATTTGCATGCACACATACACATGCACACATATCTACCTGCACTTGATCTTACATGCACACCGCCTTTAACTGCCAGTGCTTGCTGTCAGGTTCACATGCACTGGCTGTCCCCAGACCCCTCATAGCTTCCAAACCACCCGGCAGCTGGCCTCAGAGGTACTCACTGCTGACTGATCATACACTGTTGAGGATCCCGTGGCATGGTTTCCCAGGGCCTGCAAGGACTCAGGAGCCTTTTCCTGCCTCCACCTGGGGCTAGACCAGGTCACCTCTGTACAAGAGGATATAAGTCTGGGAACTCTAGGGCCAGGGTGGGCTGCTCTATCCTGCTGGGGCTCCAAGCAGAGGTCAGTATTGCCTCCAGCCCAGAAGCCTCAGGGGCTGGCTGAGCTACCCTGTGGCCCAAGGGTTGGATAGATAGGCAGCCTGGGACTTCAGTGACAGTCACTGCCTGCCCTAATGCAGGAAGTGGGAACATGGAGCACCTGGACCCTGGACACTCAGAGACAGGCTTTTGGCTCCGTCGTAATCTTGATGTGTTCCTGCAGTTTAGGGTCAGGGCTTCGGGAGTGAGCAAAGTATCTTCTGTCACGTCCTTCCTTCTTGGCCTGATAGAAAGCCCAGCCTCTGCCAGATCCTAGGGAGCCCTCATATGTTTGGCATCTATAGTAGTAAAAGGCACAAGTTGGCACAATCTCGGGAGCTTTTATTTAAACTACAGTTATGTTCCTCCCTGCCCCTAACGAATCAGAGTTCTAGTTTGAAACAACACCCCAATGTGATAGCTGATTGAGAGAGCCTTACTGTACCACGTCATACCCGTTCTTCCCAACATTCTTGCTGGACAGATACTAGCTTCCTCACCTATGACTGAATTTCACAGCGGTCATATGACTTGCTCAAGTTTGCAGGGGAAGGGGTTGGGAAAACTCTAGCTCAGGTCTAACTCCAGAATTTGTACTTTGAGTCATTAGCAGTTGTAAAGCTGGAGGACAGGAGGGTAGTCTGCATCGGCTGGGATGGGGCACAGATGCGATTCTTTTCTTTTATGGCTTTATATGTTGGAGAAAAGTTTTCTGGGGCTCCTTATCTCAGCAGCCCTCACTGAACATGCTTTGGACCCGCCATCCTTATGTAGGTTGTGAGTTTTGCCCAGCAACTCTCTTCCAGTCTGTCGTCATTCTTGTATCTCTGTGTAGATTCTCTTGTGTCTAAGGCTGAGGAGTAGGCATCCCAGTGCCTTTTCCCACAGTGGCCCAGGACTGGTGCTGGTAAATTTCTGGGTTCTGCTCAGACCCCTGCCACCTGTGAGCCTTAGGGTGAGTCATTTGGCAGCCTTGGGTCTGTCTTCTCCCCAGTGTAATCAGAGATGCTCACATGTCTCCTCTGCTTCTGGGAGTGAACGTGAGAGTTAATTACCAGCACACCTCAGAACCGGTAAGGAGACGGCTCTCAGAGTGTCCCGTGTGTGTGTATCTGTGTGCGCGCACGCACGCGTTTATGTGTGACGGGGTACTGTACTCTCTGGACTCAGGAGTGAAGCATCTGGCCAAAGCCCCACCCCTTCCTCCAGGTGGGACATGACTACAGATCAGCCCCTTAGGAGCCGTGGAGACTGAGCTGGCTCTGCTTGGAGGCTGTGGGAGCTTGATCTCTGCTGGGCTCCATCCCAGCAGTTTTCTGTATCCCAGACAGAGCAGCCTTGTTCTCTCCTCCTCAGTTACGGCCATTGTCTGGCAGAGTTCTGGGGGTGAGAGGTGTCCTGGGGCTTGGATGCCCTGCAAAGAATCAGTCTGGCATGACTCCTAAATTAATAATGTGTTTAGCTGTGGGAAGGGATCGTCGAGAGCCAAGGGCCTGGAGGAGGCATCCCTCTGAATATGTTACAGCACAACCTGGCACAAAAAGGGTTACCAGGAGCAGCAGCCATTTTGCTGCAAGGATGCTTTGTTCCCAGCTGAGGTGCTGAATAAATTCTTTCTACGGCTGATGGAATTCTCATGAAAATCTCCTGCGGGGGAGTGATTCTTTGGGCCCCTTCCTTGAGTTCCACAGAAGATACTTTCTGCCCATGAACCTCAGCTCAGCGGTTCTGAGTCAGTGGGCTTGGAGGAATGGGCTCTTTCTGGGTTTGCTCCTCGATATGGTCAGATCAATATTATTTTATCTCTTTGCCTCTGGTACCTCAGACCTCTGAGACCTGGGATATGCTTCGTCTTTGAAGATGAGTCGACCCCTCCCTCCTCTTATCCTCTTTTCTTCTCTGTGCCCTTGCCCGTCTTTCCTCCCTGCCCAGCCCCAGCTCTGGTGACATTCTGACTGCTTGTGAGTACTCAGCCCCTTTCCCTCTGTTTTCTCCACAGCAAGCCCCGCCCAACACGGACTGGCGATTCTCTCAGGCCCAGAGACCCGGCACCAGCGGGTAGGTGACTGCCTCTCCGGCCCACCCTCTTCTCTGCGGCATTTTCTCAGTGATGACGTAGGAGGAGGTGGGGGAGGGCTCAGCATTGGCTACAAATGGCTTCTTCCCTCAGTTTCGGATTTCAGGGAGGTTTTAGTGTATTGGGGGCTGGTACACAGACCCCAGAAGGAAGAGGCTTCTACTCTGTCTCTTTTGAAAGCTCAATCCACACACTCAGCCCCTGCCTTCTCCCCATGTGAACGTTTTCCTGTCTCCTGGTCTTCAGGTGGTCTCTGGGGGGAAAGGAAGTGTTCCGTGCCCATCTAATTCCTCTGTCTCCCTGCTCCAGCTTGGGCTGGGGTTCACGCAGACTCGAGGGACAGGAGGAGGAGGGGAGGTGCTGTCAGCAGTCAGAGCCTCCTCAGAGCCAGCAAGAAAGAGCAGGGCCAGAGGTGAGGGAGGCCAGGCAGCTGTGGAGGAGGGTGGAGGAAGGTGGAAACTGCGTGGCTGGAGGGAGGACTGAGGGGGCAGGAAGCTCAAGGGGCAGGTTTCTCTGGTCCTGGCTCCAGGCTGCCCTAGAGCCCACACCTGGTCCTGCCTCTCTACCTATAGGCCTGTCGTCTCTGCCGCTCTTTCTTCCCTCTTTGCCCTGCCCTCAGTCTCAGTTTGTAGTCTCTGCCTCTCCCTCTCTTTCTGCCTCTGCTTCAGTTTCTGTCTTTGTTTAGTTTAGTTTAGTTTAGTTTCTGTCTTTAGAGCTGCATCTTAGTCCCTACCATTTGTGTGTGCCTGCATGCAACTGGGCCTGTGTGCCCTGCCACCACCACCACCCCGCCCCGCCATGCTGGGTGCTCAGGAAATGGTGCAGTTCATAAATAAATCGGACTCTCCGTTAGTCTAATCTCTGTTGCTGCTTCCCTATTTCCTTGACCTCTTTTCTGTTTCTCCTCCCTGTTCTGTGTCCTTGTGTTCCTCTGTCTCCAGTCTCTTGGTTTCTTAATCTCTTGCTATTTCTGCTTTCCTCTCTGTTCTCAGCCTGTCTCTCTTTCCTTGTCTCTGCCCCTCTCTGAATGTCTCTCTAAGTGTATAGTCTGTCTCTCTCTGCATCCCTGAGCCTCAGTCCGTTACTCTTTCTTTATCTCTCTTTGTCTTCCTTTTATCCTGTCTCTTATTTCTTTGTGCTTGTGGGCAAGCCAGCACACACGTGCCCCCCTCCCTCCTCCTACTCCTCACACACAGAGTCTTTGATCAGTGTTTACCACCACACACCCTCCCATCCCGGCTGCCCCAGCTGCTCATTTCAATCCAGTATGAATTCCTGCTGAGACAGGAACCCCCTGCGGGTGGTGGGGAAGGAAGCTATAGCAAGATGCTATAGACCTAAAGTTGGTCTGAGAGGAGTGGGATGGGCTTGGGGCCGGGTCTCCCTGTTAGAAGTCAGGAGCCTGAGGAGTCCAAGGAACCCAGGAGACCGGGGTGGGGGGTGGGGAGGTGGGCAGAACTTAGGCACCCTTCCCTGCCTCCTTGCTGGTCAGGTCCTTATGGCCCACATATACCCGCATGCTGCAGATGGTGAGCCCGCCCTGCCCCAGGACCCAGCGGACCTTGGTATACGGTGGAGCCTCCACCTCCCACAGTCCTTCATGTGTATCGGGAGCCCGGGACACTTCCTAGAAGGCCCCTAGGAGGCACCAAGCCAGATGACTTGGACTGCCCTTGCCCCTCCCTTGACCCCATCTGTCTTGTTTTGCCCCAGTGGCCTTGCCAGCCTTTCTGTCACTGACCTGTTAGGTCATTCATGTGCTCACTCAGGTGTTCATTCATTCATCACTTATTTATTAGGCCTCTACTATGAGGCAGTTCCTGTTCTAAACACTGTCCTGCAAGAATGAACAAGCAGACATCATCTTTGAACTGATAGACTTCCAAGCCAACAGGTGAGACAGAAAACTGACGACAGATCACACTAAACAAATGTCTAATTACGAATCATAGCAAGTTCTGTGAAGAAGAGGGTCATGTGAGTATAGAGCAAGCCTCCAGGAGGAAACGAGTTAAAGTGGTGAGGCACACTGGTCAGCTTGTGGCTGTGTACTGATCCTAAAGCAGAATTGCCGGCTGCTTGTGATAGGCCCTCCGGGTTGAGCGCCTTACCCCTGCCTCATGTCCCTTTTCATCGAATGAGACTTGGTAGCCTGAAATACACATAGAACCTCTTGGGGAGATGTAAGAGAAAGCTCCCTTCTTTTAGTTAACTTGAGGTGGATATTCCTGATTGAGGTCCGAAATGAAACTTTTCTCCTTCATTCATTCCATAGTTAGTAAGCATCTCCTGGAGGCCAGGTCGGAGTCTGAGTGTGGGAGGTAATACAATAGACCTGCTCCCTGACCTCGAGGAGTTTACCTTATGTTGAGTGAGACAGATATTAACCAAAAATAAAAAATAAATGTAAGATTGCCATTATCTCAAGTGCTATGAAGAGCAGTACCTGGTGGTGAGAGCATAAAATAGGGATTTGATCTGGTGGGGGAACTGGAGGTCATCTGAGAGGAGATGAGGTGTTTCGGGGATCTGAAAGCTAAGTAGGAATTAAGCATCTGAAAGAAGGAGGGAAGAGCAAAGGCCTTGTGGTAAGGCCTCTCAGGGCCAGCAGACTGATGAATTCTTTCTTTGCTGCCATTCTGGTGAGTAAGTTGGAGTGAGCGGATGAAGAGGGGAGGTTTTCCTGATTCAGTCTAACCGTGGTTCCGGCCCTCCGCTGCTTCTCTGCTCCATGACCTCCCTGCCATCTTGATTACTGGCACACCACTTTCAGAGCAGGGCTGCTGTTGGGTTCTCCAGGAAACCTAATTCAAGTCAGCACTGGGTCACATTGCCCAGACCAAAGGGAAAAAGCCAAGTTGTGAAATCCCTTCTTGCCAGGTGCCCCTCCTTTCAGCCTTATCCCTTCTCAGGTCACTCTTCTAGCTTCTTACCTCAGCGGCTGTTACCTCGGGTGCTGAACCCAGCAAACCACTTGCCCCTTCTCAGGCTGTAACCCAGGCCCCACCCTGTAGCTCTTCCCAGTCTCTGTACAGAAGGAGAGTCTCCATTTAGCTTCTCCTGCACTCCACTCTGTTCTCCCTTGATGGCTTCTCCCTACCCTTCCCTTCCCTCTCCTTGGTGAGACACTCGCCCTGCTCCCCCTCAATTTAAGCCGTCACTCAGCAGGCAAGTAGCATCTTATTTTTGACTGCTTATAAAAAAAAAATACAGGCTCATTATAGAAGCATGAGAAATAGAGGAAAATTTTAAAAGAGAAAGCACTCAAATTTCACAACCCAGAGATCCGCCCCCCCCACCCCGCTACTGACATTTTTTGAATATGGAAATTTTCCAATCCGTAGACAAGGAGTATGGTATCATGAACCTCTCTAATCCCCTGTGCCAGCTAATGCCCTGCTTTGTTTCACTTGGGTCTCTACCCTGTTACCCCCGTGAATTACTTTGAGACAGATCTCAGCCTTCCTGTCGTTTCATCTGAGTCTTCACTGTCTTTAACAGATAGTTCTTTTTTTTTTTTTTAACACATAATTACTCAAAATAATATGAATAAACTAATATGTTAATACTAAGTAATACTAATAAACTGGTATCAGATATCCAGTCTATATTGACATTTCCCCAATTATATGTCTGTTAACTCATTTGTGCACTTACCCAAATTAAGGGCCCACATTTTGTATTTGGTTCAGTGTCTCAAATCTCTTAAGCTCTTTAACATTCTCATATGTGTATTTCTAAACCATTTTTGTTATGTGCACTCAAACAACCAGCACAGGTGTCTTTTCTTTTCTTTCTTTCTTTTTTTTTTTTTTTTTTAAGTCTGATTCACCTAAATTGTTCACAGACTTCTTCACAAAATAGTATGAACTCTTACTCCCAGTGAGGTGGGATATTTCTCACCATTTTTTCCTCTAGTAATTGAGTTCCATCAGCATTATCACCTCTTCGTGTTCTCTTTGCAATATGCCATGAGAATTTCCCCATGGCAGGAACAAAATTTTCAGAAGTTAATTGTTGCCTAATAGCTCCTCATCTGGACATAGTGTATTTTTTTTTCAAGATTTTATTTATTTATCTGACAGAGATCACAAGTAGGCAGACAGGGGGAAGCAGGCTTCCTGCTGAGCAGAGAGCCTGTTGTGGGGCTCAGTCCCAGGACCCTGGGATCATGACCTGAGCCAGAGGCAGAGGCTCAACCCACTGAGCCACCCAGGTGCCCCAGAATGTCTATTTTAATAGGCCGACAGGCTTTTACTATGTCAAAAAATACATATGTGTTTATATTTTAACACAGTTAAATCCAGGCTATTATCAGAGGTGACATGCCCAGATTTCTCCCCTTTTGCCTCCTCCTGCAGGGAGCATTTTTTCACAGCCCAGCCTGTGTGGGCTGTTAACCCACTCCCCACACACATATCTAGCACACCGCAATCCAGTCTCCTTGGGGCAAGAACTCCGTCCCTCAGCTCTTACGTTTTCTGGCCTGCCACGGGTGCTGACACATCGTGGATGCTTGGAAAGTGGTCAGTTAGAGATAGTCCATCTCCTCCATTTTTATTTTTCACCATCTCCTAATTCCTGGAAGAGCCCCCTATCCCCACTTCCAGGGCTCCAGGGCCTCCATGGGGAAGCCCAGTATGGTGTTGTGTAAAGGAGCATGGGCTAGAGTCCTACCAGGCCTTTTCCAGGTTGCAGCTCTGCTAGTTAGCAGCTGTGTGGCTTCAGGAGTCTCTCAACTCTCGACCCCTCTGAGCCCTGGATTTATCTGCTAGAAAAGAGAGAATCATAGTAATACTTACCTGCAGGTGGTTCTGAGGCTCAAATAGGCAAGCTAACTGAGCGATAGCTACTATAAAACAACTAAATATAAAATATAAACTGTATATAAACTAAATATATATAACCACATTATATATATATATGCATATATATATATATATATATAACTAAATTCTATGTAATTTAGTTAGCCCAGAACCCAGAGAATAGGAAGTTCTCAGCAAATTGTTCAAAAAGAAATCTCTCCCCCTGTACTTACCTCGTGCCCAGCTTCACAGAGTTGGCAGCCGGCTCATCTTCTTAGCCTCCAGTATTCAACCATTGTTCAAGAATCCTCCCCATAGCCCAGCGCATCATGGTTCCAGACCCAGCCCCTCCCTCACCTTTATTCCCTCAACAGCATTATCCATAGCCCACATGGTATCTTCCTAACCTGGTGTCTCACCCTGTTGTTCACCCTGGAGCCCTTCTGCTTCCCCTCCTTGACCTTTGTTCTCCCCACTCTATCCCAGTCAGTCTCCTCACCTACGCATGAGCCCATCTGCCTCAGCCTTGTGCCCTCTAATAGGCCCAGTGACAGCTCAGCAGGGCTTCAAGTTAAGACCCCTGAATTTCCACAGAGACAGAGCTGGCCGAGGCCCCACCACTGGGCTCCTGTCCTTAACCCTTGGTCCTTTCCCAGGAGCAAGAGGGATCTTTAAATACTTAAATCTCACCGTGACACCCCCCACCCCACTTTAAACACCCAAGTGACTTGCCAGAGCTCTTAGAATGAGACCAAAAATCTTTAGTGTCCATTTTTCTACATCCTCAGCCCCTCACACCCTCTCCCCTTGGGGCAGCCACACTGGCTTCCCTTAGCCCATCGAAGTGGCCAAGCTTCTTCAAGCCTCAGAGGCTTGGGACATGTTACTCTCTCTACCTGGAAAGCGCTCTCCCCGAGCACTACACCTCTTAGATACTTCACTTTACTTCTCAGTTTTTTACTTTAAAATGTTTCAAGCTTGTCAAAAAGTTGACTTGTCAAAAATAGTGTGATGGACATGGGAATACTGTTTTGACCTAGATTAATCAATGGTTAATATTTTGCACATTTATCTCCCTCTCTCTCCACACACACACACTAAACTTTTTTTTTTAACCATTTGAGAGTGGCAGACATCATAACATTTGAAAAACTTCAGTACAGAACCCCTAACAATAGTATCATTCACCTATAAACCATAAAAGAATGATCACGTTTGAGAAATTTAACATTAATGCAGTAATAATATATAGTCCACTGGCAGATTCTCATAAACATTCTTGAAATGTCTTTTAACCTGTTTGGTGTTTTTGTTTGTTTGTTTCTTAAAGTAAGCTCTGCACCCAAAGTGGGGCTTGAATTCATGCTCTAAGCTTGTGTGCTCTACCGACTGAGCCAGCCACACCCCTGGTTTTTTTGTTTTTGTTTTTGTTTTTTAAATCTAGGATTCAGTCAGAGCATGAATCTCATTTGCTTGCCATATCTCTCTCACCCCCTTTAATGTAGAACAGCCTCCGTACTTTGTTTGTTTTTCATGACAGACCTTTTTTTGAGTCCAAGCCAGTTGTCTTTTAAAATGTCCCACAATCTGGCCTTGCATTTTCTTTTTTTAAAAAGATTTTATTTATTTATTTGATAGAGATCACAAGTAGGCAGAGAGGCAGGCAGAGAGAGAGGGGGAAGCAGGCTCCCCGCTGAGCAAGAGAGCCTGATGTGGGGCTCGATCCCAGGACCCTGAGATCATGACCTGAGCTGAAGGCAGCGGCTTAACTCACTGAGCCACCCAGGCGCCCCTGGCCTTGCATTTTCTTACAGTGAAATTAGGTTAACAGTTTTGTTAGGAATACTGCCTGTACGACACTGTGCAGCCTCCCACTGCATTACCTGGGAGATGCTTTCGTGTCTGTCTGTCCAGGTGTTGGTGATACTCACTTTGTTCACTTAAGTAAGTGGTCTCCCTATCTCTCCATTACAAAGCTACTTTTAAAGAATTGATTAATAAGTACTCTGAGGGATATTTGAGACTGGGCAGCAAACTTCCACTTTTAATATTTTAGTATTCACTGATGACTGGTTAGAAGGTGGTGATTTTCTGTCATTCCTCATACTTTTGTTTAACTAGAATTGTCCTGCAAATCACCTGGAAATTTCTAATTTAAATTTCCTGTCTTCTAATTTCCCTTTTCCTCAAGGAAACCTGGACTGGTTGAGCTCCCTAGCCTCCTACTAAATGAAGACTTCCCTCTCCACCCTGCTCTTTGCCCCCACGGCCCTTGTCACAGTCATGATTGAATAATTGTGTACTTAACTTAATGTCAGCCTCTCAGTATGGACTGTGAGCATCATAGAGATAAACTAGTTTGGACATGTTCCCAACTATAACCCCAGTATCTAGCGCAGGATCTGGTGCATGGTCATTGCTCAGTAAATGTTGGTGGAATAAATGGACACAGAATTCCATCTCTTCTCACTCTGAAGAAAGAGAAATGAGCCTTCCACTTTCCCCTCCAACCCTAACTCTCTGTTGGATGTGATGGTGTAGAGGTCACACACTGCACCTTTGCTCTGATCTAAGCCCAAGACTAAGTCCACCTTCCTGGGGATGGGGAATCCCGGATCAGGGGAAATCATAAGCTGGGACAGAACTTGGAAAAATTGTAAAGCATTTCTTGGCTGTGCTCACGCACTGTGATGGAATGCACTGACTGGGATTGGCTCTGGCTTGCACTCACTCCCTCCCTCTCTCTTCCTCTCTCCCTGCAGCTGGTCCCCTAGTGCCCCATCCCTCCCTCATAGTAACCTAACTCTCTCCATGGACTTCTTTTCCCCCATTTCATCCAGGCAGTTTGTTGAGGAACTCTGGTGTGCCAGAGGGTGCCAAGGATCACCTGATAGACTGTGTCTGTGTCAGGGTGTACCCCGACCCCCCGCTCAAAAACAGAAATAATGTCATACTTCCAGATTCCAACAAAGCAGGGAGATAGTCACTGTGGGAAAAATCCAAGTTGTGTTGGCATTCCTTTGGGTCCTTTATAGGTTAGCATTGTTAACGATTGTCAAGCATCTCATGTTTTCCTCAGTGCTCGGAGTATCTCAAGGTGGTAACTGGGTGCTTCAGTGGGAGGCAGGCAGGCGTTGCCCCCTGTACACAGCCACGGCAGCAGGAACAGGGCCATTGGGGCTGCCCCAAGGAGGTTCTGGGCTGTCTGGGTGGGCTTCAGGCATCCCCTCTGACAAATTTTATTTATGTTACCAAAGCAGAGATTGGGAACTGGTGGTCTAGAAAACACTGCTTGCACTGGATTTGCTGTGAAGGGAGCTTGAGGAATTAGGGAAATGACTCAGGAAAGGATTGCTATGTATAGATGGTGCAAGACCAGCAAGTGTGCTCAGCAGAGGGATTTTTGCCCCAAAGGACTTGCAAACATTGCATGTTTTGATCCTATGGGCCCTCTTTTGGTGTGGGACTGGGACAGAGACACAGGGTGCTAGATCTGGATTCCCTGGGAAAGGACAGGAGGGGCATGGCCTGTGCTGGTCTGGGAGGCTGTCCTCACCACCCCACTCTCTCTTCCGCAGCTCCCAGAATGGGGATGAGACTGGCACATGGCCCAACAACCAGTTTGATACGGAGATGCTGCAGGCCATGATCCTGGCCTCTGCCAGTGGTGAGTTGCTCAGCTCTGCGTGTGGGGTTCGGGGCGGTCCTCGAGCGGCCAGGCCTCAAGACTGGCCGTCCATCTGCATGGCGCCTGTGGATTGTTTGGCTGTTCTGAAGGGACTCCTCATTCCTGACAAAAAGCCAGAAAGAGAAAGAGCTAAGGCTTCCGAGATGCCTCGAGGGGAGCTGAAAAGGAAAGGTTTCTTGAGGGGGTGTAGGCAGAAGTATTAAGAGTCCAGCTTCAGCAGGGGACAGCATAGGTCAGAGCCTCATTCTGCCACTTATGCTCTTGGGGAATTTGATCTGTTGGCTTCATCTCCCTAACCCTTCTTCAGCCCAGAAAATGGAGGCTGTGGCCTCCACGGGTTGTCATGAGGATGAAATGAGAGCACAAAACCACGGGCCTGGCACATACAAGCCTTCCGATCGTACAAGTGGGTGTGAGAGAATGCACATGGACCTGTGAGAGCCCTTCTCTTTTTTGTTGACCCCACCTGTAGCTGGGTTTTCCTAGAAGGCTAACAGAGAACTCCCCATGCAATAGAGATTCTGCGGAGGGATTTTGTCCCTGGAGAGTCAAAATGGGGTCCTGAGCTGGGGAAACAGAACAACAGAATGATATTAGTACTTAGGGGCACAGGCTTTGGAGGCAGGCCACCCTGGATTCAAATCCTGGCACTCACGTTTAGTTGTGAGTCCTCAAGGAAGGTACTCAGCCCCTGGGGGCCTCAGTTTCACTGACTATAAATCAAGCACTTTGACAGTTTGGTGAGGGCCAAATGTCAGGCCTCAGCACAGGAATGACGGAGCAAGGGCACAATACACAGTGGCTGAAGTTGATTAATTCTTGCCCTTATTGACCCGTAGAAGGCAGATTTAGAATAACGCCTATTAATAAGGACTCATTGCAGGAACCGCAAATCCTAGGCTTCCTGGGAGGCTAGGGGATGATGCCCTCAGAGGATGAGGGCACTGGGCTTACATAGTGGAGTGGAAGGCGTGTCCTGTAGCATGCGTGGAGGGCTGGTAGAGAACCAGGTAGAATCAGGACAGCATTCACTGAAAGCACACCTACGTACTGTCCCGGGTGCATGCTTGGCAAGCTTGATGGGCCTCACATCAGTTAATCTTCTTACCAGCTCTGCAAGGCTGATCTGTGATTGCTTACTTATATCTGACAAATGAGAGAACTGAGAAATCCCAGGGTCCCTATTTAGAGCTGCAGATGGGTGATTCTAACACAGTCCGACTCCCAGGTTCATGCTTTTTCTTCTTTAGTGACCACATCTGCCTTTAGATGCAGCCTACATTTTCCCTTCTAGCTGAGTTGGAGCAGAGGCTGAACTCCTCTTACTGTCCTGCTTTACCCCCAGACTAGAGGTGCCAGATAAAATACAGGATGCCCAGTTAATTTTAAGTTCATGTAAACAACAAATAGTATTTTAGCATAAGTAGGCCCCCCAACATTAGTATTGGGACGTACTATATAAAAAATGGCCATTTTTTTTTTAAATCTGAAGTTGAAATTTAATCAAGCACACTGCATTTTTTTGGTTAAAACTGACAAGCCTCTCTCAGATGTCTGTGAGGCTGAGTGAAGTCAGGCCCATGGTAGGTGCAGGGTTGCAGGGGTCGGAGGGAGGTGACAGGGGAGGCCAGTCTTCTGGGACAGAGTTGGCCCAGGCCTGGGGTGCTGTACTCCTGGAGAGGCTCAATACTGAGTATTGAGGCAGGCAGATGGGTCTGGGAGATGCCAAGTCAGGTTCTTGAGGAAAGTAAACAGGTATATTTAACTGTTGTGGTTTTTAACATTAAGGCCAGGAAGCAGGCTTTTTGGCCTGAATCCAGATTTAAAAAACAGAAATGGAATCAGTATTTATGGCCCACAACTTTCCTGGGTCACTGCAGGCTGGCTCCCCTGCCAGGGCTCCGCCCTCCTGGGCCCACACAGTGGCTGACCTGATCCCACTGTGGGAATGATCCAGAGGGTTGAAGTGGCAGGGTCAGGCCCTACTCTCACTTTCACACCCGCTTCCCTGCCCTGAAGCCGAGAGGCTTCTGGAGTCCAGCCCAGCCAGGCACTGCTGAGGGCGAGTAAGTAAGAAGGAAAGTAAGTACACTTGGGAGGCTTTTTAAATAAACATTTTGGGGGAAGTGTGTTTTCAAGGAGGCTCTGGTTTGTGGTTCAGCTGGCCCTAGTCTAGCTTGATGAGGCCTCCTTGTCTGGAGTTGTCTCAGCCCTGGGTTGGGGTGGGAAGGGCAAAGGCGGGAGGGAGGTTGGGTGCCAGGATCTGGAGAGGAGGCCCATGCTGCTCCCACCTTCAGGCCTGAGCTGTTTTGTTTCGTTTGAAGACTTTACCCTTAAGTAATTTCTACACCCAACACAGGGCTCAAACACCCAACCCCGAGATCGGGAATCACTTGCTCCAGTGACTGAGCCAGCCAGACCCCCCTTTGTTGCTGCCTTTTAAAGAATGTTTCTCTTGGGAATAGAAAAGATCTTGGTCCCTGCTCACTGTGTGTGTCAGAGAAGTAGAAGGAGGGGCTTTGAAGAATTGATTCTACAGAAGGCGTTGACCTACAGAAGGTCAACACCTTCTGTAGAATCTGTCCACAGTCTACTTTCTCCCCCTCAAATTTATAGATGGGGAAACAGAGGCTTGAATCATGCAGGGCCTCTGCCAGGGTCACCTAGTTTTTTTAGTGGCACAGGTGACCAAAAGGAGCTCCTGTGTCAGCCTTTTTGTCTTGGGCTCTGGGTTTGCACATCCTCTCCCTTCTCCTTCCAGCCCAACCTCAGTGCCCACCCCACCCCCCATGGGACCTTGGGCCAACGTCAGGCCTTTGCTTCTGTTAAGAGGTGACAACACCTGGCTTTGTCATTTCCACCCCCTTGGGTGCTCCTCAGAGATCTAGGGTGCATGCAGGAATGCAGGATGTGGTTGGGCCTGGCCTTCGGTTACCCAGTCAAGCCCTCTGTGCCCCTCTGTTCCGGCCTCCCTTCTTCGTGTTTCTCCCCATTTATTTCCCTTTCTTGTGTGTGCCTGTGTGTGTGAATGTGTGTGTGTGTGTGTGTGTGTGTGTGTGTGTGTGTGTGTGTGTCCATCCCTCACTCTCCCTCTCTGGCGCCTCTGAAGTCTTCCCTTTAGACCCTAAATCACTCCGGAATCCTAGCTTCAGGAGTCCTAGCTTTTTGAAGCCGACTCTGCGCCTCCTCCCGCCTCCTCCCCCTTCCCTCCCTTCCCAGGCCGGTTGGGGGATGCTGGAGGGGAGGGAAGGGTGAGCTTGGCTCCCTCCTGGAGTTACCTAGGGAAACTGCGGAAAGTCTGTGGAATGAAAGGGCTGGGGGAGGGGACCAGCCTGAGGAAAGAAGGAGGTGGACAGCTGCTCCCTCCCACCGACCTTTCTTTTACACACACCCTCAAAGCCCTCACATCCTGAGATTTGGGACTTGAAGTGGAGGTTGTAGAAACCGAAGGCCCGAGGGCCCGGAGTGGGAGCGGCGAGGCAGAAAGGCTGGAGAAAGGCTGGGGCTCCTCTTTCCGGTCTCTGTTCACTTCTGCTCTCCCCTCCCCTTCTAGTGCTGGTCTAGAAAATAGTTCCGGTCTGTTTCCCAATCCCTGGTTAGTGTCCCAGGATTAGTCAGCCTCTCTGGCTTTAGTCACCTTCTCTACGCACTCCCAGGGTTGAGGGTGGAGTAAAGCGGGGGGAGCTCAGCTGCCAGCTGGGCTGGGACTTCCCGGGGCTTTAACCCTCCCGCTGCCAGAGGAGTCCCGCAGAAGCCCTGGTGAACTCAGTCTGAGGTGTGGCAGCTCCTGGTTTTCCCTGCTGGCCTGGTCAGGGGGTGTGTAGAGGAGAAGTCGCTCACAAGGCGTTTGGCGGTGAGGGGGCTGTGGCCGCACTTCACACGGAGCACTGAGGCCTGGCCTGGGTACTGCACAAAGCATTGTCCTATTGAAGCCTCACAAAAACCCAGTGAGGTAAGTGATTTTGTGCTTCTCTACCTTCAGTGTGCATCAAAATCACTTGGAAATCTTGTTAAGGTGCAGATTCTGAGTCTCGTTTCCAACAAGCACCTAGGGTGATGCAGAGCTGGGGCCCCCATCTGTAATTCCCTAGACCTCATTTCTTCTTGTGCCGGGTGGGAAGCTGGGCTTGAGGTGTTCTCCAGTGTCACCCAGCTCATACTCTGAACCTCTGTCTGCACGGTCCCTCCCTCCACTGTCTGCTTCCTGGTCACCTTAGCCTCCTAGAACCCTGCTCAGTCCTGACTTCTCTCCAGCTCAGCTCCCAGCAGAGGGATGAGGGCGGGACCTGCCCACACTGCTGGGGGTAGTGGGGACTCTGCCCGAGAGTGGGTGCTTAGATACACCCTGGCTTTAACCCATGCTGGCTGCTGTGGCTTTGAGTTAGCTTCTCTGGACCTTGCTTTCCTCACCTGTGAAGTAGGGTAAATCCCACATATCTCGATGGGTTGCTTTGTGGAAGTGAAGGCCTTTGAGCCTGCGTGCTCTCTAGCAGAGTGCCTGGTGAGGAATAGGTGTCAGCTGCTGGTACTATTCCAAACTGAATGCCTGGGAACTGTCCCCTCCCCACACAAACAACAGAACTGCTCAATACTGGCGCTGTGGGCGCTGGCCCAAGGAGAGAAGGACCAACAGGGCCTGGCTGCAGTCCCCCAGGAGCTCATGATCCAGTGTGGCCACCAGAGAAGGCTTAGGGCAAGGATTTGAGAGCTTTTAACTCAGCCCTGAGAAGAGTAACAGCTAGTATGTTTTAAGTCCTTACCACATAATAGGCACTCTTCTAGGTGCTTTGTGTACATCATAATCTTGGTCAGCCTTAACCAAAACCTGAAAATGCCTTCTTTTTTAAGATTTTATTTATTTATTTTAAGATTTGTTTATTTGACGGAGAGAGATCACAAGTAGGCAGAGAGGCAGGCAGAGAGAGAGGAGGAAGCAGGCTCCCCACTGAGCAGAGAGCCTCATGCGGGCTCAATCCCAAGACCCTCAGATCATGACCTGAGCCGAAGGCAGAGGCTTAGCCCACTGAGCCACCCAGGTGCCCCAAGATTTTATTCAGTTCTTAGAGAGAAAGACAGCAGCAGAGGTAGTGAGAGCACGAGTAGGGGAGGAGAGGGAGAAGCAGGTTCCCCACTAAGCAGGGACCCTGATGCAGGGCTCGATCTCAGGACCCCAAAACCATGACCTGAGCCAAAGACAGACACCCAACCAACTGAGCCACCCAGGTGCCCTGGTGGATGCTGTTTTTAACCAATTTCACAGATCAGAAGACTGAAGAGATATAGGGGAGTCCAGGTAGACTTGCCCCAAATCAGTAGGTAAGAGAGCTGGGCATCAGATCTAGCATGTCTCACTTTCCTCAGCCCCTTGTGAATAGAGAGGTCCTTCCTGGGACTCAGCAGGATCAGGGCCAGATGGTTTGCAGGCCTTCATTAACTGGTTGTGCTCTAACAGAGTGACTGTTGCCGACCCAGAGTTTAGCTCTTGACCTTCCTTTGTCTCTTGCAGAAGCTGCTGATGGGAGCTCCACCCTGGGAGGAGGTGCTGGCACCATGGGCTTAAGTGCCCGCTATGGGCCTCAGTTTACCCTGCAGCACGTGCCCGACTATCGACAGAATGTCTACATCCCGGGCAGTAATGCCACACTGACCAATGCAGCTGGCAAGCGAGATGGCAAGACTCCTGCAGGTGGCAACGGCAACAAGAAGAAGTCTGGCAAAAAGGAGAAGAAGTAATCTGGAGGCCGGGCTTGGAGCCACAGGGCAGCTTCTCGCCCCAACCAGCCCAGTCTCTCCTTACTTGTACCCAGGCCTCGGATTTTCAGGGCTCACCCCCCGCCCCCAGGATACTGGTAGGGATCCAGGCCATGCTCCCCTTGGGAAACAGAAACAAGTGCCCAGTCAACACCCCCCTTTCTGCCCCCAAGGGATTGAATATGCAAAGGGAGTTCTGCTGGGAACCCCCATCCAATCACTTGCTGTGCCCATGGGGGTAGTGGGGTTCGTGTAGACACCATTTATCACACCCCCTTTAGTTACAGCTGAACTTTGCCATCTTCCAAATTTAATCAGGCCCATCTACCATCCCCTGCTTTCCTCCTACCCATCCCACCCCACTCCCTCAGCAGCCCCTTTTTCTCGAGTAAGGTGGTTGGGGTGTTGAGGTACCTGGTGACCTAAAAAGGCTCATAGATCTGAAGAGTTGGAAGGGCATCATAACCTTTAGGCCTTTCCAATTCTCAGACTTCCCCCAAAGCATGGTTTGGTGCCAGTCTTTTCATCTCCTTCCAGAGCCCCAGGACCAAGCTCAAGTTTTGGGAGACATGGTCACCATTCCCATGGTACAGATGCTTGCTGGATTTAGGGAGGGCACTTTGCTACCATGCCTCTTCCCAAAGCCCTTGGGACCAGTCTTTTGTTCTCTTTCTCATTGTTTGGTGTTACCTCTGCATGCTGTTGACTTCCCCCTCTCCAAACAAGAGACTCCACTGCATGTTCCAAGACAGTATGGGGTGGTAAGATAAAGAAGGGAAGGGTGTGGGGATGGACAAAGCTTGACTTACTGGTTATTAGGGTCTTGTAGAAGGCTCTGTATGTCCCTAGGGTACTGGCCAGATCCCCAGTTCTAGCCATAAACCAAGTACCAGGCTGGACCCTCATTTACCACATAAAGGCAGTAAACTTTGGGCTGAGCTTTTAGCATCAGTGGATTTCAAGTGGCATTACAGTCCAGGAAAGGTTTGAGGATGTTTAGGACCAGGTCCCCTGGAGAGGTCAGAGGGCCCTCTGTGGGTGCTGGGTACCCCAGAGGTGCCACTGTTAGAAGAGTCACTGTGGCCCCAGCAGCAAGGGAGGGTCAGCTGGGCCATTCTTGGTCCTTGGGTTGGGGAGGCATGGAGCTAGAGCTGGGACCAAGTGAACAGGAAGTCTCAGCTCCAGATCAGAGCTTCTCCACAGGGCCTCTGCACTCCCCAAGCCTCTGTTCCTTCATTTTGCCAGGTGCCATTTCTTTTCTGTGATGGCCACTGCCCAGGCGCGCCCCACCCCCCGTCTGCCCTCTAGTGGCCAGAGCCTGGTTAAAGTCTCCCAGTGCCTCCTTGTGCATAGACCTTTCTCTGCCCACCCCCATTTGCCCCCCCCCCCCCCAGTCCCGTCTCTTAAGCGGGGCTGTGCAAGAACCCCACCCCAACCCTAACAGTAGTGTAGAGCCCCCTCCCTCTTTCGGCTGGTGTAGAATAGCCAATAGTGTAGTGCGGTGTGCTTTTCCGTGGTGGCGGGTGGGCGGGCGGAGGGCTCCGTGCAGCCGTCTGTCCTTGAATCTGCCTGCGGCGGCCCGTGCTGTGTTTTGTGCTGTGTCCACGCGCTGCGGCGACCCCTCCCCTGTACTGACTCCTATAAGTGCTTTTCTTCGCATAGTCACGTAGCTTCCCCACCCACTCCCTTTCCTGTGTCTCACGCAAGTTTTATACTCTAATATTTATATGGCTTTTTTTCTTTGAAAAAAGAAATTAAAAGGTTTCTTCTGAAAGGTTGAATGGTTCTGTGTAAGGGATGGAGGCTCTGGGCATGTGTGGATGCAGCGGCGAGCTAAGCGGCGTGTGCTGGGAGAAGGGTGGGCTCGCAAGGCGAGGATTGCGTTTGCTTATTGGTTTTGTGTCCCTAACCGTGAGACTGTCTCTGGCTGTCAGGTGTGGCTGTGTATGCTTGCAGTTCTGTTAGACAGACGTCACAGTGTACAGCTGTGATTGTGTTCCATTGTGTGTAATCGGCTTCTGGGTCTGTGGCGGAGGCGGGGATTTCAGGGCACAGCCCGTCGGTGTGCGGTGTCAGTGTGCTTGCGCCATCTCCGCTACGGTTCTAGGCGCCAGTCTCCAGGCAGAAGAGGACACTCCGGGGGGGGGGGGGGGGGGAATGGGGACGGGGGGGGAGGGAGCGGGGGCGGGGGCGGGAGTGAGTTGGAGCCGGCTGGAAATCTGGTGGTGGTGGTGGATGTTTCCTTAGTTCCCACCTCTTCCCTGCTAAAATGAATACCCCAGGGGGCTTCTCCGGAGGAGGGAGGATGCCCCTTTGCCCATTCCCCTCCACGCTCGCTGCCTAGTGAGTTTGGGAACACTGTGGAATTGGGAGGGCGTGCCGGAGGCGGTTCCCAGTCTATAATAGGCTGGGCCTCAGTTTACCCATTTGGGATTCACCTTCCCACTCGCCGCAGCAAAACCAAGGAAATTGGTTCATCCCAGTTGCTGGGGAGGCGGCAATGGTGTCGGGATTGAAAAGTGTGCAGGAAATGAGATTGCCCGCAGACGCAGATCGCCCCCCACCCCCCGCTTTTCCGTTTACTCTCCAGTTGGTAGTCCTCCCCTCCCTCCCTCCTCTGCCTGCTTCCTTGAAGCACAGTGGGATTCAAGGTTGCTGCAGTCAGAGGAGCTGCTGGAAGTACAGAGGAGAGAAGGCGGAGCGGAAGGACAGAAACGCAGACCCACTGGGGTTATCTGGAGCGGAGGGCGGTGGGGTTCTGTGAGGGGATGCCTAACCGCAGGCTGGAAGGAGGCTATCTCTGGGCTTCCTCTGCGCATTGGCTCTGTCAGAGCCGGGTCACATGTTTTGCCAGCTCCCGGTCTGTTGTCATGGAAACCAAGCCTTCCAACGAAGCATCTGGAGGCGACTTTCTTGCGTGGGAGGAAGGGTGGTGGTGCACGGTTTGAGATGGAAGCAGGGTTTTGTTTCTGAGAGCCAGGCTGCAGAGGGCGGGGTGCTGGCTGCCTGGGTTCTATTCCAGGCAGGGCAGTAGACTGGCAGAGCCTGTGAGCAGCTGCGGTTGGTCCCTAATTGGTATGTGCGCCTGTAAAGCTCTGAGCCAGGAACACGTGGCCTCCGGTGGGGGAGAAGGAGGAAGGCAGCCCACCCCCCACATCCCCTGCCCTGACTGGGAGGCAGCTGCCCAGGCTCCAGGGCGATTTAAAAGGATTTTATTTCCAATTCTAGAGCTTGTCTGAATAGTTTTGTGGTCCTCTTCCGCCTCTGCTCTCTATTCTGGGTCTGCTCAAAGCTTGTGAGGTTCCTTTGTGTAGGTCACAATGTGCACATCTGAGCAGCAAGTCCCCTGGAGCATAACCTCTGGCTTCTGACCTTTGCTGGCAGGCTCAGGTTTCTACCCCAGTGTAAGTTCCTCTAGTCTGTGGTCACCAAAAAGGGGGGAGTGGGGAGTGGGAGGACAGGGATAGAAGAGGGGAGATGGGAGAATGGTTCCCTCAGTAAAAAGAGGCACAGGTATTGCAGGTACTGGGGGCATGAGGGGGGGGGGGGCTAGAACTGAGTTCAAGAAAAGGGCCAAGCCCCCAGGCAGCAATGTGGAAGGGGGATGGGGCAGAACTGGGTCCCATTTCTTTAGGTCCAGCAAATGTAAGAGCAGAAGCCCAAGCAGGGTGTTGTCTGGCACATGTTAGGCACCATCACTTTTTTTTTTTTTTTTAAAGATTTTATCTATTTGAGACGGAACACAAGCAGGGGGAGTGGAAGAGGGAGAAGCAGGCTTCCCGCAGAGAGCCTGATGCGGGGCTCTATCCCAGGACCCTGGGATCATGACCTGTGCTGAAGGCAGTTGCTTAACAACTGACCCACCCAGGCGCCCTGGCACCTTCAACTTTTGTCAGGTCAAACAGGGCTTTGGAAAACAGCTTAAACCCACAAAAGAGGCAGTAAGGTAGTACTGTTTCAATGCTTTATTAACAGTTGGAAACAAACCCAATAACCTGGAGGTGATGACATCCCAGAAGCCCAAAAGGCAAGGGAAATAGGTTTGCCTTTTTTTTTTTTTTTTTTTTTTTAATTAAATGCATCCTAGCAAAAGTAGAATAAAAAAGATAGGGTCAAAGCCCCAGATATCAGCAGGGAGGAGGAAGGAACCCAGGGAGGCAGCCTCCTCCCTACCCCCACCTTCCAGGGAAGAGCTCAAAGGAGCTGCTCTTGCCCCTTCACACACAGGCAGCTGTAGCAACCAGCACCCTGGTTCCTGGCCTGAAGGCCTCCCTGCAGGAACCCTCAGATCATGTAAGTCCCCCCTTTGCTCCAACAGCTCTTACTCTGGGTCAAGCCCTAACCGTGTCATGTTCTCTCCTTACCTGTGATGGGAAGCTAAAAGCACAAGGAGGGCAAAGTGTCACCTTGAGCCAGAGAATCTGAGCTTCCTGGAGCAAGGGCTACTGAACAGTGTTGGCCTGCCTACTGTTCAGAAGGGAGCGGGGGATGCCGTGTGGCCACACTCCTGTGCTTCCTTGCCCAGTGTCCAGTTAGCATTTGCACATTTGGCTTGATAAATATATTACATTTATAAAAACTCTGTGGTCTCAGAGCTCCCACTATTCTTAGGCCTGGTCCAGCTCTGTCAGGGAAGAGCTTCCTCCTGCCCCAAAACTGATAATGGGAGAGAGAATCTGCACTGGCCTCAAGGGCCCAGAAGGCTTTAGGGCTGACGTGGCAGTCCAGGATTGAGGGTTGCTTAGGATTGAGGCCTGTGGTGAGAAATCCCAGGGTCGCTGGGTCCTGCCATCAGAGCCTCTTACATTATGAAGGGGAAAGGGGGAAGGAATATTTTCTTTAAAAAAAAAAAAAAAAATCTCATATAAAAATAGATCCATTTGCAATACAATTTCTCAGCCAGGAGGCTCCACCTCCCATTTCCTTGGAGACAGAGGGTGAGGTGTTGGGATGGTCACAGTACAGCCCATACTCCAGATGAGATGCACCAAAGCTCTGGGGAAGGTGTGAGGAGTGACTGTGGCTCGGTCGCCGGGGGCAGGGGTAGAGAGTTCACAGAGGCAGGGTCCTCAAACATGGCAGCAGGCTGGGGATAAGTCCCACAATGTCTCTTGCCTCCCCACAGGCCCTTGGCCACGGTGGAACAGATCAAGTGGTTCAGGTCCTTTTTGTTCTGGGATGCCTTTCCGCGGAAGGTGCGGTAAGGATGGGGTCTGCTCCCCACTTCTCTAGGCATGGCTCCCACTGTCACACCACAAGTAATAAATAACAACCAGGAGAGGGAAGAGCAGAGCAGAGGTAACAGCAATGAAAGGGGGGATAGAGCCCAAAGGTTCACAAGCCCCATGCTGTTCTCAGGGCTGGAGAAACCACAAAAGAAAAACACCCAGCAAGACTGACCCAGGTGAAAGCCCACTGGAAAAGCACGGGCTGGAAAAGCAGGTGGGGCCTGGTCTGAGACAAGGCCTCGGTGACAGAGAGGAGACACTTGGGGTTAAGGCAGCAAACAAGGAGCCTGCTTTGGTAATACAACAGCCAGGGCTGGCTGGGTCGGGCTCAGGCCTCCCCCGGACCCCCAGTGCCCTTTCCTGCTGGCCTCCAGGCAGCTGAAGCTTGTGTGATGTACAGAGAGCGGCAGGCCAGAGAAAAAGGGTCAGGATAGTGGGAGCAGCCACCGCAGAATACTTCCATGACCCTTTAGGCACAGGCTCCAGGGCAAGACAGTCTGGAGTGCCCCAGGGGGCTGCTATGGCCACAGGCCCCAGCTTAGTTTGCACGGCCAACCAACTCCTTAGTTTCCTCGAGGATTGTGGAGACTCCCTCATTGTTCTTGGCCATCTTAGAAGGAACAGCAGTCATGGCGTCATCCTTCGTTAGCTCTGAGGCTAGCAAAGATGTGACTGCACACCCGGCCTTCCGGTTAGCTGCAAAGAGAAGACATGAGAGAGCTTGTCCACAGAAGGCCCAATTTCTAATCCCTTTCCTTCTCTGTAGCAGACATTCAGCCCAAGGCCATGCAAAGGGGGCTGCACGATCTGGTTCAGAGAAGCCGATACTTTAGAGGAGGAGCAGAGATCCAAGAACACATGGAATAGACTCTCTAGGTGCAGACAATGTAAATGGAGGGTGCAAGCTGTGTGCTTGCTTTCCTGTGTGGAAGCTGCATAGGTTTGAGAATACTGAGACAGACACATGTGGTTCAAGTTTGTGTAAAATTTAAGGCGAAATCAAGTACTCAAAATGGGTTTACTCATCACTGGGTTGCTGAAATTAAATAGACCCAGGCTTGGTAGAGTATTATTTTTGTTTTCTTGGCAGTTTTCCAGGAATCTCCTAGGCCCAAACCATTTGGAGTGAACCCTGGGGAGGGCTGTCCCAAGCAGAGGAAGGCCTTCCTCAGGCTGCTTGGGGCAACTCCTGCAGCAAGGAGCAGAGCAACAGCCATGCAGTGACCCCGCATGCACGTCAGGCTCCCAGAAGTCCCACGAGCCCTCCATCCCTCTCCCCGCGCCCACATGCCTAGCTCTTTCCCACCTCTTTAAGGGCCCTATGAGGTATGTATGTGGCTGTGAGGTGGTTGGGTCAGGAAAGGTATGTCAGGGAAGGCAGAGCTAGGGTCAAGGATGGGCCCCAACAAAGAAATCTCAGCCCAGTGGGCTAAGGGATTATGAAGTTCCAGTTGTCATCTTAAACAGGAAGAGAAGAACTAATCAATTCATGAGTTTCTGGTCTCACTTCTGGGAGCCACCCCTAAGACTCTCCCATTAATTTATGGGATGCAGAGTTATGGCACCAGTGTCTTCAACACAAAGGCAGTTTCTTGGGACTCTGCCCAGCTCATGCTCTCTGCCTCTTCCCATGCCCTACAAACAGCACAGAGAGACCACATGTACACCAAGAGCCGCCTGCCTGGGATGAAAGAAACCAGATGCAAAGGCCACATGTGCTAGGATTCCATTTCTATGAAATGTCTAGAAGGAGCACATCCAGGGAGACAGTAGATTCATGATGGCCAGGGACTGGGGGAATGACTGCTCATGGGGATGGGGTTTCTTTCTGGGAATTAGATATTATTCTGGAATTAGTGGTGATGTTTGCAAAAACCTGTAGCTATATCAAAGACCACTGAAGTAAATACTTTAAAAAGAGTGAATTTTAAGCATTTGATTTATACCTCAAAAAACCCTGCTCGCTGGGTCATGGGAAAGATGAATGAAGAAAGCAGCACCTAAGCATTAAAGAAGCAGGGACAGGTGAAATGAGCCTAGCCCTCCCCAAGGAAGAGAGGGCAGGACAAGGGGCAGCCTCAGGACATGCACAGGAAGGCAAGGTCCAGAGGAGGCGGTCAACAAAGCGCCTGGAACGCCTGCGCCTTGTTTAGACCAGCAAGCAGCTCATGGCAGGGTGGAAGCCAAACAGGGTCAGCTTCTCAGCAGGGCTGCCAGTTTCCCCAGAAGTGGAACGCAGCACCACTGTGTGCACACATGAGAGGCCGCCTGCAGCTCGGAGCACTCGGCATGCCCACAGGTTACCAATGTATGGGTCTCCTCCTCCTCCAACTCCTCCTCCCAGGGGCACAACGGACTGTCTAACAAGAGGAGAAGGCAGAGTGAAGGCCCTGACCAACCAGCACAGGGGTTCATCATCTGGTTCCAAGGGGAAGGAATGGGACCCAGACTCCAAGCCGTTCACACAAACCACTCCTTGGATTATGAACACATGCTCTGGCCTCAGCGACGGAAAGGAGAGGAAAAGGAGCCCCCACTGGAAGATCTACAGGTAGATGCTTCCATCTTCTTAGTCTCTCCAGCCAAGTCTGGAGCCAAACCTGTGCAGTTTCCACACAGGAAAGCAAGCACATGGCTTGCACCCTGCATTTACATTGCCTGCACCTAGAAAGTCACTTAGTTTCAGCTCTTTTCTGAAGGACTCCCTTCTCTAGGACCCTACTTCTCATGTCCAGAAAGGCAGTGGCTTGGTGTCACTTTGGTGCTCCTGTGTATTCAGTCTCTAGCAGTTGAGAAAATACTGCCAACTACTCGTGTGTGACTGAAGGAGTGTTGTTTAGGCTGAAAGAATTCCTGATTCCAGACCCCAGAAGGAAAAGACCACCAGGTCTTCAGAGACACCTCTTCTGGGCAACATGGGAAAAGTCAGAGTTCAAGTGTGGCATGTCTTGTGGTGTTTCTCTTTGATTTCTTCCTTTAACAGGACACCAGTTGTACCTCATCAAGTACTATTTCTACATTTTCTAGATTCCAAAAGATTTTGATGCATTACCAAAACTACGAGTGGATGGTAGGTGGGGGGGAAGACCAAAACTTAGCTTTTAAGCCTAGGGATGGCCATGATGTGGCCTAAGGTTAGAACCAGAAATGGGAAAGCTCTTAGCTGGAATTGGAAAGAGAATCAACAGGATGGAAGAATTCTGGTTTCTACTTTGTCTTCAGGGCCACAGTTATACTCAACAGTTTGAAAAATCCAGAGAAAGTGACTCTTCCCCTTCTTTCCCTAGCTTGGGTACTTGAGACTACTGAAAAGTAGCCACAGAAGCAGATACATAATTTGACTATATTAGATCAGGGAGGATTATTAACTCACAAGAGAATGATGTCATAGTCTAGTGGGGAAAAGGGAACCATCCTGAGACACTGGTCAAAGCTCTCTGAAGCCAGATTCCTAGATGTTCTAGGGTGGGCTACAATAAAAACACCAGCAAAATCTACCAACCATATATAATACCAGTACAGATGAATCAGAAAAAGGTTAATGATTTAGAAAAAGACATTTATAAAACAGAGGCTAGAAACTGCTCCCAAAGAGGAAGTGTTCTTGTTAATAAGCTTCCTTAGGGGAGAGGAAACTAGGACAGATGGGGCAGTCATTACTGTCCTTAAGAACTCATTACTGTCTAAAGTCACCTAATTATAATTTCTGTCCTATTTTCACAGAAGCAGAGGGAGAAGAGGTAGTGGTCTAGGAAACATTCTTCCCCTTCTATAGACAGGTAGTCATCAGAAACTCACTGGAGCAACTGTACCATGTCCAGTACTCTCTCTGCTCGAAGGTGGGAAAGAATACCTCTGGCCTCCACAGAGGGGTCACTGTCCTGTCCATCAAGGAGGCTTAGTGGCCACAGCCCTGGACTTGGAATCACAAAAGGGGGGACAAAGTTCCTCGCTCTAGCGTCGGCCAGCTGTATAGAGCTGAGCCAGCCAGTTTCTCTGGGTCTTAATTGCTTTCCTCTATGCAGAGGTCAGATGCTAATCACTGGAGGTCTTCAGACATTCTCCAGACTCTAAGGTTCTGTTAGTGGAGGTGGAGCTTAGATGGAAGGAAAGGAAGAGAAAGACCAATTTCTTCCCTTGACTTTTATCTCAGTGAGCAGATGGCCTATGTATAAGAGGCCACAATTCAGACATGGAGATAAAGTTGAGTCATTAAAACCACACGCTGACTCAATCATCAGCTTGAAATAGTAGCTGCGATACAATCACATGGATTCTTCTCTTTGACACTCAAACCATTGTTCTCCCACACCCTGCAGATCACAGCAGCTTAACATGTCACTTTTAGTGAACCAGCCCTGATAGTAACTCTCCTCTTCCAGCGCATCAATGGTGCTTTGTATACTCTGTACTCTGTCTACACTCCCTCAGGTCTCCAGAGACCGGAAGACTTTTTTTTTTTAAACATGCCTTTAAGTCCTATGGAAGAGGCCAGTGTCTTTGAGGCAGGGACAGCTGCTTCCCAGGGACTGAGGAGGGCTGTGAGACAGATCTGCTCGCTAGCGCTTCAGTTTTTTGGCTCAAGGCAATCGGCCATAGGAGGGGAGTCAGAGTTGGTGAAGGAAGGAGTGGACCAGCTAAGTCCAGTATCCACTGAGGGAAACCTGCAGCCTTTACAGTGAGAATAAGGCCTTCTGAGTCCAGCCTCTTTCCAGTCTTAGTTCTACTGCCTCTGGTCAAAAATAAAATTAAAGCTAGAAAAGACTCAAGAGATCATTTTAGTCCAACTCATGAAGAAACTCAGTCCCCAAAACCTGTCTGACGTACCCTAGACAGCACCAGAGTTAGACTTGACTTGGGGTCCTTTGGTCTCTACCTAGCCTGATGCTCCTCGGATTGTGGTAGAGTTTTTACATTTAAAGGCATGAGGCCACGTCACTTCACAGCATGTGAATGTACCACCTCAGGAGCATACCAGAGTAACCAGAAAGGTCTTCCTGGGGAGATGCTTTCAGATACGTTCATCCCTGTTCTGTGAACCTACAGCCCAGAAAGATTAGATTACAGGATGGAACCAATTTAAAAAGTATGCACTTCTCTGCTTCTCTTAGTATTTCCTAGTATCCATCTCCTATTCCTTCTTGCACTGAGAATAGCACTTTGACTAATTTAGATCTTCTGCTGAAAGGTTATGTTCCAACAAAATCCCTGCTTCCTCTGCCTGTGAGTCCTAGTTCCCTACTTGGGAAGAAGCAGAGAATGGGGCTTCCCCACAGAGGGGAGCCATTGATGTCTGGCTGCCTGTGTACAGGAAGCATCTGGGATTCTAGTCCAGTTTCAGAGGAAGAGGCTTAAAAAGGGAATTCCCCACCAACAGTCAGATGCAGGTTGGCATTTAGCTGAGAGAGTCAACAGTGAGATGCAATATAGTTTCATTTGCCTGGAAATGCCTAATGTAAGGCCACACTGGCAGGGGGTTGAAAGCATCTCATAAGAACCTTTAAAAACTAAACAAATACTACTAGCTGCACTCTCTACCCAAATTCTAATCTATAGGATTTAATGCACTATGCCAGGAAATTCTAAGTCCATTATAAGCACCTCTCCTCCCACTACAAAGCCTGCCAAGAGGAAATGGGGAGGAATTGTAACTAGGGATTCTCCTATTTAGGGAAGGTTCGGAAGTCACGCAGAAGAGCCGTCAGAAGGGAATCTTCTTTTGGGAATTCAGAGTATGGGCTGAAAAAGAGAACGACCTTTGGGACATTAAGTTTATGGGGGTTAGCATGCTCTACACGCTTGATCCAGAAGATCCCTGTCCAGGCTATGACAGGTATTGGAAGCCCTACAGAGGCCAAAACAAGCTACATTATTCTTCCTTCCAATAACCTTAAAGCTCTTATCAAAGAGATCTACAGAACAGCCCAGGCAGGCAACGGAACACAGCTTTCACTCTCTCGAAAGTAGAAACCCTTCATGACTGCCCTTTCTATTATTCCCACCCTTCAACCCAGGAAAGAAGCTATCTCTCTCTCCTAGTCCAGAAGGGCCCTCACCAGACTCAACAGTGCCCTCATCCACCCAAGGGATAGTGTTGGTTGTAGTACCTTTTCCTGGAACAGTCTCTTGGCCACTGTGTGCTTCCTTCTAAGGAAGCTTATCCACTGATCCTTCCCCACACTAATGCCTGGATCACTTGTCTTCTTATCCCCATAATTCTTAAAGGCTCTGACTCAACTCAATCCACTGAAATCTTCAGATGGCTGGGAGAGGAGGCTGTGGGGAAGTCAGTGGGGAAGACAAAACGCACTGCAGGCTAACTGCACCCAAGGAGAGGGTAATTCTCGGACAGAGAGTTTCTTCCATTGGACTGCTCCTCTGTGTTATTACATCTGAGGATAATCTCAGATAATCTCCTCTATCTTTTCTGCTTGTGAAGTTGAGAGTAAGGGCTCTTGACTTTTTAGGGCTCTTGACTTTTTATTTCCTACATCTAATTTACAATTTTAACTCAGTTTTTGTTCATACCTGCAAACACCCACCCAAATCTGTGTCCTGCACCATGGTTCACTTGTTCCAAGTTTCTGCTTCAAGAATGGGGAGAAGTACAGTCATCATCAGCTATAATAGATCTGCTAACAGATCTGAAGACCCAATTCTCCAAGTCCATGCTTTCTATCATGGAGGTAGAGGACTGGACAACCCACTCTTGATGCAGTGACTATCATGAGGAAGTTCCTGAACCCTCAGAACATCTTTACCTGTTCTTCAGCCCAAGGCAAGCAGGACCAGGAGCAGAGAGACCTCATCTCTTCCACACGCCCAGGCTGGGCTCCATCTGCTTACTTACCCTGACGGGGTCCTCTCTTCCGTCGGAATGCTGCGCCCGTCTGCAGAGCTTCCAGAAGACTGTCCATCACACCGGTCTCATCACCCTCTGTCACAAAGAAAGACGGAGATGTAAGCTCTTCAGCCTGAGCAGCATACAGTGTTAAGTCCCATGCCAACTCTATGACTGTTGCCTGGCTTACCCCTGGCCCACGGTGGCTGAGGACTAAACCTCAAGCCTCACAGCCCATGTTTAATTGCATCTGTTGGACAGTGGTTAAAAGAAAAGGTTTCACTGCCTACTAATCAATGTAAACCTTGGAATATTTTCTTGAAGTATGTTCTTTCCCAACCCCTTGGGGACTAGCACAGAGAATTGCAGAACTGCCCAACTCTAATTCCAGTTTAAGTACAAAGACTGGATATGAAATGAATATGCAACCATATCACTTGCTCTTTATCCTAAAGTGTTTTCCTCTAATTCCTATAAACACATCAGGGACAGCCCGGTTCCAGTTTCAGAGCAGGGCTGAGGAAAAAGAAGACACCCACCCCACTGCTGAATTTTACTTAAGTACTGCCCCTTGTGGCTGCATCTTCCAGAAGCCAGCTCAGCATGTAGGAGAAGCATCCTGGCTAGAATATAAAGAGTTAATGTAGAGTCTCTGTTCCAGCCTGGCTCTGTTTCCATGGCAACAGCTCTGGGTGGTGAAATCTGAAACTGAAATCCCAAGAAGCCTGCAGGCTGGAAGCTACTGGTCTGGGCTCACTGCTCCCGGCGCCACCTGCTGGCTAAACATCACCAGTGCAGCTGACCTACATTCCGACCTCATTTGCTTGCCTTGGGGACCAGGGCCAGGGCTTGCTGCATCACCAGATAAGGGGTGCAGCCCTCATCCTGCATCTCCGCTGGACTCCACCTTCGCCTGATGCATCCTAGACAGTACCTGAGGACAGACACTGGCCACCAGGGGAGAATGGGGAAGGGAAAGGACACTAGGTGTGGGCTTCAAAAGCATTAGTAATAGAACAAATCTGTGGCTTCCATATAACTAGATCCCAGCAAAGTTTCAAGAAAAGAAAAAAAGGGAGGCTGTTCAGCTCCTTCAGGTCACTAGTTTTACCACAATAGGAGCTGCCAAAGCAATATCCTTGGGAGCAAGAGGTGCAAGAGCAGCTCTGGCCTCTAGTGCTCAGCAAAGCACTTTGATTCCTGCCAGACTTGGCAGCCTTAGAGACCCTTTTTTATATATATAAATTCAATTAGCCCACATATAGTACATCATTAGTTTCAGAGGTGGAGTTCAGTGATTCATCAGCTGCACAGAACACCCAGTGCTCATGACATCATGTGCCCTCCTTACTGCCCATCACCCAGCTATCCCACCTCCCCTGCCCTTTACTTAGATAGCTCGTAGTTCCTCAGGTTCAAGCAGGGTGGCCTCAGCTCAGTGCCATGCACAATGTATGCTATATTCTTGCTACCCAGAGAAGGAGCAGAGGGGGGCAGGGCATCAACAGCAGGAAGGCAGCAGAGACAGGAAACAGAAGGCCAGTAATTGAGCCCATATGTTTCAACAAAGACATGCTTCTGGTAGTGAAACATTCTGCTAAAGAAAAGAGAGTAGCCAGCTCCCATGCCCCCTTATCCAGAAGTTCAGTCCTTTTATAACCTCATAGGTATGCGCAGTTATGCTTGTACATAGTGTGTACGACTGTGCGGAGGTACTGAGCACATAGTACTTAGTGCAAATAAGCAGGCAGGAGGACAAGCCATCAGTGAAAGACAGGAGCAAAGCCAGGAAAACATTTTGGGGAAAAGAATGAAAGATGTAGTAGATGGAACAAAAATGGGCCAGAAGACCATGTGGCCAGGCAGAAAAGTACACGTTACAGCAATACTAAACCCACTGGGAGATGAGACATAACACAGGAACTAGCAAAGGCGGGGGGTGGGGGTGGGGTGAGCATGGAGCACTGGAATGTACATGCAGGAAAGCTGAGGTTCAAGTCCAGTGTCAGGCTCTTGGAGGTAAAAGGCTGCCAACAATCTTTTGCCAGGAGCTGAGCTCCGACATGAGCTGTTCCCTCTGGCCTTGAGATTCTAGGCAGAGAAGCCCTGCAAATGTTCCTGTTTCAGCCCATCAACCCTTCTCCTCGCTTCTTACCTGCATTCATGTCTATGAGTTGCTCTCTCTTCTGCTGCTTCTCGAGCCGCTCCTTCTCTGCCTTCTCCTTGGCTAGTTTTGCTCGCCGCATCTTTTCCTCTGTCTCCCGCCGCTTCTGGTTTTCCTTGACTGCTTGCTGTGGAGGAAAACAAAACGAAACACGTGGCCATGTGTGCACTTCCACATCAGCCCACCCCCCCAGCAAGCCATGTGGAAAGCGAGAAATGTCCACGAAAGATTCAGTCAGCAGTATCCCTGGCTCACCACAAACATATTCTTGAAGTTGTGCAGATCCATGAAGAATTCTTCCACCGACACTTTCTTGGGGTCAAAGAGGAAGTAGTCTCCCAGCTCCTTATAGAGGGCCTCCATGTTACAGTGCATCAGGCGTAGCTTGTTATACTGCTCCTGTGCGTCCTTCACGAAGCTGTGCGGCCAGGGAGTCAAGGACCAAGACCAGGAAGCAGACCCACTGCTCTGACCCCGAGGAGCACACAGAGACGCATGCTGGCATGCACAAGGATGTTCAACATGACACTGCTTGTAAGAGCAAAGGCAAGAAGCAATCGAAATATCCAGAACAGGAATGGAAAACTGTAAACCATGGCTCACCTACAGCAGAAGTGGCAGTAACATGGCTCTGCACATGCTGCCGTGGGGTCAGGGCCAAGAGCCAGGAGGTGAAAAAAGCAATACAACACAACACAGTTTTTGTTTAGAATACACTCCTGAGCTGAAAATGAGGAGTCCAGTGGCAGTGGTTAGGAAGGGGCGAGGAAAGAGAATACGTGTGTGCGAGTAGTGGAGACCGGGCAGAGGGCAAGGGGTCAGGGAGGAATTTTGGTGGTGTGCCTACCACAACAATGAGAATGCTCTCAAGAACTATGTATATAATGAAAAGAATTTTAAGAGTTTTTTTTTTAAGAAGGAAAATTTCTCTACCCCCAGATCTCTCCAGCTGTCCTCCCTTTGGGAAGTCTTCCTTCCCTTCCCAGCAAGCATCCTAGGAACTCCTTCCTCTCGTAAGAAAGGATATAGTCATTTTTTCAACAAACTTGTCTTTCTCATCTGTGGCAGCTGGGAAATTCTGAACATCACGTTCCACATCAGAAATTTGTTTCTTCATCTGATCTAGGTTCTTTTGCAAGTTTTCAGCAGAAACTAAAGGAGAAAAAAGAGAAAGCGAGAGTTATTCCCAGTCCCCAGACCCTCAGCTTCTGGTCGTCAAGGCGCCGTGTCAGTGCGCATGGTGAGCTGCAACTCTCAGGTCCCCTCCTCCAGTGGTTCCACACATCATATTCTTCATCTTTCCACTTAAACTGTAAGTTACTCGATGCCTGAACCTCCAGCCTCAAGAAGAGAAGCCCCCGGGATCTTGGTCTCATTTATTTTAGAGAGAGTTTGGGAGGAAGGAGCTATCCACAGCAATACAGAGGAAGGGCAGAAATCTGTTCCCATTTCTACTGAGTGCTGCTTTTTCTGTGCCTCGTTCCAAGACGGTGAGGCCTGATTTTTGTCAATCTAGTCCATGCTTTCTCAATAAAAAGAACCACTGACCTAGACTAAAAACACTTGCCTTTCTTCCGTTGGTTTTTTTTTTAGTATTTGGTGTTTCCCTAAGAAGGGAAAGAATGCTTCCCACTACTGTATCCGAAGACCTCCCTTGTGCCTGATAATCCTCTTTGCTGTGGCCTAGACACCATGCCTCCACCCTCTCCCATTCCCACCTAAGATAGGCAAGTGAGAATTTCCGTCCCAATGCAGAGATTTTGGGGGCCTGGAACAGCCTTCTAGCTGCACCTCAACCTGCCCTACCTCGGCTGGCTTTCTCCACATGGGCAAGCTCATCTGGAAACTTCAGGACATCAGGATAGTCATTCTCACACAACTCAGCCAAGAAGTGCAACAATGTCATCTTCTGATCTGTGGACTTGGTGTCTCGAAGCTTGGGGAAAGAGGAGAAACGTGTTAGTCCTGACCCTCTAAGACCAACAGCAGTTTGCCACATGCTGCCCACAGAGGCCAGCGGCCTTCCCCTCTCCATTCTGCTCTAACCACCTGGCTCACCTTACAGAGGAAGCTGATGTTGAAGCCGAAAGCACCAGCATTCCTGGAGCCAGCATTCATGTAGTTTCCGACAAGCAAGGTAATCTCCAGGAGGCTAGAGAAGCTCTCACTCTTTCGTAACTCCTCACACGCAGCAGTCACAGAAACGATCTCTGGTTTAATATTCTCCACTTGCTCACTAAACTGTAGCTTGAAGAGGATGGCGTTGAGGCGAGGCCGCAGGCGGGGCACCGTGCCCATCTGGTGGGGAAGACAAGCAGTTCCAGTACAGCCAACAGGGAGAGAGCAAGTCAGAAAAACATCAAGGCTTGAGCCTCGTGTGGGAGGCTGTGAGTTCCAGAGCACCGAACAGAGAGGAAGATAGGTTCAAAATAGACAAGAGGCGAGAAGCAAGTGGCCCAGCTGCTCTAGGGGAGGAAGGGAGCAAGGAGTCCAAGAAGAGCTTCTTGCCACAGGCCTCACTCACCACCACGCCAAACTGTTCCGACTCGGCCAGATCATCGTATTCATCCTTCAACTCAGACAGCATTTTTAACTGCTCGGGCTCTGGCATCTGCTTAATGAGGTTCTGAAAGAGAGAAGGGACGGTCTCAAAGCGGTTAGCTTGAGCCTTTCAGTCCCCCACTCTGCCACAAAGAAGAAAACGGGCTAGGGGCTGGGGCAGCTAGTGAGATGGCAGGACTTTTGAAAACTATACCAGAAATAATCTAACCAATGGAGAGATAGACGCTGACCCAAAGCCAGCATTCTGTAAAGTGCCAGTGCTAAAGACCTCACCCTCTAAACAGAAGAGGCTAGTGCACGACATGAAGAGCCAGCTCCCCAGACAACAATCTTGCTCCTTACCTGGATCATAGACTCCGTCAGAACACTCTCGTTCACCTCCAGGATGACATTCTTAATCTCCTGGTAGGCCATGCGGAAGGAACCCAGAAAGATGGCTGCCAGAAAATGAGATATCAAGACATTCTTCTCAGTTTCCTCTCCCTTCCAGCCTATTCTACAAACCTCTGCTGGACTATCTGCCTAAGAGTTTTCTTTTAAAGTCACTATCAGAAACCTCTACCAGCTCTCCACTGCCTGGGTAGTTAAAATCCAAGTTCCTGAGTCCAACGTCTATGGTTCCCACCTCCCAGGTTTCTCGTGAACTCCCACATTCATATCAAATGCCAGCTACCCTGTTCCAAGCACCACTTTCTACAAATACTGTGGCTTCTGGCCTTTGCTCACACAGAAAGATTTTGATCTTCTCTCTATATATACATCCAAGATACTCATCCCACTCTATTTTCAGTTTCCCACGCCCATGACTCCATCCTCAAAGCTGCCACTGCCTTCAAATGCTCAGATTCTTAAATCGCCATATCCTGTTCCCCAACAAACACTTTCTGTCTTCCAGCTCTCTAACTAGCCTCTGCAGTGACCCTTCAACCTCATCAGAGCAAGTGGTGACCATTCCATTTTCTCCGAAAGTACGAGTTCCACTTTGCCTTCTCTCCTTCACCTAGACCCTACAATCTATAGCTTCACCAGTCTCTACTATTACTGCCAGCTCTGTTACTACTGCTCCTATTCCTGTCTCCTTCCAATTCCTGGTCAGTTGAGCCCTGTCATCTCCCACCTTGCACCTAGGCTGATGAATACCGCTAGCAAAGACTCTGCAGAGCACAGTTCACTGAAGAGGCACCAGCAACAGTGATTCTACACTAGGCCCTCTTAGAAGCTCTTCCAAAGTATCCCCATTCTCCCAACTGTCCCACTACTTCCCATTTTTTTAAAAAAAAAAATTCTTGTTCCTCTTCAGTGAAAAAGAAAAAATGAAGCCACTAGTCAAATTACTTGCTAAGTATTCTAGTATTCACTGGGGATTCTTAGCTGGAGCCAAGCCAGAAAAGGCTTGGATAAGGACTATCTGGAATTATCTAGAAGAAAACTTCTGCCAACACTTGTGTAAGTTATCAGCAACTATACCCACGTACTCATCCTTTTCTTATATTTCAGTAGATCAGGTGGCCCTGAGGACCTTTTCCTTCAGCATATGCACATAACCAAGTTTCTACTATTTTAAAAACAACCCCAAACCCTTATCTGGTATTCTTAATTACTAACTTCTTTCAATCACTTTACCATGTTCAAAAAATACAACAATCTATTCTTTTTCACTTCCACAGCTCTTATCTACTCTCCTGTCTCCAGTCAATGAAAAGACCACAATTACTTACTGAGATCACAGATGGAACTTAAACATAATCTACATACCTGATTTCATTTAACCCTGTTGGTGGTATCCTTGTATGTTTGTATTATTAGCCCCACTTGACAGAAAAGGAAACTAATACTTAAAGGTAAGCTACTCAAACCCCTACACTGCCAGTATGGGTTGGAAGCATGATTTAAATACTACAGGAGGCTCTGTCCTTACCTCTATGCTATACTGAAATTCTTGCTGAGGCTACAGACTTTCCTCATGCCAGATGGATACCTGCCCTGTCCTGATTTTACTGCTCTTTGGTCTTCATCTGACACTGCTGACTACTCCCACTTCTTAGGACTATGTCATACCATTTTTCTTGTTGCTCCTTTCCAGCCTTTGAGTTCCCTGCCCTTCTCCCCTTCTACTTGCCCCCAAAATATTAGTGACCTTCAAAACAAACTCATGGCTTTAGCTATGACTAATATGCTGTCTCTTAAATTCCTACCTCCAGTCAAACCTTACTCCTGATTTCTACGCCGAAATGCCTAATACACCCATCCTTCTGGAGGCGTCCCAGCGCACCTTAAACTCTATCCTACAAGTCATCATTTCTACTCACCACCCTGCTACCTCTCCTTCATGTCCAGTACCCACCACTCTTCCCCAAAAAGACATTTTACTGCTGGCTGGATCTTCCTAGTTCAGTAAATGGTATCATTCTCTACAGAGTGATGTAAACTGAAGAAAACATCTCCTTCATTCCCTCAGCCAGTCACTAGATTCCATTATTTCTATCTCCTTAGTATCTTCTGCCTTCCAACTCATTCTCACTACTTTAGTTTCAGGCCCTGATTCCTTCTCGCCTAGTTTAAAGTGAGAACGTAACTCATCTCTCTGCCTGCAGTCTTCCCAGGCCCTAGCAATCCAGCCTGTGTCCTTCCCCAAGTAGCCTTCCCCTGAATTATACAGGGTCTATCATTCATTTTCCTGATTAAAATCCTTTTAAGAAATTCCAAGGCCTTCAGGATAACACAGATACTTCTTAGCCTAAGCCTGTCAGAATTCTTGATGATCTAGCTTCTATCTATTTCTTGAAAGCTCTCCTGCCACTCCTCCCCCACGTATGGCCTTTACAGTGTGCCAACTGCACTGCCACTCCATGTATCTGCGTCTTCATATATGTTGATTCCTCTGCTGGAAACAAGCCAGCCCTCACCCTTCTCTTCACTCCTGACTCATCGTTCTTTCAACTCCTGGTGAGCAGTACCTCCTTTCGAATGACATGCTCCCTCCAGTACTGCCCACACGTGATTCAGATGCCCCTTTCCCAGGGCTCTTGTGCCTCTGCCTCTTTCCACAGGACCGGGACTGTGCTTTATTCAGCTTAGTGTCCCTCGCACATAAGAGGAACTTAATAATTTCTGAATCACTACATTACATCTCCTAGGCCATCCTCCTCTAAACAAATCTCATTCTCTCTATGAGTTCTGTTTTCTGTACTCTTTTATCAGCCAGCTGGAAAGAACCATGTACTAACCACAGTCTGGTATCACTCCCTCAAATAAAAGTTACACGTTTCCTGTTCCCAAGAGAGAAGCTTGAGAAGAGAAACCACCTCACATTACTTTGATCTCCATAAAAAGACTTACCCACAGACAACATTTGGTAGTATTTGTTGTCCATGATCTAGGCCTATACAGCAAAGAATAATGTAAAGGTTTACTGTTCTCACTCTATTCCCGATTTTACTTATGGGTACGTGTAATCGTTTCCTTTGGTGACCTCGGCCAAGTCACAATATCTAAACTTTAGTCTTCTCATTTGGAAAAATGGGGATGACAGCCACACCGTAAGATAGTGAGAGGGCTTCATGGAATACATACCCTTTCATCTCTGGAACACATGTCTTGTATGGGCCTAACAGAGACTGCAACATGGCAGAACCTCAAATATTTGTTGGGGAAAAGTTTAAATCTCTATTACTCAGCATAAAGGAGATCAACAGCCAAACAAACAGAAAATGAACATTCACCCTGATCATCAAGTAAGTATCACCTGTAACATCTTTGCAGAGAAGTTTCTGATCTGAATTTGAGAAGTGCAGGATTTATATTATTTATTCTAAGCCACAAAATTATCTTAGGTTTAAATGAAGTCAATCCAGTGCCTGCATTTAAAAGTAGTTCTTAAAGAAAGAAGGAAATGCACAGTGGCTAGACTATCCTGTGGAGCCAACGGAAACAGTAATGGCTTTGAAATTAAAAAAAAAATCTGAGGTTCAAATCCCATGCCTGTTTCTCACTACACCTATGGAACTAGGCAAATTCCTAAAACTCTTAACTACTGTTAGCATCATAGGAATTCACCTAGTCCGCTGTTAGCGTCTAGTTTTATAGCAAAGAAACAAACCTGCAGTGCTACTGAGGAATTAAGATACTGGGAAGTTCACACTCTAATGCCTGGCATGCATGAGGAACTCAACAAATCAAGAAACCCTGGATCTACCAAAATTAAGCTTTTAAAAGAACCCCTTCCTATTTCAAATAGTTGGGATCACAGAGAATACTCACAGAGATTCTGGGCAGTCTTTGAGTCCAACACCTTTAACTCTTTTACTTTTTTCTTTTGTACAGATTTCTTTTCTTCTCCACCTTCCTGATCCTTCTTGGCTAGTAAGGGAAAGATGAGAAAAGCAGGATTATGGACAAGCCACATTGCGGTCTTACTGAACCACTGTACCAGCCAGCCTGGAATGCCTCCTCACTTCCTATTAACAATGGTTTCCCTATTGTATTCCTTCTCTTTAACTGGCTACCCTTCTATTGTTGAAACCCACCCTCAACTATAGTCAACATCTCATTCACTTTCTTTAACTGTTATCAATACTGCTTTTCCACCTATACGCTATCATTTGCTTACAGATCCTTCTCTGAAGGACCAGATAAGTATTTCAGGTTTTGCAGACTACATGATCTATCTCAACTACTCAACACTGCCACTACAGCACGAAAGCAAAGATGATACATAAATGAATGGATGGTCAGCCTGAGGGGTGTAGTCTGCCAACCTAGTACTGGAGCCTTTCACCATGTAATCCTTTTGTAACTATTAAAATCCTGTTTTCTTGGACGCCTAGGTGACACATTCAGTTAAGCGTCTGCCTTCTGCTCAGGTCATGATCCCAGGACCGTGGGATCAAGTCCCACACTGAGCTCCTTGCTCAGCAGGGAGCCTGCTTTTCCCTCTGTCTGCCTCTCTCAATCTCTTTCTCTCTGACAAATAAATAAAGAAAATCTTTTTTAAAAAGTCCTGTTTTCTTTCAAGCTCCATCTTGAATACGAGTTGTCTATAAAATTTATTTTTTAATGATCTATTTATTATAGAGAGTAACTGAGTGTGCATGCGTGTGTGCGTGTGCAAGCAGGGTGAGGGGCAGAGGGAGAGACTGCAAGCAGACCCCACCCTTGCACCTGATGTGAGACTAAGCCACCCAGGCACCCATACTGGTTGAATTTTAAACCCCACAAAAAATATTACCTGGTAAAAATAAATAAGAAATAAAGCAAACAAAAAAGAAAGTTAATGGCAAAAAGTGTCAACAACTAACAAAAAAACTTATCCTTTGGCCTGTCAGTGCAGACTTAAAGGAAAATGTTAAATACATGAAGATTACTTATATAAACACTGAGTACCTATTATGGAATATCTTTATGTGCCAGGTTATTCTGGGCACTGTGAGTACAACAGTGAATGAAAGAGAGGAGCACCTGGGTGGCTCTGTCACTTGAGTGTCCAACTCTTGGTTTTGGCTCAGGTCAAAATCTCAGGACCCTGGGGTCAAGTCCTACATGACACCCCTGTGTCAGACTCCAAGTTCAAGGCACAGTCTGCTTGTTCTTCTCCCTCTCCCTCAGCTCCTCCCCTTGCTCATGTTCTCTCTCCCTCAAATAAATAAATAAAATCTTAAAACATACACACACACACAAAACAGTGCACAGAACAGAGAAAGATTCCTCCTGCCTTCATGGAACTCATATTCTAATCAAGAGAAAGGACAATCAGTTAATACATAAAATACTGTATTAGCTAGTCATAGCTCTGTGAAAAGAAAATCAAGTAGGGAAGAAACAGAGAGACTTAATTGGCGATGGATTATACCTTTAGGGGGATGAGGGAAAGTCTTATGTCACTTTTGAGAAAAGACCTTTTAGAAAGTGAGAGCACAAGCTAAGTGAGTATCTTCAGGGTGAAGGGGCATACATTTCAGGAAGGGAAAGACCAATACAAAGGCCTGAGAAAGGAGCATGCCCGGTGAGCTCAAAGAAAAGCAAAAAGCCAGTTACACCTGCACAGAGTGAGGGGAGGTCAGGAAAAGTCAGAGAGGTACTAAAGACAGATTATGTAACAAAATGAAACTTATGGATGGCCAGATAAAAATGGAGAATTAAGATATCCAGACTGTATTACGAAAACTTAGAAAAAAGGGGAGGAGAAAAGTTGTAAGTAAAGCTCTCATTTTACACAGGCAAAACAGAAAGTTACGTATTCACTGCTGATGTTGAAAAAGAAAAAAACCAGACTCAACTTTTTTGCTTGGCAGTAAAACAAAAATAAAGTACAAATACAAGAAAGAAAGGGATGAAAAGGTCATTTTTATGGAAGATGTAATTCCATATAGCAATTCACAACAACCAAAAGACCAATGAAGAACTATCAGAACTAGTAACTCAGGAGGGCTACAGAGAAAAGACAATCATCTGTGGAGAAGCCACTTTTAGAGCACAGGCTGGAGCGATGGGAGCCATGGAATAGAGAAAGAGCCTATGGGCAACCTCCTGACTGAACACAGACAGGCCTATCAGGTGACCCACCTCAAAATACCAGTGGGCTATTAACAACCAGACACAGTTACCGAAACAAGGAAAATTCCATATGTCATTATACCTCCTCACCTTCCTTCTTTAAAAACACCCCGCACTCACTGCCTCAGAGTAGACAGCCTCTCCTCTGCAGTCCTGCCAGCAGCTCCCTAGCAGTACATTCAATAAACTCTTGCCTTTGTTCTGCCTCAGGTGAGTCCTTTCACTGCCTGCCCACTGGCTTCCACCCGATCCTTGCCCTACATTTGAGAAGCCCCTCCAATAGAGACAGACACTACAATATGGACTTCTCAGCTCCACCAAAATGAAGTAGCCTCATGTAGAGGAAATACAACTGTATTTAAAAACTGGGGAGGGTAAAGGGACCTAAAAGGAAAATAAAATCTCTATGCTTACTTGAACTGGTTGACCAGTATCATCAGGGCATCTGAGTGGCTCTATCAGTTAAGGGTCTGCCTTCGGCTCAGATTCTGATCCCAGGGTCCTGGGATCAAGCCCTGTGTCAGGTTACCACCTTCTGCCTCGCCCCAACTTGTGTGTGCTCTCTAATAAATAAAATCTTAAAAAGAAAAACCAAAAAAATCCCAATATATTTAAAGGACTGAAATCAGAGCATGTTCTCTAACCATAATGGAATCAAACAACAAATCGATAACCAAAAGAGAACAGGAAGATACCCAAACATTTGGAAACCAAAGAACCACTTCAAAATAATTTGTGACTCAAAGAGGAAGTCTCAGAATATTTTAAGATACACAGAACTGGATGAAAATCAAAGTACAATACATCAAAATATATGGGATGCAGCTATAGCAGTGCTGACTAACAGCACCAAGTTTACATTAGAAAATTAGAAAGACCTCAGGTCAGTAGTCCAATTTTCTATCTCAAGGAGCCAGAAAAAGAAGAGCAAAACAAACCCAAAGCAACCAGAAGGAAGGAAATAAAGAATTTATGAGCAGAAATCAATGAAAATGAAAATAGAGAAAATCCAATCACTTAAAAAGCTGCTTAAAAAAAAAATCAACAAAATAGACTCCACCAAACATTGCTAGAACTAATTCATTAATTCATTCACAGGATATAAAATCAAAGTGCAGAAATTGATGCATTTCTATACACCAGTAACAAAGCAGCAAAAAAAAAAAAAAAAAAAAAAAAAAAATCAAGGAATCAGTCCCTTTTGCAATTGCTCCAAAAACAGAATACCTAGCAATAAACCTAACTAAAGAGGTAAAAGATCTATTCTGAAAATTACAGAACACTTAAAAAAGAAATTGAAGAGGACACAAAAAAGAAACTGAAGAGGACACAAAGAAATGGAAAAACATTCCATGATCACGGATCGGAGAAACAAACATTGTTGAAATGTCTACCCAAAGCAATCTGCACATTTAAGGCAATCCCTATAAAAATACCAGCATTTTTCACAGAGCTAGAAAAACAATCCTAAAATTTGTATGGAAGTACAAAAGATCCCAAATAGCCAAAGCAATCCTGAAAAAGAAAAACAAAACTACAGGCATCACAATTCTGGATTTCAAGCTATATTGCAAGGCTGTAATCATCGAGACAAAAAGAGACAGAATAGAAAGCCCAGAAATGGACTTAAAACTATATGGTCAACTCATCTGTGATAAAGCAGGAAAGAATATCCAGTGGAAAAATGACAGTCTCTGTAACAAATGGTTTTGGGACAAAAAATCCCTGGGTCAGTCAGAGAACTTGTTGACCACGGAATCTGCTCCCTTTCCATGATGAGGAGTTTCTGTCCTGGGAAATGAAGGTGCAGGTAGGGACCACATTTCCTAGCCCATCTTGCATCTGGGAGGTGACCATATGATGTAAGAGCAGACTTACAAGTATACAGAGTATACTTACATGTATACTGATTCTAAACCAGATTTTTTTTCTTATAATACAGATTAAAATTTATTTCTTGCTTTAAAGGTTAATCTTATGTTATATGAGTTACATCTCAATACATACAAATACATAAAACAGACCAAAGATGGAAAACATAAACTATTAACTTCTAGAGAAAACCAGAAAAATCTTCCAACTTTGGGGTAGGCAAAGATTTTTAAAAACAAACCATGTGATGGGCAGAATGTTAAGTGCACATACCCTGTATAACCCTTCTCCTTGCTGTCCTTATAGAAGCAACTACCAGGTTGTGGAGAAGGCCACGTGGCAGGAAATAATAAGTAACCTCTAGAAGCTGACAACAGCCCTTAGCTGATGATCAGCAAGAAAACAGTTATCTATGTCCTACAATTTTAAGGAACTGGATTCAGTCAAATAGCACATAAGCCTGGAAGAGGACAATGAGTTCCAGAAAGCAAGGAAATCCAGCCAAAACCTTTAGGTTGGTGTGACGCTCAACATGGATTCCAGACCCACAGAAACTACAGAATAATAAATCTATGCTGTTTTAATTTTGTGGGAATTTGTTACAAAGCAATAGAAAACAATACAAAACATAAAAGAAAAAAATTGGTGAAGCAGACTTCATCAAAATTAAAAACTTCTGAGGTGCGTGGGTGGCTCAGGCGTTAAGGCATCTGCCTTTGGCTCAGGTCATGATCCCAGGGTCTGGGGATTGAGCCCCCAGTCAGGTTCCCTGCTCAGCAGGGAGCCTGCTTCTCGCTCTCTAACTCTCCTGGTTTGTGTTCCATCTTTCACTGTGTGTATCTCTGTCAAATAAATAAATAAAATCTTAAAAAATGAATAAAAATAAAAAACTTCTGTACTTTCAAAGGTACCATTAAGGAACAAAATGGTAAGTCTTGGAAAAAATACTTAAAAAACACAGATCTTAATATAGGACTAGTATCTACAACATATAAAAAAAATTCTCATTATTTAATCCTAAGAAAACAACACATTTTTTGAAATAGGTAAAAGATTTGGACAGATACTTCACCAAGGAAGTTATACAGGTTTCAGTAAGCAAAGGAAAAGATGCACACCATCATTAAGTTATAGGAATATGTACTAGTAATTAATTTAATTAGAAATCAAAACTACAGGGGCACCTGGGTGGCTCAGTGTTAAGCATCTGCCTTTGCCTCAGGTCACAATCCCAGGATCCTGGGATTGAGCCCTGCATCAGGCTCCCTGCTCAGCAGGAAGCCTGCTTCTCCCTCTCCCACTCCCCCTGCTTATGTTCCCTCTCTTGCTTTGTTTCTGTCAAATAAATAAAGAAATAAAATCTTAAAAAAAAAAAAAAAAGGAAAGAAAGAAATTAAAACTACAATGCCTAAGGGGGTGCCTGGCAGGCCCACTTGGTAAAGCATGCAACTCTTGATCTCAGGGTTGTTCAGTTTGAGCCTCACACTGGATGTAGAGATTACTTAAAAAACCCAAACGCTGCAACGCCTGACCCACAAAATTCACTAAAAAAACAAAACTGATCCAACTAAGTGCTGGTAAGGATGCAAAGCTTCTGCTTGTGGAAATGGGAAAAAAAAAAAAAATGGTACCGCCACTTTGGAAAACAGTTTGGCACTTTCTTATACAGTTAGACATACATTAGTTAACATACGACCTAACAATCCCGTTCCTAGAAATTTTTCCGAGAAAAATGAAAACATACATCCAAACAAAATATTGCATGTAAATGTTTCTACTGGCTTTACTCTTAACTGCCCCAAACTGGATTCAACCCAAATGTCCATCAACCAGGAAATGGATATAATGGACTATTACTCAGCACTGGAGAGGAGTATCTCTGTATGCAGCAACATGGACAAATCTCAGATACATTATGCTGGGTGAAAGAATCTCGGCTTAAAAGGTTACTTAAAGTTTGATTCCATTTATTATGACTATTCTGGAAAAGATAAAACTGCGGACAGAAATCACATCAGTGGCTGCTAGGGCCTGGCAGTGAATGGACAAATGGGCAGGAGGGAACTTTTTGGAATGATGAAAATATTCTTGAGTGTGGTGGTTACATGTCTATATATATTTGTCAAAATTCATAGAACTGTACACATACAAAGAATAAATTTTACTATATGCATCTTGTACCTCAACAAACCTGTCTATCTGAACAAATAACATCTTCAAGGCCAATAAAAATAGAATAGTATAAGGCTGTAATAATTGTAACAAAGTGACAAACAACATTTGAGGTGAATAAAGAATGAGAAATAGAAACACATAGTATATGCCCAAGTAGAAACTCAAATCAATGAAAAAAGGATGGTCTATGATACACTTTTTTCTTAAGTGACTGGAAGTAGATACTTGAGGCTCTGTGCGCCATACAGTTTGTATTTCAATTACTTAACTCTGCTAGTATAATATGGAAGAAGAAAAAGATAATGTCATCAAATGAGCATAGCTATGTTCCAACAACTTTATTAACAAAAATGGGTCGAGGATAGCTTGCTGACATCTGGTCTAACCAATAGTGCTGGAACAACCAGCTCTCCCCTTTGAAGGGAAATAGATCCTAATTTCATGCTGCTCCCAAAAATAAATTTGAGACATATTAAACAGTAAATGTTAAAAATAGAAGAATACAATTTTGAATAAACAAAGTTCTAAGAATAACAAAATCAAGATGCTATAAAGACTGGTTTCATTAAATAATATTTTCATTTCTCAGTGTAGTGAAAATTACCATGTAAAATATGAAAAGAAATGAAAACTTCCATTTCCAATAACGATGCCAAGTCTCCCATGAAAATCATCTAAAAATGCCGATATAGTGTTTAAAAAACCACCGTGAAAACATGGAAGAAGTGATAAGATGGTGATGAACTGCTCCGGAAAGGTAACCACAGCACCGGCACACTGTTCCCATACGTGTTTGATGGTTTTCTGTGGCAAGGGTGGAGAAGATCAAGCTTCCGTTTCTGGCTATGTGGAGAGTGTCATATGAGGCTCTCTCCTCAGGAGCTGGGAACCCAAAAGGCTAGATCCTGTGTAAAGTTCAACAAGTTCACAGGTGAAAGCCCTAGAAAGCCTGAACGTTAGGAACATGGTGAATAAATGCAGAGAGAAAAATACTAGAAGTAATGAAAACAAACAGACAAACAAACACCATACACATACAACACATAAAATGGAGGGCTAAATGTGATATTCACCAGCACTGAACATGAAAGCAGAAAGTGCCAAAAGAAAGGGTACCTGGGTGCCACAGTCAGTTAAGTGGCTATGTTCAGCTCAAGTCATTATCTAAGGGTCCTGGGATCAAGCCCATCATCCAGCAAGCCTGCTTCTCCTTCTTCCTCTGCCCCCACCCCATATGCTCTCACTCTCTCTCTCAAATAAATAAATAAAATATTTTTTAAAAAAGGTATTAAAAAAGAAAGAAAATTAAAAATGGAATACTTCAAGGAAAAATAGCTGTGAATTTTCCAAAAGTGATAAAGGATATCAACACAAAGAATCAAGAAGCTCAGAGAATCCCCAAGAATAATACAAGAACCACATCATGGCACACCATCACCATAAAACTGCTAAAAATCAGAGTAAAATTCTCCAAGTAGCAGTGGGTAGAACATAATTACCTGCAAGGAACTACAGTAACACTGACATTGAAGTTGTGTTAACAAAAAAGGGAAAACAAAAATATCTTTCAAGAACATGGGTGAAACAAAGATATATCCACACAAAACAGTGCTTATTACCAGTATACGGGAACTAATAAAATAAATGTTAAGGGGAATAATTATTCAGGCAGAAGATGAAAAATTATCACAAAAGGAAATACAGAAATATACATTGGATGAAGAACACTAGAAAAGTGTTTTTAAGTTAATACTGACATTAGAAAATAATAGTAAAAATGCTTATGTGATCTAAAACATGCAGAACTAAAATACATGACATCAGTGGGTCAAAAAGGTACACTGTAAATAGAGCTAAAATTATGTAAGTTCTAGCATTGTCTGGAAGGTGGTAAGAGTTATAATTTGTATTAGATTGTAGTAGATCAAGGATGCATGTGTAATTTCTAAGGTATCTGTAAAAAGTGAAAAAATGTATAACTAAAAATAAAGTTCTAGGGGCACCTGGGGGGCTCAGTGGGTTAAGCCTCTGCCTTCAGCTCAGGTCATGATCTCAGGGTCCTGGGATCAAGCCCTGCATTGGGCTCTCTGCTTGGCAGATGACTGTTTCCCCCTCTCTCTCAGCCTGCCTCTTTGCCTACTTGTGATCTCTTTCTCTCGCTCTCTGTCAAATAAATAAATAAAATCTTTAAAAAATATAAAGTTCTAAATGAATTTGTGAGAAGATTAAGAACAGAAAAAGACAAAGTGGAAAAAAATTAAATCAAAGAGCAATATGGTATATATGAATTCAAATGAATTAAATACTTTGCAACAAAAGACTAAGATCATCAGACTGGATTTACAAAACATACACACTATATATGTGCTGCTTACAAGGGACACGCTTTGAATAAAGACACGAATGTTAAGGGTAAATAATGGAAAGGGTATACTGAACAAAAGAAAGCTGTTGTAGTTCTATTAATATCAAATAAAAAATTCTTCTCTAATAATGCTACTGGTTTGAACACACATTTAATCATCATAAAAGGTCAATCTGCAAGGAAGACAATTCTAAATCTAAATACATCTAATAATTTAGTTTCAAAATATATAAAGTAAAAACTGACTAAACCAAAAGAAGGGCAATTCTACAACCACTGTGGAAGAATTAATACCTTTTGTACAGAAACTAAAACAAGCCAACAAAAAGTTGCAAAGTATATAGAAAATGCGAACACACCTCACAAACTTGACCTAATTGCTATATTAGAACAATGCATCCCAACAATGAAAAACTATACTTTTTTTCATATACACACACAGTACATGTACCAAATTCACCCACCACATGCTGCACCAAAAAGCCTCAACAAATTTCGGAGGGTAAAAATCATTCAAAGTATGTTCTTTGACCACAACTTGGAAATCAGTAAAAAAGGTTAACTAGAAAATCCCCAACTATTTCATATCAAATAAATAACCAAATAACTCTGAAGTTAGGTAAGAAATCACAATAGAAATTAGAAAATATTTTGAACAGAATGAAATCAGCATATAACAGAATAGATGGAATGAACAGAAAGGGCAAAATAAGATGGCAGATTGAAACTCAAGTATTTCAGTAATTATGTTAAATGTAAATGGATTATATGCGCTCGTTAAAACCAGTATTGTCAACTGGAGTGAAAAAGACAAAAAATGGTCCAAGTATATGCTATTCTATGAAGGAAACATCTAGAATTAAGACTACAGGGAGGATGAAAAGTATAAAGTTACACTAGGCAAATTCTAACGAAAAGCTTAGGGCACCTTCGTGGCTCACGCAGTTAAGCATCTGCCTTTGGCTTGGGCTGTGATTTCCAGGTCCGGGGTGGAGCCCCGTGTTGGGTTCCCCACTCAGCAGGGAGTCTGCTTCTCTCTTTCCCCCTGCCCTGCCTCCCAGCTCATACACTCTCTCTCAAATAAATAAATAAAATCTTAAAAAAAAAGTTGATGAAATTCCGTCAACTTTAACAAAACAGTCTTTTAGGCAACAAAAATCATATAGAACATAAATAAACAGATGAAGACATAGGCATACTGGAGTAGAATGACTGCCAAGTCTATACAGCACAATGCATACAGCAGACATGCTATCATTTGTGTAAAAAAGGTGAAGAACCAATCTAGAAAGGTATCTCCTGGTATAAACATAAAATACCAAGGATACAGAGAAGCTAATACAACTGGTTGTATTTTATCTCTAGCCAGAGATCAAAGCAGGGGTATGACTATTAAATAGGCCCTCTTGGATCTTTTATTTTTGAATTACGTGATTGTATTTCCTATATAAGAACTGACTTTTTTTTTTTTTAAACATCAAGAAGTGACTAACAGTTTTAGCTCATTAATAGGATGTTGTGATTTATGAGTCAAAAGACTTTTCAAATCACCGATTAGCAGCAGACACCCCTAAGGCAACCTAGAATTTTAAACATACACTTAAAGATCAACTGTTCCTTCTCTCCCGGGAGAGAAACCAGTAGTTTTGTGTCTCCTGGTGGGGGAGTACAGCGAGCCACACTCCACCAGAGCTTCTCAGCTGTCTTGTAATACAAGAAAAAGTTTTAGTTTATCAGCAAAATAAAAAACTTAGTTTATCAGCAAAATATAAGAATTTTGAATTTCTATGTACCCAGTAACATTATACATTTATATATTAAAATACATAAAGCCCAAAAATGAATAAAACTAATGAAACTAATCATGAGGACACATTAGACAAACTGAGGGACATTCTACAAGCTCACAGGTATGTACTCTTCAATAATGTCAAGGTTGACACAAAAAATGTGTCATTGTTGGATGGAACAATTGATGACTGGAACAATTAATCCTGTTAGAACACCCATACCACCCAAAGCAATCTACAGAGTTAATGCAATTTCAATCAAAATACTAACAGTAGGGGTGCCGGGGTGGCTCAGCTGTTAAGCGTCTACCTTTGGCTCAGGTCATGATCCTGGGATCCTGGGACTGAGTCCCACATCAGGCTCCCTGCTCCGTGGGAAAGCCTACTTCTCCCTCTCCCACTCCCCCTGCTTGTGTTCCTGCTCTCTGTCAAATGAATAAATAAAAAAATCTAAAAAATAATAATAATAATAATAACAGTATTTTTCACAACTAGAATCAACAATCCTAAAATTTGTATGAAGCCACAAAAGACCTTGAATAGCCAAAGCCATTTTCAGAAAGAACAACAAAGCTTTAGGTATCCCAATCCCAGATTTCAAGATATAGTACAAAGCTCTAATAATCAAAACAGTATAGTTTTGGCACAAAATTAGACACATTGATGAATGGAACACAAAGAGAGCCCAGAAATAAACACAGGTCTATAGGGTACATTAATCTACAACAAAAGGAAGCCAGAATATACAACAGTGAAGACAGTCTCATCAGTAAATGACGTTGGGAAAGCTGGACAACCACATGCACAAGAATGAAACTGGATCAATTTCTGAACACCAGATACAAAAATGAACTGGATCAAAGACCTAAATGTGGGGAACACCTGGGTGGCTAAGTTGGTTAAGTGTCTGACTTCAGCTCAGTTCATGATCTCAGGGTTCTGGGATGGAGCCCTGTGTCCTGTGTCAGGCTCCCCACTCCAGGGTGTCTGCTTGTTCCTCAGCTCCTCCCCCGGCTCATGCTCTCCCTCCCAACTCTCAAATAAATAAAATCCTTAAAAAAAGAAAAAAAGAGAGAGAGAGAGATCTTGTCACCTGTGACACGATGTATCGACCTGGAGGGTATTATGCTAATCAAACTAAGTAAAAGAAAGACAAATATCTTTTCATTACACTTACACGTAGAATCTAAAACAACAAATAAACAAAAAGCAGAAAGAGACTCATATATGCAGAGAACTGATGGCTGCCAAAGGGGAGGAGGGTGGAAGGATGGGCAAAACAGGTGAAAGAGATGGGAAGTACAGGCCTCCAGTTTGGAAGTAAGTCCTGAGGACAAAAGGTATGGTACAGGGATATCGTCAGTGATGCTTTAACAGCACTCTACAGTGACAGAGGACAGCTACACTGACTGGGAGCCTAACTGCAGAGCTGGGGGTTCCACTATGTTGTACAACCAACACTAATGTACAACTAACACTAATGTAAAACACTAATTAAAAAAAAAAAAAAGAACTAAATATAAGCATGTGTAAGTAATTAACAGAAAGTATGGTGATCAAAAACCTGTCAAGGTCATGAAAGATAAGGATTGAGAAACTATAATGAGGAGGCTGACTCCATTTTTTGTTGTTCATGGACAGCTGTTAAGGCTCCCCTGTCCCCTCTGCCCTTGTGCCCCGCATCTTGGTGCTGGCAGCAGATTACAAGGACACAAGGTACCGACCTGGGCCAGAAGCTCACCCTGGCTCAACATCCTAACCTCAGTTAAAACCCGTGCCAGTCTCCTTTTCTTGCCTTGTCAGCCATTTCAAACCTGCTTAAGAGGACTGCCCTGCTCCTTCCAAAGGCCTCAATTAGTTAAGTTAATAATATCTTCTCATACCCTCTTGGTGTGTGTAGGGCATCATTAATCTTGACATTCAAACCCAATTTTGAGCAGGGATCCATCTGCCTTTGCAGGTGACTGTAACAGGAATTATTTCCAATTAAAGACGATTACAGAATAACTGAATATAATGCATGATCCAGGATTTTTTCTGTAAAAGACATAATTGTAACAACTGGTATAATCTGAAGGTCATATTAAATGACAGAATTACTTTAATATGTATTTCCTAATTTGATAAATTTACTGTAGCTATGGATCTGTTATTAGGAAATGTACATCAAAGGTTAGAGACATCATGCCTGTAACTTCTCAAATCTTCAGAAAAAAATGATCCATATAACACACTTGTACTTATTCCAAAAAACGATACACACATATACATACAAACATTATACAGGCAAAGGTGGTAATATGTTAACATCTCAAAAATGTGATGAAGTATGCACAGGAAATTTTTTGTATTATTCTAGCAACTCTTCCATAACTCTGAAATTATATCAATTATCAAAAGCTTTTCAAAAAGATGGGGCACCTGACTGGCTCAGTCAGTACAGCATGTGACTCTTAAGCTCAGGGTGGTCAGTTCAAGCCCCACACAAGATATGAAGCCTACTTCAAACAAACCAACCAATAAAGACAAAAATGAAGTAAAACTGACAGAGCTGCAATGCTAAATCCACAAAGTGGCACGTTTTAAACCATTTCTGTCAGTAACTGATGAAACAAACAAAAAGAATACAGAAAATGTATTCGATTTTTTTTTTTTAAGATTTTATTCATTTATTTGACAGAGATCACAAGCAGGCAGAGATGCAGGCAGAGGGTGGGGGGTGAAGCAGGCTCCCCGCGGAGCAGAGAGCCCGATGCAGGGCTCAATCCCAGGACCCTGGGATCATGATCTGAGCCGAAGGCAGAGGCTTTAACCCAATGAGCCACCCAGGCACCCCCAGAAAATGTATTTATTTATTTATAAAGATTTTATTTATTTATGCGACAGAGAGAGATCATAAGTAGGAAAGAGGCAGACAGAGAGAGAGGAAGGGAAGCAGGCTCCTGCTGAGCAGAGAGCCCCATGTGGGACTCGATCCCAGGACCCTGAGATCATGACCTGAGCCGAAGGCAGCGGCTTAACCCACTGAGGTGCCCACCCAGGCGCCCGAAAATGTATTTATTTTTAAGTGATCTTTGAGTCCACTGAATGTGGACTGAAAACCACAACTCCAAGATCAAGGGTCACATGCTCCCACTCCCCTGACTAAGACAGCCAGGTGTCCCAAGAATATAAAAAATTTAAATACAATTAATAAAAAGGAACTAATGAAGATATACAGAACACTTTATGAAACTGAAGAACACATATATGCTTAAGTGCATACAGAATATTTATAATATTTAATATTCAGAGCCAAATCTACCAATTTCTTTCCTTTTTAAAAAAATTTTATTTATTATTTATTTGAGAGGGAGAATGAGCGAGCAAGAAAGCACAAGCTGGGAAAGCAGCAGAGGGAGAGGGAGAAGCAGGCTCCCCGCTGAGCAGGGAGCCTGATGATGATGCTCCAATCCCAGGACCCCAGGATCATGACCTGAGCCAAAGGCAGACACTTAACTGACTGAGCCACCCTGGTGCTCCTCTACAAATTTTTAAAGACCGAAATTGCAAGAGCACTGGCTGAAATGCCATTAGCTAGAAATGAGTAAGAAATTTAAAAAATCCTGAAAACCCACTGTTGTAGACAATAGAATGGCTTCTCAAAGAAATCCACAATCTAATTCCTAGAATCTATGAAAAACCACTTTGCATACAAAAGGTACAATGCAGGTACCATAAAGGTAGGGATACTGAGAGAAGAGGATTATCCAATTACATTTGGATGGACCCAATGTAATTATAAGGATCGTTATAAGAGGGAGGGAGGAAGGTCAAGTTAGAGAAGAAACGTGATGACAGAAGTGGGGGGCGGGGGCATAAGAATATTCATTATCATCGCTTCATTCAACAACACTGGCTGGGTTTCTGAACCAGTGTAGTAATAACGAAAGAAAAGGAAACAAGAATTCTAAGGATTAGAAAGAACACTCTCATTTGTTTTTCTTTTTTTAAGTATCAAAATAGAGCAATTTATTCAAGATACTGAATATAACACACTCATTTGAAGATAACTGTCAACATAAAAATATCCAAAAGAACCTATAAACTATGAGCAAGCAAAAATTAAATTAAAAATATAAAAATATGAAATATCTAGGAATAAATTTAAGCTGTACAAGACCTCTATGGACAAACTATATGACACTATGAAAAACATTAAAAACAAGTGAGTGTTTTACAGGTTTATAGATACATAGATTAAAGGATGATAAAGTTAAGAAGTGAATTCTTCCCAAATTGATTTATAGAGTCAGTAGAATAAGAATCCTAACAGGTTTCTCTTTTTAAGTTGCTAAGTGGTTTCTAAAATATATATGGAAATACTAGGTGTCAAAGGTAGGACATTCTTTTTGTTTTGTTTCGTTTTATTTATTTGACAGGCAGATCACAAGTAGGCAGAGAGGCAGGCAGAGGAAGAAGAAGAAGGGAAGCAGGCTCTCCACTGAGAAGAGAGCCTGATGCAGGGCTCGATCCCAGGACCCTGGGATCATGACCTGAGCCGAAAGCAGAGGCTTTAACCCACTGAGCCACCCAGGCACTCTAAAGGAGGACATTTCTTTAGGAAGCAACAAAAGATAGATGGTATCAATGTATCATAAAATTGAAAACCAAAATCATGTGGTATTGGCACCTGGATAGTTAAAAAGATCAACAGCAAAGAGCAGAGTCCAGAAGACAGACCCACGCATAGAAGAGCGCTTTAGGGAATAGACTGGCCATGTCAGACGACTGGGAAAAGGACAGAATTCACAAAAGATAGGACTGGAATTGTCACATGAAAAAACTAAGTTGCATCCATAGGCAAATAAATCAATTACAAATCAATTAAAAAGCTCAATGTGAAAGGCAAAACTACAATGACTAAAGGATTTCTTACACAAGACACAATATGCATTAGCCATAAAGAAAAAGCCTGATAAATCTAAGCACTTTACATAAGGAACTAGTCAATAAGACACTGAAGAAAGTGAAAAGACAGGCCACAGAGTCAGAGATGTTTGTGATAAACCTAAGTAACAAAGGATTAGTATCTAGAATATATAAGCTAATCCTTTTATTTGAACTATGCCCATTTTGCAACCCTCCTGAGCTAACAGGTCTATGCACTGAGAACTGATGGCTGCTATAATCACAGAAGGGCTGGCTGGACATTTTATGTTGTCTGAAGAAGAACCTAACATTATGAAGAAGTCTTGGCAAGACACAAATAGAGTCTGATTCTGATTAAGCTTCTAGATAAATTTTATCCATTTACGGCAAATACAGGGGACAGAAACACAGGAACTACACTATGATAATAAAAATCACAAAAACCTGCATTATGAGAAATTCCACAGGACAAATAATGCAGTTCTTACAATAAATGAACTTATAACAAATGAAAAATAAAGAAAAATGGGAGAAAGGTAGAGATAAAGAGAGACAAAGACATTTAAAAATACAGGCAAAACTTAACTATAGTGTTCAGAAATATAAACTTATATGATTACAAAAAAGTGATTACCATACCAGTCAAGATAATTGTTTCTCTTAGTGGGAAAGAAGCACATGGAGGTTCCTAGGATCCCCCTGAGAAGTGTGTATCTCCAGACATGTGGCATTTACAAAGGCATTCATTTTATAATTAAATTCCTTAAGTTGTACATCTGTTTTATGTAGCTTTCCATATTTGTCTTAACAATATGGAAAATATTCCATATTTGTCTTTAACAATAAAAAGTATAAACATTAAAATACCTAAAAAGCAGATAATGAATATATAAAAAATGGAAAGAACTAGAATTGTGGAAACGAAATAATAAAAGTCGTGTCTATGAAGAAAATAAATAAATAAATAAATAAATAAATAAAATCTTAAGAAAAAAAAAAGCAGATAATGACAATTTGGAGGAGAGGAAAAAGATAAAGTCTTCCATTTATAAATCAAGAAAATGAGGCCCCAAAAGAGGCCATATTATTTCAAGTATTACTGTACAACAGTACAGTTCTCTTAGCAGAGAACGAAGGAGAATCTTTTTCTTTTTTAAGGCTATATTTTTTTGACACAGAGAAAGAGAGAGTGAGAGAGTACAAGCAGGGGGAACAGCAGGCAGGCAGGCAGGCAGAGGGAGAAGGAGAAGCAGGCTCCCTGCCCAGCAAGGATCCTGATGTGGGGCTCGATCTCAGGACCCTGATCATGACCTGAGCAAAAAGCAGCTGCTTAAGCAACTGAGCCACCCAGGCACCCCAGGGAAAGAGAATTTTATTGGCAAATGACTGTGCCTCTCTGCTGACAAGAGCAAAAAGAAAGCCTATCACTCAGCCGACTCTTAAGCAAAAGAGCATGTCAGCGCCAGCATCCAGGACTCCAGCTACAGCAACCCTGACCTCTTTCACAGATTCTAGGCACTTGTGCTAATGGGAACTACAGCTTCCAAACGAGGCGAATGGCCAACCTAGTCTCTATGGACCAAACTTACCGAGTGCCATGCCAGCCTCTCCAAGTCAGACCCTGTAACTTCCCTTCTGTAACCTATGCTCTCCCCCAAAGCAAGGGAACAGACTGCCTGCTTCAGCTGCTGTCAGTCAGGCACTGCCATATTTCAGAAAGGAGAGAAAGAGCATCAAGCAAAAGCTTTCACCTCCTCATCGAAATCACAAAGACAATCTTCAAAAAGGTCATGGGGCAGAGCAGGGAGGTGACAGTGCTGAAGCCATGAAAAGAATTTTCACATGTCCCTGTCCCCAACCACACCTGTGAGACCGTCTCTGAAGTACTGCTAACTCATTAGGTCTGGTCAGGGAGAAAGGCTGCCACTGAAAAAAAAGCAAGGTGACTGGGAGATAAAGCTGAGCATCTGAAATCACCCTAGGGATATAAGCTATCACACAGCAGATAAATCCCATATACCAGAGGTTAAAAGTGTTCCTTTAATTCCTAGGAAAGAGCATGGTCCACTTTGTTGAGAGCAGTCTGAAACTTTTCTTAAGACCTTGGGTAAAAGCTATCACATCAGAAGAAATAAGCCACTCCCTAGTAAGATATTCCAGCCCTTTCTCTAAAGGTTGCAGGGCATCCCCCCTTTACTTCTCCCATCACTTCTGGAGGATGTCCTGAAGATGGGAAGCTGTGCTCTGTGAAAAGAATTCTGGCTCTGTACTTTCCCAGTCCCAACCTGAGGGATCCTCCCTCTTTCCTAAGAAATCAGGTCTAGAAACAAATTGCAAGATAAAAAAGTAAAAGCCAATACAAGCTGAAGAGGGAAACTACTGAGACATCAATCAATTGTAATGCATGGACTTTATCTGGCTCTGACTCATATTAACAAACTATTAAAAAAAAAAAAAAAAAGACCCTATGGGCGCCTGGGTGGCTCAGTGGTTAAACCTCTGCCTTCAGCTCAGATCATGGTCTCAGGGTCCTGGGATGGAGCCCTGAATCAGGCTCTCTGCTCATCGGGGAGCCTGCTTCCCCGCCTCTCTCTGCCTGCCTCTCTGCCTACTTGTGATCTCTGTCAAATAAATAAATATATAAAAATCTAAAACAAAACAAAACAAAACAAAACAAAAAAACAAAAAAACCCACAAAAAAACCCCCTGTAAGATAATTTGAGAAACAATGAGTGGATATCTGATGATGTTAAAGTACTTTTTAGATGTGACAAAGTCAATACAGTTCTTTTTTTTAAAGTCCTTATTTTTTGATATACATTCTGAACTACTTACTTAAGGCCTAATGATATAACTAATCAGGATACAGTTTAAATAACTGGTATGGCAAAACGAAGGTTGATGTTGATAGATAAAACAAGATAAACCCTGAGTTTTTAAACTGGGTTATGTGGTGCTTGGGTGGCTCACAGGGTTAAGCATCTGACTTCAGCTCAGATCACGAACTCAGGGTCCTGGATTAAACCCAAAATCGGGCTCCCCACTGAGCAGGGAGTTAGCTTCTCCCTATCCCTCTACTGCTCCCCCTACCTCTGCATGTTCTCTCTCTCAAATAAATTAAATCTTTAAAAAAATAATAAGATAAAACAAACTGGGTGATGGAGACAGTTTTCATAATCTTCTCTTCACATACATGTGTGTATGCATTTATGTATTACATATGCATATGTGTTTTGTTCTTTACTTTTTCAAAAACGAATGTTTTGTGTGTGTTTTTAAATCCGGCTGCTTCCCTGGGATCATTAGGGCATCATATTCTTTTCAGGCCAACTGAGTGAAAAGGGTACCTACTCCTCTGAGCTGATCTATAATTGAGAAAACCTTCAACATCTCTGTAAGAAAAAAACCACCTAAACTCGGTTTGGATTCTTAAAGAGGGAGAAGGGATGCAATGCCTTTTGTCTCAAAAGCAGCCAGCACACTCTGTCACAGTTAGGTGTCCAGTAGCCAGCACCCCTCTGTTCTTGGCTCACAGGGCGGGGACCTGCTGAATCTGTCTCAGAATGCAGGCAGCCTGCAGCAAGGTAAGTCCCTGATGAACAAGGGCTGAGTAACGGAGTCTGCTGATTGCGCCTTGGCCTGTCTCACTCCTCCCCCAGTCGGGCTCCTCCCTTGCCCAATTCTTTTTTTCCTGCGTCACAAACACAAAATGGAGTTAGCTAAGAGCAAAAACAATTTGTCTAAAATGGCTGAATGCAGTAGGGAGTGCCAGGCAATAAAGCAAAGGGAAAGGGCACCCCCTGCTGTCCAACAGAAAGACCCTATTTTTCTTTTTTGATTATTTTGCGTATGTTTAAAGAATCCATCCTAGAGAGTCCAAGCTAATTTTGTCTTGAATCTTGATTATGTTGAATTCTAAAATTTAAACAGATTGAGGCACAAGAAGGGAAGATAATTTCTAGTCTCTGAAGATAAAAGAGTCAAGGCACAATGTCAGCGGCCCAAGTCCCCGTGACCACTGAGTTCCAGACCCCCAGAACGGAAGGGAGTTCTCACTATGTAGCAGAGTATTCCTTAACTGCAGTAATGAGCTAATGACCCTCTGGAGTCCCGCGGCTGCAGCCATCACTTCCCTAGGAATTCCTGTCACAGGCTTCTCTCAATGAAGACCACAAACAGGAAATGGAGAAGGGAGTTGCCCAACATCCTGGAAACTAGGTTCTTAAGAACTGCAGGTGGGAGTGAGTAAGTGAGCTAGGAAAAAGGACTTTGGGAAAATACTGTTGAGAACACAGACTGACTTTTAAAGCCTGCAGGACTTTAAGATTCTGTAGGGCTGAAAGATTTCGGCTGAGTTCTACTGCGTTATACTCCACTCCACCTAATCTTCATTCTCACTGACTCAGGCCCACATACTCCTTGCTCAGCCTGAGATGAAGCCTGAGGCATTTGTCCCTATGCTACAAGGAACACCCTCCATAATCTCATGCTATCCTTCCCTTGAGTAAGAGTACTTTCTGAGTAAGAAAAAACACATGAGAAAGGTGAAGAAAGTGGAAACATGCTGAGACCTCTGTGGATCCAAGTCATGGGTACCTTCCACTGACTCACGAAAGCACGAGCTTATCCAGCATCCTTGAAGAGAGACAAAGGCAGGGCATACAATCTATGTGAGCACAGAACCACAATAGGAAATTAAAAAAAAAAAAAAGTGGACTCTGGACCAGTACAGTTCCCTCTGATAAAACATGGCTTTTGGGGAAGAGTCTTAGATCTGCCTAGTTTATCTAAAAAAGATTTGAACACTTATCAGTAAGACCCCCAGGAAATAACAACAAACCTGTGAAGGTAACATAGCTAGGGCATCACCAAGTCCTCCCAGCATACACCAAGCCATGTCCATTAAGCTCTACATGAGCTCTTGGATTCTGAGGAAAGGCCAAAGCAAGAGGGCCCTACCATGTGCTACTTTAAGAAAATGCCTAGGTGGAAGATTTCTACTTTATATTCTCCACAGCTATAACATAACATGAGGAAAAAATTCATCACCTTGAAGCCATGTGTAGGTATACACCATAGCAGAGAAAACCAGATTCCTATCACTGACCTCCTGACCAAACCAAATACCCATCTGCTAAGGCCCCAGAACTAGGCCACCATGGATGTGCAAGGAGATGAAACAAACTGGCAGAGACAGATAAACCTGAAGGACAAGAACAAAGCTGGACTGAATTCCAAAGCACAAAAACCAAGTGCTAAGAGTTAGGAAAAAGGGAACAAATAGAGTCTGAAAGGGTGGCAGAAAAACAGTATTAGAAATCTGGGCGCTTCTCAAAACATTTGATCACTCAGACAAGAAGTCAGTGAGTTTCTCACAGACACTTTCCCAGCACACCCAGGAAGGTGACTCAGTACAGGAGTGCTCAGGAGGAGATCAGCCTCAGGGATGTGGTTGAAGGTAGACTGGAAGGACAGACAGGGGACAGGGGACACTAAAGCCAGAGGACAGGAGAAAAGGCATCCAAACGTGGCACCTGGTATAAAATTTTTGCTTTTCTTTAAAGATATTAACTAAGATCCACACATTACAACTGGCTGACATTTTAAAATTCTCTTTTAACCTATATGTTCCTCATCTCATTTATCCCCTGGAGATTTATTTGTTAAAGAAATTAGGACCGGGGGGGGGGGGGGGGGGGCTGGGTGGCTCAGTGGGTTAAACCGCTGCCTTCAGCTCAGGTCATGATCTCAGGGTCCTGGGATCCAGATCCGCATCGGGCTCTCTGCTCAGCAGGGAGCCTGCTTCCTTCTCTCTCTCTCTCTGCCTGCCTCTCAGTGTACTTGTGATTTCTCTCCATCAAATAAATAAATAAAATCTTTAAAAGAAAAAAAAAAAAAAAGAAATTAGGACCGGTCACTGGGGAAATGCAAAGAGTGCTGACCCCGTACTGCAACAGCTCCTAGAAGCAGGCACTTCTGAAATTCCTGCCTCCGTGCCACTCCCTTCCCCTAAAGGCTAGATTCTGAACCTAACAGATCTGGGATTAAATTCTAACATGGTATTTACTTGCTATGAGATCTTAATAAACAAAGTACATATTAATTCCATACTTTCAATTTCTCAGTTATAAAACGAAGATACCACCTATTGGGCAGCACTGTTCCAGTAACTGGAAAGAACAGATTATGACCTCCTACCACTGAGAGCATCTGACATCAAATACGTATTCCTAAATCATACTGAGAAAGAAAAATACCTTCATCTTTTTCTAGGGATTTGGAGCAGTTTTAATCTTTGCTGGGTCTCACCTAAATCCTGAGTAAACTGCACATTTCTTAAGCTATTTTCAGTAACAAAGGATGCTAGAAACACCCTCCAATTTAGCCAGGGTTTTGGGAGGGGAAGTAATATGGTAAGAGCCTAACAAAGAGAACAGATGGAATAAATACCCAGCCCCCAGCCTGAGTCTGCAATGGCAGCAGCTGGTTTTCTTCGTCATACTGCTGGGTTTTTTCCCTTCTTTGTTCCTAAGGTGGAAGCCAGGAAAGGGTGGGGAAAGGGTGGGGGGGAGGGCAAGACCATCGTCACTGTTAACTGAAAGTCACCTGATACTCTCCGCCAATCCCTAGTCTCTGACCTCACAATCTGGAATCTGAGCCAAAACAGCTCAACTGCGCACACCCCGTGGCTGAAAAGAAAAATGCAAGCAGAAGAGGAAAAGGGGTCAGTCTTCCTTCAAGGATTTCAGCAGTTTTTCTTTCCAAGAGGAAATTTAAACATACACACACACACGCGCACACACACACACACACACACACACACACACACACGACCTTATATTCTAATCTAATAGATAATGAAACAATTACAGACTCTAAGAACAGAGTTGGGATTACCATAGGATCAGCAAGGAGCAAAAGATTCCATCCCATCCTGCATCATATGTGGGGTTACCAAAGCCCTTCTCTCATATAACTGGGGTTCCCTTATCCAAGGATGCCGAGAGAAGAACAAATAGCTTTTTAAATTGGAATGTGATTTTTCGAGGACAGGCAGGCTAGAATCATCACGAGAAGACAAGTACAGAGACTGTCACCTGCTTTGTAGAACTGGATATTTGCATTCTGCTTTGTAAATATTCATTTCTTAGGTCCAAGCGCTTCTAAAAGCCCCTTTTTAAAGCATCTTGGCCACTGGCAAACTTTCTTCTTAACCCTTTTGTTCTTCCCATTAAAAGAATAAGATGATGTCTGCCTTCAGCTCAGATTATGATCCCAGGGGCACTGGGATTGAGCCCCAGGTAAGGCTCCCTGCTCAGTGGGGAGTCCGCTTCTCCCTCTCACTCTGCCATTCCCTCACTTGTGCTCTCTGGCTCTCTCTCTCTCTGTGTGTCAAATAAATAAATAAAAATCTAAAAAAAAAAAAAAAAAAAAAAAAAGATGGCAACAGTATAGAGAAACTGAAGGAAAAGAAATCAAGCACCCTAACAAACTCTGTTAAGCGTATTCTGATATATTCCCTTCCAATCTTTTACTTCTGCACTTTTTCTATAAAACACAGTTATGATGAGGGTTGTACATAATAGTATCCTGCTTTTCCTGCCTAACACTCAATCCTCAGCATTTGAAGTACACTTCAAATGCTGTGTACTTCAAATGCTGTGAAGTCAAGAATTATAAACACAACAGTTACAGTGTACTAAGTTCCAGAGCGATTATCTCCAGAACAAAAACTGAGAAGGAAGTAAGAAAAGAATGAAGTAGGTCATCCCTCTCCTTTGAAGACCATAACCCTCTATGGAGTAGCACCCCTATGCTAGTGAGATAAACCTCTGCTCCTGCTCAGGAATATAATGCTCCAGAGGGAGGCCAGGTGCCCGGAAGGGACCAGGGCAGAACTTTTCAAGTGTCTCTTCTCCACAACACAATGGCTGGAAGGCTCCATCTGGCAGAACTGCCATACATTTAGAGTTGTTGTGTTTAATCATTTATTCCATAACAGAGTTTGCAGGGAGAACAACAGGAAACACAGGCATGCTAAGTTGTTGCAGCTAGCATTTCAAAAAAGGGACAAATTGCTCCATTACCATATATTTGGTTTTATCCTAGTTTCATTAGAAAAGCTATGCATGCTTATTGAAAATTTATGATTTTTTTTAAAATAAGGAAGATCTCTATGTATTGATATGAAAAATCCCCAAGATATAGATGGTGCAGAAAAATACAGATAGTACATTATCTTTTGGTAAGGAAGGAGGATAAGAATCTTGATCAGTATTTGTTTACAACTGCATTTTTAAAAAACAATTGCAATTGTTTACAATTGCATATTTTTTAAAAAGTAAGAAAAACAATGACATCTAAGGGTAGGGAGGGGAGGGCTGAGATGGGTTAACACTAGGGTGGCAATGAGAGTTCTTTATACTTTATCTTGACTTCTCAACTACCTAGATTACCTATGCAGAAAAACAAGTAACAAAAACAAAAAAGCCTCAGATGAATTACCCACAGTTGGAGATATGCTGAGTATGTTCTGAAAACTGGTCTGTCTCTAATCTCATGTTTGCAGGGAGACTAGTCCCATATTTGCAGAAAAGTAAGTCATATCCAACAGTTCTGAAGCATGTAAGGGATGCTGAGAACAGTGCTGTTCCCTTGAGGCAGTTGCTTTGGGCTCCACCAAGTAGCAGCCTGACAACACTGGGTCACTCACTCTCCTGCTTATCCCAAAGCCCACCTCTGCTCTTGCCATTTCCTAGATCCCACTTCTCCTCCTCCATGCATCTCTGATTCCTACTCTGCATGGTGAGGGACTAACTGAATAGGAACAAGAACAAGAGTTATATCTGCATAGCTGCAGCCCCTTCATCCTGGTCTGGACATCCTGAACTGACACAACTCCATCTTTGTTATACAACCCAAGAGATCTCCCATCATCTGTCCTCCAGCCTCCCCAGTCTCTCAGTGGTTCCTAGCTACTTCACAGACTCAGAGAACCTCTTCAAAACATCCTTCAAAGATGCCTAATGAGAGATCTGGCCGAGAAGATGGCAAGAGAAAAATTTTGTAAAAACAAGTGCCCCTGAAGTAGAGCCTCCAAAATGTTAGCAGTTCACAGAAAATGTCAGCTTGCCCACTAACTGATCTGTAGGATTTCCATAAAAGCAAGGGTAATACTTATCCAATTCTCAGAAAGACATCAAAACATTATCATAAGAAAAAGCAGAGCAGCTTTTTCTGGAAAATGGAAACTAAATAAAAACGTAAGCCATGGATCCAGCCAGGTTACTGAAACTACAACCACAAACTTACCTGAGGTGTTTATTAGAAACTTCTCTTCCTACAGTCCCTGCAACTTTGACTCTGGAGGAACAGCCCAAGAATTTGTATCTTTAACAAACAAGCTCCTTATGTAATCCTTACACACACTTTAGTTGGGAATTACTGACAGAAACAGACATATAAGTGTAGAGACTGACTTCAAGATGACAGAAGTTTACACAATACTGATACCCTTACTGTTTGGCTGAAGCCTCAGACCATGTAAAAAGACACTTTATCAAATATCAAATCTGAAATCTGCAGATAATGCTGGATGATGCCTTAGGTTTAAAAGATATAGCTTCAGTCTATGTGTGTCAAGAAGAGTACTAGAGGCACACACTGAAGTTCGAATAGCTAGAAAGAGGCTCTAAAACTGGGTTTATCTTGGGATAATTAGGAGTTAACAAAGAGGTTGACCGTAAAAACCTTTCTGCACCAGCAAACTCTCCCCAAAGTAGGCCAAGGAATTCTGTCAAGGAAACAAATACAGCATATAGTCTCTGGGAAATTATGAGTATATAATCAGCAGCAAGTTGTATTATGTGCTTCAAGTAACTATTCAGGGTAGACAGAGATGGGATTAGGAATATGTATATCATGGGGTCACAAATATGTACATAACTAACTACCAAGCTGGTAAAAAACAATTTTCTCTTTTAGCACTTTAAAAGGAAGGCTATGCTTTCACAAAGTCACCAAACTGAAACAAAAAGGAAAATATTCTCCAGCCTCTGTGCCCTCCAAAAAATACAATGTTGCTCCTATAAAAGCTGTAAGGGGGGAGGACCCTTTTGTAAAACAGCAAGTTAACAGCTTCCTGTTGTAATTAACTGATCAGTCCTCCAAATGAATTTCCTGACTGATAGAGGGCAGCATACCACGCAGTTGGTATTTGAAACCAACAGAGGTCGGCTCTCTCTAACGTGATTGCATCACTCCCAGACATAACAATGACACATCCAAAACAGAAGCGATCCATGTGCCATCTGGTGGTGAAAAGGAGAAAGTGCATACTGTACACTGCAGATGTATCAAATTCCTACAGTTTAGAAAGAATTAAAGTTTAATTATCTTTATCTGATGACACCCTCCCTAAATCTCCACCATTAAGTCTTCTGTGGAAACTAAACCAGCAACCTTCATGCAAAGGTTTCACAGTTTTGCATCAGTGTAGCTCTTTAACAAGCAGCAATTTCTAATGCCAGACTTCAGTGCAGCAAAAAAGAATGAAACACATATTAAAACAAAGAAAACACTACAAGCATTTTTAGTAAACAATCAAAGGAGTTTCAGTTGATGAGCAGGCAACACCAAAGACAGCTTATGCAAGCAGAAAGAAGAAAAAAACAAAACAAGCCCAGAAGTTTCAAACTACGAAATATCTTTAGGTTTATCTGTCTCATTTTACAGATGAAGAAACAAAGAGTCAATATATGAAGGAAAATTTCTGGTGCAATCTTGTTAATGGTCAGATTAAAACGAGGTATCAGTTTCCCTTATCAGATGTTACAGTAAGTAGTTTCTTATTTTTAATGGAAGGGTAAAAAAATAAAATTTGGGGGCACACACTGCTGGGTGTGTAGGTACAATCCTACACCCAGCAGTGTGTGCCCCCAAATTTTATTTTTAAGAATTCACTGTGCTGGGACGCCTGGGTGGCTCAGTTGGCTAAGCGGCTGCCTTTGGCTCAGGTCATGATCCCAGCGTCCTGGGATCGAGTCCCACTTTGGGCTCCTTGCTCGTCAGGGAGACTGCTTCTCCCTCTGCCTCTGCCTGCCATTCTGTCTGCCTGTGCTCGCTCTCTCTCCCTCTCTCTCTGACAAACAAATAAAATCTTAAAAAAAAAAAAAAAAATTCACTGTGCAGAAATGCAAGAACACACAGATAAATATGATTTTTCCTACAGTACTACTTATAATATTAAAACTGGTCATTTCTCACTAATGGATCAGCTGTACAAATTTATATTGCATTTCACAAAATACAACTATCCATGCAAGTGGTTCAGTCAGTTAACCAACTGATTCTTGATTTCAGCTCAGGTCATGATCTCAGGGGCCTGGGATCAAGCCCCACATGGGGCTCTGCACTTGGCAGGGAGTTTGCTTGAGATTTTCTCTCCATCTCCCTCTGTCCTCCCCTGCATCCCAATTGTGCTCACTTTTTCTCTCTCTGAAATAAATAAATCTTAAAAAAAAAGAATACAACTACCTATTAGAAATAATGAGATGCATCTCTGTGTAATGGTATCAAGAGGTGCTGAATCATATTAAGCGAAATGCAAAACAGTATCTACCAGAGGGGATCAACAAGATTACATTAAAAATGTGTATATGCTCATATTTATGTAATTTTATCTTCAGTTTCCCTGCCCCTTAAATTTCTGGCAAACTTCTATGAAAATTTCCCATATTTCCCCCACCTGAGCTACAAAAGAAAAGGATTTCATTCGTTCCTTTATTAGAGTAACACATGCAGGTGAAAGGTATGTTAACCACGGTCACTCTAGCAAAGGAGAGGGAGATTTTTTAATTTTTTAGTGTACTCTATGCATTTGTTGAAATGAAGTACAGGACTGGCTTTAGACAGGACCATGGTAACAGAGAGGAAGACAGAGAATGGGTACAGTAATGGTATATGTCTACAGAAGTGCCTCTTCCAACGGCTTCAGTTTTCTCAGTGAAGCAGGAAGAAAAACATGCTCAACTGAGAATGAAAATGGGGGTGTTGGGTCTCTGAAGACAGAAAGAGTGAAATAATCATTTAAGAGAATGGGAAGTTGAACGAACTCAAAGTATTTAATATTCAATTGCCTGGCAGGACCAAGGGGGCATGCAACAATGCAAACTGAGCAGGCAGGAGCCAGAAGAATGAATAGTCAGGGAGGCAGGAGAGTAAGTAAGAGCGTCTGCTCTCCTGAAAGCCAAGGGGACAAAGTCTATCTAGGAGGACCAGGTGTTTGTTTTTTTTTTCAGTCACATTCACTTGTACTACCTGTGCAGGGTGGAGAGACACAAGACTTGTTTTGCCAATCAACTATGATGAAATCAGAAAGAGGTAATGGAAGGGGAAAACATCAAAGACAGTCATTATTATAATGATTAGCCACAGAATTTTAGCTGAGGAGGAGAGGGAAGTCATCAAGGAGCAGAAACACAGTGAAAGGGGGTAGGACAAATGGACTGGACGTCCCAGTGGGGCTAGAGGACTGTGGCAGTCCCAGTCCTAAAGAGAGAGACGTAAAAAGCTAGAACATGGGTGGCATTAAGTTAAGACTGGAGAAAGACTGTAGCTGAATGGGTAGGGTAAGGTAGAGGACAAGATCACTGGAAAAGAACAATTCAAGGAACTGTGAAGCCAGCACATTGGTAGGATCACAACCTGTTTGTGTATAATTGCTAAGAGCTAAGATGGAAGTGGCCAGGGAGTACCGCCAAGAGTGGGAACAGCCAACCTGGCTAAGAAATAAGGAGTAACTTGGGATGTTCGTAGATGACTGGTGCTGAGAGAGGAACTGGTTGATGTCATGAGATTCAAAATTATGGGGTTCTGGCAAAGAAAATGGTGGCATGATCTGAAAGTGGCAATAAACAACAAAGAAGACATCTACACCATCTCTGGGTCCATGTCCACTGGGATGAGGTTTATGGGAGGAAAAACCCACTACATGCGGGGGCAAGAAGGAAAGCAGTGTTGAGGGAAAGCCAGGTCTCTGTTAGATCACCAAGGTGAAGCTGATGTCAGAGGAGCTTTTTCTAGTAATGGAACACGAATTCCAGAGAGCACAAAGAATGGGTTTCAGGTACTCAGAGGAGGAAACTGAACAGGAGATATAAAGAGCCTTCCTGCGATTCGAATATGGGAGGTGAGGGTGCCCTGGAAGTCTGGGGCTCCCTATAGGAAGTAATTTAAGCCAAGATAAACAAGCTAGTATTAGATACAATGAAATTCAAGGTAAATAGTGATGGAAAGGTTGGGAGTAGAAAGAGGTATGTAAGAGGGGGTAGTTTATTTTTTTATGCTCCTGATGAGAGAGGACAATCCAAATGTGCAGGGCTCATCATAACCCTAGGTGACAGAACTAGATTCAGGTCTTTTATTATTATTTTCTTTTTTAGAGAGAGAGAGAGAGAGTGCACACCTACACTCGTGCAAGCAGAAGATTGGTGGGGGGGAGGGGCAAAGGGAGAGAATCTTAAGCAGGCTCTATGCTTGGCACCGAGTCTGACATGGGGCTTGATCTCATAACCCTGAGATCATGACCTGAGCTGAAATCAAGAGTTGGATGCTTAAATGACTGAGGAAACCAGATGCCCCAGATTTTTTTTAAATCACAAGAAAGTACCATTTGATATAATGGAACTTCCCAAACACTTTGCACTAATAGTCTGATCCTACTCAGAACCCAAGAATATTAGTAATTGAAAGACAACAATCCCAACAAAAACTCACTTAAATAGCACAAGTCCTTATTCTATACACTTGAGAGGAATAAGGAACTGATAGAACAGACATCTTTCTGCGAAGAGACTCACTGATAAGGTGGAGTATGTTGAGCTCTAACAAAATTTTGTTTCAAGGGGTTCAAGTTGCAGAAACTAAAGATTCACTTGGACACTTCCTGATAAAGATCCAACTGAAGGAGTGCCACCTAGTGGACAGAACAGGATCACAGGGATGGGGTGCCTGGGCACCTGCCTTAGTTAGGTTCAGGTCATGATCCTAGACTCCTGGAATGGAGTCCCACATCAGGCTCCCTGCTCAGCAGGAAGCCTGCTTCTCCCTCTCCCACTCCCCATGCTGTGTTCCCTCTCTCGCCATGTCTTTCTCTGTCAAATTAATAAACAAAATCTTAAAAAAAAAAGAAAGGAAAAAGAACACGATTACAGGGAAAAGAAAAAAAGACCCTTCAATCTCAAGGGAGAGAAGGGATTACTTCCTCACCACAGGCTGTTCTTGAAGTCTAAACCAACAAAGCTCTGGGAGAGCAAGAGACTATTGTTGCCAACAGTTGTGACTTGTGGGACAAGAGCACAAACCCTGGGCTCTTGCAGGCTATCGGGAAGTCTGCACTGGGTTTGACAAAGAGTCAAATCCTAACTAGAATACAGTTATTGTTTATAAAATTCTTAGCTCCCGGTCAAGATCTTCCTTTTTACCAGAGTTCTTTCTAAATTACTGCTGAAAACCACCTGGAGAACTGTTCTGATGCTCAAAATTCCCACAGTGCACCTCATACTTTAACAGGGAGGGGGTCTAACACTACATATTGACCAATGCACACGTACTGAGAGTAACTAGCTTATGGACCTCAGGAGCTCCAAAGGTTTTTGGAAGAAAGGAATAAACCTAAACAGGAAACTGCCACTATACTTAGGACATCAGTTAGCACTTCCCACAGTTTCAACACATACCATTTTTCATGGGATCATGTCATCAACAAAAGAGAATAAAAGAGAAAGCTGAATGAAAAACTAGTTATCTCATTCATACAAATAATGACCTCGGTCACCACAGTGATGAAAATGCTCCCCCGAAAAAGTTAGGGAAAAAAAAAAAAGTTTAACTACTGAACACGTTCCCAAGGAATTCAAGAGAGTCAACAAAGAGACTACAATAAAACACTCTTTGCTGATCGCCATAAGGATGGTAAGAAAGTGCAAAGAACTCAAAGTTTTATAGTACTGCCTATCAGCTCTGAATTCATAATATTCCCTGACAAAGAATAAACAGAGTAAATCTATGATTTATAGGAAGTCAAGAGTTCAAAAACAAGAGACTAATCTTGTTTGAGAAAATGTAGTATACATAGAAGACTGGCTCGCCTCTCTGGTTTCTTCTCTGAATACAAAGGCTCACGTCTTCCTGAACCATAATGACGCAGTGACTGGAGATCCCTGACCACAGGAGGCAGGTGTAAAGAGTGAGGCGGGTGTTCTTGTTAATGTCTATTCCTAGAGTATACAGGAAGTTTTGGCTATCAGTAAAATATAAGGGGGATACAGCCATGTCTGACAAATAACAGTGACCTGTGTTTATCAAGTGAGAGAGGAAATAATGCAATATTATGAAAACTTCATGTACAAATAACTTCCTCATCAAATCTGGTAATCAATGGCCTAAAATCATCTAAGCAGGGCTTTCACTGGACTAGATAAGCAGGCCTTATTTCTCCAATTGGATTCATTTTGTTACAGTTGAATATACTAGAAACAGAACATGTTTCCTCTTCTTCACCCCTAAATATCCAGCATTTCACCTACTTTCCCTAATCTGTTGCTCCTTTTCTGTACTAAGAGTCACCTGCCAGTTCAAGGACTAAAGAGAAGTGCCTGAATGAATGAAGTGGTGGCAAAAGCCAGCAAATCCCCTTCTTTCATCTTTTGTCTGGATCTGAACTTCCAGAAGTTCTTAGGACAAGGACATAGGCTTCTGGGAAGCAGAAGTCACACACCCTGGGGTCTGAATCTGGTCTCTGGCACTTACGATATAGCCTAGGAAAATTATTCAAGCTGTGTCTCTAATTCCTTATCTGAAGGACAGAATATTTATGGAGTGGTAATGAGTATTCATCTATCATTTAACTGTATCATCAATAGTCAGACTATGAATAAGAGACTGGAAACTGAAACTGGCTACCTATTTTAAAAAATGGGATTAAGGATAAAGATCTGAAATTTTATACTGGACATGTTTAAAGTACCAGAAGCAAAAGAAACCTTGCTTTCATACTGAGGAGATGTGGGTCCTCTAAGCACTCACCTCTGAAGGTGCTAAAGCTTGATTTTCCTTTGCTGAGAAAAACTTTAAATAAGAAACCAAAGCCTTTTTTTTACTAAGTGTTTCTGGGTTGTTGTGAGCAAGGGGGACTACCGGGAAGTCTAAACCGAGTTTGCCAGCCTGAGCACCAAGAGAAGTTATTCAAAATCGTATCAGGAAAGGCAAAGGCAAATTAGTCAGCACAATCACAGTGGGAGCTACACATGGCATGGGGTCCCTACAGCACTTCTGGCGGCTAGCTGAGGCCCCTGCAAATGGTATTAAAGCACCTATTTTGTTCCCAAGAGACACGTTCAACACACCCCAACACTCTAATACCTCTTGCATCACAGATTTACAGACTAATGCAAAGGAAAAGAGAGCAGGTAAACAGAGAAGGAAAAAATAAATCAGACAACATTAAAAATCCAAAGAAGAAAGAATTTTTAAAAGGGGGAGGTGGTTCTTATTTGGGGGAAATGAATGATAACAGACACAGCAAGGGTGACGAGCAGCAGGGAAGTTCTGTTGTGTCTGAGTGTTGTGGGTCACTCAGTCAGGTAAACAGTAAACACTCAGGATTGTATCTGACAGGAAAATTACATCATTAAGATTTAGAATGTCTGGAAAACTGCTCATGATTTAATTTTCGAGAACATATCCCCTAGTGTTTCCTAATGGAAAAACGAGGAAATTAAGACAGAGTGCCAATTTAACACCTGAAAGTGCTAACTGAAGCTAAAGATATTTTTTAACTTAAAAAAAAAATTTTATTTATTTTATGAGAGAGAGAGCACGCGCGCGCATGGAGGGCGGGTGTCAGAGGGAGAAGCAGACACCCTGCCGAGCAGAGCTGAATGCAGGACTTGATCCTAGCTGGGACTGCGGGATCATGACCCAAGCCAAAGGCAGCCACCTAAACAAGTGAGCCATCCAGGTGCCCAAGAAGCTAAGGACATTTAAAGACTAGCTAGGAATTTCCTTCATCACAAGAGCAGCAATCTAGTAGCATGGATTACTACTATCTGAAAATCAATACTCCATTAAACTAAGTCAACCAAGTCATATTCATTTTTTTTCCCAGATTAAGATATAAAATTTTCTAAGAATGACTTTTGGGGGGAAAAAAGAGCCAAGGCTGGTAGAAAGTTAAAACCTTCAATGAAAAGAAAGTAGTCTAGGGCAGAATCTGAAAGTTGAAAGAGCATTAAAAAAATGTGGTTACAAGGGCGCCTGGGTGGCTCAGTGGATTAAACCGCTGCCTTCGGCTCAGGTCATGATCCCAGGGTCCTGGGATCGAGCTCCATATGGAACTCTCTGCTCAGCAGGGAGCCTGCTTCCCTCTCTCTCTCTCTGCCTGCCTCTCTGACGGCTTGTAATCTCTCTCTGTCGGCTTATAATCTCTGTGTGTCAAATAAATAAAATCTTAAAAAAAAAATGTGGTTACATGGCTGAAAATGAGAAAAGATAAGATAGGGTCTTGCTGGGGTTTTGTTTTGTTTAAGATTTTATTTATTTATTTGAGAGAGAGACAGTGAGAGAGAGCATGAAAAGAGAGACGGTCAGAGGGAAAAGCAGACTCCCCGTGGAGCTGGGAGCCCAATGTAGGACTCAATCCCAGGACTCCAGGATCATGAACTGAGCTGAAGGCAGTTGCTTAACCAAATGAGCCACCCAGGTGCCCGTTGCTGGAGTATTTTTAAAACACTATCAATTAAAACACTATCAATTTTTAAAACACTATCAGTGAAAATAAAATGCCCAGGAAAACCATGAAAGTGCAGAAAACCTCACTACAATCACTAGTAATACAAATGTACAGAAGAAGGGGGTGGCCGAGGTGGGAGGAAAGGGGCCCAGCCAGCATACAGGTGCAGTGGTGCTCAGAGCACATGTGTGAGAAAGGGACTTATACCAGAGGCCAACGCAGGGGTAGATTCTGTGAACTTACAAATTAGGATATCATTTGATTTTGAGTTTCTCTGTCCAACTAGTCTTCGCTGATATACTAGAATAGCCTAAAGAGTCATTATCCCTGGATTTTTCACTAAGCAGGTAGAAGTCAACCCCTTGGCTGCACTTTAGTTCAGCGGATGACAGCTCTTCTAGAGTACAAGGCCACTTTGCCCTGAGTGAAAGGCAAGAAGTCACACCTGAGCCCAGCAATCTTATACTCTCGGGTAGGGGCCACCAAGGGCACCTAGCAGTGTTAGGCTCCTTCAAAGAACAAAGTGCAGGCTGGTTCCATCAGTTCACTTAAGGAAAAAATAATACTAAATGCTTATTTACTGGGGGTGAGGTGGGGGTGGCAGAGAGAAGAGGGGGAAATGCTCAAAAGTTGCACTTAATTTTCATCACTAGGGTCAAAATATACCTCTAAAGAAACAAATAAACTGTAAGGTGGAAATACAAAATTATTAGGCTATATAACTGTCATTAAATTCAAACACTGAGTCTCTCAGGGGAAATAACTACAAGTGCCCTGTCACAAGGCAGCACAAAACCACAAGAATTAGGAAGTGAAGAAAGAAGAGGGCAAAACAGATCAGTTCTTCTAGAACAAAGGGGAAGATATGAAGGTGAAAAAGAAAAGCAAGAATTTATGCAAAAAACCATGGACCAGAAGACAAGATCACTGGATCTGGTCATTTGACTTTGGACAAGATACATATATTCATTTCAAACATCCTACAGAATGGAGATAATACACAACCTGCTTATTTCTTAAGATTTCTGGGCAGGTCCAAGAAATAGTATGTGTTGTAGCACTTGGAAGACTATAAAACACAACAGTAATGTAAGTTGATGGTATTAGTACTTAAGGAGTCCCTCGCTTTCTGAAGAAAGAACAACTACATGGCAGCTTTGACTTATCTCATCTCAGTTTTCTAAAGAGAAATTCCTTTACATCTGTTACATCTTGTCTCTAATGTTCAAGATACCCAATTAAAAGGCTCTTCTGTATTCTTACCTTTGGAAGCTGGAAGAACAAAGGGCCAGGAAGATGAAAGCATCAGATATTGAAAAGAAATGGAAGAAAAGAAAAAGAATCACACATGGTTGTTATTGCAGACAGTCACTTAATTACCTAACCTGTTAAAGACTGGCCCAACCCTTATTAATTACGTTTGTAGGCCTGGGATGGTACCTTAAAGATAGTGCCAGAATCCGTTCAAAAGTATTATCAAAATGGGCCCCATAATGAGCTTTATGTCACCTTAATCTCATATCCCCAACATGTTATACTGATAAAAAATACTTACAGGTGAAAAACATTGGGGAAGAAAAATACGAAAACACAAGTTTTCTTTCCCAACCCCAGTGTCCCCATAATACAAAAATATCTTAATTTCTTCTGAATGGGAAAAAACACCTCTTCAATCCTCACCCAGGGAAGGGAAGGAATGGGAGACTGACTTAAAGGATACTCAAAGTCCTATACTAGACCTGTGCATGAAAGAGGAAGGTACTCACTCTTGGTCTGGGCAGAAAAGGTCAGAGTAAGTTTGGCGAAAAGTTCATTGTTCTCAAAGCGGTCCTCTTTCACCTTTGTCCAGAAGCAGTCCTGGGACAGGTCCTCAGCAACAAACTGTGGATATGGGGAGGGTGTTAAGTGTTACTAAGTGGAGCCCTGTACTTTCCATCCTAGAAAACTGACCAAGATGCGGGTGAGGTGGGTGGTAGCTCTAAGTAATGTCTTACTAGAGTGACCAACTAGAGACACGGAAGAACTGTGCCCCACATGGAAGGACATAGTGCTTCCAGTTCATTCAAGAGTTAGGTTCACTTATGCTGCTTATCCTCCTTCTAACCTCAAATCCTCTAAACTGAAAAGTACTGAGGCTGTGTTTCACATCTACATTATATTCTCCCCATCAATTTGGCTAACTATGACATACTTGTTCATTTTATAAGTAAACCCCTAAGCTCCTTTTATTTGGTTTCTGGGAGCAGAAGGCTGAAGCAGAATCATAGGAGCCTCGAACACAGAGAGGAAATAATACTGTGCCATGAACACATGTCTTCTATAGCTCATTTACGGGGAAGAGATAGCAGAGCGTATCCATCAATCCACAGCTCTCAGATCAGCACCTTTATCAGCAGCTTACAGCCTGGTGAAATGACTATTATCAAACTGTGGATAACCATGGCACTCATATCCTCAAAGAAAAGGCCAAAAACATTAACTTAAGGATATGTTTAGGTTTTGTAGCAGAGTAAAAGGCTCAAAGAATTCTCCAAAGTGATGTCTGGCACACAGAAGATGCCTAGTATGTGCTGAGTAAACATAGGCCAAGAGTGAAACCTGAAGATAGAAAGTTGCCAACCATAAGAAACGGAAGCCCACCTGGGCACAAAATACAAAGCAGGAAACTAAATTGGTTTCTTAAGATCTATTGAAGAAAAAATGGACAGAAATTCTCACCTTGGACCAGTTTGGCCTTCGGAGTTGCACCTCTGGCTTATAAAGCTTCTTTGGGGTCAATCCAAATGGCAGAACTGGGGCTGCAGGAACTCCAAATCCAAAAGGGGGAGGTGGAGGCATACCCATTCCAGGTGGAGGTGGAGGAATTCCAGGACCTCCAGGAATTGGAGGGGGTGGAGGGATTCCAGGACCACCAGGAAGAGGTGGAGGGGGAGGTGGCATTCCTGCTCCTCCAGGCAAGGGAGGAGGAGGTGGGGGGATACCAGCACTCCCAGGCAAAGGAGGGGGTTGGGGGATACCAGTACTCCCAGCCAAAGGAGGAGGTGGGGAGATGACAGTAGCCCCAGGCAAAGGAGGGGGTGGGGGGATGCTAGCACCCCCAGGCAAAGGAGGGGGTGGGGGGATGCTAGCACCCCCAGGCAAAGGAGGGGGTGGGGGGATGCCAGCTTCCCCAGGCAAAAGAGGTGGTACAGAGGAGCCAACACTTCCAGGCAAAGGAGGGGGCGGGGGGATATAAGCATGCCCAGGCAAAGGAGGGGGAGGTGGTGGAGGAGGAATGGTATCACCTCCAGGAAGAGGAGGTGGTGGAGGTATGGTAAGCTCTCTTGGTAAAGGAGGGGCTGGGGGTGGAGTAATAGTGCCAGGAGCAAGGGGAACAGTAGCACTGCTAGGAGGGGCTACAGCAGTAACTGCAGCAGAGAGAGAAGCCATTTCTTTCTTGGCATCTTCCAGTTCCTTGGACAGCTTGGCAACCTAGAGGAACATCAATGGAAGAACTCTTCACTCCACTTCAGGGACCACTGGGGTTGGAAAGGACCTAAAAATTACTTAATCCAGAGTTCTCTTTTTAAGCATAAAGACACTGAAAGGAGTCAGACAGATGAAATGATTCATCCAAAGTCAAATAGATATTTAGAATTCAGGTCTTCAAGTTCTTAGTTCAGCATGCTTTGCATTCAAAAAGCAACTTTAATCTTTATGTTAAATTCTCCCTTTAATTAGAAAATGCAAAGTTCAAGTAAATCAAATATTCTGGTGAGATAGGCACATAAGTGATCAAGTTATCAGATATCATGTATCATTTAAATAACTGTAACTGCAAAGAGTGTGGGCATTAATCTGCCCAGAAATAGTTTAACTAAGGGAAAATTAGCAAACATATTTTAGTTTTTTGGGATTTTACTCCTGAATTTATGAGATGACTTTTAGTTTTATTCCTGGGTAGTTCTATGACTCCTTTTATTCTCTATATTATTTATTTTCCAAATTTTCTATCTTGTGTGTTACAGTAAATGATTTTTAAAAGATGCAATCACCTATTGTTAAAGATGATTTTTAAATGATTTTTAAAAGATGCATCATCTAACTAGATCACCTACTGGTAACTAAACCTTCCCTAGGAGTAAGATGACTGACTCCTGCTCCAAGACAGGCCCATCATGAGGCTGCTGACGGCACACAGGTCACTCTGCCTTCCCTGCTCAGACATTACCTCTCCTGTGAGCTGAGACACCTCTGCTTCCAGGTCCTGTTTCTCTGTGGCAATCTGCTGCTTTTCAGAATTCAAGACATCCTTTTCTCCCTGAAGATCCTGGAGCTTCTGCTCAAAGTCGCTTTCCATCTTTTTCATTTCTACCTGTAGCTCATGTCGGGCTGTTAACTCTGAGTCCAACTAAAGGAGAAAGGAATTAGGGTCCTAGTAAACTGTCCAGGAAGAAGCAGAGTGTTATTCCCCAAAATTCACTGTTTTGTCCCAATCCTTTACAGAGCTCACTTTCCCAGGAAAGGACTGGGAAAAAAGGCCACTATAATTTTGAATTCAAAATCAGGGTTAAAGAAGAGGGAACCAGAGATTATTTCCAGTCTCTCTAATTTGGGAGTTCTAAAAACAAACATAAAACAACCTAAGACAAATATTGTGCGATTTCGCTTATACATGGAATTTAAAAAACAAATGAACGAACAAAAACAAGCAGAAATGAGCTGATAAACAGAGAAAAAAGAGGTGTTTGCCAGACGGAATGGGGGTGGGGGTGGGCAAAATGGGTGAAGGAATGGAAGGTAGAGGCTTCCAGAAATGAAGTCACAGGAATGAAAGGTACAGCAGAGGGAATATAGTGAACCATATCATAAGAGTGTTGTGTGGTGACAGACGGCAGTTACACTTGTGCAGAGCACGGTATAATGTACAGACTTGTCAAATAACTATGTTGTGCACCTACAACTAACCTAACATTGTGTGTCAACTGTATTTCAATTAAAAAACAAACAAACAGGGCGCCTGGGTGGCTCGGTCAGTCAAGCATCCGACTCTTGATTGCATCTCAGAATTGTGAGACTGAGCCCTGTGTCAGGCTCAGCACTCAGCATGGAGTCTGCTTAAGATTCTCTTCCTCTCCCTATGCTCCTCCCCCCACCGCCCCCTGCGCTTGCTTAAAATAAAAGGGGAGGGGTGGCAAAAACAACAAGAACAAACCTAAAATTTTTTAAAAATTTTTAACATTGTTAAGACATTTACACCAGAGCAGCTATGGTGTATAATCCCAACTGCTTCTAGGAGAAAAATCCATCAACCACAACAGAAGTCCTAACAACTGAAGAGAAATAAGGAATTGAGACATATTCCAGTCCCTGTTGTTCTGGGGTAAGTGGCCTGAGATGCCAGCAAAACCCCAGGAACGGTTATACATGAGAGTCATCTGTAGTTCCTGTCCTACCCAGGGGCTCCCGAACTGCGGACCACTAACTCCTCCACATCATGTCCACGTTAGTTTCTCCAGGGACGAACCTATGCCAGAAAGGTTCCCCCAGGAACTGCTACTGTGTGCTGAATGCTTGCGAAATATCACAGGTAACAGTTTCACATGTCAGAAAAAAATATCATAATTCTTAAAAAGAAAAAAAGAAGAAAAGAAAAAAGAAAGGCCCTCAATTGTTTGATCTCTCACACACACACACCTTCTTTTCCAGTTCTGTAGCTTTGGCTTCAGATTTCTCCACCTTTGTTTTATCAATCATTTGATCTGAAAAGAAAGAGTCAAGTAAGTGAAGCTCCCAGTTCTCTTGTCTTTCCCTCTTACTACCTCCAACCTTCAATATAACCAAAGGACAATCTTTTATCCATTTGCTTATTTTTATTATCCTTCTTAACGTTCTGCTCTAGACAAAGAAATGGAGCTTTCAGTTAAGTTCAACAGGCAATTTCTGAGTGCTTGTTATACAGTAAGGCCACCGTGCTGGATGACCTGGAGAGTGACCGCCCACAAGTGATACTTAAGAATCTGTGAGACCAGCAGGAATCACAGATAATAGGTAAAGTCCCTTCAAAAGGTAAGGTGATGTTTGAGTATGGGTAAATTTTAGATTTACAGAACAATAAACTAAAGGTCTCTGTATTCCTAGCACAGAAGTTGGTTATCATCTAAAGACAAAAATGGAAATACCTGGAGACTAGAAAGATATCTTTCCTGAAAATTTCACTGGAAGAAAGAGAAAACATGAAAGGCAGAGCAATGTTTTAAGGAGACAGATCGGAGGAACATACTTACCAATCAACCCCTCAATATCAATCTGAAGATGCCGGCACTTGAAGTCAGGATCAGCCCCATTCTTGTGCAAAACTATTTGAGAGATACATTCTTCAATCAACTTATAGTACTGTGGCCTATGGAAGAAGAGAAGAAGGCTATCAGAGGAAAACCAAAATATAATTTTCTGAAGCATTCAGGATCAGGAAAAGTTAACTGCTTTGATAAGAGAGAGACCTGAGGGGACGTGTTCCTGAAAAGACCTTTTCATAGAATTAGCAGACATCCACTGCCATGTTAGGAAACTCACTATTGTACAACAGCTACCCATCTTCTTCAGATAATCAAAACTTGTTGCTATCAACCTCCTGGTGCCAATCATTTCCCATCTAAAACTCAGGCTCAAGCCTTTCTGTAACAGACAGCACTACCCCTGAACCTCTACTTCTAGGCAACTTGAAAGAACCTGAAATGGGTACCTCCCTTTGCTATCATCATCACCCCACCTCACCTCTCCTCTCTCCAAAAAAAGGACATTTTACTTATATAGTCTGACCTCCTCCATAAGGATGCTTTTCAGTCAGATTAAAAGGACAACTAACAACTCCTTTTATATCTGTGACTAAAAATGAACTGTAATCCTTGCCTTTGTCTCTTCTTTTTCCCTTTACAGACAGTCTTTGAATTTAAGGATTTTGCTCTCTCTACCTAGGCTCAAATTCAATACTTCTCACAGGTATACCATCTTACCTGGCCTCATAGTCATTTCGGACCAAGAGCAGGTGCTGCAGGATGGACAAGAAGTGTGGCTCTGCCTTTGAATCCTTCACTGTGTTTAATAGAATCTGGAAGACATCACTGAAGTCAGTGAAAAAGGGGAAGAAGCTAAGGAAAGCATATATTTAGAAACCATGTTTGACAGGTGGACTGCCCTGCTCTTGGCAAAAGTCACAAGATGCTACTTCTATTCTAACAGCTGCCTCTCCTGTAAATTATCCCAAATTTTAAGCTCCATAAGCTTCCTTAGGCTGAAGGGCCAGTGAGCTGGGTGGTGGTATACACAAAGATAAAGGATTCCCAGTACTTGGCCTGGAGATGAAGCAGTAGGCAGAAGTGAAAAGGTAACTGCACACAAGTCACTTGTGGCAAAAAGCAGTATGCAGCCAAACCATTCCCTCAGTCTCAGGGACACAGAGAAGAAAGCAAAATTACAAGCCCACCCCTGGCTTATGCATATTCTCCAAAGACCAGCTCTACACCACAGTAAGCTAAGATTTCATATTCTAGGAGGTCCATACTTATTTTGATAGATACTTCCATTTCAAGGAACCCACAGATCTCTGGTCCATGCTGAGGGAAATAAAGCCCACAGCAATCAAAAGACACCTGCCTCATCTACTGAGAAGACACACAGACTGATGCCCTGTTCTGAGTCATCACCCCACACCATTCCAATACAGGGATCTACACTGAATGTCTCATGTGTCCTGAACCCAGTTCATAAAAGGATATTCCATCTCCATTCGAATGTCATCCAGCCGTCCCTTCAGGTCATAGGAATCTTCTTCTCCTTGCTCATCAAACACATTTAATTGCACTCTCATATCATCGTTTTCAATCTCTCGAAGGTCCTGTCAACAACCAAAGTACAAGTCAGGGAACCCAGAAGTGTCCTCTGCTGGCTAGAAACCCAACCCTTTCAACCTGGTTCTTAAACAGAAAGCCAAAGTGACACTAGAGATGATGGGGTCATGAGAGCCGGCAGTGAAGCGTGGCTGTACTCTTGGAGAGCTGTGACTCACCTGCAACACCTGATGCAGCCCCAGGCGCATCAGTTCACTTCGGATGTGCACTCGAAAGTCAAGTTCTTCAGCTGGTGTGATAAGAGCATTGATCAGCTGCAAACAGCCCACCTAAAGTAAGAAAATTCAGAAGCATGTCATTGCTGATTCCTAGGGACCAAGATTCCATTCTCTTTACATGCAAATGTAGAAGATGCAGTACAAAACGGTAAGAACAGCTTCTTTTTAGAGCAGAGTAAGACCTGATTTGAGCCCAGGTGTGGAGAGCTCAGAGGTCTAAATGCTTCCAAGGATTTGATGGGAGACTTTGTTCTCAGCCTTGGCTTTCCTAGCATATAAATAGAGAGAATGCCTTTTCCCCCATCTCATAATAAGGAAAGCTGCTCTTTCTCTGCCTTCTTGGAGAGAAGAATAATCATTTTCCCTTCAGAACAAATCCTGAAATATAAAACATATACAGATGCAACTCATTTCATTGCATTTCACTTTATCACACTGCACTATATAATATGGTTTTGTTTTTTTGGTTTTTTTTTTTTTTTTTTACAAGTTGAAAGTCTGTGGCAACCCTATATCAAGCAAGTTTATCAGTGCTAATTTTCCAACAGCACTTGTTCACTCACTCTTATCTCTGTGTCGTAGTTTAGTAATTCTCAGAATATTTCAAACTTTTTCATTATTATTTTATTTGTCATGATCATCTGTGATCAGTGATTATGACATACTGAATGCTCATATGATAGTTACCGTTTTTAAGCAATAAAATATTTAATTAAGGTGGCTACATTGTTGTAGACATAATGCTATTTACACTTAATAAACCATGGTATAGAGTAAACATAACTTTTACATGCATGAAACTAGGAAACCCAAAAATTCATGTAACTCACTTTACTGAGATACTGGTTTTATTTTAATGTTCTGGAAGCAAATCTGCAGTATCTCCAAGGAATGCCTGTAGCTGGGAACCATTCCATGTGTTCTATTAAAAGGTCAAATGAACCTAAGTCCTTCCATCTTGAGTTCTATTCTTGGACAGTTTTGGAGGATATACTTGCCTTGAGTGCAATGGAGGTCCCACTTTTTAATCCATCCAACAATGGCTGGAAGCGTTCCACCTCATCCATCTCAGCTCTTTCTGTCATCGCCGTCAAAACCCTTTCATTCCTGCCCAGGAGAAAGGAAAGGGAGAGAAATGTCTAAGTGCCCTGCCACAGACAGGCATAGCAAGTAAATTATACAGGGGCACAGATCAGTTAGAAAATAGAACATTATCAACTGTCCAGACTTCCATTATTCTCCTCATCACCTAAGGCAGGGGTCAGAATCTGGTGAAAGCTAAGGACAATCTCCTCAGAAAAATTTATTTCCTAAAACCCATTCCTAGACTCTTATCTACGGATACCAAATTAGAACACCTGTTCTATGGAGTATAAACTAGGATAACTTTTGGAAGGGTAGATAACAGTATCAATTTTAAGGGCACATAACTTTTGGCATACTTCTAGAAACCTATCCAACATAAATGCATAAATGTGAAATAATGTATGTACAAAGATGTTCATTATGGCATTATTTGTAGCAGTAAAACTTCTTATCACCTAGAGCAAGGGCCAGAATCTGCTAAGAAAAAAAAAATTTTCACCTAAAATGTCTAGCAACACGGAAACCGTTAAATTATGGGACATACATACTATGGAATGCTAACCAGCCAGTAAAGTTAAGGTAGATCTTTAAGTACCAACATAGAAAGATGTTTAAGATCAACTGTTAAATTAACCAAAAAAAAAAAAAAGAAAGAAAGAAAGAAAAGGTGCAAAGAAATGAATGCTATGATTTAGTTTTATTAAACCAAACTGTTTCATAGCAATATAAATCCATTCTTTGCATGTGATTTGTTTTATAGGCATAAGCCATCATTCCTTAATTCTAACATTCTATCTTTTGGAGTGACAGAAAACATCTTGGAATCCAAGAAATACAATTTATTTGCGCTAGGAAAAAAAATATAAGACTATACCGAAGCCATTAACACTGGTTGCCTCTGCAGAAAAGGATTTACTGAAGGGATGAGGCTATTAAATTTCACTTTATATGTTTCTTTTCTGTTTGAATTTAAAAAATAAAGTTGTGTTACTTCTGAATTAAAAAAACAAAGTAAATGTAACCCCTGCCTTAGGTGATAGAGACAGTAACAGACACCTTGCAGATCACCCCTCTGATAACCACCAGTATGCTGAGGACGGCGCCAAACACCTCATAGTCCTTCTTAAACATTATGATTCAGTATCTTACCTAGTATTTAAGATATAGTGGACACCCAATCAACTCAATTTTCCTCTAGACTAGGGAAGGTGATCATAAAGAGAATGGAGGGGGCCTGGTGGAGCCTGGGTGGCTCAGTCATTAACCATCTGCCTTCGGTTCAAGGTCATGATCCCAGGGTCCTGGGATCGAGCCCCACATCAGGCTCCCTACTCAGTGGGAAGCCTGCTTCTCCCTCTCTCACTCCCCTTGCTTGTGTTCCTTCTCTTGCTGTCTCTCTGTCAAATAAATACATCTTTAAAAAAAAAAAAAAAAAAGAGAGAGAGAGAGAATAGAGAAGAGCTATAACCCAGTTACATACATGTCCTCTGGCTGTGGTAAGATACAAAGAGCAGAGAGCAGCTTAGCTGCATCAATCATCATGTTGGGAACAGCTGGATCCATGGCTCTGACCAGCAGCAGGATTCCTTCTTCTGTTTCCAGCATGGTCTTGATTCCAAACTGGAAGGATAAGAATAGAGAAGGGAGGCTTAATGATGACAGCATTTGACCAAGGACTAAGTTGGGGTGGTTATAGGTTCAATGATGTCCCCCTAAATTCTTATGTTGAAGTCCTAAGCCCCAATACCTCAGAATATGACCTTAATTGGAAATAGGGTCACTGGCAGATGTGATTAGGTAAGTTACAACAAGCTCATACTAGAGTACGGTAGACCCTTAATCCAGTATGACTGTGGTCCCCGTAACCAGGAAACATGTCAACACAGATATGCACAGTAGACCACCACCTTGTGAACACAAAGGCGGACCCTGGGGTGAGGCATCTAAAAGCCATGGAATGCCAAAGACTGACAGCAAGCTACCAGAAGCCAGAAGAGAGGCATGGAACATACACTCTCCCTCACAGCCTTCGGAAGGACTCAATACTACCAAATACCTAAATACTTGGATTTACGGCCTCCAAGAACTGTGACAATATATTTCTGTTGTTTAATACACAGTTTGTAGTGCTTTGTTATAACAGCCACAGCAAACTAATACAGGAGGAGACCTCTTCCTAGCATAGCTAAATAGGGATATAAATACAACACAATTTTATATTAGATACTACACTTGATCTTAGCCAAAAGGCTGAGAAGCAATACAATTTTATATTAGATACAACACAATTCCAGGCCTTCAAAAAAAAAAAAAAATAACAAAATTAAATAATGAGGAAGACAGATCTGCACTCTGGAGCAAACACCTGTGAGATCCCAGAGGGAGAAAGGAAGGAGGAAAGGAAGGAAGGAAGGAAAGAACAAATGAAAGAAAAGAAGCAGGGAAGGAAGAAGGGTAAGGTAGCTTGATTCTATAGTAGGAAGAGTACGGAACACAAACAAACAAAAAATAAATCTTCCCAAAATAATAAATACAGATTAGGAAATTCAAGAATTAGCAAAACAAAGTATAAAAAGAGGAAAGAAAATGAGCCTACCTTCTGAAACAGACATCAGAACTGGGAAAAAAAGGTCCACAGAAACATACATATGTGGCCATCAAAAAGCTGTAATACTAAAAGGAAAAGCTAACAGTCTTGAACTTTATATTCCTAGGTCCTTTTTAGAGTTTACCAATAGAAAAGAACAGGGGTTATGATGATGGTTGGAATGAGAATGGGAAAAATCTCACCTTATTGTTCATAAACGCTTTCAAGCAACGGATGATCTCATGCTTGTTACGGCTATCGTAGCTTCTGTGTGTAAAAGACATACTTCATTAGTTCCCTTTATTGTATACCCCTCTCCCATTTGACTTTTCAATCTTGAACACACAGGTCTTTGGAACATCCCCAACTAGTAGCTGAGTAAATTCTAGGACACAGCAATTTGCCTTGAAACACTGACAAAAACAGGTTGAGGGGAACTGCCACCATCAGACCTCTGATTAATCTTCTCGTAATCCAAAAATTTAGTACTACATTAAAATCTTTTAACTCCCTTTAGGTTTCTTTCTTTCTTTTTTTTTTTTAATTTTTATTTATTTATTTGACAGACAGAGATCACAAGTAGGCAGAGAGGCAGACAGAGAGAGGGGAGGAAGCAGGCTCCCTGCTGAGCAGAGAGCCCGATGCAGGGTTCATTCTCAGGACCCTGAGATCATGACCTGAGCCGAAGGCAGAAGCTTAATCAACTGAGCCACCCAGGCGCCCCTCCCTTTAGGTTTCTAAGTGCTAAATTAGATCAGGAGTATATCCCATCTATTACTGCCTGCCTCACTAAGTCAAAGGCTTCAAGCCTGTCCATTCAGGAGGTAGGGGCCCTATGTTTGGTTTTGGAAAGATCATAAGAAGTAGAGAAGTCGCTATGGGTCAGGCTGACTTCAAGGTAGCCTAAGACAGTCCAAGATATCCCAAGAACTATTCCAACCCTGAAGACTGTCAGAAAATTAGCCCCAAATTTATCAAGAATATTTTAAGACTTTTGAATGGGATATAACCAGGAATGGGTCCCAAGGGAGCTCTGAATGAATGTTGACTCCACTTCCAGATTGGGTAAGAACCTATGCTGGCAGACCCACAATCTTATGTGGTCCACAGCCTATGTTATCCACTGTGCTCCTCTTCCCTCTGCTATATCTGTAATCACTCATCCTCTAGTTTGCCCAAAGACAAACCCTCTTTGCAATTAACAGCATATTCTCCTAGTCTACAATTTCTCATTTTAGTGGCATTTTCTCCTATAGAGCAAACAGCTAAGTCCCCTAATACCCTCCACCGAAAATATGTCAGAGGTTGGAAGTCCTCACCCAGGAGTCTCCTCTCTCTCATCATGGAGTCGTTTAAGGATATCCAATAAAGAGGCCAGACCCTCAGCACCAAATGTTTGCACCCAGCTGTAAGGAGTTGACAGAGACAATGCAATATTAAATCAGTATTTATCCACCCAAACAACTCTTTACCCCCAATCCAGAACTCTCAAACATCCTCACTCCTCTGATCTTCAATACCCACCAATAAATCCTAACCCTGGGATCTCACTCTTGTTACCACCTCAGAATCCTCACCTGACAGGGTTGTTGTTGAGGGAGACACGAAGGGATTCCAGGCAGGTGAGCAGAGGCATATCCCGCAAGCCTGACCTCAACTCCTGAATGTACATCATAGCAGACCTAGAGCTCTCCTTCTGGCTCATGCCCTAGACAGGAACATATGGGAAGGTCAATACTGGATGCAGTCATAAACTGGACTAGCATTAGTTATTACCTTTCGAATATCAAGCCAGACACACATTACACACAGCACCAAATTCTGTGGGACTCAGAATTTCCCATCTCATTCCCCACACACACTTCATGAGGACTGAATGAGGTAAAAAAGTATCTTAATAACAGTAACTTGAATGACAGTAAAACATGAGTATATAACAGAATAAAATAAGACTGATGCAGACATAAAATGTTCTACAACACTGGCAAAAGAAACAGGTCCAAGATAAGGGCAGAGTCTCCCATGACATGGGTAGCTGCCCCAGGACTCACAGCCTTAGACGTGTGCAAGTATTGGGACACCATCTCCCTCTTGATGATTATGTCCTTCTCCCTCAAAGGCTGCTGTTTCTCCTCATTCAGGTTCATATCCAACTAGTAGACAGAGGGGGGGGAAAAAAGGAAGAAAATAAAACTGCATCAAATTCCTTATAAGTTTTCAGTGTTTAATATTTAGTATATTTAGTCAAGAGTTAAACACATTAAATCCTTACTGAGTCAGTAAATTTTCCTGATCGCTTGAGATTTAAGCTATTACGGATTATGAAAATTCCTCAGGGATGTTAATGGTTAACACTCTAGCCTAAATTCCTACAGACACTTTTATACACAATGTTTTTCCTAACAAATATATACTCTTAAGCTAGATGAAAATTCTATTTTTTATTACTGAAACAAAAGAACACATTATGTTTTTTTGTACTTGGAATGGTCTTAAGAATCTCTTCTGGATGACCAGTATCTTCCGAACCCTTAAGATCTGCACCACTCTAGGGTGTAAACACTCATTAGCATTGGTTAACTCAGTCTTTGTACAAACTCCTTTCCCACAAAGAAAGAACTAGAAACCCTGTAATAAAGCCCCTCAAACAGATGTAACTTGGATATGGTATTGAGGAAAAAGCTCAACTTGAGCCTGTTACGTGTACGGCCATGTGTCTGAGCCCACTGCCTCAGTGAGCACAAATTTAACCCAGTAAGTCCAAAATATTATTTGAAATGGGGAAAGGGTAGGGGAAAAACAGATACATTCCAGTTCTTCTCTGTCTCCAGCTGTATGTGTGTGTGAGAGAAAAAGAGAAGGAAACACTGTCCCTAAATAGTAAAACAAATGTGATGTTTTTCTGACTCAATTCCTGCTGCTTTTTTCCTCCTTTTACATATATACTGAACACAGAAGTTGCAAAGTGGGGGCCTTCAGGCTGAATCAGACCCAAAGACACGGTATGTTTTGCTTAGCTAGTTCAACATTTTAAATCTGGAAGACTTTATATAAAGGATGCAATCATCAAATTTCAGATTTCTGCATAACTCTATGGATCAGTTTCCTCCACCAATTTTTTATAGTGATAGCAAGGATAAAAGAGACAGACAAAAACCTATGAGGAAATAAAATTTAAAAGAACATTAGTACAAGAGACTTTATGTGGAATTGTGATTTGAATGAACAGTTTTATTTTATTTTATTTTATTTTTATTCATTTGACAGAGATCACAAGTAGGCAGAGAAGCAGGCAGAGAGAGAGAGAAGGAAGCAGGCTCCCTGCTGAGCAGAGTGCCAGATGAGGGGCCCAATTCCAGGACCCCAGGATCATGACCTGAGCCGAAGGCAGAAACTTTAACCCACTGAGCCACTCAAGCACCCTGAATGAACAATTTTTTAAAGAAAATGACCAACTGGTAAAATCTGAATGCTAACTATAATAGTTGATACTATTAAACAATTACTGTTTTTCAAGAATTGAAGATTTCTAACTTCTTTAGAAAAACAAAAATATCTGGTACTATTGGGCATTTCCAAATGGAGTGCTACAGAAGCTACTGGCATTGAACTGTGGCTGGCCCTCTTCACAAAAACACCTGAAGTCCTTCTGCATTTGACCACAGTCCCTCCTCCTTTTCATCACTCACTATCTGGCTTAACTTATTGTTCCTGCCTTCTTGGCCCTGAAAACATGTACATTTGCAATTCAAGCCCAAAAGATGGTCTTGGGCTCTCACAGCACTTGGACTGAGAGACAAACTGAAAGCTATAGTGAAAAAGAATAATAGTACTGGCTTAGTGTTTATTATATACCAGGCCCCCAATGTTAAGAATTTTATGCCCGTGCTTTTTTTTTTTTTTTTTTTTTTAAAGATTTTATTTATTTATTTGTCAGAGAGAGAGCAAGAGCGAGCACAGGCAGACAGAGTGGAAGGCAGAGTCAGAGGGAGAGGGAGAAGCAGGCTCCCTGCGGAGCAAGGAGCCCGATGTGGGACTCGATCCCAGGACGCTGGGATCATGACCTGAGCCGAAGGCAGCTGCTTAACCAACTGAGCCACCCAGGCGTCCCTATGCCCATGCTTTTATTAAGTTAGGCCTGCCACTAGTCTCTGTTTGAATCTGAAACCATCTATCAAGGCAATATATAGGTCATAGGAAACCTCAGAACCATGTACTCACAACTTTCCCAGACCTATTAGGACTACTGTGCATTCGCTGAATGTCCTGCTCACTCAGTGTCCCTCACGGAGGACATGAAATCAAGTCACATCCCTGTGCATTTCATTACTCAACTGACTTCATCCACAATCTTTAAAGGTCTTCTAGGAATTACAGCATCAGAATTATCTCTCCAGATTCACCACTAAATAGAAGACCGTGGGTAAATGATGACTTTCCATGCCTCAGTCTCCTTTCATATAGAATTGATTGCAAATGCTTTAAAACTTTATCCACCCTGGCTAACCCAAAAGTGGTCTCCACACCACCACATAAGTTGGTCCACTTGCCTAAGGTCTTTGTGGTTAACATATAGTTGTGCCGAAGGACATTAACAAGGTGGGCATCCATTAGATATGTCCAAGTCTAACTCATCGATTTCCATCTATGGACTGGTACTTGTATATATAGTCCCTTTGTTAATAGGACTATTAAGACATTCTCTGTTAAACCTGAAATTTTTTGTAATTAAGGGCTAATTAAGGGGGATCATGCCCAAAAGAGTGCCCACCAGGCCCATAAATGCATTTTCAGAAAAAAAGCAGTTTTGGGGTGGAAAACTTACCAGCATCTGTTCAAAGAGTACTAGAACTTGCTCATCTGAAACATCTTGCAATGACTGTGCTGTGGGATCATCCCCGTATGAAGCAGAAGAATTTCTATGAGCAGAATTGGGCTTTTCCTTCTCCTTCTTAATTCTCATGCTGGTAAATCTCTCCAGCTGAGAAAGAGAAAAAATTATTAGCGATCCATTTTCATTCACACAACATACCACACATGAAGTAGTCAACTCTCTAACTTCTTATACGTGCATGGTTCCTCTGGTTTGTGGGCACTTTAAGATTCTTCTAACATTAAAACAAGAAATCTCTTACCTAATTTAGTATACTCATTCTGTACTCCCATCTTCATCCAAAAGTAAGAGGACTGAAGTATTAAGATTTGAAACCTCTCTACAAAGAGAATACCTTGTTCTTGAGTTCTCTGGACATTTCTAAGCCCTTCAGCAATACAGAACTGAAAACACCTCACGTATAGAGTTAGCTCAGTAAAATGCTAAAATGCCATTTGTTTCCTTCAGAGGGTCCCTCCCTTCCAGAGCTGAGTATGAACACAGATTTTAGTAGGTATAGGTCATAAAGAATAAACAAGTAAACGCCTTAAAACCAGGAACCAGTACTTTCTGTACATTTCATGTACATTTCTTCTGTACACTCCAAAGCCCCTGTGTTATAGAGGCAGCAAAAGTTCAATATACGGTCTTCAAAATCCCTTTGTAAAGAATACAGTGTACTTCAGGAGTATATATGCTGTCTCTCTGCCAACCCAAGACTCATGACCCATTCCCCAAACCTCAAGTACAGATGCTCAAACCAAAGAGCCACCAGTAAGCTGAAGTTTATTAGCTGTTTGAAAATAACAGTAAGTATCTTCAAGCATTGTGGGATTTCAAGCGATGGGAGTAGCATTCAGACTGCAAGTCAGTTATGAGTTTAAAGAATGTGGCTACCCTCAGAAGCCAAAGAAATGTCCCAGGGGGATGCATGCAATGGGCCAAACACAGAGCAAAGAGTTCGGGAAAAAATTTGGGGAGGTTCTGAGAATAGAACCAACATCACCATTTCAAGTTATAGAAAGTCAAAGTTATGACAAGTGGTAAATATCACAGTGGAGGAAATGAGCTGGAACATGCACATGCTGAACAAAATTTCCTTACCTCATCTGCCATGAGCCGCTTCAGAGTCTAAGAAACAAGAAAAAGAAGGGAAAAGAAAAAGAAGATAGATCAGTGGAATTCCCCAACACCAAATGGGTTGAGGGGAGAAAAAGAGTAAGTTGAAAGGATCTAAGGTACTTTCTACAACCTAAAGATTTCAGCAAACTATTCCTTACCACATTCTCCCATGTAAGGGGCATGAAGGAGTTTCAAGGTCACTAACATATGACTCTTTGGCAGGGAAAACAAATAGAGAACCGCAAGGACTCTAAGATGACCACTATGCATATGAAACATGCTTAACTTCATCAGTAAACAAGGGAATGCAAACTAAAACCACAAAATGAGATATCACTTCACACTCTCACAGATGGCAATCATTTTCTTGTCTGTCTGGTTGGAGAGAAGTGGGAGCTCTCACACAGTCAGCAGTAATGTAAATTGCTATGGCCACTGTGGAAAACAGCATGGCATTATCTAATAAAGTTAAATACACACACATACAACTCAACACATCAATTTCAATAAATCTATCCTGCAGAAACTTGCATGTATGTACCAGGATGTATGGAACAAGAATGATCACAGTAACACTAAAACAATATCTAAAACAGAGAACAAGCCAAAGAGCCATCAAGAATAGAATGGGTAACCTGGTACCATGTACAATGGGGAACAATTACACAGAGAAATTAAACGAACTCACAAACATTAAAACTAAATGAGTTATGTCTTTTATATTCAGCTTAAAAACATGTCAACTATATTATTATTTAGGAGGTAAAATTATAAACGAATGATTATCACAAATGTCAAAACCATGCTTAGTTGGGCTGAGTGGACAAGTTGTGACTGCATAAGGGGACAAAGGGGCTTCTGAGGTGCTCATAATATTTCATTTTTTGACACAGATGATTGTTACATGGGTGTTTGGTTTAATAATTCTGTGTTCTATGTTCTCTTCCATATACATGCTGTACTTAAAAAAAATAGCAGGGATGATAAAGCAGGAATTCTTTGTCCTAATACCTCATTTTAAACCGTATTTCATTATCTTAATGTTTTTACAAGAATATATATATAGTAAAGGCCTCTTGACTAACCTTCCTCAACTAATGAAAAACTAGGGGCGCCTGGGTGGCTCAGTCATTAAGCAACTGCCTTCAGCTCAGGTCATGGTCCCAGAATCTTGGGATGGAGCCGAGAATCAGGCTCCCTGCTCAGCAGGGAGCCTGATTCTCCCTCTCCCACTCCCCCTGCTTGTGTTCCCTTTCTTGCTGTCTCTCTCTCTCTCTGTGTGTCAAATAAATAAGTAAAATCTTTTAAAAAGGTGGGGGGCACCTGGGTGGCTCAGTGGGTTAAGCCTAAGCCTTCATTCAGCTCAGGTCATGATCCCAGGGTCCTGGGATCGAGCCCCGCATTGGGCTCTCTGCTCAGCGGGGAGCCTGCTTCCTCTTCTCTCTCTCTGCCTGCCTCTCTGCCTACTTGTGATAGGTCAAATAAATAAAATCTTAAAAAAAAAAAAAAAAGAAAAAAAGAAAGATAAGATGGGACACCCGAGTGGCTCAGTGGATTAAGGTCTCTGCCTTCGGCTCAGGTCAAGATCCCAGGGTCCTAGGATGGAGCCCCATACTGGGCTCTCTGCTTAGCAGGGGGCCTGCTTCCTCTTCTCTCTCTGCCTGCCTCTCTGCCTACTTGTCATCTTTGTCAAATAAATAAATATTTTTTAAAAAATATTCTCCCCTACCAAAAAAAAAGAAGAAAAGAAAGAAAGAAAAATAGCTCTCACCCTGCCGCAGAGCTATTTTACTAACCTTTTTCCGGATAAGAAAAAACCTCTACCATTATGTTCATGTTCCCCACGTCAGACTTTAATTATATCTGGTTAAATAATGAATCAACTTTTCTCTCCATGGTCCAGAGGAGGTCAAGCTTCCACTGACTGAGGACTAATCACAAACCTGAAGCTTTAAGAACCTTGCTCAGCATCAACAGAATTTACAGTTACTTTGTGTGTGCCGCTTACTGGGGAGAGAAGGCAGAAGGATGGTGAGGCAGGCGGCAACACTGAAGGAGACTAACACTTCCTTTTGTCACCATCCTTATTCACAGGGGAAACAAGGTACAAAAAGGATGAGTATGTACAATTTAACCACTGCCAAGATTAAACTTAAGTGCACCTACCTAGAGTAACTGCTTCCAGAAACTTGTACTCCAAACTCAAAATGTTCCTTCATAACCAAGCAACAACCCTAACAATTCTGGGATGGATATAACACAGGGAACAGAACCTGGGGCTAATGAATCAGTGCCAGTTGGATTGCTCACAGCTGCAGGCTAGGTTAAAGAAAAGGAAACCAGCAACCGGTTCCTTCTGCCTACAGTTTCATTTCTCTTCGTTCATCCCTACTACCACTACGTAAACTTTTGCCATTATTATCTCCTGCTCAACTTACTGCAAAAACTTCTTAACTGATCTCCCTGCCTCCAGTCCGGTCTACCTTACACCAATCCATTCTCCATACTGTATCCACGGGTAATCTTTCTAAAATGCCACACTGTCCACAGTATTTCCTCATTTAAAACCTTTCAATGGCTCCCAACTGTCACAAACCCTCTACTTCAAACTCTATCTTCTGGGCATCCTGAACGAGCTGCAGGTCCACAAACAGATCTTGCTGTCTCACCACCCCAGACTTTCCTTAGGCTGCTACTTCCCTCAGTCTAGACTTTGCTTTCAAGGCTAACTACAACAGGCCCTGCAGTAGGATACCAACTCTAATTGGACAAATACTTCTCCTTATGTTTCCACTGTAATAGGTGCTTGTCTGTCTTGTGGCACTGGTTGTGGATTACAGTTGTCTTTTGACTGTCCGCCTCCTCTGCTCCTTTCCAGACTAAGTTCCTTCACGGCAGAGCCTGAGACTTGGTCACTGTATTTCCTACAAACAGATAACATAATCTGGGGCTGCTTTCCTAAACTGCCAAGAGCCCTGAAAAAACTCTGAAATCAATTCATTGTGTCAATGAAAAAAACTGAAGCCTAGGGACACCTGGGTGGCTCAGTGGGTTAAGCCGCTGCCTTCGGCTCAGGTCATGATCTCAGGGTCCTGGGATCGAGTCCCACATCGGGCTCTCTGCTCAGCGGGGGGCCTGCTTCCCTTTCTCTCTCTCTGCCTGCCTCTCTGCCTACTTGTGATTTCTCTCTGTCAAATAAATAAATAAAATCTTTAAAAAAAAAAAAAAAAAACTGAAGCCTAGACAGGTAGAGTAAATCACTGAGGTCACGTGATCAGAAACAAGCTGGGTATGAACGCTAGTCTTCAGATTCCAAAGCCTAAAATCTTTGCATTCCCCAAATTCTTCAGCCTCGTTCCCATTTAAGGCCCATACTCTTGCCTTTAGAAACAAAAGTGAATATATCTTTTCATAATAAGGAAGATACCACATTCTCTTGCTTTCTTTGGTGCATTACTAAAAACATTTAATTACTTTAACAAAATTATCCACACTTTAGCGCTCAGTTTTGAGTATGGACAGTAAAAATTATGCCTACAGGATCAAAGTTGAACTTTCCCAAAATGTTCAACAGAGGGCAGCAACTACCAGCAAAGCGAATCACCCTATAGGCAAAAGTCTGTTTAAAAACCCAACAAAACGCCCCAAGAGCAAGCTCAATTCAATTACTGAAATGTAAACCGCTGCTAGAGTGTACTACTGAGTGTGTATTGTTTACTTACTATTATGCGTTTTTCTTATAGATCCTCTGTATACTATGCTTGCAAACAGTAAGCTTTACTCAGTATTTTAATTATATCCTTAGTTGTGCTGTGAATTCTGATAAAGAACAAGAATTCCCAGATCATAAAACATATAAATGACTAAAAATAGGGGTATCCAGGAAGACAAATGCTCCTGGAGTTGTATTTGTGCCTCATCCCCCAGATGCTCAAGCTTTTGTCATTTTCTTTCATCACCCTACCTGTCTCTTAATGCTTCTACTCTCACCATTCTCCTTGCCTGCTGTCAATTCTCTTCTGCCCCCAAACCCCAAATCAAACCCTTCCTCTCCTAACCTGCTGGGACTAAATACTTCATCTTCCTGTTGCTCCTACTGAGTCTTCCTCTAAAACCTTTACAGTTACTGAAAGAAGCATACATACTAAACGAAATCTTTTTAAAAATATCAAAATCTGCTCATGAATACAGATTAATAGTAACTTAAATAAAAGACAGTAGACTGAACAAAGCACCTAATTTCTCCCCTTTTGAAAACCTTCTAAATCTACAGAAAAAGATTTGTTTTGCAAAGAAAACAATGATGGAAGGAAGGAGACTATCAGGTTGGGAAGAGTAAGAACAGCACAACTTCAACCAAATTTTGAAGCTGGGAAATAGACTAGTGGTAAACCCAAAAGACCTAAGAAAGCTGAAAACACAATAACCAATTGTAATTATATTTAAAGACTATCGAAAGGCACAAGAATTAGCAGCATGAGGTACCTATGGAAATGGGGGCTGGAAGGAGGAGGAGCCTAAAAATAAAACTGGCTGGCAGCTGTTTAAGAAGCAGTTCCTACACTGGATGGAGCTCAATTTCAGGACCCTGGGATCAGGACCCAAGCCAAGATCAAGAGTCAGACACTTAACTGACTGAGCCACCCACGTGCCCCAAATTGTATTTAATATTAAATAAATTTAAATTTACAAACTAATATTATATTATTATTATTAAACTTAAGTATGTTTGGAAAATCCTGGATATGTGAATCTACTTTCACCCATAAATTTTATCAAATCTAAATATACTTCAACTTCGGGCGCCTGGGTAACTCAGTCAGTTAAGCGTCCAACTCTCAGTTCCAGCTCAGGTCACCTCAGGGTTGTCAGATGGAGTGCCATGTAGGGCTCTACACTCAGTGTGGAGCCTGCTCTATCCTCCTCCTCTGCCTCTGTCCCTCCTCTACTATCCACCCAACCCCTTCCCCATGCACTCATATTCTCTTTAAAATAAATAAAATCTTTAAATATACCCCAACTATTTTTTAACAAAAATTGAGCATATATATTGAGATGTGCTATAAATGTAAAACATACACTGGAGTCCAACTTAGTGTTAAGAACAATATAAAACATTCCATTAATGCTGTTATATGTATTACATACTAAAATCTTGTTATATATTGGATTACCTAAATTAGTATTATTAAAATTAATTTCACGTTTCTTTTTGCTTTTTTCTTCTTGCCTTTTTCTGTGGCTGCCAGAAAATCTGAAATTACATATGCGACTCACATTATATATCTATTATACAGGTCTATTCTATAGTAAAGTGCATAGTTAACATACTTTATCTGTGCATCTTGAGTTTCCAATCAGTTAGTCCCTTACTTCTTTTTCCCCTCTTAAAGTAGGCTCCATGCCCAGCATGGCATCCAACATGGGGCTTGAACTCATGACCCTGAGATCAAGATATGCACTGAGATCAAAGGCCAAATTCCTAACCAACTGAGCCACCCAGGCCCCTCTTGTTAGGCCCTCATTCTTAAATATTAGCAGACAACCCAGTTTATCAGACATTTGAAAAACGCCTAGACTAACGTAAGATTGGGGGCGGGGTCTGTCATTCAGACTATGCTAAAAGATTTTAAAAATCACTAATATCCACAAAAGGGAACATAATGCCATTTTAAAAAGAAACATTCAGACAAAAAAAAACCTGTAGAAGTTGAAGGTAAGAGAACAGAAACTCAAGAGAAAGCTCAATAGAAAGACTAGAAGTTAAGAATTGAGGAAATCTCCCAAAAAGCAGAACAAAAACACAAAGATGGAAAAATAAGAGAGAAAAGATAAGCAAAGATGATTCAATACACAAATAGGAGAAAACAGGGGAGAAAGTTACCAAAGAAATAATCCAAGAATATTTCCCAATACCAAAGGGTAATTAAGTCTCCAGCAGAATGTATAAAAATAGACCACACAGAGGCATATTATGATGAAATTTCAAAACACTGAATACAAAGAAAATTCTACAAGATTTGACAGAAGGGAGAGAAATTGGTAATATACAAAGTAACAAGAACAAATTTGGGTTTTTTAACAATACACCAAAAGATAGATGACAACAGAACAAGCCTTTTATTTATTTAAGATTTTTTAAAATTTATTTGACAGAGAGGGAACACAAGCAGGGGGAGTGGGAAAGGGAGAAGTAGGCTTCCCGCTAAGCAGGGAGCCTGATGTGGGGCTCGATCCCAGGATCCTGGATCATGATTTGAGCCAAAGGCAGACAATGACTGAGCTACCTAGGCACCCTCCAGAACAAGGCTTTTAAAAATATGAAAAATATAATTTCAAACCTAGGATTCTATATCCAACAAAACAATCAAATGTTGAGTTCAGTATAAGCATTTTCAGAAACTTAAGCTTTCAAAAATTTATTCCCATGCACCTCAAAAAGCCACTATAGGATATGCTCCACCAAAATGAGGGAGCAAGCCAAGAAGTAAAGGACTTGAAACACAGCAACAGGAGACCTAACACCTGAAAGAGCTAAAGAAAACCCCTAGGACAAAGATTCTAGAAGACTGTTCTTTGCCAGAGAGCACAATTAAAAGGGAACTGTGGGACCTGACTCCCCATTCTGTCACCACCATCATCCACTTTTGTTCTGGGCTTTTAAATTGGTAATACCTGGTGAGTCTGACCCAGACAGATTCTTGGCTTATTGGAAACATATGTTAATAATTTCTTCCCTTCCTTCCTTGGTCTACTGCCTGGACCTCAAGGACACTCAACTCCACCCCACAGTTTTTTTCTAGTTTGACTTATCCAGAAGAACTACGATTGGCCATGGTAAGCTTAGAAAAAGAAAGTATAAAGCAGTATAACTCCTCTGACCATATTCTTCTTGGGATTCCTAGTACTTGACCCTCACTATAGCCTTGCCAGATGCTCAACTATGTGACTCTTGATCCCGGGGTTGTAAGTTTGTGCCCCAAATTAGGTGTAGAGATTACTTAAATAAATAAATATATAGTATATATATATATATATATATATATATAGTAAAATATATTAAATAGTATATAAATATAAAATATATTAAATAGTAAACTATATAGTAAAAAAAAATTTATTTCTAAAGGTCATTAGCTGGACCAGAAAAGAGCTCAACAAAATGGTATTTACCAAAATGACCTTCATCTTTTCCAAAAGATGCTCTGTGTTATCAAATCTTATTCAAATGAACAGAAATTGCTCAAAGCTGCACCGCATCGAAAGTAACAGCATCAGGGCGCCTGGGTGGCTCACTGGGTTAAGCCTCTTCCTTCGGCTCAGGTCATGATCCCAGGGTCCTGGGATCGAGCCCCACATCCACTCTCTGCTCAGCAGGGAGCCTGCTTCCTCCTCTCTCTCTGCCTGTCTCTCTGCCTACTTGTGATCTCTGCCTGTCAAATAGATAAACAAAATCTTAAAAAAAAAAAAAAAAGTAACAGCATCAAATGGGGTGCCCCATTCAGTTAAGGGTACACTCTTGGTTTCAGCTCAGTTCTGATCTTGCAGTCATAAGATCAAGCCCCAAGTCAGGCTCTGCACTCAACAAGGAAAGTCTACTTGAGTTTCTCTCTCCTCTCCCTCTGCTCCTACCCTGCCCCCACTCTCTCTCTCAAATAAATAACTCTTTTAAAAAAGTAACATGATCAAAAATAAATACACTTTAAAAACAAAACAAAATATATTTGGCTGGGTACTGCTCCGCATTAAGACCATCCACCATCACCATAAAAATGAAAAGCTGTCCCCTCAGTCCCCCTTCCAGAGAACAATTCAAGGCTCTGATTCACTCACCACATCTTAATGTAGTATGTGGTAAGATAAATCTTTTGGTTACCGTCTACAGGAAATAAACTTCCTAGACACTTCACAGTTTGGCTTCCACAAGAAACCAAAAATAAAAAAGTCCAAAGACCCCAAGGTATGCCTTGTGAGGCAAAACTAATCATGACTTAATGACTATGAAACACACCGTGTTATTATCATAATAAATGCAAATGAATTATAAAACTTCTCTTCCATACTGGATTTGTGGTGGTGGTGGTTAAACCTATTAACACTTCAGCTTTTAAAAAGTGAGTAGGTAATGGGGTCCCTGGGTGGCACACTCAGTTGAGTGTCCAACTCTTGGTTTCTGCTTGGGTCATGATCTCATGGTAGTGGGATTGAATCCCATGTTAGGCTGCGTGCTCAGCAAGTAGTCTGGACTCCCCCCTCCTAGCACTCTACCCTTCCCCTCCATGCCCACACATGCTGTCTCTCTTCCTAAAGAAATAAATAAATAAATCTTTTAAAAGTAAGTAAATGGGACTAAACATGGCAGTCTTTTGGATACAGGTTCCCTCTGTTTGTTTGCCTAGCAATGGAACTGGCAAATTTTTAAACTCAAGGCTCTAAGAAAATCATTCCAGAGACTGACTCACCTCTACCCAATTCCCTGAATCTTTAACTTTTCCCACTCAGCAGGAAAACAGGACAGAATTCTCTAACAATTAAGGGTGGTCTCTTGGCACAAGATGTTCACATAGCCAAACAAAAAGTAGTTAGGTAGTATCCTTAGCAGCAGAGAGGTTGGCAGGGATCTAATAAGAGAATATGATTAAACTTTACTTTAAACAGAGTATATTACATAGTAAAAAGTGTTTCCAATTCCTACCACGGTGCTTCACAAGAACAGTTAATCATGGATGATAATCCTATGAAATATGTGGCTCATGCCACAGAATATATAAATCTCCAGTTGCAAGCCTATATCTCAGTACTTTCCAAATATTTTGTTCAGGTTAACATATTTAATCTTTTTAAAAATTGTAATTAAAGTAGAGTTGATATACAGTATGTTTCAGGTGTACAACACAGTGACTCAACAACTACATATGTTATCAAATGCTCACCAAGGTATTACGGTATTACTATATTCCTTATGCTGTATTTTTTATCCCCATGACTTAGTTTGTAACTGCAAATTCATAATCTCCTTCGCCCATTTCTTTTGCTCATTCCTCCACTATTATTCTTCCACCTTTTAAAAAAATTATGGTTCAGGCTAATACCACACATATCAGAGCTCTTGGCTAAATGACTACCACCAGAAAATTCTAAGAGACCCAGAGGCCCAGGCTCCCTTGGAACTACAGGTTTTCTTAAAATACCTATAATCACAAAGCAATTCACTAACTGCCTCAGGATGGTCAAGTCATACCTCTCCCTCTCTGACATCCATCCTTGCTCAAGGGCTTTCTAATCGAAAATAAGGGATATGTTTAGAGTGGTAGATAAAATTCTAAGATGTTCCCCAAGATTCCTAGCTGACATATGCATCCTGTATAATTACCATGACTGTATGACAGGATACCACTCCTGTGATTAGGTTCTATTACTCGGCACAATTGACTTTTAAGAAAAGGAAATAATCTACATGGGCCTGAACTGATCACACTTGCCCTTTAAGTCTGAGGTGAGATGTTAAGAGACACTAGAACTCAATATGTCATTTCTGACTTGAGCATGAAAAGGGCTCCAAATGGCAAGAACCGAACTCAGCCAATACTGAATGAGCTTGGAGGCAGATTCTCCCCAAGTGACTCTATATCAGAACTGGCCTCTGACAACTCTTGAGAATGCAGTCACACTACTCATGCTGGACTTCTGACTAATGGAACTAAGAGCTAATAAGTGGGTTTTGGTTTAAACTGTTGAGTTTCTTATGTAGCAGGAGGAAACTAATACATTAAACAAACTGACAAAATTACAATTTATCTAGAACTTTGGGAAAAGGAAAAAGACTATGACTCCTGGTTTATTTATTTATGGTATCCTAAAAAACTACAGGTACAATTTTGAGCAAATCACTAATTCTTCATGCTTTGGTTCCCCTATTTATTAAAAACAAAGCCAAAGCAGACACACACATTTGGGAATTCACTTCATGAGATCATGAAGTGGAGTGGTAAGAGATCATTCTGTAAGGTAACTGCAATGTTATTACTACATAAAGACTTGTTTTAAAATACACATCTGAAGAGTGGACTAGTTGACACTGTGCTCCAACAACAAAAGGAAAAAAACTATTCATCTATCAACTATACATTTAGCCATAGTCCGTCATTTCACAAAAAGAACTAAAGAACGTACCAAAGGCAGGCTCTCAATATCTTTTATCAGACTGTTTATTGTAACTGCTTCTGGGGATCAGACTGTAAGTTGCTTAGGGGCAGGAACCCATGTCTTGTTCATTTGATGTGGCCACTATTTAATAAATATTTTAAAAATTAGCATCAGTATAGGTTTAAGAGCATAATCCTAAGCATAGTATATTCATTCATTAATTCCTTTACTCAAATTAGGCAAACCTAGGAAATTCCTTAAGTTAAAGTCTGTGACAATGTGACTGTTAAGGACAGGTCAGTCAACCATGAGACCACACCTTGAAGAGTCATGTCTTTCCCTATACATGAGAACAGGGGATGCTCACTGGTACTTGACACACTTTGAGTTGACCTTGAGGAAAATATTAAACTATGGGACACAGGTCACCTAAGGAGTCTTCCACATCCTTTGGAAAGCAGTAAACCTTAAGACACAGGCTACCTATAGGTAAAATGGAAATCCAACAACAATCTTCTTTCAAATCCTCAGGAAGGACCAGGTAAGGTATGTGTCATTTAGAATCATACAGAGCAGAGAGCATGGTCTGGCTCTGATTCGTCTCTTTATTCTATCACAGTAATGACATTCAGTTCCTTAGGATAGTTCCTTAGGCAACAGGAAGTTATCATGTACACTTGAATTCAATTACCAATGAATCCCATTCCAGCTCGGACAAAAAATTTGTCACAACTCCACTGGGCGACAGCAAGGGCAGGCTGAGTTTTTCTTTTTATCATAGTTGCACTCTTGAAGACTGTATCATTTTATAAGGCTGGTATGAAAAGTAATAAAATGGATGGAAAGCACTTTGTATTGTAAAGTGCTTTGTAAAAATTAAATAATATATGATGATGGAACCTATGACACTTTTCAGCCTCCCTTCTTCAATTCCCACTCCTCATTTAGAAGTCAATTATAACTAGAAAGAAAAAATAACAGGTAACTTCTAATGTAGAGAACTTTCCCTTCCATTTTCAAAGAATGACACTGAATTAAGTCAGTATTTCATCTACCATTTGCAGAGAAACAGACTAGATAGATTATGACATCACAACCTAATGGTGTCAAAAGCCTAAACCTAAGAGTTGTGCAGAACTGGAGTACCCACTTCCAGAAAGGAAAGAAAAGAGATGAGAAGGGAGGGGAGGAAAAGAAGAGAAAACGGGTATCTCCAAGAAAAAGGAAGACTAAATGAAAGGCACAAAAATGACCAGGAACTGAGAAACATCAACTATAAAGCTAACTTAGATTACTATGTTAAATGGGTTTAAGGGAAAGAAACCTGAAGATTATAGAGCAGTCCCCAGAAACGGAGATGGCTCACTCATGCTCAATATGATCACTATGGGAAAACTGCTAAAGGAGTCAGACCTTCACAGCTCATCCATTTAAGTTTCATGCTGCCTTAGCAGCCCCAAAGCTCAACTCAGAACTAGACAGTTAGCTTGTTAAAATTCATATAAGAAAAGAAAGGAACACAGTAGAGGAGAGTCCAAGAGCTCTTAAACCTAATTAAGAGAGTTCTTGGGGCACCTGGGTGGCTCAGTCAGTTAAGGGTCTGCCTTCGGCTCAGCTCACAATCTCAGGGTCCTGAGATCGAGCCCCAGGTAGGCTTCTCTCTCTCCTGCTCCCTGTGCTTGTGCTTTGTCTCTCCCTGTCAAATAAATAAATAAACCTTAAAAAAAAAAAAAAAAAAAAAAGAGCCCTAATTAAGAGGGTTCTTTGAATCTACCCCTGCCTTCCAGAGCCAGTATCTTTTTACTGATCCCACCCAGGATGCCTTGAGAGATTCCAGGCAGTGATGTTTGTCAAGTATGAGTTAGAAATGTCCTACAAAGAACATTAAGTAATTAATCATTACCTGTTTCAGTAATTTAGTTGTAAATCTGAAGCAATTTACTTAGAAATGCAAAGGAACAAACTCAATTTCCATACAACTGTCTAAATCAGTTGGTCAGAGTCTGCTTTCAAATAAACCACATTTCCCAGCTATGATTAAAATGAAGGAAAACTCTTAACATTAAGAGTCAATCCTCTGACAGGTCAAAATACATTCTAATAGTCCTCTGTTAGTTCAAGAAGGCAAGCCTCTTAGGGAAAAGGAGAAGGTAACATTTTGCCTACCGCCCAGCTCATTTTAAGGCCCGGGACTAGCATAGCCTGCATCCCAGATAGCTGATAGCCTAGAGAAAAGAAGGGAAGTCCACTCAGGTTTCACTACTCTAGCTCAGGAGAGCAGGTGGAAACCAGGCTGGGAACATTGCATTCCCCCTACAAGTCCATCCAAACTAACTGCCAGCCCCCTGCACTATGAACCACCAATGGATTGGGACAACAAGCTGTCAAAAGAGAAAGTGTTCATATTCTGGAAGTCCTAGTTTCCTATCAAGTATCACAAGGTGTGGCAGACATGACCATCTCTTCTGCTGTCAGGAAGGAAGTGCACATATATTCTGTCATCTGGTGAGAGATCAGTAAGCAAAACTTCCTTTCAAACATCCTAAGGTTCTGATAAAACTTTTGAGCACACAGCAGTATCCCCCACTTGTCAACCGTTCATGTTAAGCCACTTTGCTTTTTTGAAGCCTATATCAGTACCTGTTTTTGCTAACTCTAAGAAATCCTTAAAAGATTTCCACTTTTATTTAAAAAAAGGGGTGGGGTGAAAAGCGAAAATAGCATTCAGCATTTCTTTTTCAGGGAACTGTTATGTGAGAGGCAGTGCACACCCCGAGCAGGGCTACGCTCAGCATCTCAGCATCAGGCCACCGTAAATTTGAAGTCTGTCTGTAAGCATCTGGTGCTTTATCTCCATTTGTTCTGTGCCTCTGTTAGCAAGATGTGGCCTAAGTTACCAGAAAAGCCTGAGAGGTTATTTTTAGGAATGCTTGAAAATGTTTCCATATAAATTACTGGTAAGTGCTTCTTTGCTTTATGTCATTTTGGTTTATGAAAGATTTCATAGGAACATCAGATGGGGCAAGGGCCTGTATAGAAAACAATAAATAATGTTAACCTATTTTCCAAAAATTTTGGCACATAATCCAGTTGCAAATACCAATCCTTGTTCTTCACTTTCTTAGTGTGGGCCTTTCTCTTTATTGCCTGAGCTTAGAATGTAATTGCTCCTTTAAAAAGGGGGTGTTGTCCACTCATTTGGAAACAGTCAGTGACTCAGGAATGCTGTTTCCCAATCTCCGTAGCAACTGTTTTCTCCTCCCTTGCTGTGATGTGAGTAGCAGGACATCTACTCTTCCTCAAGGGTTAGCACATGTATGACACACCCAAGGCCTGGCTGACAGGAAGTTCCTGCAGCTGATATTACTTCTACATACAGGGACCAATGAGACCACTTTGTTTTAAATCCCATTCTCAAACCCTTCATTTCGAAATGATGGTTACACCTCCTTTTTTCCTATCCACACATCATTCCTAAACACCCAGAAATAATCATAGCCTACTGATAACAGCTTAACTGATCCAAAAATTACATTACACAGACATGATCATATGAAAACATTTTCTTTAAATCTAGAATAAGATCTGATTTTGAGAAAATCTTGCAGGGGAGAGAAGCAGGAGAGCATGAGGTGAAATCTTATTATTCCTCTATCACCAGAAATACAAGTAAGAGTTAAAATACGGTGTTGCTGATAGTTCCATACTACAACTGCTAAAAGTATGTTCTAACACAAACATACAATTTCAGGCCAAAGTCCTTAGGCTACAAAATGTAAACATAAAAATAAATAACAAATGGAAAGCAAGGTAGGGGACTGTTTTATTTACATACACACCTGTATTTTTTTTTTTTAAGATTTTATTTATTCATTTGACAGAGAGAGAGCGACAGACAGCTAGAGAGGAACACAAGCAGGGCTGTGGGAGAGGGAGAAGCAGACCCTCCCCCGAGCAGAGAGCCGGATGAGGGGCTTGATCCCAGGACGCTGGGATCATGACCTGAGCCAAAGGCAGACACCTAACAACTGAGCCACCCAGCAATCCCCACATCTATATTTTCTTATTAATAGGTGTTTCACTTTTATAATAAAAAATACATTTCCATTTATAACAAAAGTAGCACTTTTCAAAGATTAGAAAGCTAGAAAATTTTTATGATACATTGTTTTAAAAGCAAAAAACTTGTGTAAGCTATAATTGCAACTCTGTAAAAATGTGCACAGACATAATGACTAAAATAATCACACACTAAGTGAAATAAAAAATGAAAAGTAAAAATTTGGGGTCTAGATACTGTTATTTTAAAAATATATGTATATGATTTTTTTAAAAAAGCATTAAAAAAAATCATGGCACAATACCTAAAAGCAAAGCAACATTATCCAATTCCCCTATTTAAAATGCCCACTAGTATTTACTCTTCTCCAGTAGTACTCTGCTTAAGGAAACACTCCGGCAGGGCACAGTTAGGAAAATTAGGGGTAACAAAGCAATGCGAGAAAGAATAATGAGGGGCGCCTGAGTGGCTCAGTCAGTTAAGAGTCTGCCTTCAGCTCAGGTCATGATCTTGGGGTCCTGGGATCAAGCCCCGCATGGGGCTCCCTGCTCAGCAGGGGGTCTGCTTCTCCCTCTGCCTCTGTCACCTGCTTGTGCACTCTCTCTCTCTAACACTTTCTATCTCAAATAAATAAAATCTTTTTTTTAAATAATAATGAATAGCCTAAAAGCTAGTTCACCTAAATACATGACTTTAAGCAAATTAGTACTTCCAGGCCTCAGTGGCCTCCTCATATTAAGATGAGGAAGCTGGATCAGATCATTTCTATGGTCTCTTGAGAGGCCCTTAAAGACTGTGCTTAGTTTATTACTGCTCTTTTCGAGGGTAGCCCAATGCCTGCTGCTTGCCTGATAGTGCATATCCTACGGTGGCTTCTCACCACTTCTTCTTGTGGTTTCAATCACAGGAAACAGACGTCACCCATGGGCCTAGAAGTAAGTAACGAACAAGCCCTGGCGGATGCAAAGAGCTGCCAACTAAAGCCAACTCCCATCTTTCTAAAATACAAGAATCAAGAAATCACTAGAAACTTTATCCCTGGGGAGCCTAATACACATCTTTCACAAAAACTAACAGAACTAAAAATATCTCTGTAGGTTCCATGCATGCAGACATGATGAGAGAATTTTAGAACAGTCTCACTCTACTTTGCTTCTATGACCAAATGAAGAAATTGAAGATTAGCTATGGGTAGGAGTACAAGTTTTTAGAAGGGGGAAAAAAGGTCACTAGCACCTTCTGTGGAGACCTAGACATATCCTGAAGACTTGGGAGACTCATCCTTGTCTTCTTTATCTAATATTCTATGTAAACCTTTAGATAGCCCTAAAAAACCATGATACCAAGAGATTAAAATAATATGGGGACTTACCAATTATTCACTTTACATGTATGCTAATAATCCCTACAGAACTGGGTCAAATACTGCTCTCATTCATAATGTTGAAAGTTGGCAGCCCTGTAAACCCTTCCTTTCAAAATGATGGTTTGAAAGTTGGCAGAACTATCTAAAATAATGCAGAGATTTTTAATCCTACAGACAGTTTCTTCCATTAAACACAAAACTAAAACATACTATCTCTAAAGAATAATAAACTTTTCTCAACAGAGTTCTTCTGGTCAGATATAGTTAACATTAGTGGTTCTCTTCACCTCAGTTCCCTTGGTCAGAGAGGACTAATGTTTTTAAACTGCCAATCTCCTACATTAGACCATAGAAATGGAGGACTTTGAAAATCATCTCAAGACTCCCAAGACTAACATTAAAACTAAAATACATAAGAGGATATTGCTAATGTGAGCAAAACACCACCAGTGGGCTTAAGCACCTCACAAGCAAGATGAGAAATAAGATCCCCCCAAAAAGCTGCCTCTTCCCTCTCTATATATATTATATATAATACATATGTGGGGGTTTTTTCATTCACAAAAGATTAAAGAACACTTCAAAGAGCAAGCAATCAAAACCCACATGGCATTATAGGAAACTTTTAAGAAGAAATAATACAGCCCAAAGATAAGTTCTGATTGTCCCCATGGTGGGATTTCCCACCTGAGCCCACAATTTGGCTATCCAGTTTTGAGATCCAGCCAGAGTCATATTTTCAAAATCTAAATTTATCGCTCAAAGTCTGAAAAGATGGGTGTGTTAAAATTGATAAGGATTGTAAATTAAAAAAACTTAACAATCTAAATTCCATCTAGGTATTAGAAATGATCTGCTGAAACGTTAACACTTATCTATTCTGTTCTTGGATATGCTGATTTACTGTCACCACCACACATTCACATGGCCAGAAACTGCTCATCAACATGCACCATGACATGCTACAAAACACTAATTTTCAGTCCTGCTGTCTGCATGTTTCTACAAAAAGAGAACCTAAAAGCCCTTAACAGGAATAAAATAATCTCTATGGGGGTGCCTGCGTGGCTCAGTCATAAGCATCTGCCTTTGGCTCAGGTCATGATCCCAGGGTCCTGGGATAGCAGGGAGCCTGTTTCTCCCTCTCCCACTGTTCCTAGTTGTATTCCTTCTCTCGCTGTGTCTCTTTCAAATAAATAAATAAAACCTTTAAAAAAAAAATCCCTATGAAGTGGCTTCACCTTTCTTAAATGACGAATCTCCCATATAAATCCTCTTGACTGCTATAACTGGGCCATTTTCTTTACCACAGCCACACATTCTTATCTCTGATCCTCTGTTCACACCGCTCCCCACACCATGAAATCCCTTCCCTTCTTCTCTGCCAACCCTTGTATTTCCCTCCAAGGGCAGACATATTCCACATCTTCTATGAAATTAATTATAACTGTCCACAATTACACCCTAGATCTTTTATCGAATTTGGGACATAAGGACAGGCCTTTGAATTTAATATTAGAGATTCATGCTGAATCTCTAATATTACAAGAAAAGACCAAAAAAAGTGGAATGACTTGCCCAGAGCTCAAATGGTTAATCAGTAGCAGAGTCTGACTAAACAGCAATATTTGGAAAGAATACTTCAGTGGGAATGGAAGATAAGAGTTCTACTCCTATGTCTAGCTATAAATGTAGACAGACAACTTTCCTAGACCCACATTTCTAAATAAAGGGTCTGAATGAAATAATTTTTAGCATCCTTTAAACTTGCAGCATTCTAAGATTCTGAAACTTAGTTCTTCTGACTCACAGTCCAGTACTCATTCCACTTAATTCCTTCACTTCTCTGAAATTCTACAGCTTTCACCCTCTGTGTCCATAGCCTCTGAGCTTTTCCTACCCATTCTCTTACTGACATGACTGAGATGACAATGTATTAAAAAGCAAGGGCTGAACAGGACACGTGATAGGACAACCACATGACTTCCTGATCTTTAGCCTTTTGGATCCATGTGGATTCAGAGAGGAAAAACTCTACTCTCTACTCTCTGCCACTAGTCATAGAGAAAATCCTAGTTCCGGGTACCCAGATCTCTATGGCAATGTCTTAATTATTAACCACACGCAAATAACTGCCAGGTCTAAAGAACAAACATCAGTAGGCCCCAGACTCAGAAGAGACCCTGGAGTTATTAACCATTCACAATCCTTAGAGTCAAGTTTCAGGGCCACAACGAGAGGATTTTAAAGATACCATATGCCACTTCTAAAAAACAGAAAAGAGGAGCACTGGGTGGCTCAGTGGGTTAAAGCCTTTGCCTTCAGCTCAGGTCATGATCTCAAGGTCCTGGGATCAGCCCCGCATCAGGCTCTTTGCTCAGCAGGGTGTCTGCTTCCTCCCCCCTCTCTCTGGTGGCCTTGTGATCTCTGTCTGTCAAATAAATAAATAAAACCTATTTAAAAAATGATAAAATACAAAAAGGCAACTATTAGAGGTGGTCTAACAACAACTTCCTCCTTCTCATTTGTCATCACTGCTTGCTGCTCTCATCAGTTTAAACACTGAAACAACTGACAGGTGATGTTATTAGAGGTGTTTCATTTACAAAGAAGATAAGGTTGCATTTTTAAAAATAGTAATTGGCAACTTCTTAATAACTCATGAGCCAAAGGAAAGACTGGTTTTGCTACACTGAAATAGCTACCTGTTCATGCCTAAGAAAGGTTTAATTTTAATTCTTGCAAAGACTCCAAAGTCTACATGACTAAATGCAAAAAGCAGTTAGCCATTTAACCACTGCACTTTGTCCATCTAGACCCAAACTTCCTTCCCACCAAATGAATTGGAGGACATCCCAGTTTTAATTGACCACAGTCATCAAATGACTTAACAGATGACATCAAAATTTTCTATGGAATTCCTAGCAGTGAATACTCTTTTATACTCCAGGTGCAAAAACTGGACGCTTGTAAAACGTCAGTACAATGTAGTGAATAAGATTTTTTTTTTTTTTAATCAGCTAGATCTCAGTTTGAATCCCAGTTCTACGAGCTAAAGCATGCTGCTTGATCTCACTGAGTCTCAGTTCAATTACCTATAAAATGGGAATTACAATAGTGCCTATAAGACTGAGGTAGAAATTAATGAGATAATGAATCGAAAGCTCTTTAGCAGAGTCCTAGGGCTATAATAAGTATGCAACAAACAAACGCTCTTACTACTGCTACTGCTGTTACTACTACTCCCTGTCCTTCCGGTCTGGGATGAATTTATCTTCCTATCTATTAAGATGCTGAACATACATTAACATTTATAGATAGGAAGACCAGCATTATACAGTAACACACAGAGTACACAGAACAAAATGTTTCTAACACCACATATTAAGATGAAAATGCCATCAGGACAAATTGAATCTCAAAGTTTCCCCAATTTCAAGTATCAGAAATGTTCTGTCTTTGCCTATAGGTCAAAATTTACACCCCAAACAGCATGAGTGGAATAGAACTAACAAATCCACAGCAGAAAAGCAGAGAACTTCAGAGCTTCATCTATAAAACTTCTTAAAAGAAAACAGAAGGAGAAAATCTTAGGAGCTGTGATTTTAGCAGAGATTTCTGAAATACGACACAAACAGCAAAAAGTTTAAAAAAAAGTGGACCTCAAAATTAAACACCTTTGTTCTTCATTCCAGTGTTAAAAAAATGAAAAGGCAAATCACAGGAGAAAGAAAATATTTTTAAAACACATATCCAACAAATGGCATTTAGACTACCATAAAATAATTTAAAAGACTAAAATTTTGAACAGATACTTCAGCAAAGATATACAGATAGCAAATAAACAAAGTGAAAGATGCTCAGCACTACACAAATGCAAATAAAAGCCACAATGAAATACCACTACATACCCACTAGAATGGATAAAATTTAAGGGTCATCATAGTAAGAGTTAGCAAGAAACTGGAACTCATATATTGTTTGTGGGAACGGAAAATGGTAGTCACCTTGGAAAATAGTTTGGCAATTTTTTAGAAAGTTAAACAGAGCCCTACCAAAAAAAAAAAAAAAAAAAAAAAAAAAAAGGCAGCTTTACCTGAGATTTAAGGTCAATACCAAGGTATACTTCTTGGTTTTCTATGACCTTCAGGATCAAAGTGAGTTTATAAATCAGGATCCTTAAGGTATGTTAAATCTTAAAAGGAAATGGCAAAGTCTATGTTTTTACACAGCAGTATTTCTAAAATAGGGAATAAATCACACAATCAGAAATCCAGAGGGGTGCCTGGGTGGCTCAGCTCATGATCCCAGGGTCCTAGGCTCCATCCCGCTCACTGCTCAGTGGAGAGCCTGCTTCTCCCTCTCTCTCTGCATCACCTCCCCCCCCACCTTGTGTGCTCTGTCTCACTCTCACTCTATTTTAAATAAATAAAATCTTTTAAAAAATTTTGTTAAATTAAAATTCATCCAGGCCTTGCATGTTTTAATAGAAATTCCTTAAAAAAAAAAAAAATCCAGAAAAATAATCCAGGACACCATAAACTCCACCTCTATCCATTACCATAACAAAATGTCAAAGTCACTACCACCTAAGGACCACTTATAATTACCACCATTGATGGAATCTCCTATCTTCCATATTAAGAACACTTCTATAGGGGCACCTGGGTGTCTCAGTCAGTTAAGTGTCCAATCCCTGATTTTTGGTTCAGGTCATGATCTCAGAGTCGTGAAATCAAGAACTGCACTGGGCTCCATGTTGGTCGTGGAACCTACTTGAGGTTCTCTCCCTCCTCACATACTTACTTATTCCACATAAGAACGCCATGTGTTTCTCTTAATTCAGTTACATTATACTAACTTTCGTTTGTCTCTCCTTTATCGTTCCATCTCCCTTCTTAGAGAGGGAAGAAATTTAAGCAAATATTTATAGGACAAACTGAAACTCTGTGATTGTCAGTGAGCCAAGTAACACAGAGCCAGTTTCTTCAATCTTTTCCCTCTCAGTCACATAGCTTCTAGTGTATCCATTCCTCTTATATAACCTCTTTCTACTATTCTAGCTATTCCAAGATCTTGAAATTTACTAAAGGAAATGCAGGATCCAAAATTTTAGTTTCTATTCCTCCATTCGTTTATCCAAATCCACCCCGTAGCCCCCGATGTTTCCAAACTCCAAATGTAAGAAGAGATTGCTACACTGAGTGGGTGTTTGGGCTTGATGACATTTAAACCCCCTTACAACACTAAAATTTTAAGGCTACCATTCACAGCAAGCTTTAATAATGAATGGAAGAATCTCAAAGCTGAAAGAACAATGATAATCAGTGGTAAAATTCATAAAAATACTGGTCCCAACACTCCTCTTTTCCTTCAGTAATTCTTTTACTTTATTAAAAAGGAATCCTCTAATAAAATGTTTGCCTGAAAAAAGAAAGAGTAAAAGAGAAGTGGATAAGAAGGTAAAATATGTTTCCAATCTTTAAACATTCTTTAATTTTCAATTTTAGCTTTGAAGCTTAAGAAACTTTAGTATCAACTGCTTTTACCATTCCTGATTCCTCAAAAGGACTAGCTGCCAATGGGACTGGGACCAGCCCTCAGAGAAGCAGACAGGGAATAAAAACAAAGACAGAGGGAATGATAGTAGCTGGGCAAGGGGAGAGGGTTGGCTTTGCGTCATATAACCCTAAGTAGGGGCAAACACCAAATGCTGCTTTGCTCATTTTTTTCCTACTGCTTTCAAACAAGAGTGAGTGGGAAGAGGAGGCTCAACATAATAAAGAAAAACAGGTAATACATGGTTTATTTCAAATAGAAATGCTTTCTGCAGTCATGAATGACTTCAACTGAGACATAAAATGGGAGAAAAACCATCTGCATATACAAACCTTTTCTTCTTTATAATACCTACCATTTCTTGTTAATAAACATGACTAACTTGTTCTTCTAAATCATATGTGGTAAAACTTTATCTTTTAAGCCTCCATTATATATCACAGAAAATATAACTGTCCAGGAATAACTTGGCAATCCATTTATAAAATACAGAGGGCCCCATGGGATAGCAAAAGGTTATTCTATCATACAGAAAATAAAACTAGTCTATTCTGACCCATATGCCCAGCGACAAACTTAAACCACTTCTCCCTTATTACTATTTTCTCAGGTTTTATAGTAAACATAATTCACAAGTCATAAAATTTTCAGGTCTTTTCGAAATAAAAGTATCCCAATGTTTATCAACTCTCCAAAGGCAGAGATTTTAATTCTAAGGCATTCCCTCAGTTTGACCTCTTGCAAAGGAGGATTTCCTTTGAGACCAGTAAATATAACATGACCAAATAGATCGCTGTTACCTCTTCAAAGACAAGGCAGGAAAAAGAGCAGCAATTTTAAGGTATCATTCTGTCATCGTAAACCTCAGAAACATTCCTGTAGGCTCCCCTCTCTTTCTAAACCAAGCAATCCCCGTGTTTATCATCTTTCAAAAAAACCCCACATAAAAAAAAAAAACAAAACCCACATGACTTGTATAAAGTTCTCTGACATCTTTTATCTTTGACTGTTCTTTTTGGATGGACAGGGGTCTACAACCAAACATTTATACTTTCATTATCACTCTGCTTTTAGAAGGGCATGAAACTACCCCTTGGTGAATATTTAATATACACATCCAAAATCAAGTAAGATCTTAAAAATTATGTATATTCTATTCTCTCTAATCTCATGCTAAAACTCATGTTTTACAAAATCATGCCCCTAGCTGATTCAGGAAGCAATATTCTTTCTTAGAATGCAACCACTTCTTGATTGTATAAGGCATATAGTTTATAAAATGCAGGAATACTCTGCATCCTCCTAACACTCTGGTTGTAATTACTACCTTTACACATATTTCAGCCAGCAGTCTATTTGACACCCACATTCATCGCTGCTGAAAAATCAGAATGCATTCTGTTTGTTCCCAATTTTTATTTTCTTTCACCCTAAGGACTTGTGAAACAAAGTGCAACAATGCTGGAGAAGGGATATGCTTAAGGCCCAGGAGGAGAAAGACTCCTGAAAAATCAAGGGGGAACACCAGGCAGTCTGGCTTGAGCCACACACATCAGCATCTCTAACAACCAAGTGTTTTTAAAAGATGATTCCCAACCACTTTTTAAACTTCGACTCCATGTGCTTTCCACCCAAGATGCATCAGAGAGTTAAGAGAGCATCTTCGGCAATAAGTAAGCTCTGTGTCCCATTCAGTTGATACATACTTAGAACCTGTATAAGCTTGGAAAGGTACAGAGCAGCAGAAACAACAAAAAATTCTGCAGAAGCAAACAAATAACCTTCAGGCACACAAGGTCTAAACCAGTGCAGCTTTATCTAGTACCTTCTTGACGGAATTCCAGAGGACACACTCTAGCAAAGGTGGAACAGGGAAAACAGCTTTCAATTTGCTTTTAGCCTGCAGTTCAAAAAATTAAGCCATGGGTAACAAAAGCACACCAGCAATCTCTCCCCTTCCACCCACCCACACACACATCCAGACACAAAGAGAAGTGGACTGCAATGCTTCTCCTAGTCTCTCATTGCCACAGACTTCTCATAAAAAGAACAATGAGAAAGAAAATTCCCATGCCTTGAGGTAAGTTACCGTTGGCAAGAAAGGAATTAGTAGCACTACTTTTCAAGAAAACTTTCCAATCCTCTAGCTCTGAATGCAATTCTCACTACCTGTTCTCTGTATTTTTTTTTTAAACAATTCAGCAGGCTAAGAGTTAAAACCAACACCTCAAAAAGAAAAAGAGAACTTGGTTTGGCTCCACCCTCTGTAAAGCAAATACCAAACTCTGAGCCAAATCCACTCAGCACATACAAGACTCCATGGGCATTCCAAAACACAGGTGAAAAGTTAAAAGTTTCCTCACGTATCTCAACTTTCAGCACCATGCACTTAGATTTCTACAATTTCACTTGTGAAAGACATAAGTGTTAGATAAAACAAAAACAAAACTCTATTTAAAGAACTTGAAAAACATTTACAAAAGTCACAGAGTTCACTATATATTAGCAGGAATAACTGGAACTCGGGTGAGGAAGGTCAAACAGTACCCATGGAAACAAAAGCAAAACAAAAATAACAGATATATACGCAGAAATAAAAAAGGAATATGGGCCCCAGAACTTAAGTCTTAGAAGGAAAGCTCTCTGAGTGTCAATTCCTATCCTAAAGAAACATAAGGAAATGTTGCTTTAATTGCCACAGGGGAAGGGTCATCACTACCACTAACCCAACACTTCTGGAAAAAAAAGATGTTCACATGAAAAACAGGCAGTTACTGACAGCCCATAAGTCACTGGAAAGGGCAGTCCAGAAGCACCTGCCTTGCTAGAAATAGGTAGGAAGAGATGAGTCACTATTTTAATTCTGCTTAGTGCTCTCCACATCTCAATCCTCTAGGTCCCAAAGAAACATTTTCTTCCTGTTTCCATGATTTTATCAGTTTTCTACCCAAACTTGTGTTCAGTTGGGTCAGAACACTAAAGGTTGGGGATAAGAGAAAAGAGAAAGAGCGAAGAGTCAGAACCCAGTTGATTAGTACAAAGAGATCCTGGGATGAGGGCATAATTACTTGGAAGACAAGACCAACTACATTTACAACTAGCAAATTATTACTAAAATTCCAGATTCCCTCTCTTGGATAGTGCCCCATATCTCTCAAAGCTTTTACAGTAAAAAACAAACAGCTCCCTGGAGAAAGGAGTAAAAAAGATTTAGTGCAAGCAAAGGTAATGAAATATGATAGTGTTACATGAATATCAGTATTCCTTCAGACTCGGACTGGAAGTCACTAGCACCTGAGGAAAGCCATACTCTTCTACAGGTCAGAAAAGGAATGTCACTAGGCTATCACACAGGAGGTGGCAGATGGGCTGAGATGGTTATCATGGGAAACGTACAAAAAGCAACTGAATTACTCAGAAACTTCTTCAACTTGCAGGGTAACTTCCTCCCTACGGGAGAGGTTTAAATCACCAACCTAGGTCAAAAGGGGCACATCATTATAATGAAAAGTTCTAATCCCCTGAAAAGTGATAAGCAACAGGGCAAAGAGACAGGTTTTCTGGATGGAGCTATCCCGGGAACCAAATTAACGTCATGCCCAATGACCATGGATAGACCTGGGCAGGAACCCATTCCTGCAATCTTAAGGACAAACATGTAAGGGAGGAGGGAAGGTAGGGCCCAAGTCAGGTAACATTCCAGAGGGGAAGGATTATCAGGTGACACCAGGCTGAGGGCCCAGAGCTGGGGCTAGGAAGGAGGAAAGTTAGCAGGTGAAAGGGATCAATCTTGAGAAGGAAGTGACCTTTAGGAGAAGCAAATTAAGAGGATACCAAAAAAAAAGGTGGGGGGGAGGAGTAAGAGTAAGAGGGAAAATGGACCCAGAAAAGCACAGAGAACAAGACAGAGGCGGGTGCGGGTAACAGAGAAGAAGAAAGGAAGTGGGGCTAAGAGGGAAGGGATGGGGCTAAGACCCGCCAGGCTATGGGGGCGGAGGGCCCAGCTGGCTGGCCGGCGGGGGGAGGGGGGACGGGAAGGTGTGAAGAAAGCCCCGAGGCTGCCAGGGCGAGAGCGGTGTAGGACTCTGGGGTTTCCCGAGGTCCCTCCGGGAGGGGTAGGATGTCGGACTGTGGAGCCCGGGACCCAGTAAACCCAGAAAGAGAGGCGCGGGGGCGGCTCCCTAGAGACAGGCGTGCAACCCTGGGGCCGGCTGTGGGGGTCTCCCTGGACCGGAGGGCGGTTACGGGGCCAAGCTGAGGGAACCGGGTGGGAGGGACACTCACAAATTTCTTGGATTTGCCGCCGTCGCCGCCCGCCGCAGGCAGCTCGTCCGGGCTCCGGCCCTTCTTCTTGTCCCGGGGCCCGCGGCCGGGGCCCTGGCCCCCGCCAAGGGGGTCCATGTCCAGGTTCGCGCTGGCAGATGACCCCGCGCCAACGCCGCTACCGCCCGGCACCTCCCGACCTGCCGCCGCCGCCGCCGCCGCCGCCGCCGCCGCCGCCGCCGCCGCCGCCGCCCAGCGGCTCCTCAGCCCGCCGCCGCGCCCCGCCTCATTAGTATGCCGGGCTGCGCGCGCCTCATGAATATACAACGGCGACGCCTCGCTCCCGCCCGCCTGCCCCACTTCCGCCCGGACCCGCAGCTCCTACCAATGGGGGGAGGGGGTGGAGGGAAGTCGCGGAAGCAAGCTACCTGCCCGGCAGGCCTAACCATTCGGACCCACGTGTGGGGGGGGCTGTATGGGCGGTGCAACTCTGCGGCCTCAACCCGGGATGGCGCCACCTGGCGGTCTGCACGGCGCAAGCCTTCCCGCTCCCACGCAGTGCCCACGTGGCTGTAACGCCCAGACCCTCTCACACCCTAGAACAGGATAGTATCTGAACCAAAAATCAAGTAAGAGAGAGTGTCATCTCGGCCGAAAATCCAGTGCCGGTGTTTCAGGGATGATACAGTTTTTATGTGTGCACTATCAGTGGAGCACATGAAAAAATTATCATTTATTGAAAGCTGTGCCAAAAACAGAGCTTGGTCCAGAGTAAGTGCTAGACTGGAACTCAACTAGCCCTGGAGTTACATTACCTACTTTTGAATCGCACGTCTACTATTTTCTAGTTGTTTTTTAATCTGAAAAACTATTGCCAACATGTGACTACACAGTAATTACCATTTACCAAGCACTTGCTCTAAATCCAGAACTATGTAAAACTTTTTTTTGGTTGGGGGGGGCGGTGTCTGGGTGGCTCAGTCATTAAGCATCTGCCTTTGGCTCTGGTCATGATTACAGGGTCCTGGGATCCAGTCCCTTGTTGGGCTCCCTGCTCAGCAGGGAGCCTGCTTCTCCCTCCCCCACTCCTCCTGCTTGTGTTCCCTCAATAAATAAAATCTTAAAAAACAAAAATCTGTTTTTCCTCACTGAATCCTCACATTGTCATGTGATTGATTCCTCTAGTCTCACCATTTTACAGATAGAAAATTTGGACTTCTCAGAGTTACAGTGACTTGCCCAAGGACATATAAATGGCAAAAATTTAAACCCAGGTTAGTCTGCGAAGTCCTGTTTGACCAGGATTTCTTACTGACATAAACCCAACCTGAGTGGAGAGAGCAGATGTTCTCTAAGAGTATTCTTTGACCGGCTTGCTTTCTCCCTAATTTCATCCATTCTCCCAGCTACATCTCTTCCTCTTGTGTAGTTATGTGGCACCCAGAAGGCCCTCAAAGTATTGACTTAATTATCTTACCTGAAGCTGGAAAAAGATTTTAAATATATGTTCCTGGAGGGCAGAGTCAGTGACTCAACAACTCTTGAGACCCTGGTGCTCAGGCTAGAGCCTGGGATATTACAGGGACTCTCCAATGCTGGCTGGCTCAGAAAGCTGGCCTTCATCTCTTGCATTCCACTTTCTAATCGCTTGGGGGCGATTGCAAAGAACTGTGGAGCCCACCCTTCAAACTCAGTTTGTCCAAAACAGCTCAAAAACTACGTACTTTCTAGCTAGAGTACTGACAGACAGACAGGATCAAAGCATGGAAAGAGTGATCCATCTATAACTCTTCCTTCTCATACCACTGTCAACATCTTCTATAACACTTATCTCACTCCTTACTGGATTGTAGACTGCTCTAGGGAAAGGTCCACATTTGTGGCTACTGTAGTATCTACCATCACTCTTACACAGACATTAAAATAATGAGAAACTACTTATGTCAGGCACAGTGATAAGCACTTGACATTTTTTATCCCAGTAGATCTTCACCAACTAGCATCACACCATTTCAAACACCCAGGTTCAAAAAACCTGAACTCATCTTCTACTCCCACTCTTAAGCCAGTAATCTGCCCACGTTTATCTAACTGATAATTACAATGCTCTATATATATGAGTAACACAATCCATGTAGAATGCATACACAGGGTCTAACATAAGTGCTGAATGAATGTTAACTACGATTTTTATTATATACATCATCACCCCCGCCCCTTTCACACACAGTCGGCTAGCAAGAATTAAGAATATTCCCAGGAAGGCAAAAGTTACAAAAAATATCAACTTGGTTTATTGGATAAAAACAGTGGTAAAATGGACATAAAGCCAAAAGTTAGGACATTTTCACATCCTCCCCCGACTCAAAACTGTACTTCCCATCATCTGGGGTTAAGATGTTAGGGAGCCAGAGCCCACTAAAATCTATCACTCTTCACCTGCACTGGAAACAAGGCCTGCAGTACGAGAACCCAGGGAAGAAAGTCAGAGGCAACATCAGTCCTGTCTACACCTTCATCCCTAAAAATCTCTGGATTGGAGGGAAGCAGGGAAGGAGTAAGGGGGCCAAAATGGCATGGACTGGCCTCTAGGGCCCACTGCCCAGGATATCCTAGAGGAAGTTATCCTTGTCCCTGTCTGATCCCTAATAAGTACCATTGTCAGGCCTTGGGAAGAAGAGGAAAGGGGACATTTGTTCAAATACCAGATGTGGTCTCCAAACCCTCTTCCAGCACTGGTAAAAGCCCAGAAGGTGACCATCAGGGCTGGGGGTGCCACATCTTTTCCCTCCTGCCCAAACAAGAGGTAAAAAGGAATTCCTCAGGACAGAGCAAGCCCAGCTGCTCTTAAATCTCCACGTCGCTTTCCTTGTCATTGTCATGGTCTCCATCATAGAACTCGTTGGGTGCCTCTGGCCTGCAAAGCAAGGGAGACAAATCAGGGTCCTATTCTCCAGGTTCTCACCTTCTCCCACACAGCTACCCTCTCTGGAACCACTTCCTAGGCCCCTTTCATACAGGAACCACTCTTCTCCTATTGGCAGATACTGGTCACTATCCATCCCCTCCATTCATGCAGTCTAAATAGACATTTATGGAGAGACACTCCATGCCAGCCACCATCATAAGCCACAGCGATATGGTAGATAATAAGCTGGATAAAATGTCTGCCTATCCTCAATAAACTGACTGAATAAACAAGACAACTAATAAAGTCAATAAATAAAGATTATAATTTCCCATCTTGGCAAATGCTCTGACACAATGAAATAAAGGGATGTCACAAAGAGTGAAGGGGGGGGGGCACATTCCAGGCAGAATTATTAGAGACAGCTGTTCTAGGAAGGTAAGAAAGACTTCAAGTCTGAGAAGGGGCTGGCCAGGCAGAGATCTCAGGAAGCCCATTCCGAGCTACAAAGAAAGCCAAATACAGAGTTATCAGGTGGAGGGAGACTGATGTATTCTAGGAAGAGCATAAGGCTAGGATGGCCGGGAGCCGTGCGCATGGAGGAAAGTAGCTACAGATGAGACCACAGACATAGGTAAGCACCAGCACGTCTTTAAAGCCATGATCAGAGAATGGGGTTTTGTTCTAAGAGCAATGGAAAGGAGAGTTGTAAGCAGAGAAGCGAGTGAAGGGATGTGAAAGCAACACAGGGCCCAGTATGTACTCAATATTCATTTCTTTCTTTTTGGAAAACTCCTCTCTGGGAGAACACAGAAAACCGAATTACCTTGCCCACAGCTGATAACTAAGAAAGAAGGGAGAAATTCATCAATGAGAAGCTGGAGAACAAAGTCAGGAAAGGCCCTATCTGCCTGGTAAGCAATGTCTCAGTTAACTAGCCTTAGGATGTCTGGCAAGTTACTTAACCTCTCTGAGCCTTAGATTCCTCCTCTGGTAACTGAACGTTAACAGCCACCTCTCAGGGTTGTCTGATGACAGCAGAATGATGACAAGATGGTATGTACGTTTTAATATAAAGCATTTAGTACTGAGTCTGGTTCTTAGCAAACCCACAGAAAGTCATTAACTCCTCTTATTACTACTCTGCAAATGATACACAAGTTGGAGCTATAGGCATCAAAGAACGGGAACTTGGTGGGTGGTCTGACAGAGAGGGAGGGCTTAGGGCAGGAAGAGGCCTGAACTGCTGCTGGCTGTTGAGAGGGGGTGGTATCGTACAGACATTAGGCCCAGATTCCAGCCCAGAACCAGAGATGAAAAAGCCAAACTCAACCAAAAGGAGTAACTTAAAGCAGGTTTTTAAGAAAATCAATTTCTAGAAGTCAAGCTTCAGAGATCTGGAGAAGTTGACAAAGAGGAGACAAGGCGGTGAGACATTAAAAAGGAATCCTGAGGCCAGATGTTCAGATACTTCCTCAACCAGGAGTGGGAATAAGGCGGTATTCGTGGAGAAGGAGTGGACTAGTCCCGAAGGTCCAAGCAATAAAACTCAGGCCTAAAGGAGAGATATGGAAGCTGACCTCTAATACAGAGAAGCAGATTCTGGAAGGGTCTGGGAAGGCCATGTGACTCTGTAGCAGAGTCAGCTCAGACCTCTAACAGTGCGTGGGAGGTGCAAGTGTCCAGCTGTGGTTATCCCTCAGCCACGAAAGGGTATCTGTTCTCCATTAAGTGCATCTGTTTCTCCACTTCTGTGTTCTGCTGTCTTTTCCCTTCATTTTTCAGAAAAACCTATTCTGGGATTAAAAAAAAAAACACCTCTACCCGAATCTCTTTTTTTCCTAATTCAATGCATCTGTATTTTAGTATATAGCTCAGAAAAATAAAGATTAAAAAAAAAACCTGTAATGTAATTATTATATCTGAAAAAATGAACACAGGAAAGAAATCAAAGGGCCTTAAACAGCAGTATGTGAGCAGTGACTTGTAGAGCTCCAAACCTGGAAGGAGCCAGTAAAATGCTGAAAAGATTATAAATCCTTACAGATTGTTTGGAAGGCAATTTGGCAGCAGATACCAAAAATTTTAGGGGGTTCAGGGCCACATCTTTGTTATGATGAAAAAATGGGAAATAATACAAATGCCATCTATGGTACTTAGTTAAATTATGCTACAGCCACACGACGGAATATTATGCAGCTGATAAAATAATGAAGCAGATCTATATATAATGACATGGAAAAATACACTGTTTAAAAAGAAAGAACCAGGGTTGCCTGGGTGGCTCAGTGAGTTAAGTTTCTGCCTTCGGCTCAGGTCACAATCTCAGAGTCCTGGGATCTATCCCCACATTGGGCTCTCTGCTCAGCAGGGAGCCTGCTTTCCCCTCTCTCTCTGCCTGCCTCTCTGCCTACCTGTGATCTCTCTCTCTCTGTCAAATAAAAAATTAAAATCTTAAAAAAAAAAAAAAAAAAAAAAAAAGTTCTAAATTGTAGAGCACCCAGTATAGATCCAAACAGCATTTTTAAAAAAAGATGCACAAGCTCTAAGAATGCATGTGTATGTATATTTGCGTTCCTATGCGCATACTAGATAGTATACTTAAACCCTATTGAAAAAGTCTATTTGAAAAGATATAAATCAAACTATTAATAGTGGTTACTTTGTGGAACTGGTCTAGGATCCTGTGAATGCAAGCTTAACATTATTTTGGTGCTGTTTAAAATTCTGACAATAAATATGTTACTTATTTATGCCACAATCACACATACAGAAAGAGTGAGGAATTACAAAAGAGCAAAAAGCAGGCATCCCAAAGGAAGTAAGCCAGGGATGATTAAGCTAATGCCTTCTAATGTACTTTTTCCCTCTTAACTTCCCCGACAAGACTGCTGGAAACCTCTGCTCTCAAGTCACTGCCCCAGACCTGGTGTAGTTCTCCTCAGGACCTCTCTCCTCTGCATCAGCCTCGTCAGTCCTGTCATAGGTCAGGAGGTCTGCAGGCACATCATGAATCTGGACGCTGGGTGCATGGTTCAGCATCTTCAAGTTTTCAAAGATTGTCTGGCGGATCTGGTCCAAATACTGGTTGGGGATTTGGAATACGGAGTGAGTGATTCCCAGAGCATCCACCCTTCTAGCTGACTCCCAGCCCTACGATCCTAGTTCTAATCCCCCCAGTCCGATTGCCTCTACTTTAACCTGGGCTGTGTCTTGGTTTTAACAATGACAGTGGTAGCTGAGAACTTTTTTCTCTTCTCCGGTTTCTCCAATTTCCCCACATCCTGAACCTCTTCCTAGGCCCTCCCCACCCCTGGGTTCATCTTTTTGGGTTCAGCAGCTACCTGGCGTGAGTTCTGATTCTCGATGCGCGTGCTGACATCTGGATGGAGCGTAAAGTCTGGGGCAAAGTACTCGAAGTACTCTAAATGGGGAAAGGGAGATTAGAAAGACAGAGACAACCAGGTCCCAAGACTTCCCAATCTATTTCCTTCCCATCCAAAACCCCTGCATAATAGCTGCCTAATCTTTTCCCTGCTCTGAACTCAGTGATTTAGTCTGCAGGGCTCCTTGAGTGTCAAATTCCCTATCTGTAATAAAAAGAAAAATTTTAAAATTCCCATCTGCCTTGAAATTACGCCATTCTGGGGGTCTTCTGAGAATGCCTCTTGCTGTGGGTTATCAGAGAGTGATCCTTACCACTATAGGGAAGCTCCTCACTAATGGCTTCTTCTACCAGCAGTGACGTTTCATATGTCCTGAAACCAAACAGCAGAGTGGGGTAGGCTGAGCAAGTGGGCCCTCCAGCCCTCTCAGGGAGCCCCCAACTCACCAACTCACATAGGACAAGGGGGAGAAGGAAAACCAGGGAGCATGCTCACCAGCAGCGGGCAACATTTCGGACAGTATAGCCACCACCACCTAGCACCAGTAGAGGGATATTGAAGCTCTTGACATATTCGACACATTCCCTGTTAGAAGGAACCAGAGGAATGGCTGGAGGAAGTGATCAAAAGGCAAAGTATACCGTCTCTAGGTATTGCCTCGAAAGGACAGACGGGAACTAGAGAAGCTTCCATAATCTTGATCTAGGTATTGAAATTCACCGAGTTATACCCTTAAGATATGCGTACTTTATTCTCTATATGGTGTGTCTCAGTAAAAACTGAAACATACAGGGCGTTCCCACCTCTCTCCAGCTCAACACCCATCCTGGCACCTCATCTGTTAATCAACTACTTTCATCAAAGTACCAGCAAGTGCTGTCAGTTCCAGCCTCCATAATACAACTCCCATCACCTACTTCTCACTGGCCACCTCCTCCACCTAGGCCCAGGCACGACATGTGCTGCCTGGGCAATACCAATACCTTCCTAACTGGCCTTACACTTCCACTCCTGTCCCCCACCCCACCCCCAAGCCTTCCTCCTTTCAGCAGTCAGAGCAGTCACTTTAAAACATCAATTGGGGGGCACCTGAGTGGCTCAGTTGATTAAGCAACTGCCTTTGACTCAGGTCATGATCCTGGAGTCCTGGGATCAAGTCCCGCATCAGGTTCCCTGATAGGCAGAAGTCTGCATCTCCCTCTGACCTTTCCCCTCTCAATCTCTCTCTCTCATTGTCTTTCTCTCAAATAAATAAGATCTTAAAAAAAAAAAAAATCAATTGGATCATGTCATTTCCCTGTTTAAAACCTTCCCGCAGTTTCCCATCATATTTCAAATTCAATCCAGACTTCTCACCAGAGTTTAAGGGCTCTGCATGACCTCACCACTGCCGATCTCTTGGGCCTCCCGTCAAACAACCTCCAGGCTACTCCTTGTGATCTTGCCTCCCCACTCTGACTTCATCTTCTGGCTGGCTATACCAGCTCTTTCCTGTCTCAGTTCCTTCGCATGGACCCTTCTCATTGCTTGGGAGTGACTCTCTCTAGTCTTCCTATGGCCCATTCCCCAACTACCCCCACTCCACGTACTGAGGCCCAAAGCCACTTGAAAACCAGGGACAGAAAAGAGCAGGTCTCACCCATGTCCTCGAATGCTGAGGTTGAAGCAGCCCAAACGATCACAGCCTAGGGAGTCAGCTCCACACTGTGAAAAGCAAAACCCCAGGCAGCTGCAGTGAGATGACTGATCAGAATGACCCAGATGTCCTTCACTTCTGTTCCCCAACAAATGCAGGGGCTATCTTCCTCCCTGCTCTATTCCCCTAAGCCCAGGCAGAGCCCTCTTGAAAAAGCACCAGCAGTATTACCTGGAGCACAATGCATGTGGGTTGGTAGAAGTCCACCACCTGGTTGATAACCGGCTGGAAAAGGTGCTTGTAACCTGGGAGAGGGCCAAAGATGGGCACCTGGCACCCCAAGGGAATGGGGAGACAGGGAACAAAAGGAAAAAAGGGGTTGAGAGAGCATGTAGCCCAGGAAAAGGGGAAACCCAAAGAACCAAATCATTGGTTCTAAGCTTCTGGATGGGGTCCCAGACCACTTTGAGTGACTGATGGAAGCTAATGACCCATTTCCCAGAAAAAATGCACATACATATAAATATGTTGCATACAATTTCCGGGGGGTTCATGGTCCCTTTGAAGGCCATTCATCCTTAAGGACACCTGGCCCAACAGTAGACAATACCAGGCAGAAGACGTTAATTCAAGGAGGAAGAAGGGGCCTAGTAAACGGGGAAATGACCTTGATACTTACTCTGGTCATCGATGCCATCCCGCAAAGGCACATTGAGACAGTAGTAGCGACCACTCTCTGCTCCAACTTCATACATATCACCTATAGGCAAATGGAGAGTAGGGGGTAGGAGCTATACACAGGGGACACCCACAACCCACCTGCTTCAACTTCAATCTGTACACCGAGGACATCTCACTATATCTGTGTACCTCCACCACACACTCTCTAGAGACACTTCATCTCTAGTGGTTTGCATTCATTCAGCAAATAATTTTTGAGGGCCTACTATGAGCAAACCTGTGCATCAGGCACTGGGGCATTAGAGAGAACTAATGAAATGAATGAAATCCCACCAAGCTTTTACTCCTGGGGGATGGGCATGATAAGGGAGACAGTAAACAGAACAAAACACTGCCATATATACAAACAGCAGTGAGTGCTCTGAGAAAAGTAAGCATAGTGACATGACAGAGTAATAGGGAAGGAGGGATTACTTTAACTGCAGTGGTCAGGATGGACTTCCCTGAGGAGAAGCCACTTGAGCCAAGACCTGAAGGCTAAGCAGGAGGCTGTCGTAGCAAAGAGCTGAGGGTGTGAAGGGGATGATCATCCCTACTCCCATACCTGTGCCAGGAAAGAAGTAGTTTCCATATTTATGGAAGGAGACTGTCATCACCCGGTCAGTGAGGTAGAAGGCTTCCTGAACTCCATCACCATGGTGGATGTCGATATCAATGTAGAGCACCCGAGGGTGGTACCTGGGATGAGACCCAAGCCAGAGTTTGAGGTAGAGGGGAACCCCAGCAAGAAAACCCCCAACCCACACCTCCCAAAACAAGGTTTGGAATTAGGAAGCCCAAGTCACCTGAAACCTAATACCACCAGTTCCCTATGGTCAACTCTGGACTCCAGCCTGGAGGCAGGGACAGGAGAGGGATGTGTAGAGAAGACTGAAATGTGAGCAGGCAGGAGGGAGTGTGCAGCAGGGCATGGGAAAGTAGTCTGAGTAAAGCATTAAGAACGGTGGAGAAGTTAGTGTGGAGCTGAGGAACAGGTCACGGCCAGCACGGTGTGAGATACCACCTCGGCCATGGGTCTCATAAGTCCCTCCATCTCCTCCCAGGCTACTTACTTGAGCAGCTCCAGGATGCCAATCACAATGTCATTGACATAGCAGAAGCCAGAGGCCTGTGGTGAGACAGTGATCTTACAATGTAGTAACGATTCCTCTCCCCAGCTGCCCCCTGGTGTCAGCCTGACCACCTACACTAGGGCAGTCATTGTCTCCCCCATCAACTCTTCACTTACCTCAAACTTCTTGGCATGGTGCAAACCACCAGCCCAGTTAATGGCAATATCACAGATCTGAAAAACAAACACCCAACTCACAGTCCTCCTTGCCCACCCACAAAGCTGGAAGCTCAGGGTCAGGGTTAAGGCCTTCAGTTAGAAGGACCAACCCCAAAGGGAGAGCAGGACTCGGGGCCACAGTCACCTTGTTGTTCAGCTGGGTTGCTCCTTGCAGAGATGCACCTGTGTAACGGGAACAGAACTCAAACAGCCCGGGAAACACTGGGCTGCAGGAAAGAGAAGCAAGTCAGAGCCCTTTACCTGTCTAGACCCTTCCTACACCTTCCCTGAGTCCAAACCCCTCCAACCTCCATTGCTCAATAAACTCCCAGCCCCTATATACCTAAAATATCTGCAAATTTATTCAACAAATATTTTGGACTGTATACCAAGCCCTGTGTAAGGCACTGGATGGGAAGTAAAAAAGCATTTCACTCTGTCAGGGGGTTTGTATCCTGGTTGCAAAGAAAAGTAGGCAGCTTCTAGGTACTTAAGAACACATGCCATAAAAGAAATAATTTGAGAGGGAACATAAACTTTGTTTCTCTTTCAATGTTCTTTTATGTATTTCATATTTTAACACAATGTTCAATAACATTCTTTCAGAGTCACACATTTTTGGGGTGCCTGGGTGGCTCAGTTGGTTAAGTGTCTGCCTTCAGCTCAGGTTATGATCCCAAGCTCCTGGGATCAAGCCCCACATCAGGCTCCTTGCTCAGCACGGAGCCTACTTCTCCCTCTCCCTTTGCCTGCCACTCCCCACACACACTGCTTGTGCACGCTCGCTCTCTCTCTATGTCAAATAAATATATAAATTTTTTTTTTTAAAAAAAGAGTCACATTTTTAAGCAAGAGCTGCATTCCTATATACCTGAAATAGTAATAATGATAATCCACAGAAAGCCTTGAACACAGTTAAAACAGTGTGTGGTACCTAGTATTCTGCACATCGATAAATATTAATCATAATTATTACCATCTTCTTTTTATAAAAAGGAGAGGCCTGAAGCCAGATACAAAAGATTATATACTATAAAGCTCCATTTATATAAACTCTGGAAAAGGCAAAATATAGAGATAGATCTCAGATCAGTTGTCACCTAGAGGTAAGCTGAAGAGAAGACATTGACTATAAAAGGGCAGAAGAGTCCTCTGTGGGAAAATGGAAATAATCTATACTTTGATACATACTATCAAAACTCTCGGGGGCGCCTGGGTGGCTCAGTGGGTTAAAGCCTCTGCCTTCAGCTCAGGTCATGATCCCAGGGTCCTGGGATAGAGCCCCGAGCCGGGCTCTCTGCTCAGCAGGGAGCCTGCTTCCTTGTCTCTCTCTGTTTGCCTGTCTGCCTACCTGTGACCTCTGTCTGTCAAATAAATAAATAAAATCTTTAAAAAACAAAAAACTCCCAAACTGCACACCTAAAACGGGTGAATTTTACTGCATGCAAATTATACCTTCAAAAACTTAACTTATAAGAAAGGAAAAGCTTAAACGATTTTTACTTTTAAGTCTCAAAAATAGAAAATGGTGCAGCTGACACATTTGACCATGTGATAAAGAAAGCTATAGAGAGTTTTATAGTTTCTCAAAGGTTCTGGGAAGAATTAAGCAAATGAAAAAACTAAGCAAATGAAAAAACAATGCAATTATCAACTCTGGGAAAAACGAAAAGATATACAGGAAGTAAGATTAAACCACAGTATACTATTAGACTCTATAGTAAGTGAATTTTTCAAGATTCTAACAATGTAAACATAGAATGCTTATTGAATAAAAATTGTATCTAACTATATTGTGAAGCTGGGATAGGAGGGCAAGCCAGGGTGATAGTATGAGGAGACTAAATGTTAATTTCCCATACTAAGGGCTTTATAGGCAATGATTGAAGTTGAAAAGTGGAAAAATAGCAACACAAGCATATTATAAGAGACAGGATAATACGGCAGCTTGATTTAAGAGCCCAGATTCTAGAGCCAGACTACCTAAGTTCAAGCGTGGCTTTTTTTTTTTTTTTTTTAAGATTTTATTTATTTACCTGATAGAGAGAGAGAGAGAACACAAGGAGGGGAAGCAGCAGACAGAGGGAGAAGCAGGCTCCTCACCAAGGAGGGAGCCCAATACGGGGATCAATCCCAGGACCCAAGCCAAACGTAACCACTTAACAACTGAGCCACCCAGGTACCCCTCAAGCCTGACTTTTTAACACCTACCAATGATCATGAGACTAGATAGGCTGTTTATAGTTTCTGTGCCTAAGTGTCCTCATCTGTCAAAGGAGGCAATAAGAGACCCTGATTCACAGAGATTGATGAGCTTAAATAACCTAATGCCTCTGAAGCATTTAAAATGCTACCTGACAGAGAGTAGGCATTACTTAAGTATTACAGATTATTTGTAACAGTAGATTAGTATCATTGCTTTGAAACCCAAAGATAAATACCAGAAGAAATAGCTAAATGAGCTGAAAG